>NC_140953.1:103899586-105099586 GCF_014529385.1 Adiantum capillus-veneris
TAAGACACATGACTAAATAAACAACATTTCGCGTGTGCACGACATCGACTAGGATGATCATGGTCCCCTTGGAGGCCCTGAGCGCGATCGTTGGCTCAAGGAAAAACTCCCTTGTCCCTTGTCCACATCGGGGCACAATGCATGTCCTACTTGCAGGCCATCGTTGGTGACAGAGAGGCTCGATTGCTTGCGCAAGGTAATCTATCCAAAGAACTATCGTTTCTTACCCCAAGGACATAACAAACACAAGGCTCCAACAAATGGGAAGACTCCTCTAAAGCTCACGATGGCAGATTGGGAAGAACACCACAACAACAATCCAGCTTCGTGTCCTCCACCAAAGGTATGTCAAGGTATTCCATATTTTGAAGGCTTCCATATTGGAAGGCTTGAAAATACAAAACCTCTTGGATCCCATGCACATATTCAAGAATGTAGCCCAAATACTATGGGACCACATTATTGGCAAAAAGAACTCTTTGGGTGCGAGGGAGAATTTGAGGCTTTTAAAACGTCTCTCTGCCTCTGCTACTCCACGTTGTGCCCCAAATGGAAATTTTGTGCTTCCTAAAGCACCATGGATGCTAGCGAAAGAATAATTAGACAAAGTGAAGGGTACCATTGCCTCTATTCGCACACCAATAGGATACATGAGGTCACTAAAGGGAGCTTTCACAAAAGCGAAGAAGGGTGGAAGCGTTCAACTGTATGGGTTGAAGTCCCATGATTGGCACAAAATGCTTCAGGTAATCTTCATACTCCCTATTCTATCTATAGTTTGTGTGTATGACTATCACTTACTTTACCTTTCCCTGATTTACATTGTAGTTCATTCTACAGGTGAGTATGTGTATATGTCGGGACAAGAAATTCAGGGACGCTATTTTCAAACTAGGAGAGCTAGTAAGGTACACCAGAAGACTCCACTCAACTACACCTTTTTTATGTACACGATAATTTCAACTAGCACTTAGTGTATCCTTGTGTGTTTTCTTGCAGATTTGCGAGCTCTAAGGAAATCAAAATAGATGCTATCCTTGCTGCTCAAACACTTGCAACAGAAACTGTGTGTGCCATTGAAGATGCATTTCCTTGATCGGTCCTTCTTAGTCAAATTCACCTCTTGGTTCACGTGGTGGAGGAGATCGCTATATGTGGAGTAGTGCACGCACGATGGATATTCTTCTTAGAGAGGTTTTTAAAGACTCTCAAAGATTTTGTGCGGCTACTGTCTCAACCAGAGGCATGTATGGCCAAAGGGTGGATCGTTCAAGAGGCATTTGTTTACATATCAGAGTATTTGGCACAAGTTGATCCTTCAATGCCTCGCATGTGTTCAGACAAGGAAGATGCAAGGATGACTACACACTTGCTAAGTGGAAAGGAGAAACTACTTAACATGGATATGAATCTATCCCGAGTGGTCAATAGCTTTTGTATTCTCAATGCAAAGATTATGACCAAGTGGGTGGACTTGTGAACAGTGGCAAAGCCAAGGCGTTTGTAAGAGAGGGAAGCATGGAAACAAGCATATGGAGGAAGGAGGGCACCCCCAATGCCTACACACCTTGCATGTTTCCCATATCTCACTAGTGCAGAGTGGATTCATGAGAGAATGACCGAGTTAAAGCACGCGGAGAAGACATCACCAGCAAAGAATGGGAGTATGCACGAGGCTGCGTACCAAAGGTAGAGTACTCATATAGCTAAACCATATTGTAACGCTATTTCTTGAAATTATCTTTAATATGTATTTGATAAATTAATATATTTTTCTATTTTGTAGTGTCTTTCCTTTAACTCTATGTGGTCAAGGGTCGTCACTTTTGTACGCGCCACACCGACAAGCGTAGAACTACCATGGATTGTGCCATCATGGGCAACTTTGACACAAACGGTGATGAAGCCAGGTACTGCGGAACTATTGAAAGGATACTAAGGTTAATTTTAGAACCTTTCATACTTTCATCTTCGAGTGCAAGTGGTTTGCAAATGTGTCTAGACGACACGAGAATGGCCTACATGGTGGACCCTGGTGTGCATCACACAAGGAGGTATGACAATTTAGTTTTACCGCGCAATTGTGAGCAGGTGAGTGACATGTACCTTTTTTATTCTTATTTGCTTGTAGTGTTAGTTATACCAATGTTACTCACTTTGAGCTTCTATTTTATAGGTCATCTATATCCCAACAATCCACCAACCAAAACTTTGGTTCGTAATTCCCGAAACACCTCGGGGGAGAACCATTTTTTCCACTAATGAAGTGGAGACAATCTTCGACCCTCTTCCACCTCCGACTTTGGATAAGGTGGAAACAGAGGAGAGGGAGGTCGATGAATCAAGCCCGGCGGCAGCAAGTCTTAGCGAGGATGATTGTCATGATGATAAAGCTGATGAGATGGAGGATGACAAACTCGAAGATAAGAAGGCAATGCATCCACAAACGCCAATTCCGTTTCTCTCTTTATTGATTTAGGAGCCATGGGCTTGAATTGGATGATGCCTCATGTAGAGATCTTTTAGAAGATGATTCATAAACATTTTGCAGTTATGAAGTTTTTTGGTCGTATAATCCATTCATCTCTCTCTCCCCCCCCTTCCTCTCTTTAGATTTGAGAATATACTCAATTATGTCAATCAATTGACAGTGATTATTTTAGTTGTAACCAAGTGTAATCTTATATCCCCCCAATCCTCCTCCCCCCTCTTTCTCTCTCTCTCTCTCTCTCTCTCTCTCTCTCTCTTTCTCTCTCTCTTCTTTTTTAAATTTGAAAATTTTATACAATATTCTTTAATTTTTATTGAGAGGAGGGAAACACCAAAATTTGAAGAGAGAGGAGGAGGGAGAAGTTAAGCCACAACTTGAAAGTTTAGGCGCTAAATTTGGATATAACAGCGATAATCTAAGCGGTAATAACATCGATAATTCACGCGGTAATAACAGCGATAATATATGCAAAAATATTTTAAACACAAGAAACCCCCCTCCGCCCTCCTCTCTCTTGTTTCTCTACTTGAATTGCACCTTCTCTCTACAAAACGCGGTAAAACAGTGCGATAAACACTTGGACATTTTCATAGTGATGAATATATAAATAAAATAATAATTATTTAGATATATAATATTTAAGTAAGATGGGTTGTGGGGGAGGTAATTGAAATTAAACTGTACCTCTATCTTACTTATCACTCTACAAACTAAGGTTGATTGTGGGAGAGGTACTCAAGATGTCTCTCTCTCTCTATACACACACACACATACACACACACACACACATCTATATCTATCCTAGTATAGAATTATGTATAGAGTAATATGTGGGAGGGGAGCCTCGTGACTAATTGACACCACCTTGTCAGGTTGGATCTACGGTCCACAATCTTCGAACGATGTGGACCGTCTATTTACTCTCAAGAATAAAAATATTCCAGCCGGTTGAGCCTCTGCGACTCAATCCCACCACCTACACAATGGGAGGCCATCACTCTCCCATTAAGCTATCGCGCGCCACTTGAAATGGAGATGTGAATATAAAATCATATAACAAAAATGATGGGGTGGGGATCACATGGTGTTCACTTGAAGATCACTTTGGGATGGACGGGGTCACATTGCAATCACTTTGGGATAGTCGGGGTCACACTGTAATCACTTTGGTAATGGGTGGGGTCACAAGGTGATCACATGTTGATTGGGATTCACACGGGGATCACTTGGCGGTCACTTGATGTTCACATCAAATTTACTTGGGGTTCACTTTAATTGTGATCGCATGGTGATCACTTGGGGATTAAACTGCCATCGGACGGTGCAAAACCAATCCCGCCGCCCCCAATCAATAGGGACCGTAGATCCCACCTGACAGAGGTGGTGTCAATTAGTCACGAAGGGAGGGGAGGGAGGTACTTAAAATTCAGGTCTCTCTCTCTCTCTCTCAATCTCAATTCTCACTCTTAAAGCTAAGGTGGATTGTAAGGGAGGTGTTCAAGCTCTCTCTCTCTCTCTCTCTCTCTCTCTCTCTCTCTCTCTCTCTCCCGCCCCATTAGTAACTCCTTCCTTTGACTGCCTCTCAAGGGTGTATGCTCTGCAGCCCGATGATTGCACAAGAGAACACACACACACACACACACACACACACACACACAAAGGGGTGGGCGGGAGAGGTGCCGTCGTCGAAGGCGATGCCTCCAAACTAATATAAAGTGGATTGTGGGAAAGGTACTTAAAATCAAAGTCTCTTAGCACGAGCACAACTCGCTCGGCCGGCCAGCCAAAAGGCATCGTGCAGGGGCGCTTCATTACGTGGCACCACCTTTTTTTGGCCGGCAAGTGGCTGGCTGGCCGTTGTAGCCCACACCCCACCCCTCCCAGCAATAGCAAGGCCGTCTACCGCAACCAATCAGCATGAGCTGCTCCCAACGGCCTTCTTTTCCTCTCCCGGCTACTTTAGTCGTGCGCCCACAAGCATTGCGTCCACAGTTCCAATTGTCAACCCCTGCATTGCCTTCATACTGACCAGCCATACTGCAGCGCTAGACTACTGAGTAGCCATACTTCATGCTGAGCACCCATACCGCATGCTAGACTATTGTGCAGCTGCCTTGGAGTCGTCTTGAGGTGAAATCTCCACTATCCTATGCCTGTGTTGTGAATGCTGCCTTGTTTTCTCACACGAGCTGCTATGCGACGTTATGCAGAAAGGAGCTCATCACCTTCAAAAATCATCCAATTTGAATCAGCAGGTCGTCGCACAACCAGGTTAATATAAAGCAAAGTTTTTAATTGCATGTTTACTGCATTACGTTTTCTATTGCAAGGTTATTTGCTCCAGTAATGAAAACACATTTCCATTCTAAGGTTTCAAAATTGTGTGAAGCTTTATCCTTCTTATATGATTTTCATACTTTTATTCTAATTCTCTAGTGATTGTAAGGGTTCACACACACACACACACACACACACAATAAGAACTATTCAATTGAACCTTAACTTGGATGATTATTATAAGGCTGATCATTATAAAGCCGATTCTCATTCTTATATGCTGATTATTATAAAGCTGATTCTTTTTCTTTTATTCAAATTCTCTAGTGATTATAAGGCTTCACACACACACACACACACACACACAAAATAATCAATGTTTTATTGAACCTTAACTTGGATGGGTGTGTGGATGGCCAGGGTTGTCAAATGAGCCATTTCAATGTTCGCGTACCGAAACGTGCACGAGGGGGAACTAGACCGAGTAGGGTTGAAGAGAGTGAGTCTCCGGACGAAGATGTAGTATTGGGTACACAACTGGAGATTGACTCTACTTTCATGAGTATGCTTCAAGAAGAAAATTGGTTGCAATCTCAAGTTGACGAGACCTTAGCCGAATCCCTAAACCATCGTGTGGACCGTGTTGAGTCCCAAAACTTTCCTGCCTCTATCACGCTTAGTCGACCGCCCCAATTGTAAACTACTGCTCCCCATAACCAAACCTTGCCTTTTAGGCCTTCCGTGCATCCGCCGGTTGGTGGACGTTCGGGCTCTTATGTTCAGGTTATTGGAGTGGTCCCTTCGCTTTCTGCTAGTGCTGGAATTCGGCCTTCTATTGTTGGTAGTGGACCTCCACTAGCACAGGTTGGTATTGCAGCACCTGTTTTAGAAACTCAACCTCCTATTGTTAAAACCTCCCCAATAGCTCCAGTACCAACCCAAAGCATAGCACCTTCGGATACTTCTAGGTCACAAAACAAGGGAAAGAGGCCCCGCCTCATCGATGCAAAGTGGACTGGTGCTACCACGGCAGCATGCATTAAGCATTACGAAGAGAGGTGGGTACATGTAAGGAAAGGTAATTTGAGACCAAAAGATTGGGATGAAGTAACAAACCAATTGAACAAAGAGGTTGAAATGGAATATAGTTGTGAGCAAGTGAAGAATAAAATAGACACCTTGCGTAAAAAATACAAAAAAGAGAAGGGGAAGACAACCAGCAGGGGAGGGGTGAAGTCCACTTGGGAATATTTTGAGTTGCTTGACACCTTATGGTCAACAACCCCACGTTGTGTAGGCATTCCAGGAGCTTTCGATAGTTCTGGCTCACAGACCCCCGACGTGCAGGAGTTGGATGGTGAGGGAGGTGGTGAGGAGGGGCAACAGGTGGATGGGGACGAGGATGTAGAGGTAGGTGGCACCATAGGGGAGAGAAGCAATGGCACAGGAGTTCAGGATAGTAGCGAGGTTTTGGGTCCGGGAGTAAAATCACAAAAAGTGAAGGAGCCTAAGCGTGCATCACTAGGGACGTTTGCTCGTGCGCTAGGGGACGGGTGGAAAGGAATTTCGGACACCATGAGAGCCATCGAAATTTCAAGACGCAATCATGAAGAGAGGATGGCAAAGGAGCTACGCGAGCATGAGGAGAGATTGTTCAAGATAAGAGAAGAGGAGGACACAAAACGGATGGACATCTACATGCGGGTACAAGCGAAAATAGCTAAAGCGCTGGGAAATCGATCAAAGGTACGCCACCTTAACATTCTCTTGAGGGAGGGAGCGAGATTGCACTTGTGTGTTCTTGTACATTTGCATGGAATATCAATTTTTTTTTGCCTTTTTTTCATAGGGATGATCGAGGCAGCATAATTGTTTTTCTTTTTGGCATTCAATTGTCATGGTATTAATCCTAATGGTGAAGACATGTCTCGTCTAGTTTGCCCGGGTGCGAGCACCCCAGACACATACTTCCTGTTCATCTCTTTCATGTTATTATGTGTGTCATCTGTTTGCCTTATGTTGGAAGATGGTTTATTGTCTACTCGGCCACGCATGTGGTGGTGCTACCCAAGGCAAGTGGTGTTTTGGCATTCCATTCACTCTGGATTTTGGAGTGCGTCTCGTGTTGAAAACCAAACCACCTTTAGGATGTACTATAGAATGGCATTTGAGGCTTTCCATGAGTTGAAGGACCTCATTTTGCCCCATCTTCCATGTGGAGAGGTGATAGAGTTTCGTAGGGAACCTATCCAAGCTGACCTTGCACTTGCTTGTGTGCTTTGGCGTTTCGCCCATGGTCATTCCTCTCGTACGTTGTCACAATTATTCGGATTAGGGGATTCCACAATCCGAAAGTACACCCAATTGATAGTGGGTGTCCTATGTAAACAAGAAATGTTGAATAGATGTCTAATTGTAGTTCCTTCAGGAGCACGCCTTGCACAGATCATTAGTGACTTTGAAGCAATCACTGGTCTTCCCAATATGTGTGGTGCCGTTGATGGCACACACATCAAGTTGGCCCGCAAACCGATCCACGAATTCTTTCCAGCACAGTATGTTTGCTGCCATGGATTTCATAGCATTTTGCTACAAGGCATAGTGGATTCAAATAAAATGTTTTGGGATATTGTGTGCAATGCACCAGGAGCCTCGCACGATTCTACTGTGTTTAAGAACTCATCAGTCTATAGAAAAATGAAAGCCTGCGAGGTTTTGGGTAGACCACTGATAGAACTGAATAGGGTGTCCATCAGACCTTACATTGTTGGAGACTCTGCATATAAACCCACTAGTTTTTTACTCAAAGCATTCAAGTCAAAAGCACGCCAGGACTTGGCTTCCAAGAATGCATTTGACAAACAAGTTGCAAAGGGTAGGGTCAAGGTAGAAAATGCATTCGGCATATTGAAGAACCGATGGCGCATCTTGCGTGATCTCAATGTGAATTTGCCTTTTGCACCAAATGTGGTAATAGCATGTTGTGTATTGCATAATTATATTCAAGCAAAAGGAGAACCTGAGCCCGGCGATGCTAATGACCCGCATCCAAATGATGCTGAGCCCTTGAGGTGGCGAACGGTAACCCGACAACGGGCCGCTGTACTCAAGATGCGTGCAGCATTGTTCAATGATTTTGTGACACGAAATTCCCAACGAGGTTAAGATGCTTGTAGGTACCTATGGGCACATGTGACCATGCGTGTTGAGTGTTTATTCAATCGCTTCAATTTGTCTAAATTTGTTTCTTTTGCGTTGCGGGTTTATGCAGGACTGAAGAAAGAAGGCTCGCAAACAGGATGGTTTTTTATTTTATTTTTTGGTGATAGATTTAGGGTTTGTATGTCATGAACATAATTGTGATCTTGCATTCTTGTGTTGCATTTATATACTTTTCATATATTTTTTTTCTTTCTGCATGTGAGAGCATTATTCTTGGAAAAAACGCAAAAAAAAATTATGGCGTGCCGTGTGTGCATGCTTTTTAATCATAAAAAGGACCAAAAATATTTGCATTGTGTTACTTGTGAGGATGTGTGTGTGTGTATGTATATGTGCATGTGTGTGTCCGCATCAGTCTATGGAGGCTTGGGCAACCCTCATGGACAATGTGAGCATGGCCTGTGGAGGGGCCGAGTTCGATCCTCGGGTGTCTTTGACGGATTGGATCCCCCCGTAGCACGTTCCTAAGCAACTACAAAAAAAAAAAAGAAACTCTATATAATAGTAAGAGTGTCTTTTGGTTGGCCGGCCGGCCGCCTTCGTTGTGCTCAAGCTTCACGGCCATCCCACGGCCGGCAGATTTCTTGGACAAAAAATTGGCTGCCCGTTATAAGGCCGGACTAGTTGTGCTCAAGATTGCCGGCCGGCCGGCTAAGATTCCATAGAATCTTTTTATGGCTGGAAATTGGCCGCCCGGCTAGATGTGCTGGAGCTATCTCTCTCTCTCTCTCTCTCTCTCTCTCTCACACACACACACACACACACACACACACACACAATCTCCATTTTACACTCAGTAAACTTCTAAGTTCGCACATAGTATGGATTATGGATAGACAAACGTGTAGGGATGGATTCTGGAAAGACCAGTCGTGTGCCTGTGTGGGGGAGATCAAGATGATAGATGGATAAGAGGATGGTCAATTCCCCCAGAAAGGTCGTACCTTTGCCTTCAATTTTACTTGATGTTATGGATGGTACATGGGTTGGTACAGCCGTAGGATGGTGATGCTTCTCCTGCACTTTATTGCTTTAACTTTTCCGTTCATTCATAGCATCACGATTGGATATACTTTGGTGCTTTCTTGCATAGCCTAGGTAATAGACCCTAAACCTTCCCACATAGACAATTGGCTTTTGTGCCTTCGACATTTGTCAGAATCTCTCTCTCTCTCTCTCTCCTCTCACACACACACACGTGACACACACACCCTCGTTTCTCTCTCATCAAATTCACTTGCTCTCTCTAGACTCTCACACACTTTTCTCACATACACACCTTTCTCTCTCTTCGCATTCCCACTGAGTCCCAGACCCAACTCACACCTCTCTCTTCAAATTCCCTTCCCTGCATTCCTTCTCTCACACCCAGGGTGGCATGCTTGTTCTTCAATTTCTGAGATTTATATATTTTAGGCTAATTTAGTATTTTTTTCAGGAAAGGTCACATTTTGACCCGAGCAAAGTATTCAAAAAATGGATTATATAATGCCCACCAAAAATCAACTTTGCTCACACCAAAACCCTTTGCCAAACAATCTCTCTCTACAAGGTCTCTTTAGGCAAGCTCTCTCTCACTCTCACTCAAACACAACATATGCCACACACAGATTGCTTATTTCGCTTTCCCTAAAACCATTATTCGCCGCCTCTCTCTGTCTCTCTCTCTCTCTCTCAACTGCGCATGCTGTCCTCTATTCGCCGGAGCTACAAGGCACACAAGCCGGATCAAGGTGCTTGCGGTACATGTCGGAGGGGCGGCGGAGGGAAACCTTCCCCCTTTTATAATAGAATAGAAAAATAGATATGGATATAGATTCTCTCTCACCACATGCAAACCATACATCCTGCACACTTGTGACATGTTTAAGAATTAAAGAGACACAAAGCAAGTTTTTATAGGCCCTTGACCAAAAGAGATCAGAGTTCACACACACAAACACACACGTGCTTCTCTGTCTAGATCTCTCCAATTCAAATCAGTGCTCGAAAAAAAACTTTTTTCCAAAAACTTGGCAAACCTACATATGTGAAACAACAGAGGTAAATTGACAAAATTTGAAGGTTTTTACGCCAAATTACATTAATTTTTTCAAAATTTTGTAGGTTTTCTCACCTTCAACAATAAAATCTAGAGGTAAATTTCAAAATTTATAGGTGGGATTAAACTAAACCTAGGTTTTTTTCGAGCATTGATTCAGATCCTCTCGATTTCTCTCACACGTGCGCGCTTGCTCTCTCTTTAACAACACGTCCTGAGTTCAAACCCCGCCGGATACATCTATGTATGAGGACTCTTCAAATTGTTCCTTCTGCTCTCTCTCTCTCTCTCTCTCTCTCTCACACACACACACACACAAAACAGGTCTCTTTTCTCTCTCTCTCTCTCTCTCTCTCTCTCTCTCTCTAGACATTTAAAGTGTCACGTGTGTCGACGAAAGCGGATAGACCTCACTGACCTCACCTGTGATCTTCTTCCTCCTTCTTGATAAAAGGGAGACTCCAAAAGCACGCTCTCTACAGCAAACTCACACATAGCCTACGCACCTACGCGCAACGCTCTCTCTCTCTCTCTCTCTCTCTCTCTCTCGCCCATGGCTCGCCCCTCTTGCAGAGCTCTCATCAATTACACAGGCTTTTTCCGCAGAGAGTTCTCCTCTTACACTCACAAATTCTCTCTCGCAAAGCTGAGCAGGTGAAAAATAACCTTCACAATGTGTATGCTGAGGTGCAACTTTTTTATAAAAGAAACATCATCACATAAGCAATGTATGCTCATTTGTTTTCTCCTCTGATTTTCATTGCAACAGAAATTCAACCCCCTCTGAGAGTGCAAGCAGCCCCTCCATCGGCACAACGGCAGCGGTGGCCGCAGACGGCCGCGAGATCAGCTCCTCGTCAGCCCCGGCATCGGGCCAGCCCCCTGCCAATGTTTGGTGGGGGCCCGACACGGCCACAGGAATGTGGGCCCCTTCTTCCAGCGGCAGCGAGGTTCGCTTCAACGATGCAGTGACCACAACGGCATATCAAGCGGAGCAAGCTTGGTTCAGAGAAGATGTACATGCGTAATGCACTACTCCTAGCATTCCACTATACATGTACTCTGCCTTGTCCATCAATCTTATTGAGGTTTCTGTATGATGTTGCTCTTATCCATCCTCCCCTCTTCACTCCCAACTCTTGTGCGTACACCCCCCCTCCCCTGTAAACGTACCTTCAAGCCTGAAGATTTTTGTTTCTATAAAGAAGGTTTTGATGGCCTTTAGAAGGTGTGACTTTTTGAGAGGCTCTCTTGATATTATTTTTTGC
The DNA here is from genome assembly GCF_014529385.1 of Adiantum capillus-veneris. Taxonomy (NCBI): domain Eukaryota; kingdom Viridiplantae; phylum Streptophyta; class Polypodiopsida; order Polypodiales; family Pteridaceae; genus Adiantum; species Adiantum capillus-veneris. The sequence continues at coordinate 103,910,886 of NC_140953.1, forward strand.
AAGATAAACTAGGTAATCAGAGGTGCCTATCATCAATGTGCCATCAAAATGGTTAAAATTGGCATTATATTCTTATGGACATTCACAAGGAGATTTAGAAATTTTCTCGTAGGAAAAGGGAGCCTTTTCAGTGTTTTTCATACAGTGCACTACATCATGAGCTTCTGCTCTTGAAGCACCGGGCCAGCGGTCTCTTGCCCCCAATCGTACCTAGCTAGGTATGCTCTGCCTCCCCCGCAGAAGCTCATGATGTTAAGTCATGACGTAGGTATTATTGTGAAAATCTGTCCATAACTGCTTGTGATTGTAACCAAAGTATCCCTGACAATTTGTGGAAATTCCCATAACGTCCCTTGAATTTCAGATATTTCCAATTGTCCTTGTTGGAGTTTTGGACGAGTTTGCTTCAATTTTGTGCTTAGTTTATTCTTTTGATATTAGATATTTTATCCTTAATTTTGACAGTTTTCGCATCAGAGCTCACAATTAGACCTATCTGTCTCTTTAAATACTTAAGCATTTCATGTTGAAAGCCCCCATTACCATCTTAGATGTATCCTGGTTTGTCGAGAGGCGTTCTTTCCATAAAGAGTTTCAAACAAATATTATTGTCTTTGGGGATGTTTGCGAGATTAACAAGGTATTTTGAGAAAAATTAAGTGCATTTTGGGAACTTAAGGTATACAGATAATTTCAGGGCATTTTGGTAATTTTTGCAATTCTTATGGATTCACTCAATTTCATAGCCTAATGAATGCTTAATCCCGTTTCCATACCATCACAAGAAGTTTTGGACAGATTCTTACAATAATTCCCACATCATGAGCCTCTTTGAGGGAGGCACAACATACCTAGCTAGGGGACCATCGGCCCCTCCACGGGGCCGGTGGTGACTTGCCGCCTATCGTACCTAGCTAAGTGTGCGGTGCCTGCATAACAGAAGCTCATGATATTATGCATTGTATGAAAAACACTGAAAAAGGCTCTACATGAGAAAATTTCTAAATCTTCTTGTGCATAAGAGGGGTTTCCTATTCCTCCACAATAAATAGGCCCTTGCCCTTCCCCTTCCCATCCGTCTCGGGATTCATATCATTGATACTTGAATTTGGAATTGGCGATCTTTGATTTTGTAGTAAACTTGGAGCTGTGGGTAAAATGGAGTTCCTCTCCTCATGTAATATACTAATGCACTTTTATTTTCATGTGGATCATGCGACATGCAAAAATAAATTAGATTTGGCATTAAACATGGGCCCAAAGTTAGAGTTGAACCGCCGTTCGTTGGCGTAAGCAAACCTTGCCCTCTAGTCTCAACTCTGCCGATTTCGGCAAAGTTGGCAAATACTTTTTCTGAAGGTGGCTTTGTTTCAGGCGTGCTGCAATTAACAAGCGACCTTTTTTTTTTTTGTGGGAGAAAAGTGTAAATTAGATTAGCAAAAACAGAAAAGAGTACAATTAACCTTCACATAAGGGGAGGGAAACCCAACAAGGAATAGCTAAAGGAGGAGAGAATCCCTCATCTGAAATTTTATGGCAGAGTAGACTTGAGACAGTTTGGACTTCCTAACAAACGACATTTTTGTTGACGGGTTGCGAGGGTTGTACCCCCTCGTGTGTGAATCTGTTCTAACTTGGGTTGACTGGGGCAAGCAGGCAAGATCTACGGTACTTGATTCACTTTGGGGCCTGGCCCCTTACATAACTAGGTGTCCTTGATTGCATCATATATGTGAGGGCCTATCATGCCAAATGGAGCTAAAGGTGCCAAAGAGATAAATAGATAAAGAGGAAAAGATCATGAACTGGTAACCCACCAAACCATTATCACCTTGGTCAATGAAGTATTCACGTTTAGAATCATTGAAGCCTGAGCACATGGAGGGTAGCATCATTGCAACTGCTACCCGCCGATGATAGAGGATCTAGCCGCCAAGAAAAAGAACTCACGTCCGTATACCTATATTAGCACCTTTCCAAGAAACTAGTGCCATTGGTAGTAAACTACATAGTGAATCCTACTTTTACGGACTTGACGCACCGGAGAGAATCTACATGCCAACCCCGCCGCAATGGGTTCCCCTTTCATTCATATGTGTGCCCTTCGAGAGATGCCAAGATAGAAGAGAACTTCAACCAACTCACTAAGTGATGATCAACCTAATCGATAACAATCTAACCCTTACCTCGTGTGTGTGTGTGTGTGTGTGTGTGTGTGTGTGTGTGAGAGAGAGAGAGAGAGAGAGAGAGAGAGAGAGAGAGAGTGAGAGTGAGAGAGAGGAGACAAATTTTAATGCCAAGAGATCAAGAATGGATCTATGTGTGTGTGTGTGTGAGAGTGAGAGAGAGAGAGAGAGAGAGAGAGAGAGAGAGAAAGAGAGAGAGCCAACTATAAGTCCTTTTCACTTTAGCCTACATGAAGAGAGATCCACTTCCTTGATCCATCCACGATTCCCCATTGTCCACACCTTTCAACATTTCAATTGTGACTTTCAATTGCCCTTTTGAATGCTTTTTTGTGAATAGTGTCCCACCTTTATCGTTAGAACTAGTGGACAAATAGATAGAAATGGACTAGATAGAAAATCATTTTCAACTAGCACTTTCTCTCAAACCATGTCCTAAACACAAAGGAAACATGAGATGGTGGGACAAACATTGTATAATTCAAAGGCATTGTTTGACATCATTGTACTGCGTTGTATTATTTTCAGCCCAACTTGCGAGCATGGCTTGATAATGACTTAATTTACAAACTTCCATGTAACCTATGGTGTAGGCACCAAGGTTTTATGGAAAATGCCAAAAAGTGGTCCATAGATAATGGAAGGAATTTATAGGGGTGGATATTGGAATGAGTTTCTTTAAGGTCCTTGTCATACCTCAGGACTAAGTAACACCTAGCCTATAATGGGGGGTGGCAATAGGATCCACAGTGGGAAGTGGGCGCATGACTATCGGGGGGATCTGGAGCGTCCGTCACTTGAAAACTAAACTTGGACGGCGTGCTGGCTTGGCGATCCACCTTAGCAAGAACTGAACCCGGATAGGCATGCCGGCCTGGCGGTCCACCTCAACAAAAACTAAACCCGGACAGGCATGTCCACGTGGCGGGGTTTGGGAGGTAAACATGGACGAAAAAAGAATTCACGTTGGCAGGTCACTCAGTGCTTGAAGGGGGTCCCTGTCATTTTGCATGCATGCATGAGGGGGTGGCATGGGGGGACGTCGAGGCTGCAATCGCTGATGTGCAACGTATAGCCCACGGGACATGCAGGTGGTTGAGGACCAACAGGTGTTCCTGAGGGGTGTTTGTGTTCGAGCCGAGGCTAGCAAGTGCTGCATTCTGACGTGCTGAAGAAAGAGGGGGAAGGCACACTTGTTTGTGATAGTTGCCCGGTATGCATATGGTATTGCTAGTGCTGCATGCATATCCTCTTTTTCTTTTTCCAGACACACACACATGAATGCAATCGGTTGCTCCACACACACACACACACATACACACACACACACACACACACACACACAAATGTAATAGGTCATTCCTCACACATACACACTCAACTATTTGAATGCATTGTTGTGCTAATGGTTGTGTGCCTGGCAATAAGCACCCTAAAAATGGGGCGGTCACCCAGAAAAAAGCCAGGCAAGAGTACTCGTTTGGGAGCTACTTCCCCTCGCATGACACGGGCCAACTCCATGCTTCTCGAAGATTTAGCTGAGAGGAGGGGTAATCCCTCAGGGGATGCAAAGGTCAGGTACCTGAGCATGTGGATGGGGTCAATGAGGCTCATGAAGAGTTGTTTCCTTCTCAAGTGGAGAGCTTCAACAACCCCCCCATATCTCCTGGTAAAAAATTGCCAGCATCTCCGGTGAGAAGAGGCCCGTGGCTGGTCATGCATAATTCGCCCACAACTCCTAGCCTCAACAACCGCCCGCGAAAGAAGATGGCTAGTTCAAGTGTTGATAATGCTTCCTACAACGAAGAGCTAAGCGATGATCCTAATGGCATTGAAGAGAAAGCACAAGCAAAGAAGGAAGAGGCAACAAACATTGATCCTTGCAAATTCTATGTAGAGATTGAGCTCCCCAATGCAAGACTAGCACGCCAATGTCGTGCAAGTGAGGATTGACCCTCCCGTTCGACCTTCCTATTCAAGAGATTGAGGATGATGACACACCTCTAGGAGTCTCATGGTATTGACATAGAGATTCCAAAGCATCCTGGAGGTCAACCCTTGCACAAAGAGGCAGAGAGAAGAGCTAATTTTCTGCCTAATCCTGAGGTTAAGGCTTGGAAGAAAGCAGCCATGAAAAGGTTCGCCGATAAAGATTGGAAGCTCAAGCAAAACTCAAGCGATATCAACGCCTCATGCACATTCGAGCATTACAAGTATGGAAGGAGCTTGGTGGACAGTACAAGGAGATGGATCAAGCTTCCTTTGTTGAAGAGTACATTAGTGGGAGGATGAAGCAATACATGGCGGACAAGGATCGCCGGCTTGGACAAATTCAAAAGAGAATTGAAGAAGGTTATGATGCACATGTGAATGTCCTACTTTGTTGCTTCTTTGCCTCATCACACTAAGCATGCATGTGTAATCACTTGTTTCCTTAATGCTATGCGTGTAAATAGAAGAGAGTTCACGATATCCCTCCATGGCTCGAGACTGCCTTGGATGACATTGATACTGAGGATCCCTTCCAGTTTGCTCCAAAGGGTGAGGAGGATCATGATAAAAGTGTAGAGAAGACTTTTGAAGCTATTAATACAAGAGGAGATATTTCCGAGTCTTTAGGCAACCTCAATCTTGATGAGGTTTGTGGGAGGTGCTTCTACATTTATGTCTCTTCTGAGAGGAGGGTTCATGACTTTCTTGTTCACAAGGATGTTTTGTTTATGTCATTTAAATAATGAGATGCATGCTATCTTTTAGGACCATGTACATACTTCTCCATCCAAGAATAAGCTACCAATTCGGAGAGGCAAGACTTCCAACGAGCCGATTGATGTAGGATCACCTGATGACTGCTCTTATATGGCCCTTGAGTTCTATGCCTCATATGAACACTTGCGTTTGGAAAAGACGGGGAACGAAATCTGCCCTTTGTCTCCGACACGGAGCAACCGAGCACTTTACAGGTATGATTTAGATAGAGACATTTTCAAAATTTTTGGTTTTCTTGTGCATGACAATCATTACATTGCTGGCTATGACCTATTTGCACTAGATTCTCTTCGCATATACCCATCAGATTAAGCTCCATTCAATTTGGCATACACGTGGACATGGATGATGAGGTGTTGCGGTTCATACTACTTAATGAAGCTTCAACAAAGACAATGAATTTATTTACAATGTAATCTTTTGATGTTGATCCTTTCTTGTGTTTCTATGTATCAGTACAAGGATTTAGAATCATAACTTGTGTTTCTTAATAGGTGGATGGAGCACACTATAGCACCACCAAATGTGCTAAATCAAGTTATGTTTGTTGATTCCATGTGGGTTCCAGTGGTAGAAGCAAGTCTAGGCAAGCATGATGGCATACATGTTATGCAAAACTTCTTTGGGGAGAAGGATATAAGCCATTGTGTGCTAACTAATTTTTCAATTGTTATAAGGTTATGCAATGCTACATATGTTACATTTCCCTAATGTGAGCAATGCCCTAAAATTTTCCTTCTTGTCTTTGCCGCAGAAAGCATTGGACTTTATGTGTGATGTACCTTTCCACACATATGAAGATAACGAGTCTACGTGGAAGAAAGCACCATCTTCTCTTTTATGATTCACTCGGTTGTAGTGCTCCGATGGATGTTATACCTTTCTTGCACATGTACTAGCATAATTGTGTATTTGGATTTTGCATGTCAGCTATGTCTTGCACTCTTACATATGATTCATGTAGGGCTATGGAGGCGCTGGGCCATGGAGCAAGCAATCCAATAGTGAAACATGCATTGCTCGAGCCATGTAGCGAGTTTGAGATTAAAGTGCTACATATATGATTTAGGTGTGCTCTTGTGGTTGCTTAAAAACATGGATGTCCCTGATCATGTCATGGATTTGATGTAGGGCCCGCATTAGCTGAATGGGATTGACTGTGGGTTCTATGTCATGGCGGCCATTAGATATATAATATCATCCTGCCTTGGAGAGAAGAGTAAGGGATGGGTATGGTGCCATAACTCCTATGTGCTTGTCTAGTTGGTCCATGTCTCTTCTATGTACTCTTGTGACGACTGCTTATGTGTTGCAGGTAAGGAAGAAATGGTTTAACCATGATGACATATTGATGCTGAGGAAAAATCTCCATGAATGGTGTCTTGAGGTTGTGGCAAAAGACTAAGTTTACTGTTTTGTTGGGAATGCTTGTCGGAAAGTGCATTGCCTTGGTATAGGCAAGTTACTTATGAGGCAAAGTCTCCATGGATGGTGTCTTGAAGTTGACTAGCACTCTATGTAAACAGTATTATGAAATTGGGACATGGCAATGTGATATTACTATTACCCAATTTTGCTTGAGTCTTTGCTTGACTCTTTACCGAACCTATGTAAATGTTATTGTGAAAAATTGGGACATGACAATGTGCTATTACCTAGTCTATGTTAATGGCATTATGGTATGACACTTGAGTCTCTTTTCAGGTTTAGTATGAAATCTACGGTGTGTTTAGGTTTATGGTGAGTTCAAGTTTATCGCGAGGTCAAAGTGGTGAATAGTAGTGTAATGTGTATAATTATTACGACGAGGTTTAGGGTGTATCCAACAGGTTTATGGCAAGTGGTATGCATGAGGCTGCTACTTCTTATGTGTGGTGAAGTGTATAATTATTATGGCGAGTGTATCCAACAGGTTTATGGCAAGTGGTATGCATGAAGCTGCTGCCTCTTATGTGTGGTGAAGTGTCGATGAGGTTTCTGATTTATGGCATTATGGGGTTGAAGTTTGAATGATGTCATATGATGTCTACTTTAAGAAAGTTTTGCAAGTGTCACAAGTTAAATGGCTCACTTGGTTAGCGTTGCAAACTGTAAGGGTGTATATTTTGGAATTGTTGCTGGGTTTATGGCGAGTTCCAAGTTGTTTGTGTTCGTTCAATTATCGCAAGGTTATGGCAGTTCTGGTTTATATGGCAAGGTCCGCGGAGTTTATGGCGAGCTTGGTCCAGGCAGGTTTAATGTGAAGTCCATTGTTTATGTCTCTGGGTTTTATGGCAGGTCCAGGTTTATTGCGAGCTCGAGGTTAAATGTGAGTGTCTATGTCCAGTTGGGTTTTATGGCAGTCCAAGTTTATCGCCAGTTCGGTCCGTATGGGTTCAGGTTTTATGGCAAGGTCGAGGTTTAAAGCGCCAGGTTTATGGCAGTCCATGTTGTATGGCGAGCTCGGTCCAGGTTTTATGTCGAGGTTTATTGCGAGCTCGGTCCAGGTTTATATAAGTTCAAGTTTTATGGTCGGGGTTTAATGCGAGTCCATGTCTATGTGCCTGTCTATGTCTAGGTTTATGGCAATCATATTTATCACAAGCTCAGTCCATGTTTATGTTCAAGTTTTATGACAGTCTAGGTTTATTACAAACTCGGTCCTTGGTTTTTATGGCGAGGTCGAGGTTTATTGCAACTCCAGGTTTATGTTCCAGGTTTTATGGCAAGGTCGAGGTTTAATGAGAATCCATGTTTATGTCGAGGTTTATTACGAGCTCGGTCTATCTATATATGGCGAGGTTTTAATGTGAGTCCATGTCTTATGGCAGTCCAGGTTTATGGCGTGGTCCATGTTTAGTGTTAGTGCGAGCTCGGTCCGCGAGCTCGGTCCGAGCATATATGTTTATGTTCCAGATTTATGGCTCGGTCTTGTTTATGGCGAGTTGGCAGTCTAGGTTTATTATGAGCTCTCAGTCTATATATGGCAAGATTTTAATGCGAGTTCATGTCTTATGGTAGTCCAGCCATATGGGTTTATGTTCCATGTCGAGGTTTTAATGCGAGTCCATATGGGTTTTATGGCGGTTTATTTGCGAGCTCGGTCCATGGATGTTTATGTTCTAGGTTATTATGGCGAGTCGAGGTTTAATGCGAGTCCATGTTTATGTGTGGGTTTATATATATGGCAGTCTAGGTTTATTTGCGAGCTCGGTCCATGTTTTATGGTAGTCCAGGTTTAGTGTTAGTGCGAGCTCCGTCCGATCTCAGTCGGTCCATATGGGTTTTATGGCAGTTTATTTGCGAGCTCGGTCCATGTTTATGTTCCAGGTTTAGGTTTTATGTTCCATATTTATGGCTCGGTCTTGTTTAATATGAGTCCATGTTTATGTGGGTATAATTATATGGAAGCCTAGGTTTATTTGCGAGCTTGGTATCCATATGGGTTTATGTTCCAGGTCGAGGTTTTAATGCGAGTCCATGTCTAATGACAATCCAGGTTTAGTGTTAGTGCGAGCTCGGTCCATGTTTTATATATGTTCCAGGTCGAGGTTCTCCATGTTTTTTATGGTAGTCCAGGTTTAGTGTGAGGTGCGGCACTAGCTCTTAATATGATGTTGCTGGTGTTGATGGCAATAAGGATACATATGAATAATATATGAGGTGTTCGAGCATGTGTACAATTGTCACTTTCGCTAATTAATAATTGATAGATTGATTGTAAAGATAAATTTTCTTAGCCTTGATTTGTAAGTCAAAATTTCTACCAAATCTTAATTTAACTAACAAAACTCAAAACTATATGGGCCACTTCAAAAGGAATCAATGGTCGAAGAAAAAATGAGAGACGTATCGATTGTGAGCTGTCAGATTGGCGACTGAGAGTTGACCCAAATTTATGAATTTGCTTTGAATTTGCAAACCATTTCCATTCCATGTTATTATGTCCAGGTACCTAGATATGGTAGTCTAGGTTATGCTCGGCCCATATTTATGTTCAGGTCGAGGTTTATTGCGAGGTGTTTATTGGACATCCAGGTTTTATGGCTTGGGTCCAGCTGGGTTTTTATGGCAGTCCAGGTATAATTATGGCAAGTTATGCGAGTCCACAATGCAAGGTCCTAGAGCCTTATGGCAAGTTACTGTACTTTTCTTGAGTCCAGGTACATTTGAAGTATGCATTCCAAGCAACAACAATAAAACCTCAGCCATGGTTGATTGAATGCATAAACCTGCTCTCGAGGACCTTGTATAAATAAGAAACAACAATAAAACTCAGTCATGCATGGTTGATTTTATCCATAAACTCTCGAGGACCTTGTATAAACAAGAAACAACAATAAAACCTCAGTCATGCATGGTTGATTGTATCCATAAACCTGCTCTCAATCCATAAACTCTCGAAGACTTTGTATATAAACAAGCAACAACAATAAAACCTTAGTCATGCATGGTTGATTGTATCCACAAACCTGCTCTCAAGGACCTTGTACAAACCCACACAATGGTGCATAAACTTGACAAGGGGCTCCTCACAGCCCAACACAAATTCTTGTAGCAAAAATAAAAACCAGTGAGAAGAAACAAGACCACCACGACGGCCACGATTGCCCGCACACAAATAAGGCCGGTTTGTATATACATGCCACAATGACTACTCAAAATGCCTACATGGCTAATGCACAACACTCCCATATATACACATAGTGCTTGCATGTTTGACAAGCCTGTTACCATATACATATGGTAGTGATGTGTGTGAACACACTAGGACCGCCGGGGCATTTTTTCCCTCTTTAGGAGGTTTTTCCCCCCGTGCATTGTATATACACCCATCACTATAGGACTACCAATTTTTCCATTGCACACTAAGTAACACACTCTCTATTGTGTGTCTTGAGCTTCCTTCATCTTCTCCAAGCTATGTGCATTTCTCTGCAACCCTAATTCCAACAATTGGTATCAGAGCAGGTTACGCCCTCCCGGGCTTAGTCGCCAGCTGCTCCAGCACACGCTTGCTCACTTTCTCTGATTAGAGTGAGGTTTGGAGAGTGTTCGCAGGCTGACAAATATTTTAGGAGGACTCATAGAGCTTAGTCTACTCAGATTTCTGATTCGGACTTATTTCGGCCTTCGTTTCCACTACATGCAGGTCTGCACATGCAATTTCATCATTTTGTGCAGAATTTTTGTCAGTGCCGTTTTTTTGTATGATAGGTGCCTTACAGTATTCTATGGTTTGTGCTATATAACACGTGTTGTTCCTGCTCTGTTTCTCCTATTTTCGGGTAGTTTTCACATCAGGTGCATCATTTACCATGGTTGACAACAACACAGATGTCTTCAAGATGTTTGCTGTTGAGGACAGGTTGGATGGTGACAATTACCCTATGTGGGCTTAGATGTAGGCGATGTTGAGGATGTTGCAGGTCTTGCTGCAAGGATTACTACTATTAGAGTTGTTTTGCCTACGATAAAACAAGCTCGTTGGGATGTAAAGGATGTGTAGGCTTATGCATTGATTGCGTTGTCTGTGAAGTGCACCATTGATCCTCACATCCGTTCAGCAAAATTTGCAAAACAGGCTTGGGATATTTTGGTTGGTCTTTATGCAAGTCGCAATGAGGCTAAAATTGCTTTGCTGCGTAAAAAGCTGGAGTCAAAGATTATGCATGAGGAAGATGATATGGAAACTTTTCTTGTTGGTGTCAAGGATATCAATGAGCAACATATTTATGTAGGTGAAGTCATTTCAAACAGTTCCCTTGTGCAGACTGTTCTTGATGCCTTACCAGATTCTTATCAGACTTTTGCTAGTACTTGGAGACTTATGACCCAAGGAAATCCAGAAGTTGTCAAGTTTAATGCATTATGCACATTGCTATTGCAAGAGTCACTTTCCAGAAAAAACAGGACTAGCCAGTGTACAGTTGAACAAGCTTTTATTGATTCTCAAAGAAAGTGTGGTAATAGCAATGCAGCCACTTCTTATGATTCTGCTGCGAGTGGCAAAACTTCTGTTCCCAATGCTTCTGCTGACAGCACTTCGTCTGGCAATTTTGGTGATAAGGGAAAAAAGAAGATGTGTTGCCATTATTGTAAAGCTAATGATCACTTGCTAAAGCAATGTCGTAAGTTGAAGGCAAAAGAGGCTAAGAAGAAAGAGGGTGGTTCCATTGCAAATGCGGGTTCCACTACAAATGCATCCATTGTTGAGTCTTTTGTGAAAGGAGACTGTAATGCTGATGTTGATGTAGAATGGGATTTTACTGCAGAGTGCACTTACAATCCTGTTGTCCACGATGCATGTATGTGAGTTTGCTGTAGATTCACATGTGTCGTATTTCAACAGTGGTGTTACAAAGCACATTACCTCACATCGTGAATTGTTCACCTCTCTCGAGTGTGTTCCTCATGGGAAATTCAATCACTTGTGTCAACAATGCCTCTTATACGGTTCAGGGAGTTGGAAAGATTATGCTTACTGCTGCTAATGGCAATTCTTTCACACTTGTTGATGTACTTTATATACCTGGGATCAAGAAGAATCTTTTGTCTGTATCTGCACTTGCTACACTTGGACTTGTAGTCAAATTTATGGATGACAGATGTACAGTTCACGATCTCAGTTGTGGTGATGAAATCGTTGCATCTGAGCTTTTGTGCCATGGGTTGTATGAGCTCACTTTGTATGAAAAGTGTGGACAAAATTTTGCAAATGCAGTTGCAGATTCAAGGGCTATTTCAGATGCAAAACTTTGGCATGCACGTTTTAGTCATCTGTATTTTGCCAGTTTGCTGCATTTGCAAAAATCTGATATGGTTGCTTCTTTGCAGCCTCTTGAAGCACCTGTCAAACATGTTTGTGAAGGCTGTATTTTGGGTAAGATGTAGTGTTCTAAGTTTCCAAAGGATGGTTCAGTTCAGGCCACATGCAGGTTGCAACTTGTGCATAGTGATGTTTGTGGGCCCATGCAAACTCCATCCTTGGGCAATTACCTTTACTTCGTGACTTTCATTGATGATTACTCCAGGCATGCATGGGTATTTCCACTTAAAGCAAAGTCTGAAGTTTTTATGTGCTTCAAACAATTTCTGACTATGGCTGAAAATGTTTCGATATGTACTATGGGCACCCTCCGTTTAGATCGAGAGGGGGGTAATATGTCTCATGAATTCAATGCATTTCTCGCTAGTCGTGGGATAAAACACCAATGTACAGTGCCTTATACACCTCAGCAAAATGGTGTTGCTGAGAGGAAAAACAGGTCACTTATGGAAATGGCACGATGTAAAGTCAAGCTTTGTCGCATTCTTTTTGGCTTGAGGCCATCATGTGTGCCACTTATGGACTAAACAGGTGTCCTATGAAAGCTTTGCAGTCTATTACTCCATATGAAGCATGGAATGATAGAAAGCCTTCTATTGAGCACATGCGTGTTTTTGGCTGTTTGGCATATGCTTTGGTGCCACAAACATAGCGTAGAAAATTGGATGATAAGGCTGTCAAATGTATTTTTGTTGGTTATAGTACTGAAAGCAAAGGTTACAGGTTGTATCATCCGCAAAAAAAACGTATTTTGGTTTCACGGGATGTAGTGTTTGTGGAAGATTCTGTTCAGCCCTTGCTGTCATGTACTAGAGACAATAATGTAAGCTCACAGGACATTTATGACACTTTGTTGCCTTTTTTCAGTGGTGGAAATATAAATCTAAGTTCCAACGAGGCAATGTACAACCTATGGGGTTTTCTGAAAATGTTACAGATCAGCCTATTACTGATGCAGATGTACATGATGTACTTGATGAGGAAAGGAGTGAAAATGAGCAGGCTAGAGGTATGCCAAAATGGCTGGTGCACACTTTGCGTGACAGTAAATTGGATGCACCTTTGTCTAGTCGTACTCGTTCAAGCTCTCGCCATGTATCTTATGCATCAGATTGTTATGCTTTGGCTGTGTCTATCTTACATGATGTTGAGGAGCCTCTGTCTTTTGATGAAGCACAGAATTCAAAAAATTGGATGGTTGCCATGCAACCAGAATGTGATGCACTTATAGAAAATGACACATGGACTTTATGTGATTTGCGTCCTGGCAAAAAGGCCATTGGTACGAAGTGGGTTTACAAGTTGAAAGGCAAGCCGAATGGTGAGATCGATCGCCATAGGGCTCGACTTGTTGCAAAGGGTTATGCACAATGGAAAGGCATAGATTATGAAGATACTTTTTTCTCTCCCATTTGTCGTATGACTACTGTGCGTATTCTATGTGCATTGGCAGCTCATTTTGGTTGGGATGTACATCAATCAGACATTGTTATTGCTTTCTTGAATGACTACATATTTGAGGAAGTTTATGTAGCGTAGCCTCACGATTTTGTCAAGAAAGGACAAGAGGATAAAGTGTGCAAATGTAACAAGGCTTTGTATGGGTTGAAGCAATTTTCTCATGCTTGGTATGAGAAAGCTGGCACTCATTTGGTCAAACAAGGCTTTTGTAACAGTCCAACAAAAAGCACATTGTATGTAAAGCGTGAGGGTGATGTACTTCTCATCGTGGTTCTTTATGTAGATGATTTGCTGATCACTGGACCAAATGAGAGACATATTGATGAATTTAAGGCTGATTTGAATGCTACTTTCAAGATGAAAGATTTGGGGTTGTTGCATCATTACTTGGAAATACAGTTTAAGCAGTGTGATGGTGGTATTGCCTTGTGTCAAAAAATAGAGACATTGCTATGTAAGTTTGGACTTGAGGATTGCAAACCTATTGCCACTCCCATGGAAACAGGTTTGAAGTTGAGTCTACATGATGCTGGCGATCCTGCTGATGTCACTCTTTACCAAATTGTTGTTGGCTGCCTCATTTATGTATGCAACATGAGGACATATATTCAGTTTGCAGTCTCACAGGTCAACAGATTTATGCATAGCATAGGGTCTAAGCATTGGCAGGCTTTCAAGAGTATTTTTCTCTACCTTAGTGGCACTTTACATCTTGGCTTGTTTTATCCCAAGGGGGGATCATTGCCGCCAGATTTACATGATTTTTCGGACTCAGATTGGCTGGTTGTTTTGACACACGAGTATCCACAAGTGGTTTTTGTTTCATGCTTGGCAGTTCATGTATATCATGGTTGAGCAAGAAGCAACCTATTGTGGCCACTTCGAGTTGTGAGGCTGAGTACATGGCAGTCTTCACAGCTACGGTTGAGTGTGTATGGCTCAGACGCCTTATGGCTAATTTGGGTGTTGGACAAGACAATGCCAACACTATCTACACTGACAGTCAGAGTGCATTGGCAGTTGCGAGGAACCCAGTTTTTCATGCTTGCACAAAGCACATTGAGGTGCATTACCACTATGCTAGCGAGAGGCTCTCAGCAGGAGAGATCAGCTTGGCTTATGTGCCAACACAGGACAACCTTGTAGATCTTTTCACAAAGGAATCGTCTCGTGTAAAGCTCGAATCTTTTCGCAAATATTTTCACCCTAAACTGCACCAGGTGGTCCATGATTTGAGCAGTAGAAGATGCAGCCAAATTCTTTTGAGATAAAGGCAACAAAGCATGGCATGTATGGCAGCATATTATGCAAAATTCATCAACAAGAAGAGTCTTACTACAACAATGAGGACAATAAATACACCGCCATTTTTTGAAGCGGACATGACTTCGCCCTCGCTGGTGTTTGTGCTTCAACGAACCGGTGAGTCTCCTAGTCTTGTTTGGCTGGGGGCTACCATTGAGTGCATCCGTAAGATGATCAATGATACTTGGCAGTCTGCCATGCCCAAGCCGTGTTTGCATGACGTTGACTTGAATTTGTTTAATGCTACCTCTACATGGCATGATCGCCTTCTTTGGCTCATGGAGATTTTCAGGTTCTCCATAGAGATATTCAATTGTCCAAGAGCTACCTCCTTTTGCGCCAATGTCCATGTGGAAAAATTATTCGGAAGATATCTCTAAACTCCTCAATACAAGAAACTATCTCCGTATCAACCCTATCCATATCTTGCTCAAAGCTATGCATGCCAACACCCAATTCTGCACCATCACAATCACTCTCTACCTCCACAACCTGAGGACATTCTTGCATTCCATTGTTTATAGGAAGTTCAACCATTGCATGCAAACTATCCACAATAGGCAAAATTGCATGTAGCATCGGAAAATGGCTTTGTAGTATTAGGCGCACTCCGTATAGATGCTTGCATTGGGTGGACCAATCTCGGCAGTCACAATAGGAGGTGTAAACTCATGTGATACCAAGTGTCCGAAGACATGCTTTGAATCTTGAATAGAAATGTAGATTCATTCACCACCTGAAGAGTATATGGATAAGACTCATATCGCTAAAATAACTTCTCCCCACCAGCTAGTGCTTTGGTCGCACTCTTGCTTGAGCCATACACATCAAAACGTTCAGAGTCCACTATTGACATACACATAATGACCTTGTTTAGGAAAAGTCGCTGATATAAAAATGCAAGGAGAATGATTAATGCTCACCTAGCTCTTGCTTCTGCTTGAAGAACTCCAATAGAGTTCCTCCCATCCAGGTTCCACTCCTTGCATCACCAACAAGTGCATGCAATAGGTCAAGCACCGATCTATTTATCCTTGCATCCAGCAAAGTGTACTTGATATACTGCCATAATCTCTCTACCAGATTTGTAGTGTCCACATTGCCATGGGGAAATAAGCCCCCAAACTTTGGCCAATGCTCACGCCATATACATGACTTTGAGCACCATCCGTTGGATACATAACATTGAATATTTGCATGCTCGGAGTAGTCCAATAAGAGTTTTTGAAAGCGAGCATCAAAATCTTCAACTTTCAATGCATAAGGTTGCACATCGTAGAATATACTTGATCTTGCAAGTCTTTTGGCACTTGGGGAAAAAGATTCTCTACCCAAGCCTTCTTGGCATGAAACTAGCAGAGTAGGTTATGACATGCAACTTGCACTCGATACCCTCTGTTGTCTTGAGCCCAACAAGCATCATCATCCCTAATGGCTCTCAAGATAGCATTCAGCTCTTGAGGGCACTTATCTATTATAATTGCATTCAGTCGAATGCTACCCATCCTTGAAAATATTATGTGGATGGTCAATTCAAGGGAAGTGCTCTCCTGACATGTCCTAGGGTCACATGTGCACATCATCAACCACACAGGCAATCCGATCCCATCTTGATTAGATAAAATGGCTGCATATAATGGCAATCCATACACATTTGTCTTGAATGTGTTGTCTATAGCCCATGCGTTATGTCGTGAGAAGCGAATACACATCTCCAACATCCAACTATCTTGAATGATGATAACAAATGGCTTCTGGATGTCTTGCAATGCATTTGGATTGTATGGTTGGACATATGTAACCTTTCAAAAGCAGCAAGCATCCGCATAAGGATGCAAGGACAACATATAAAAGTGAAAATGGAACTATTGCTATAAAAGAAGCTACCTTCCCATCAGCTTGTAGCTTCAAAGTCTCCATATTCATCCCCAACCAATCATTTTCTGATGCTAGACCTAGAAAAAATATCTAGGTCAAGAAAATGCTATATAGGTTGAGAGCATAAGCACCTTGAAGTCGCAAGCTATATGCAAGCTCCCGGACTTCCTTTGGGATCATACTTGTTGCATGTGGAAGTTTTGTTTTGAGACAGACATTTTGGCAAGATGGTGAGATGTACCCACATCAAAGTAATCTTCCATGCAACAGTGAAGCACTCGTGGATGAACCGGTAGATAGTATAAGTCAAGCCAAGAGCTAGGAACATGGCAGTGATGCATAGCATGGAGAACAATAGTGACTTCATCGACTTCTTCTTTGAATTGCACTCATGCCTTGAAAGGACAACCACACTTCTTTGTTTTTCTCTCTCTGTGCTTGTCTCCTCCACGATGTCTTCTTGAACCACCACGATGACAAACGTAGATGTCCTCTACCTTACCAAAACTTACTTAGGCTGGTCTTATCTTGACAAGTCTCACCTTATGCTTAAGCGCAATACTCTCTAGTGCATCATTCACGTGGGCTTTATCTGTTAAAATTTTCTCATGGGTTATTCTCATCAACATTCAACTTTCCTTCAACTTATTTGACATAAGCAATTGGGGAGGGAGTTTTGACATAAGCAATTGGGAGGGAGTGTTGGATCCTTGCTGCACACTTTACAAGATCTAATCACGTCTCTGATAAAGGAAATAGGTATGCCATGCTTTCTCACATCTGTACACCATTCCAATTTGACAATATCAATACTTTTGACATGCCAAGGTGAGACCCTTGCGGATCAATGTAACATTCTTCTATGATAGCTGCCCATTGCTCAATTGCTGCAATTTCCAAGAGAGGAATCTTCAAGAAGAACTTGGTCGATCCATCATGTTCGGGTCCTCGAATACATAGATTGTCCTTCATCCTGTTCCATCTCTTTATGTCATGGACACCTACTTCTCGAAGTGTAGCCAAACTTGGGTTGCAAATCCCATTCATATCTTGAAGCATTAGGTTGTAGCTTGCTCGATCAAAACTAAAGAAGTGGTGAGAAAGATGCAAGGATGGATCAGGAGACGGGATCCTAGGTTTGACCATGTGGATTGAGTCCCCATCTGAGGCCCCACATGGTTGATTTTGAGGGAATTGGGCTCCAGCTTTTGGATGGTCGGCACTACTTGAGTTCCCTTCATTACACCAACCATTATTAAAACCCAAAGAATCCTGGCTTGAATCTGATTCAGATTTGCTGCTCACCTCTATAACCTCATTCAAATCAGGTATAGGCCCATCCATTTTACTCTTCATGGCTTCTTCTTCCTGCAAGTTACCCTTCATGGCTTCTTCTTCCTGCCAGGACACATTGAGATCGATGTTGTAAGAGTCTTTGATCCTCTCTTTGCCTTGCATTACCTCCTCTTCCACCCAACCCGCATTCAGGTCCATCCTCTCCCCCTTTCTTGCCAATTAACCTCCAAGACCACCCAAAAATTAGAAACCCTGCAATCGCCCAAATTTGAATTCTCCTGCATGCCCATCGATTTCCCACGCACCAACGTGGATGCCTTTCACCCTTTTGACCCCACCACGTGGGTGTTACTTAGTCCGGGTGTAGTTTTTGTTGAGGTGGACTGCCAGGCGGGCATGCCTATCTAGGTTTAGTTCTTGTTGAGGTGGATCTCCAGGCTAGCATGCCATCTGGGTTTAGTTTTCAAGTGACGGACGCTCCAAATCCCCCGATAGCCGTGCGCCCACTTCCCACCCCTTGATCCCATTGCCACCCCCCATTAAAGGTTGGGTGTTACTTAGTCTTGAGGGGTGTCATATGTGGTTGATCCACCCTCAACACTGAGTGGCATGGGGTTTTCAACAAAGACCTCATCATGGGATCAACAGTGGAGAATTGAGCACGCAAATCTCAAGAGGTTTGCACCTGTATTTTACTGAAATGCATGTGAGTTCACTTTTACCTATGCTTGCTTGAGTTTACTCTTTAGATGTCTGTGACTACAAAATTTGTCCGTGTTTACTTTTCTCGGATCCAATGGTAGTGCACGTCTCTATTTTTGTCCCAAGACTTCTACTCCGTGGATCCCGTCTAGGGTCCTTATTATAGACCCCATTGCTAAGGTTGATCCACTTGAAACTACATTATTCTTGATATGAAAGTAACTTACATATAGATGCAAGGATGTGAGGGAGCTCTATTCTACAGACATATTAATTAATGGCTCAATTTCAATTTTTCATTAAATGGAATCTAAGCAGATGCTTATATTTTACATTAAGACTTGCCACTCCACATTCCCCTCCGCCCCTTTCATTTTCAATTTGCGTCCCCTCCCACGCCTAGCAACGACAGAGACTCTACCTCACGATGCAAGATAACACGATGTCGTGCTGTGACACGTATGTAGTGGGAACGCATGCTACAAGAGTTATCTTGTAACTTTTTAGATACATAGTTATATTTTCTTTAATGTGCATATGCATATTTAAGTATAATAATATGCTTTCTATCTCATCCTATTATTTATCTCAAGGGTAACCTATTCTTACTTTACCATCAGAAAATACTATGGAAAAGCGTCAATAGCTCCGCCTCTTTAACTTGGGGCAAAAAGCATTGATTCTTTATTTCTACTATCTCATTATCATCTCACACCCTAGCTAGATCCTATATCTAGGGTAAACTCCAATATATATATATTCTATGTATTCTTCATATTTTTCTTATATTTCTTTCTAAATAACTACTAGGAGGGAATCAAATCCTAGTGGGACACTAGGTGGCATGATTTCAAAGATACACTTATTTTAATGCATTATTGCAAGCATGATTACAAAGATTTGTCAAGGAGCAATGTCATGCTTTCATATGGCATGAGGTTTCCTTTGGAATCAAATGAAAGTATAGGCTAAGGGGACCACAGGAAGACTTTTGCTGCCAGAAATGGACCCTATTTTGATGATTTTTTTGCACAAGGTTCCAATCCGAATTGGAAAATGCATATAAAAAGGAAGTCATAGGTAATGAGCTGAGGTTTCTGCCCATATTTTTACTTTTTTATTTGGAGCCACGGTTGAGGAGATATGATCAAAATACTGGACCCCAATCTGACCACATCATGCAGGGACAACTCATTTCCAACTTTTCCAGTTTTTGTTTACGCTGGCTCTTCTCTTCTTGTGTAAACCCTTGGGGGTTCCCTTCACCTATAAAAGGGGACCTCTTCTTCCTTGAAAACAACTCAAGCATTCAAGCCATTGATGAGAGGAATTCATGAGGGAGTGTGTAGTAATGCTTAATTGTACTTAGTCATTAACATACGCCTAAGCCTACACTTTCTCCTAGAGGAAGACTAGCCATTCTTGTATGCTATCCTTGGAAGATCTACTCTAATCAAAGAAGGTCGTGGACTTGATAAGTTGAATTCTCCCCTCTTCTTCTCTCTCCATCAATAATGGTGCCGAAGGTTTTGTCAAGTAAGATGTGTTCTACATTGATGTTTTCTTGATTTCTTGTTGTTTTCTTTTTTCATCTCTAATCCAACATATATATATATATATATGTGTGTGTGTGTGTGTGTGTGTGTGTGTGTGTGTGTGTGTGTATAATCTCATCTCCTTAACCAAACCTATCTCTCTCATTCTTAGTAATTCATCCTCTCTACAAATTCTAGGTTCTCTTTGCTACAGGTACATCTCTCTCCGTAGTATCCTTATTGCCTACGGGCAAGAATAGGGCTTGGGAGGGAAACTTCTCATCTCTTCACTTCTCTCATATCTACATTTCTCACATACTATCTTAGATGAATAACCCACATGATGATAATTTCTATCGCTTTCACTCTGTACGATCTATTAGAATTAACGTATAGATTAGCCGTAAAATACACTTTCAACAACGTATAGTGTTTCTCTTTGGCCCAGAAAGGCTCAATGAAATAATTCTATCACCGGATCCCATTATACTACCTCTCATAGACTATAAATTTTCTTTTGACGTAAGTGTAGTTATCTTGCTATGAACCAAGAGGATTTGTACACATAATTAATCCCAATCATTAGACAAAATATATATATTATGGTAAGCACAAAACTACAATTCCAAAGAACAATTCGTAGCCTATTTGGTCAACCAAGATTGAATGCCATTAACTCATCTATTAACCCTTTCATACTACCCATGATACAATATGACCATAGCCTTGATGTTTTCATCTTTGTGTTATTTTGACATTCTCTTTTGTGTTCTTTCTTTGTGTGTGTGAGTGCAAGAGAGAAAGAGTGGGGCTTCTTTGATTGCACTTCTTTCCAAACCCTAGTCTTCATGGCATCTATGGTTTAACCCCTTCATATAGTTTTTTGGAGTTCTCTGACAAAATCTCACAGCCATAAGCCCGATGCTTTCTTGGCAAGACCACAAATTTCTCGACAACGACAGAGAGAGACACACTATTTCACAACGAAGGACATCAAGGGGAAGAGAGAGATTTTTATGGATAACATATTGATTCTCTCATTTAGCTCCTCTCTACTCATAATTTTGCTCCTCATTTGTCTTCTCGCTGTCTCTTCTTGAGGCTTCCCGTAAATTTTTCTCACTGGGGTTTGTTCCATTTTTTGCTCATATCCTCATACTCCCATTTGTTCACACCCACATTGCCTTCCTCATATTTGTGCCCTACCCATCGTTGCGAATGCACCATCATCAGCCGGATTTCTCTTCTCATCTTTGTGCCCTACCCATTGTTGGGAATGCTCCACCATCATTATTAGAAAATCCTCTAAATCATGTGCATTCAACAACATTTAAATAACCCCTCTTCCCATGCATATTTTCTTGAAGCTCCACCATCATTATTAGAAAATACTCTATATCATGTGCATTCAACAACATTTAAATAACCCCTCTTCCCATACATATTTTCTTGAATTAATTGATTTTAAACCTGTAACTTTCTCGTGAACTCATGTGGCACATTTAGATACTTTAAGGTAACACCCCCCCCCCCCCCCCCCCCCCCCCCCTTTTTCCAAAATCGTTGCCAAATACTTACCTTCATGAATTCTAAAAACTCAATTGTTTGCTTTACTCTCCCAATAGGCTGTTGTACAAGTACTTTGATAATATTGCAAGTCTTGCTTTATGTCCTCTGTTCTAGATTTTGGCTTAGCTTATAAAAGGATTTTGGAACCTATATCCACGTGTTACCTTGATAGAAACCTTGTGCTTCTACTACCTGTCAAAGGTGCAACAGAAAAAGGTGAATTGAGCAATAATCTCATTTGCAACCATAAGAAAACCTCCTCTCCAGTTTATCGCGATAGATCTCCTTGTAGACGAGCTCCAATGCTATACAACTCCAATGGCTATGGAGACCGGGTTCCTCGCTGCCAAAAGTATCGGGGGGTTGGGGGGGGGGGGGGGGGCTACATATGTAGGGTAATAGGCTAGCAAGACCGGTTTCCTTGCAATGGCTATACAACTTTAGTTGTTAGAGTACATCGTGGTTGTATACTAGGAAAATCCAATCTCCAAAATTAGCCTCCATAATAATCACACTCTCACATGTAGCACTACAAATAGCATTGTACTCCCCCTCTGTGGAAGATAAGGCAAGTGTAAGCTGTTCCTTAATGCTCCATGAAAGTGCTCCTGAGCCAAAGGAAAAGGTGTAACCTGTAGTTGACCGTCTTCCATCTAGATCTCCACCCCAACTCAATCACTCCATCCTTGTAGAATGATCTTGAAGTCTGTACTTCCAACTGCATAGTGAATGCCTAATGACTTGGTTGCCTTTAAATACCAGAGAGTCCAAAGAGCTTGCTCCAAATGTAACTTGGAAGGTCTTTGCATGAAAGACCAAGAAGTCCAACTAGGAATTGACATCAAACTGGGTGTTGAGAACCCAAATAAGAGAATTGACTAGTTTTTGATACTTGGTAGCATCTGATACATTTGAGGAGTCATACTATGACAACTTCTGATTGGGATCCATAAGAGATGAGATAGGTTTGCACTTAGTCATACCAATTTTCTTCCCAAAACTCTGAGACATAGCACTCCTGAGAGAGAAAGATGGCCCCCTTCATCTGCCATATCTCCAATCCAAGAAAGTAGTGAAGCAACAGAGATTTGTCATCTCAAACTCCTTAGCCAAGGTCTCCATAATACTATGGATGTGCTCAACATGGCTACATGTAATCACAAGGTTGTCCACATAGATCATAATAAGATTCACCAATCCTACCTCACTATAAATATACAAATGTGGGTGTGTAGAAGTATGTTGAAAGAAGTGCCATAGGAAGAAAGAGTCTATCTTCTGGTACCATGCTTAAAGGGATTGATTCAAGACATAGAGAGCCTTCAACAACCTACAAAACATGTCACTATAATTTAAATTCAAGAACCCTAGAGATTGTTCCACATACACCTCTTGCTCCAAGTTGCCATTAAGAAAAGCCAAAAAATGGGCCACTTGAAAAAAGGCAGCAAAGGGCAAAAACTATTTGAATGGTCACCATCCTTGCCACAGTCGGTGCAAAGGTCTCATCATACACCTTGTCTTTGAGAGAAGCCCCTTTGGAAATGGGTCATGCCTTGTGCTTATCCAAAGAACCATCAGATATGTACTTGGTCTTGTAGACCCATTTGACCAATCTTTTCACTTGGCATGCCATGAAACCAAATCCCAAAAGTTATTCTTCTTTATGAAATCAAGTTCTTTCGGCATGGCCAACTTGCATTTTGGTTGTGAAAGGGCCTCCTCAACTGTTAGAGGATCTCTATCCCTGATCGCGCTGTTGACATCAAAGCATAGTTTACTTGTAATAAAGTCCCGTCTATCTTAACAAATCAAAGTCGTTGAGAGCGTCGTGTTGTACTAGCATCACATTAATTTGATGGAAAATTTGAATTCATTTGTAAAATTTAATGGTCTAGTAACTTGTGTGTAGCGGAAAATAACATAGACATAGTGAAATTTCATTAGAATAGATTCCTAATGAGCATAACAAGAGTGCTTTCATGGAGAGAGCAACAAAAGCATAACACCTAGTTAGATAGGCATGAACAATAATTCAAAAAGAGAGAGAAATTAAGCTATTGACAACAGTTGAGGACCGGATTTACATGGAGTCGGTCCCCCCTCCAAAAGGCATTACAATACTTTGTGTTACTTCAATAACTTGTTGGTGCAATGAAGATGGAAGCTTCAAGCACCAAGCTCACACTTATAAAACAAAACATCAATTACCTCACGGTCTCAGACCAAGACCTCACACACTTTCGAAGAAGATGGTGAGAGCTAGCGGGGTATTAGAGTAGAGCGAGAGGAAGAAGGAGTATTCTTACGAGAAATAAGTATGTCTCCTCACTTAATCACTCATAATAGCTTAGCATAGCTTAGTAATTAGCATGGTAGAGGAGATGAGCATGCATTGGAGCTTGGCTCTTTGTTGGATTTGCATCGCAAAGCCAAGAGTTGTTGGTGTAGGTCTCCCTTCTCACAAACTTGCAGTAGATGATGAGCTTTCCATTAAAGCTTGAGAAGGAGATAGTCTTCTTTTCTCCACACATGAGCTTGTGTGAGTGTGTAAGTGATAATGCCTTGCAAAAATCAGCCCCCTCTCTTTCTTGATCGACCCCTCTTGATGTTTACTCATGCTGGCATCCTATTGGCCCCTGCAAAGCTTAGCCAACGACAATTAAGAAACATAAGTAATAACCTTGGGACATGTGTCTCCATTTCCCCTTTTGTGAGAGCTTTAGGTATTTCAATAATGCAATTAAACTCTCGCTGGACCCCTTAGTCTTTTGGCTAATAGGAATCAGGCAAGCCATTTGGCTATTGAATGCTCTCATTGGACCCCTTGGGAGACTGTCCAATAGTCTTCTAGAGAGCTTAATTTCTATTGGTTATTTTATCAAGTGTTTTTAAATGAATTAAACTAAATTTACTCTAGGATTTTTCTCATTGGTCCACCTCTATGGCCATCCAATAGGATTTGAATGCACTTTGGGGGAAACTAGGCTAGGGAGCTGACATGTGTCCACTATGCCCTTTGTGTAAAGGGAGCTTGCTAGAGTGTGTGTGTGTTTCTCTCTCATCCCCTACTAAAAGGGCTCACCACCTCAAGGATAGGGATGTGGGAAGACTTTTGAGTCTTCCCACAAGCATCCAATATTTCGTAGGTTTTGACCATTGGACCTTACCTTTGAATTTTGGAACTCTTAATGGGCGGAGCCTTAGGGTGTTTGAATCCACATTGTTGCACATTGTTCTTTTGCAAACGGACCCCTTCGGATCCCTATTTTCCCTGCTTTGAATCCCTATTGTGACCGGTCTACCAGCTTAACCAATATTCTAGCTTTTTCTCCCCGGGTACTTCCCCATATTAAATGGTCAGTTTCACATGAGAAAATCATTTAGGGGAATTAGATATTAGTTATTATGACATTACCTCTCTCTTGAAATCATAGTCGTCCTCGATTATGGGATAGAGAAGATAAAGCCTATTCATTAGTCCTTTTTCTAGCAGGTAGAGGATCCCTATCTTACCCTATGACATCGTTCCAGAATGGATGACTAATCCATTTGGTCCTTGAGAGCCTAAGCTGCCGCAAGCATCTCTGCACATTAGTCCTTTCAATGTTCCATAGTAGAGTGACCAGCTCTACTTGGTGTTTTGAAGACGTCGTCTCCGCAAACTTGATCCTAAGCATGCATACTTCTTAACATTTGTGCACAATAAAGAAAAGAGAGTCTTACAAGACAAAAACTTTGTTCATTTTAAACATTTGTACATTTGATTACTCTAGGGAAGCATTGTAAGCATTGACAAGGTTTAGGTTATCCTTTAATTGTATGCCTTGCATCCATCTAGCATCTTCAAAAGGATAGTTCTTAAACTTGATAAGATACCGTCAGATAATCTTACCGCCTCTCAATACCTTGTCTTCATGTCGGAGAATGGACTCGGGCTGCAGCACCTCTTCTCGGTCCTCGATCTCCGGTGGGTCTGCAATATAGTTGGTTCTTGAGGTGGCTCTCCTTTGTAAGGCTTTAGTAGAATCACATGGAAAGAATTGTGTATGAGGAAATGATTGGGTAGCTTGAGTTGATAGGCCATTTCATTGATTGGTCCAAGAATGTGGAAGGGACCATAGTACCTTTTTGCTAATTTAGCATAGTACTTTTGGTGTCCCGTAGGATTCTTGCCCATTGTGTGCCTTAATCGAGCCGTGGGAAATTTAAGCAAGACGCAATCATTTTCTTTAAAGGCTTGGGCTCTTTTGTGCTTATCAGTAGCAGCCTTTTGCCTTTGCTGTGAGATAGAGATAGCATCCTTAATCTTTTGGAAAGATTCTTGTAGATCTCGGCTATACTCATCGTCGGCAGCAACGAAGATCTTCCCATGTACCTTAAGTAGCAAGAGACTTTTTGATCTTCCGTCAATTACTTGGAAAGGTGCTTTTCCCGTGGAGTTATGTACAGTATTCTTGTAGGCATACTCCACTAAGGGTAAGTACTTCTCCCATTGGGACCTTTGATCTACTTCCGTTACCTAGGCTTTTAGTAGATCAAGAATTGCTGGGTTAGCTATTTCACTTTGGCCATGTGTTTGCATGTGATAGGCAGAAGAGAAGTTTATCCTTGTCCCTAAATTCTCAAAGAGACCCTTTCAAAAATTACTGGTCATTCTAGGATCTCTATCCGACACTATGGACATTGGCAAGCCATGGTACTTGAAGATTTATGATATGAAGAGGGTTGCCATTTGATGGGCTTTGATAGTATTTTTTACAGGTATAAAAAGAGTTTGTTTCCTGAACCTGTCTACTATTGTCCATATTCCCGTAATTCCCATGGATGGACTTAGGAAATCCAAAGATAAAATCCATGGGTATGCTCTCCCATGGTGAATTGGGGATTGGCAAAGGTCGAGGCAATCTAGGATGCTTCCCTCTATCAAACTTTGTGTTTTGGCATACCACACATTTAGAAACATGCTCTTGTATGTTTGCTTTCATGGCAGGCCAATAGAAAAAGGTTTCTATCCCTTTTAGGGTAGATTGAATCCCTCTATGCCCCGCATAATGAGGAGCATGAGATTCATACATTACTTTCTCATGTAGTGAGTTAGTAACGCATAGTCTATTGCCATAGAGAAGATAACCATCTTGTAAGGTAAATGGTTCCTCTTTCTTCCCTAGAGCAAGGGCTGAAATCACATCTCTAAAATCAGAATCAATAGCGTACTCATCTATCATAGAGGATAGATCATTGTGAGTTGCTATGGAAACCGCATTCACTCTCGGCCATCTTGAGAGTGCATCGGCTACTTGATCATGCTAATGTGAGCAATATGAAAATAAAATTGCAAAGGAAATTTGCCCACCTCATTTGTTTGTTGGAGAGCTTGGCCTGCATCATGAAGTACTTAAGGCTTTGGTGATCCGTCCACCACAAAATGAAAGGAGTCCCCAATAAATAGTGCTTCCACGAGTCTTAAGGCATGTAGAACTACGAGCAGTTTCTTTTCATATATGCATAGAGCTTCCTCAATAGGGTCGAGCCTTCGACTTTCATAGGCTATGGCATGCCCTTTTTGGAGCAAAATAGCTCTAAGGAAATCACCACAAGCGTCACATTGGACCTCAAATGGCTTTGAGAGATTCGGTAGTGTAAGCACAGGTTGAGAGATAAGCTTTTCTTTAAGATTTTTGAAAGCATTGTTCTTCTTAGCAGACCATGTATACCTAACGTTTTTCTTTGTTAGGTCATGTAATGGTCCCGCGATTTGTGAGAATTTTTCTATGAAGCGTCTATAGTATGCACACATAACTATGAAGCTTCTTAATTCATGTAGATTCCTTGGATTAGGCCATCCTTTTATACCTCTAGTTTTGATGGATCCATTTGGATGCCATCTTGAGAGATAATGTGTCCTAAATACTAAATCTCTTGTAAGAAAAACTCACTTTTCTTACGATTAATATAAAGTTTATTCTCTCATAAGACTTGAAATATTACCTGGAGGTATTGCTTGTGTTCGTCTAGTGAGTTAGAGTAGATGATTATATCATCACAGAACACTCCAGTAAAGGTTTCGTGAGGCCTGAATAGATTCTCCATCAAGCGGTTGAATGTGGCTAATGCATTGGTCAAGCCAAAAGGCATGACAATGTATTCGTAAAGACCAAACATAGTGCAAAATGCGGTCTTTACAATGTCTTGATCAACTATCCTTATTTGATGGTAGCCACTTTTTAGGTCAATTCTATTGAAGTAGGTCGACCCTTGCAGCTTATCAAATAGGTCTTCTACCCGTGGAACGGGAAACCGATTCTTGATAGTGATCCTATTTAGTGCTCTATAGTCGACACACATACGATATGTGCCATCTTTCTTTTGCATAATAACATGGGTGAACAAAATGGAGATGAGCTAGGCCTAACCATGCCCTTCTCAACTAACTCATGCACTTGCCACATCATCTCCTCTTGTTGAGCTTGAGAAACTCTATAAGGAGGTTTATTAGGCGGTGAAATTTCTAGAAGAAGTTCAATTGCATGGTCATCATTGCCTCGTTTAGGAGGTAGCTCATAAGGGATGTCGTCAATAAAAACATCTTGAAATCCCTTGAGAAAATTGGATAACTCTAATTTCTTGTGATTGTTTATATTTTCTTTTGCTAAAGCATTAGGTTCATTTTGAGAATCTTTAACAAAAATCATGTACACAGAAATAGAGCTCTTTATTGACTTATTGAAAGCTTGCGTATGAACAATGGGTATGGTGTTACCCAACTCCTTAGCATCTATGTACATTTCTTTTTCCCTGAACTTGAAAGTAGATTCGCCTTTTCAAAGAATTTAACATTGGCAGCCATGCGATCAAAGCATGATGCCCCTAGGATTACATCCGCATGCTTGAGAGGAGAGATAAATAAGTCCTCTTTGTCCACATAGCTTTGGACATGGAGCCTCAATTTCTCAATTAAGGGAGTGATTGAAGCTTCTTGCCCCTTGAAAGCACCATCGGTGGGTAGGACATATCCCATCGCATACGCTTGGATGCCTAGCTTGGTGGCCAACTCTGTGGATATGAAATTGTGAGTAGAACCAGAGTCAAAGAGAATAAAAGCATCATGTTCTCTTATCTTTCCCAAAGCATGGCATAGATGAGATCCATTTCGGTGAGAATCCTCTTCTTGGACTTCGACCAAGGTAGCTCTAGGAGGCTCAGCTCGTGTATTCTTGTGGGGACAAGCACGATAGGCATTCCCTTGCTCTCCGCACTTGAAACAACGGTTATCTTTACAATAACACTCAAGCTCTTTAGGAGAGAGTTTATTTTTGCCTTTATAAACTCCCTTCTCCTTAAGTTTTTTTTTGTTGGCGTTGCCTTTAGGAGACTTTTGGACAACTTCCTTCCCCTTAGGCTCATTATTACGGTCCTTGTTCTCCGTGGGCTTAAGATTTCTCCTAGCCCCTTGTTGGAAATTGATTTGTGAAGCCACTATGGTATGGTGTATGACTGTAGATATGGTGTGTGGCCTTTGGGAGTTGACATACTCCGCCATATCTTCAGTTAGACACGCACAAAATTGTTGTTTTTTCTCTCCAAAATCCATCTTTTTGAAGATAGTGGCTTTGAGATGTAAGTCCCAAAACTTGTCTACATATTTGTGAATAGATTTGTAGGGAGAGAGCTTCAAGCTTCACCATTTGGTGAGTGCTTTATCTTTGGCATCGGTAGCCAAAAACTGCTTCATGATGGAAGCTCTTAAAGATTCCCATGTTCGGGGAGCTTCACTGTTTTCCCGTAGGCTAGACCACCATTCTCTAGCGGACTTTTGAAAATGCATAGCTACATGGCGTAGCTTAGAGGACTCCGTGAAGCTTTCATCTCCAAACACCGCATCAAATTGTTGAATGAAGGCCAAGACTTTGTCTGTAGCAACAAAGGGGCCATTGTAGGTAAGGAAAGATATGTTCTTTCCTCCCTCTTTGAACCTTTTGAGCTTGGACAACCTCTTCCATGTGGCATAGGATTTCCTATGGCCTCTTCTAATTGGTGGTTCAAAAGTTGCACCATCACTTTCTTCATAAGAGGAAGAGGATGAAGAAGATGGAGAGGAGGGTGAAATTTTTCTCGCCTTTTTCTTCTCTTGTTTTCTCTTGTACCTCTTTGAATTATGGTGTGGAGAAGTGTGCGATGGTCTTCTCCATTTAGGGGCTGTTGGAGAGCGTTTTGCCCGTCATCTTCATGGAGCCATCTCTGTCGAGGTGGCAGGAGACTCACTTCTTTCTCGCTCTTTCGGTGGGGGCTCTACCATTGAAACTTGAGTTCTCCTTTGGGAAGGAGATACGTCATCAAGTAGTTGCTTTTTGATCCTCTTCTTCTCCCTTTATCGGAGAGAGGCCTCTTTTGGAAGTCTCACAAGGAGGCCTCCTAGGTACTCTCTCTTCTTGGTGGGGAGTTTGGAGAATCCCATGAGCATGTATCTGCCATTGCACTTCAGTTTGGAGCGATGGATTGCCCATGGCTTGTTGAAGCCTAAAAACAAGGTAGTAACAAGCATAGGGGCATCATTAGTAGCCTGTTCATTAGCAAATCAAAACTATCAACATTAATTTCACTCTCTTTACTATTGTCAGTCATTCTAACAACTTTTAGGTGTACTTTGGCACTTCAAGCCTTAGTTGCTGCTCCTCTTAACCCCTTTAGAAAAGCAATCAAGCTCTTGTACCCGTGGTTTGAATATCATTAATTGCAACGAATAAAAGAGAGGGTCTTTCAACACCAAAATATTACCGGCTCTTGTCAAGCTTCTAATAGCTCAATAATGATTAAGCCGTAGGCAAGCCTCGTAGGACTCCACGAACTCCAATGGTATACAACTCCAATGGCTATGGAGACCGGGTTCCTCGCTGCCAAAAGTATAGAGGGGGGGCCTACATACATAGGGTAATAGGATATCGAGACCAGGTTCCTTGAAATGGCTATACAACTTTAGTTGTTAGAGTACATCGTGGTCGTCTACTGGGAAACTCCAATATCCAAAAGTAGCCTTCATAATAATCACACTCTCACATGTAGCACTACAAATTACACTGTACTTCCCCTTTGTGGAAGATAAGTCAACTGTAAGCTATTCCTTAATGCTCCATGAAACTGCTCCTAAACCAAAGGAAAAAGTGTAACGTGTAGTTGACCGTCTTCCATCTGGATCTCCACCCCAACTGAATCACTCCATCCTTGTAGAATGATCTTGGAGTATGTACTTCCAGCTGCATAGTGAATGCCTAATGACTTTGTCACCTTTAAATACCAGAGACTCCAAAGAGCTTTCTCCAAATGTGACTTCTCAAGTCTTTGCATGAAAGAACCAAGAAGTCCAACTAGAAAATTGACATCAAACTGGGTGTTGAGAACCCAAATAGGAGAATTGACTAGTTTTTGATACTTGGTAGCATCTGATACATTTGAGGAGTCATACTATGACAACTTATAATTGGGATCCATAGGAGATGAGATAGGTTCGCACTTAGTCATACCAAATGCTTCCCAAAACTCTTGGACATAGTGCTCTTGAGAGAGAAAGATGGCCCCCTGCATCTGCCATATCTCCAATCCAAGAAAGTAGTGAAGCAATAGAGATCTGTCATCTCAAACTCCTTAGCCAAGGTCTTCATAATACTATGGATGTGCTCAACATGGATACATGTAATCACAAGATTGTCCACATAGAGGATAATAAGAGTCGCCAATCCTCCCTCACATAAATATACAAATTGGGGTCTACAGAAGAATCTTGAAAGAAGTGTCGTAGGAAGAAAGAGTCTATCTTCTGGTACCATGCTCAAAGGGATTGCTTTAGGACATAGAGATCCTTCAACAACCTACAAAACATGTCAATAAAATTTGGATCCAAGAACCCTAGATATTGTTCCACATACACCTTCTGCTCTAAGTTGCCGTTGAGAAAAACCGAAAAATGGGCCACTTGAAAAAAGGCAACAAGGGAAAAAACTATTTGAATGGTCACCATCCTTACCAAAGTTGGTGCAAAGGTGTCATCATAGTCCACACCTTGTCTTTGAGAGAAGCCCTTGGCAATGGGTCATGCCTTGTGCTTATCCAAAGAACCATCATATATGCACTTGGTCTTGTAGACCCATTTGACACTAATCAATTTTTGCTTGGCACGCCATGGAACCAAATCCCAAATGTTATTCTTCTTGATGGAATCAAGTTCTTTTAGCATAACTAACTTCCACTTTGGTTGTGAAAGCGCCTCCTCAACTGTTAGAGGATCTCTATCCCTGATCACTGTCAACATCAAAGCACAGTTTACTTGTAATAAGTCCCGTCATCTCAGCAAAATCCAAGTCATTGGAGAGCGTCATGTCGTACTGGCATCATATTAATTTGGTGGAAAATTTGAAGTCCTTTGTAACATTTAATGGTCTAGTAACTTGTGTGTAGCGGAAAATAACATAGAAATAGTGAGCATTTCATTAGAATAGATTCCTAATGAGCATAGCAAGAGTGCTTGGATGGAGAGAGCAACAAAAGCATAGCACCTAGTTAGATAAGCATGAACAATACAGAGAAATTAATCTATTGACAACATGAGGACCAGATTTACATGGAGCTGGTCCCCCCTCCAAAAGGCTTTGTATTATAGGTTTCCCCCATCAAGGGAGACATTTTACAATACAATACTTGTGATCCTTCAATAACTTGCTGGTGCAATGAAGATGGAAGCTTTAAGCGCCAAGATCACACTTATAAAACACAACATCCATTCCCTTACCGTCTCAGACCCGAGACCTCACACACCTTCGAAGATGGTGAGAGATAGCGGGGTATGAGATTAGATCAAGAGGAAGCAGGAGTATTCTTACGAGAAAGAAGTATATCTCCTCACATAATCACTCAAAATAGCTTAGCATAGCTTAGTAATTAGATTGTAGAGGAGGTGAGCATGCATTGGAGCTTGACTCTTGGTTGAATTTGCATCACAAAACCAAGAGTTGTTGGTGTAGGCCTCCCTTCTCACAAGATCGCAGTAGATGATGAGATTTTTATCAAAGCTTGAGAAGGAGATAGTCTTCTTTTCTCCACACATGAGCTTGTGTGAGTGTGTAAGTGATAATGCCTTGCAAAAATCAGCCCCCCCTCTCTCTCTCTCTTGGTCGACGCCTCTTGCTTTTTACTCATGCTGGCATCTTATTGGCCCCTATAAAGCTTAGCCAATGACAATTAAGAAGCGTAAGTGATAGCCTTGTTACATGTGTCCCCCTTTCCCCTTTTGTGAGAGATTTAGGTATTTAAATAATGCAATTAAACTCTCATTGGACCCTTATTCTTTTGGCTAATAGGAATCAGGCAAGCCATTGGGCTGTTGAATGCTCATTGGACCCCTTGGGAGACTACCCAATAGTCTCCCAATAGTCTTCTAGAGAGCTTAATTTCTACTGGTTCTTTTATCATTGGACCCCTTGGGAGACTACCCAATAGTCTTCTAGAGAGCTTAATTTCTATTGGTTCTTTTATCAAGTGTTTTTAAATGAATTAAACTAAATTTACTCTAGGCTTATTCTCATTGGTCCACCTCTATGGCCATCCAATAGGATTTGAATGCACTTTGGGGGCAAATGGGCTAGGGAGTTGACATGTGTCCACTACTAGCCCTTTGTGTAAAGGGATCTTGCTAGAGTGTGTGTGTGTGTGTTTCTCTCTCATCCCCTACTAAAAGGGCTCGCCCCCTCAAGGATAGGGATGTGGGAAGACTTTTTAGTCTTCCCACAAGCATCCAATATTTCGTAGGTTTTGACCATTGGACCTTACCTTTGAGTTTTTGAACCTTAGCATTTTGGAAGTCTTAATGGGCTGAACTTTAGGGTCTTTGAAGCCCATGGTTGCATATTGCTCTTTTGCAGATGCCCCCCCCCCTTTGGATCCCTATTTTCCATCCTTTAGATCCCTATTGTGATGGGTCTACGAGCTTAACCAATATTCTAGCTTTTTCTCCCCGGGTACTTCCCCATGTTAAATGGTCAATTTAACATGGAAATCATTTAGGAGAATTAGATATTAGTTATTACGACATTGTTGCATTTTGCAAGGTCTCCAAAAACAACTTTGATAATTTATCTAGCTTGCTCCCTAGGAGAGAAGCTATGGGTACATCCGGCTCTACCTCTTCACTATGGTGAGAACCATTGTCATTGCATTATCTAAAATGGGTGTATCCTCATCTGTAGGTTAAGGGATATGAATAGGGGAAGAGGGTTCTTCAACCTCAAGAGGAAAATCATAATGTGGATCTTCAAGTATCTGTAAATCTGAAGTCGTTGTGGAAGACTTGGGAGCAGAAGCCCCCTCTGAAGCAAAACTCGTCAAAGACAACATCACAACAGAGTACAACACCCTTCTTTATGAGATCATAAAGTTGATATCCTTTGAAAAGAGTTTGTAGATGACAAAATGTTCTCCTAGACTTGGGGTCAAACTTCCCCCTCTGCTCCTTTGATATCTGGACATATACATCACTCCCAAGCATCCAAAATTGAGAGACATTGGGCTTTCTACCAAATTAAGCCTTGAACGGGGTCTTTCTTGGAACTACAGAGGTTGAAGACACTCAAGGATAAAGCACATCAAGGTGAGATATCACTTCATACGTACTCTTCTAGAAGAGGGACAACTAAAGCTAGGAAAGGTGCACACAAGTGAAAATCCTGCATACATGTTTACAAAGGTAGTCAACAAGGAGAAGTTGAGCTTTTACTCATCTTCAATTGGTATTCAATGATAAGAAGCCATGATGGAAAGCAGTCACACAGGTTTGATGTAGAGATCAGTCTCCTAGTGGGAGATTGTTAAGTATGGGGTCTGAATCACTCCTTGTAATTTTTAGTCTTAAAAACGCACATTTGTAAGGTCCCCGTTATGAGAAGAATCCATCTTATGTAAGAAAAATAACTCGCCAAAAAAAACCAAAAATTCACGCCTAGGGTTTACCAAAATATTTCCTTTTTTTTCCGGAATATTATGGTGATATGGTGGCCGAAAAGTGATCGAAAAATGGTCGATCAATTGGTCGGGAGTCAATGGCCGGTGGCAGATTTCTACTTGGACTTTTATTCTCAAGGACAACCACACATGAGTGCAACTCGTACTAGTCTACACAAGGGCGGCTATACACGCCTGCCTCTCATGAGAGAGGGTAGCCTTTTTGGCCTATAAAAGGCTCATAAAAGGGGGCCTCTTCTACAAACAAAATGGATTGTGGTGCATTGTGAAGTTAATGTGAGGTGGTGAGAGTGAAGCAAGGCGGGAGCTCATTAAGGGTATAATCCCTTTATAACCTACTTCTAGTTTGAAATACTAAAGCCATTGAGTGGCTGCTTTTCTGTGGATGTAGCCCACATTGGGTGAACCACGTATATCATGTGTGCTCTTTCTCTTCTCTCTACTCTATAATCTCTTGTGTATGAAAATTATGTCTCTCCATTAATGAAACTACTCTAATATCTACTTAGCTACGTCCTATTTCCTAACAATAAGCACCCCCCCCCCCCCCCCCACGCGCACACACACACACACACACACACACACACACACACACACACACACACACACACACACACACATGGAGGAAAACCTACTACTTCTGCTTCCATTAACTCAGATAATAAGTCTGCAATTCATAAAAGGAAAAGTACAACAGAAGGGAAAACTAGTACAATGGTCTAATATGATTTGCTAATGAGTGAGCTAGATAGATAAGTGTGAAATCACTTCAATATTTAGACAAGATTGACGTAGTTGAGTTGTAGTATCACTAGCAAAGATATGTGTATCCACCACGAAGGCGCATCTATGATGGATGACTGTCGGCGAAACACACCCAAAAACACTCAAAAATTGCCTCTCTATAGCCATGATGATCACAACACACCAATCCTCTAGAAAGAACACACAAAACAACAAAACTTCAATGCAAACACTCAGTCAAGCCCACAATCACACACAAAAGCACAACTTTTTGCATCTCAACCATTACAATCACTTCTCGGTTTGCAGCCACACACATAGCATCTCTCTCTTTGAACACACACAAATTGGTTCGGGGGGTTCACACAAAGCCAACACACACAGACACCTTTGCCCAAGAGAAGAGAAGAAGGGATGGGGGAGACAACACCAAAGACAATGCAACCGAAGCTTGCTTCTTTCTCCAAGTGATTGGCTATGGTGGCACATACACCAAAAAGTTCTCTCAGAGCTCTATGTCCTTCTCTCTCTTACCTATAGCCTCAAAAAGTAGTAAGTTATGACAACTAAAATATTTTCCAAACGGTGCCGAATTATCTTGCGTGAGTGAGACGCAAAAACATCTAGAAAAACGAGCTTTGTAAAAAGTTTATAGAATAGAATTTTTTGGCTATCCTCATTCAAGAAAGTTGAGCCACACATCCACTTTCCTTTTTTTATCACTAACCACATCATACATGGCCTTCACTTCTCCACTTTCTTTGCATTTCCTGGCTTTTCACATGAAGAACCTTCTTTAATGTATCAAACCTCTTCCTTGCTCCACATAGCCACATAACTGATACACATCCTGAATTCTTTGGTCCGCACTGGGTCTTCACACATGCTTTAACATTCGGGCACACATATGTAAGCACCTTTGACACTGCTTTCCACACTTTTTGGCATCGACACTTTTTGGTTGCACCATCATTGCCCACTCCCTTGTTGAAAAGTTATAGTCAACCAAAAAAATCCTTTATTCACCTGGAAACTACAAAACTAAAGAAAACTGTGAGCAACATAAAACCGCTACATATGTACAAAATCTTATTCCTACTTCATGGCGCATGCTCTCAACGTGGTCGCCCAACCCTTGCTTTGTCAAACCTCTTGGATTGAGCACCTGGTTCTGAGTGCATCTATCTATCTTCAATAATTCCCAATAGTATTTTACCCAAGCACGTAGCCATCCATGCACACAGTAAGACCATAGCGTTCTTGCACCACTCCGAGCATCACCATACCTCCGTTATGCCTCAAACATAGCACCAACATGCATGCCATCCTGCTCTATATGCACATCTAAATGTATAGACACTTTTGAACCTTCCTCTCAACCTTGTAAAGTAGAGATCTCCTCAAGAGAACCTAGTATCTGACGGATAATCCATTGCTCAACTACTTTCACAAGGATACCCTTCAACCACGTCTCACATACCTCCTTTGAAATCTTGGACAAATCCCTAGCCTGGGATTCCCCTTCATCCTCCATTGAGCATACCTGTTTCATCGGGCACTCTTTTACCTTTGGCTCCACACTTGCTTCCACATCTGTAACACATCCAATCCTAGTATCATCAAGTCCTTCCTCATAAATGGCCCTTCAAGTTCAATCAATACTTGTGCCTGGTTGTCTTTACTTGTCTACTCCTCAAGCATTTGTTCTACCACTTCATCCTTGGCCAAAGAAGAGAGAAATTAACTCATTTAATACTACACTATCCATCTTCTCTTCTTCCGTAGTTGAGGCTGCTCCATCTTTCCCAACCGAGATTCACACCTACTGCACCATTGTTGCACATTCTATTACAACTTTAACAAGAATAGCCATCAACATGGAACCACATAACATGTTCACCTGCATGTCTTCTCCTGTAGGCCCAAACTCCTCTTCTTGGATTTTTATCCCACATTGGCTTGCACTTCTTCCTGCTCCTCACATACATCTTTCATATATTTATCCACATGCAAGAGATCAAATCTCTCATACCTTGAATAGAAGGAATTGGTTTTCCAAGTCGTATTTGCATCCATAGAATTGTTATCACCTGCTTCCACCTCCTCGTTAGTCTCAAGGTTTGGAATTTCTTCTACCTATGTTGCATCAA
Organism: Adiantum capillus-veneris; assembly: GCF_014529385.1. Classification (NCBI taxonomy): domain Eukaryota; kingdom Viridiplantae; phylum Streptophyta; class Polypodiopsida; order Polypodiales; family Pteridaceae; genus Adiantum; species Adiantum capillus-veneris. Next base: position 103,948,297 of record NC_140953.1, read on the forward strand.
GATCATCTACAAACCTCACCTTCTAATTGCCAGCACACACCAATGGAGTTTGACCAATCATACATGGACTTGTACGCGCATCTTCTACCCGATCTAGAACCACCGACCTTTCCTTCATAGTTGGAGCCTCCCAAGATGAGATCTTGGGCATAGAAACCACAACATCTCTTTGCAACCATTGAACCCTTGGTTCATCTCGCACAGGTAGAATCTATTGCATCAGGTTCACCTTCACATCCATCGCTTTAGTTGGCTTTATCAAAATCTTCTTAGTCTGACCTTGTGCAAAAATTACTGCTTCCTCATACATCATAGGTCCATCCACTTCTATCTTATCTTGATCATCCTCATGTAGACAATCCAGAGACTTGCTCAATTTTCAAAATTCATCATTTTGTGTAGTGTTACCTTTATAAGCTATCTCCAAAGAGCCTCAAACTCCAACTCGAACGCTTAAAAGTTTCCATCCAAGCTTTGCTTCAATCTACCTAGCATGTGCTTACTTCATCCAACTGTACATCCACCACATATTTGCTCTGAAAGGCTGCTTCCAAACTTTCTTAATTTTCCTTTTTTTCATCATGCAACCTGTCATTCCGTATCTTTGCTTTACCACACACAAACCAAGAGTAGAAAAACTTAAAAGGTACCTCCTTCTCTCAACAATTTGCTCTCTAGTAGACAAAGTCCATAATTGTGTAACCATGTCTTAGCATCTTTAAACCTGGTGAAAATTGGAAAAACTAGATCTCTTCAATAGTACTTGATCTTCAAAATCTGCACATCCAACATCATTAGAATCCTATTTTCACCTTCAACTAGGAGAAATCAGATGCTCCTCCGTGGGGGCACCAAAAAATGGAAAGGGGGAATGCAAACACAGCCAAAAACACTCACAAATTGCCTCTCCAATATAGCCCATGATGATCACAACAACCCAAACCTATCAAAAGAACACACCAAACAACAAAACTTCAATGCAAACACTCAGCCAAGCCCACAATCACACACAAAAGCACAACTTATTGCATCTCAACCATTATAATTGCTTCTTGATTTTCAACCACACTCAAAATATCTCTCCATCTCTTTGAACACACACCAATTGGTTTGGGGAGCTTACACACAACCAACACATACCAACACCTTTGCCCAAGCGAAGACAAGAGAAAAGGGGATGGGGAGACAACACCAGAGACGATGCAACCGAAGCTTGCTTCTCTCCCCAAGTGATTGTCTATGGTGGCACATACACCAAAAGGTTCTCTCAGAGATCTGTCTCCTTCTCTCTCTTGCGTGCAGCTTGAAAAGTAGTAGGTTACGACAACTAAAATATCCTTCAAACGATGCCAAATTAGCTTACTTACGTGAGACGGAAAAACATCCGGAAATTTCAAAACAAGCTTTGTAAAAATTTCAAAGAATAGCATTTTTTCATTGTCCTCTTCAAGAAAGTTGAGCCAGACATCCACTTTCCTTTTTAATCACTAAGCACATGGCCTTCACTTTGCCACTTGCTTTGCATTTCCCAAGAGGCTTTTCACATGAAGAACCTTCCCTAATGTATTAAATCTCTATCTTGCTCCACATAGCCGCATAAGTGATACACATAGTTACTTCTTTGGTCCGCACTGCATCTTCACACATGCTTTAACATTCGAGCACACATATGTAAGCACCTTTGACACTGCTTTACACACTTTCTGGCATCAAAACTTTTTGGCTGCACCAGATTGCCCACCCCCTTGTTGAACATTTATGTTCAACAAAAAAAAAGCTTTTATAAAAACTTTGTGAGAAAACATAAAACCGCTATATCATGTGTATAAAATCTTATTCCTACTTAATGTTGCATGCTCTCAAGCGGGTTGCCCAATCGCCTGCTTTGTTAAACCTCCTAGATCAAACACATGGTTTTAAGTGCATCCATCCATCTACAATATTTCCTAATAGTATTGTACCCACGCACATAGCCATCCATGCACACAATAAGCAGAGTGATGTGATACGATGTTAGTCTACGTTATGGGTCTAAGATTAATGCATTGATTTGAGGACAAATACTTTCATTTGTGTGTTATGCATACACCTAAAAATGGCAAAGTTTTTTTTGGTATATATGTGAAGTTATGCATGCATATATCATGCTTTGTACCCTTCAAGATCAAAACTAGCTCTATGTGCTAGGGGCCCCCATGTGTGGTCATAGTCCCTCACTTATGCATGGTTATACATTGTTAGAATTTTATTTTCAAGTCATGTTTGGTTGCTAGTCGGACTTCTTTTATGCATAAAAGGTTCATCTCTTAAGGGCCATGTGTGTGGGCTCAGCTTGATTGCATTAGATATATCAAACTCCAAGTGTGGGAGTCGATTTAGTGTGAAATATGGTTCATGATCAAGGGATGACATCCCTCATGGGTTTTGGTTGTGATTTTGATTGTGGAAGACGGTGTGGCTCTTGGATCTTTTTTTGGGGACTCTGGTTGTGCTGCAAAATTTTAGCATGCTATATGCTAAAGTGTTTTTCAAGATTGGATGTGCATCACCCTGAGTTGGGTGGAGTGCTCACCCATGTGATGGAATTGGATTATGGTTTATGGTTTTGAATTGGATCATGAAGTGGTTTTGATGGTTTATGGTGGATGTGTAAGGGTAGAGAGCCTGTATAGTTTGACTGGTCGAAAAAGATTGTTTGTGCATATGGAAGATGCTATTTTGATTGGACTCATGTGTTATGTTTCTCATGGTAGCATCTTTGATGGTTTATGGTGGATGTGTAAGGGTAGAGAGCCTATATAGTTTGACTGGTCGAAAAAGATTGTTTGTACATATGGAAGATGCTATTGTGATTGGACTCATGTGTTATGTTTCTCATGGTAGTGTCCCTACAAGACTAGGATCACCCACATCAATTAGCCTTAGACAATAGGGTTGATGACCTTGGTCTTTGCTGGATTGGGGTTGTTGCTTGTCTTCTTTCTTGTTAGGCTCATCTTACACGGTTAGTGCATCGGGGGTTGAATGATCTACATGGCTAATGTGGATTTTCCTAAACACCCAATGCTAGACATCAAAGAGGTGTGGCACCTATGTTGATATAGTTAGTGTACATTCCCTACCACCTGTCGATGTATGGGATCCTTTCAGAGCTCCAGTTCATGAAGGGAGGTGAAGTGGTCTTAGCCTATGTCTGGCTCATGTAGGTTGGAGGTGTTCTAGCTCACTCCTTGTGAAGTGAAATTCTCTTTGTTCATAGCTCGGGGGGTTCACGTTTTAGACATGTAAGTTACCACGTGAGTTCAAATGAATGGGTTTTTTAATTGCTAAAATTTTAAAATTTTAACATAATCATATTAATAAAATGGATTTTGAATTGATTTTAGAGAAAAACCTATAAGTTTTTAAAGAAAAAGGGATCCTTTTATTACCTTAATCATGTAAGTAAAGGGGGTTTTTAATACCCTTTGAATGCACGTCATATGAATATTTTCTTAAAGGTGCACCCCCCGAGGTCCATAGTAGAGAAAAAGTGGATGGGTGGACCGGTCGATCCCTACACAAGGTCTGGTGCTCTGCTAGTCATTTATATTTTTTTATGCTATGGTATACCCAAAGTTTGTTATTGAATTAATTCATGGTTGCCTATTTAATTTAGATGGGGCATATAAAGTTTCTCTTTGATTATTCTTTTGTGTCTCTGTGCACTCTATTTCACCTGCCACTCCTCTCTCTCTCTCTCTCTCTTCCCACAATGTGGTGTACACTTATATTGACTCTCCACCTTGTTATTTTCTTGAGTATAATTTCATTTATATCACCCCTTTAGAGGTAACACTAGCCGCTAAGTGCCTTTGGATGTAGTCCGGGTCATGGCCTAAACTCCATGCTAGTGAAGCGGTCCAGGGCGGGCAACAAGAAGAGCAACCTCTAGACACCCTTCAAGGCTCCCGTGCTACTCAATTGGGTTGGGGTTGGAAAAAACAACAAACACACATACAAACCCGCAACCTAACCCTACACAAATTTGGGGCACCACCTAGTTTTGGATGCGAACTAGGACGCGTAAAGAGAGAGAGAGAGAGAGAGAGAGAGAGAGAGAGAGAGAGAGAGAGAGAGAGAGAGAGAGAGAGAGAGAGAGAGAGAGAGAGAGAGAGAGATAGTGCTCGGGCTTCTTTGAAACGTATCGGCAATGATCAAGCAAACACAATTATATATGTAAGAAAGAGAGAGAAGGGGGAAGGGGTGTTTGTTGCACTAATACCTTCTTACAAATCTGTCCTGACCAATCAAAGTGATATTAGTATTTGTTCAACATAGCTTGAGTAAATTACACCATAACACATCACAAGAAAAGCCACCCCACTCACTGTCTTAAGGCCAGGGGAGTCCTCTCCACCCTATCGCCCTCTTACAGTAGAGACAAGCTATCAAGAACTTAACAAAAAAACACCAAGACACTTACACATCATTGTTGTCCATTACTTCACGTGGGAAGAGAGACAAAGTATCCAAGCTTAGTCCAAATCCACCCTCCTTGTTTCAACAAATGTTGGGCTTACACTAGTAGGAGAAATGATAGATTTCCTACTCTCAATTGAGTGATCACTCTCTCTCTTACAATGGCATAGAGTTCTCTTGCTAATCTCCTATTACAACACATGCACATGCATAAGACAATGAGCTTCCACTCAAGAGCTCCTTCTAGAGAGGTTGAGCTTGGCTTCTCAAGCTATAGCATAATGCTCTTGCTTATGGCTCCCCCTTTTGTGCTAGCTACACCCTCCTTTTATAGCAATTTTGAAGGCTAGGGTTACTCCTCTAACCATGGTTGGGTTAGATTTTCAGCAATTTATCTAATTTCTTTTGCTTGGAATTATCAAGAAGTTGGTGGGGAAAGAGAGAGGAGAGAAATGGAGGTGATAGGACTTTTCATAGTGGGTTAGTGTTAGTAGAGTTAGTATTAATTTACAAATGGAATTGGATATTTCCAATGGGAGTATCCATGTAGGATACAAATAAGGAAGAAAAACTCTTAAGAGGTAAGAAAAGGTGGATTTCTTACAAGGTTGATGCTCCAAGTGTCTTGAGTAGGGCCAATTTTGACGCTTGTTGACGGTCCACTAGCTTTGACGGTACATTTTTTCTCCACTCTTGACCTTCCTTGAGAGACAAGGTAATTGAAGTTGAGTAATCAACCACCATGATGCTGTCTTTTAAGAGAAGAGGCTGAATTTTGTGGTTTTTTTGATAGATATGGGTAAATTGGAGAAGGAAAAATGAGACTAGGTGGTCAATTTTGGAATAGAATTGTGTGTGGGAGGTATGAGTTCACCATGGTTTCTCTTATTCTTCAAGGTTGAGGAGAAGGTGAGTAGGGTGCAGAGAGGTGGGGATGATGAGTGGAGAAGTGTGTGTGAAAGAGGAAAATGATAAAGTGGAAGAGAGAGTGTGGTTGCATAGCATGGGAAAACTGGGGTCCACTAATAAAATCATAGCTCACAGCTCGTAGCTCAAAAAAATATGAAAAAATTTGAGGCAAAATTTCAGCCCACGAGCTACAACCTTTGTTTGTATCACCTTTTCAAATTCGGAGAGCAAGTGAACTTTAAAAATTCAGCAAAACCGACTGTTTTTTTCCACTGCACAAAGTCCTTGTGGGGTCCTTCTTTGGATGATTCTTTTGAATACCTCGAAGAGTGGGCCCTCCATAGTGCATGTATGCATGCCACCTACCATTGACCTTATTTGGTAGGTCTTTAATTGAAGATATTGTTGAGATCATGATATAAGTGAATAGTACAACTAAAAAAATCAAATATTGAGGGGTCTAAAAATATATGTACATGTCAAATATAAATAATATAGGTGGAAAAAATATAAAGGGGTCAAAATAAATCTCTCTCATCATAAGTCTACCATAAAAAAATGAATATTTTTGATGGTCTAATTTATGAGAGTAATAGAGAATAGATGTAGGAAGGAAAAAAATCACAACAGTGAAAAAATATACACATACATAGAACTAGTTTTTTTGGTTTTTTGTTGGGATGGAGTCACACCAAAAATAAGAGAAGCTTGCATGAGATTATTTTTATATGGAATAAAGAGTATGCAAAATGGTAAGAAAAAATATGGTAATGGTGAGTCAATGTACATAGCATAAATAACACATCCTACGTAGAAATATTTAAATAAATACCAAAATAATTACGAAAAATATTTTTATCTAGGCCTTATATACAATGCAATATTTACACACAAATGGGCCATAATATACTTATATTTTTTATTTTTTTATTTTTTTGGCTCAACTAGCCCAATGACTAGCTAATTGAGGGTTTTTTAAGAAGATATGGGAAAAGTCCCGTGACTCACGCACGCCTATGTACAGTGAAATGGTAGGGATAGCCACAGTGTTTGGGTGATTTTGGTAGGGTGAGGTAACTCACTGTGGCAATTACAAAGAGCCGAAAAATGGCTATCACTTGGTTAAGTGCTAAGAACTCCTCCCCTATGCAAACGCTTTTGCAACTCTAATGTATATTGAAATTGTATAAAAGTGTAAAGTTTGTATTGCGTGCACAGACCCCTGGAGAGGGGTATCTCTCACATGGTATCAAAGCCAAAGATTATGGGGATAGCTTGAAGCCTAATACTAGGTGGGATAGTTATGCATCATGCACACATTCATGCATACTGTTTGAGAAAGAAAATTGTATTCATTATGCATTTATGAGTGACATTGATTGTTTTGAGGTGTCTTCTTGTATGGATTTATGTGGGATTGTGATTCAACAAATTGATTGGAGTGTCATATAAGTGTATTAAGAATTTCTTTGGATGTTTGTTTTGTAGTTAAAAAATGGCTCCTAAGGTGATGTCTAAATGTTTTAGCAAGGGGAACAAGTTGTCCATAGTGTTCAACAATATAGAAACATGGCTAGCAAGATATGCAAGGGAACTCTTTTATCTAGAGATCAAGACCAAAGGCTTTGCACCAGGAACTATGACTTGTTGGAAGAGTATTAACCGCAGCTATTTCACTCACCATCAAGAGCCCTTCAACCAATTCTTTATCTACATTGCTGACAACCCAAGGGATTGGCTTGCCAAACTTAGGCTACTTGAACTTAGGACGTGGCTAGGCCTAGGGGATATGTACTACTACTTGAAAATGCGTTCACAAATGTTGAGGGTTTCTAAAGTTTCCAAGAAGTTTAATCTCTTGCACCTATTATAGGGAAATAAATGCTAGAGGATAACTATAGACCCGAGGGATTGGCTTGCCAAACTTAGGCTACTTGAACTTACGACATGGCTAGGCCTAATACTTGACAATGCATTCATAAATGTTGAGGGTTTCTAAAGTTTCCAAGAAGTTTAAGTACTTGCACTAGTTATAGGGAAAGAAAGGCTAGAGGATAGCTATAGACCACAATGTTGTATGAGAGCTCTAAGAGAATACCCACTTATGAGAGTCTTCTGTCATAAAATCTAATATCTAATCAACCCAATAATTTTATCATATTAAATTGATCATTCAATGTGGGAGAATAAACGAGATCAAGGGGTTAGAATATAGACATGGCTTATGGATCTCTCTTAACATGGGGCCAAAGTTAAAGGGGTCCAAATGAGAGACGGTCTATTAAAGAGAAATGCTACCTAATGGAGCTTAAAGACCGTCTCAACACGGGGATAAGGTTAAAGGTGTCCATATGAGAGATGGTTTGTTAAAGATAAATGCTACCTAATGGAGCTTAAATACCTTAGGGTTAGCTTCATTAAAGACTTCAAAAAGTTAGTGTTAAAGAGTCCTTTGACCTTAGGCAAGCTAGGGCTGAACTTGAGGTGGGAATCGTACCCAAGTATGAGGTGCTTGTTGTGCTTGCTAACTAAGGTGCTTAAAGTGTTTGTGGGAACCTTGCCCAAGTTTGAGGTGCTTCTCATGCTTAAATGACTAAGGTTCTTGAAGTGTTCAATTCAAACATAATCTCTCAAGAGGCATAAACGGTTTACATGCCTAAATGATCAGGTGCTTGAAGTGTTCAATTCAAACATGATACCTTAAGAAGCATAAAAGACACATATCAAGATCCTCCCCATGTGGCCCTCATGATGTACTTGAATCCTATTGGATAGGCTTTAAAGGGGTCCAATGATAATTTAGATGCATAAAAATAAATAATTAAGTTCTTTCTCTCAAAGAGGAAAAGGAGGACACATGCCCAAATGACTTAAGAAGCATAAAAGACACATGTCAAGATCCTCCGCATGTGGCCCTCATGATGTGCTTGAATCCTAATGGATAGGCTTTAAAGGGGTCCAATGAGAATTTAGATGCATAAAAATAAATAATTAAGTTCTTTCTCTCAAAGAGAAAAAAGAGGATACATGTCCAAATGATATAATTAAATAATAAAAAAGAGAGAGAGAGAGAGGTGGACCAAGCATGAGAGGGGGTATACTCTCCCCCCCCCCCCCCCCCCCACACACACATACACACTATCTCTCTCATTGTGTGAAGTGCAAAGTGCAAGAGCTCCATCTCCTTCTCCAAGCTGAGAGCCTACACCAACACTCTTGGCTATGGAATGCAAATCCAACCAAGAGCCATGCTTCAATGCTTAAGCTTGCCATGTTATTCATCTTCATTACTATTCTATTATGTTATGCTAAGCAAGAAGAGTGATGATAAGTGAGGAACTATTTCTTTCTCCTATGAATGATTCTTCTTCCTCTTCCCTACACTCATTCCCCGCTAGCTCTCTCCACCTTCAAAGGCGTTTGAGGCCTTGGGATAGTTAATTCTTTTTGCAAAATTTCATATTATTCTTGTGATGCATGAAGCTTTCCATCTTCATTGCATCACGTAGGTCACAAGGAACACAAAAATTTTATTGTACCAAGTCTCTCTTGATGGGAGAATCTATAATACAAACGTCTTTTGGAGGGGGAACCGGCTCCGATTAAATACGGTCCTCAACTATTGTCATGTTCTCCATTAATCTCTCTTGCAAAAGTATTATTTATGCCAAGTTAATTAAGTGCTATGTTTATGTTGCTACCATCAATTAAGTTCACCCTCTATGTTCTCAAAACAATCTCACAAAAATGCTCACTCTAATTCTCTCAATTCTGTTATTCTCAAAGTTCATAGGCCATTTTCATTACGTTGATATCAAAGCATTTGGTTTCTATTTTATTGCTTAAGAAGAGAGGTCCTTAAGTAGACTATTAATGGTTGAGTTTGTTAATCATATTAGGGTAAGTGGGACTGGGATATATTATCAGTTTTGTTGAGCCCACTATGTGGGATATGGTGCACACCTTGGGAGCATTGGTCTTAATAATGGGGTCTTTTTAGACTTGCCTACGTCTTTACCATTATTGAGCCATAAGAAGTCGAAAAGGATCTATTTCTCGAAACTTTGCTATGTTAGACCCACTCCACTACTCTCTATAATTAACGAATTCAAGTCATGGGTGTAGATACTAAAGTGCTGATTTTCAAAGGCTAAGATGAGTAGCTACTAAGGTTTTGAATTTCCAAGAATACACTAAGTAAACACATAAGTATAATTAGCATGGCTGACAACAACCAAGAGAGTAGAATGAACATTGATAACTTTGATTTTGCACATGAAGGTGCTAATGATGATGCCCCATGTTTATCACTTATCTTATTACTAGGTAAGCTATGAGCAACTCTGTTTTGCAAGCCGAAGTTACTCAACAACTTCATGCTTATGGGATTTCCCTTTCTCTCCAAGAGGAGAGAAAGATTAGGAGGCCTCTTGATGAGACCCCCAAAAGAAGACTCTCTCCCATACAAGAGAACGAATCCAAAGAACAAGAAAGTAATGAATCCCTAAGTTCCTTTGAAGATGTGGCTTCACAAAGACGGCGGTCTAGACGATTGCCAACTCCTCCCAAGAGGAAACTGTCAACACACAATCGTTCTCCTCATCACTCCAAAAGGAAAGAGAGGAAACAAAGGAAGAAAAGCTCACCCTTTTATCCTTATTCTTCACCTTCCTCTTCTTCCGACGAAAGCTATGGATTTTCTCCTAGAGAATCCAAGAGGGGAGGACATCGCAAATCTTACCCTCCATGGCGAAGGGCTCAAGAAGTTCAAAGAGGGAGGAAAGAGTATCTCTTTTTTCACCTATGATGGCACCTTTGGTGCCACCGAAAAACTATTGGCCTTCATCCACAACAATTTGATGCGTCCTTTGGAGACGAGGGCTTCACGGAGTCCTCCAAGCTACGCCATGTAACTTTGCACTTCCAAAACTCGGCTCATCAATGGTAGGCTTGCCTTCGTGGAAATGTTGAAGCCCCAAAGACATGGAAAACTCTACGAGTTTTCATCATGAATCAATTCCTTGCAAGCGATGCAAAGGACAAAGTACTTTACTTACCAAATGGTGTAGTTTGAAGCTTCTCTCCCATGAGTCTATTCACAAATATGTGGACAAGTTTTGGGATTTACATCTCAAGGCTAATCGACTTCCAAAAGATAGACTTTTTGAAGAAAAAGTAACAATTTTGTGCGAGATTACCTGAAGAAATGACTGAGTATGTCAACTCCCAATGGCTTGGTTCTATCACCAAAGTAATCCACCACACCATGGTTGCATTCCACATCAATTTCCAACAAGGGGCTAGACGAAATGTCAAGCCCATGGAAAAGAAATACAAAAGTGATGCAAAGGAGAAAACCAATGCCCAAAATTCTTTCCAAGTCAATTCAAATAATAACAACAACAATCGATCCAAGGAGAAGGGAGTTTACAAAGGTAATAACAAACTCTCTCCTAAAGAGCTTGAAGATTTTTGCAAGGACCATAAGTGTTTCAAGGGTGGGGAGCAAGGACACGGGTATCATTCTTGCCCCAAGAGAAATGCCCGCAGTGAAACTCCTAGAGCTTCCACCATCGAAGCTCCAAAAGAGGATGCTCATTGCAAAGGATCACCTCCCTCCTATTCTTGGGGAAAGGTAAGGGAACGTAATGCCTTCATCTTGTTTGATCCTGGGTCTACTCACAACTTCATATCAATGGAGTTGGCCACCGAGTGGGGCATTCAAGATTTTGAGATGGTAGATACTGTAACTATTCACATAGCTTTCAAGGGACAGCAAGCCTCCGTTACTCCCTTGATTGGAAAGTTGAGGCTTCCTGTCCAAAGCTATGTTGATAGAAAAGACTTTTTCATCTCTCCTCTCCAACATAAGGATGCTATCCTAGGGGCACCATGGTTCAACCACATGGTTGTCAACATGAAGTTCCCTGAAAGGAGAATCTACTTCACCTATATATGGGAAAGAGCATGCATATAGATGCTAATGAGTCTGGTCGTACTATATCACTTGTAAATTCACCATCTTTTGATAAGTCAATGAAAAGCTCGATTTCTACGTACATGATTTTTATCAAAGAATCCACTAATGGTGCTAATGATTTATCAAATGAAAATGGTAGGAATCAAGAAGAGTTAGACTTGTCTACTTTTGTAAATGGAGCTCCTACCAGGAAGCTCACCACCTAACAAGCCTCCTTATCGAGTTTTCCAAGCTCAATGAGAGGAGATCATGAGGCAAGTACAAGAATTGGTAGACAAAGGGATGGTGAGGCCTAGCTCCTCTCCCTTTTGTTCTCCAATCCTTTTAGTGGGAAAGAAAGAGTGTACATATCGTATGTGTGTGTACTATCGAGCACCAAACCATATCACTATCAAAAACAAATTTCCCATGCCTCGGGTAGAAGATCTATTTGATAAACTACAAGGCTCTCTCTAGCTACTTCAATAGGATTGACCTTAAAAGTGGCTATCATCAAATAAGGATAGTGGATGAAGATATCCTAAACACCGCATTTTGTACAACGTTTGGTCTTTATGAATATATAGTGATGCCTTTTGGCTTGACCAATGCACTAGACACATTCAATCATTTGATGGAGAAAATATTTAGAACCTACCACAAGTTCACTAGACTCTGTTCTTTGATGATATCATCATCTACTCCAAGTCCTTGAGGAACACAAGCAACATCTCCAAGTGATTTTTCAAGCATTGAGGGAGAACAAGCTTTTTCTCAACCAAAAGAAAAGTGATTTTTTCTTTCAAGAGATTCAATACTTAGGTCATATTATCTCTGAAGATGGTATCCATATGGATCCATCAAAGTTAGAGGTAATAAAAGCATGGCCTAATCCAAGGACTCTACATGAGCTAAGAAACTTTATTGGTATGTGTGCATACTATAGACACTTCATAGAGAATTTTTCTCAAATAACAGGACCATCACATGTCTTAACAAAGAAGAACGTTAAGTATTCATGGACTGCTAAGGAGCAAAATGCTTTTGACAATCTCAAAGATAAGCTTACCTCTCAACCAATCCTCATGCTTCCGAATCTCTCAAAACCATTTGAGGTCCAATGTGATGCTTGTGGTGATTGTCTTGGAGCAGTCTTGCTTCAAGGAGGGTATGCCATAGCATATGAGAGCGGAAGGCTCAATACGGATGAATGGGTCTTGGGCATTTATGAGAAAGAGATTTTAGATGTTCTACATGCCCTAGACACATGGAAGCACTATTTATTGGGGACTCCATTCATTTTACAAACAGAACACCCGTGCTTTCTGACAAAAAAATGAGGCGAGCAAATTTTCTTTCGCAATTTTATTTTCATATTGCTCACATTGCTAGTAAGCACAATCAGTGGCCGATGCACTTTCATGATGACCAAAAGTTAATGTGGTGTCTATAACAACTCACAATGATCTATCTTCTTTGATAGATGAGTATGCTACTGACCCTGACTTTAAAGATGTAATGTCAGCCCTTGCTTTTGGGAAGGAAGAGGAACCATTCACCTTGCAGGATGGTTATTGTTAACCCTCACGGCACACGGACACCCATCACCTACGATGGACGTGTATTATGTATTTGGTAGAGTCAGGTACCGGGCTTGTCGGACCAATAGGAAAAGGGTAAGAGTGATCGCCGATGAGAGGCGCACTTTAACTTGGACATTCAAGGGATTAGTTGGTTAAGCATGGGCGCCCAAGTGTGAATGGGGTGAGCTCCTATAAAAGCCAACTAAACCTAATTTTTACTCATTCTCTCATTTGTGCAATTGAAGAGTGCTCTTGCTCCATCTCCATCTTCTTCTTCTTCACCTCCTTGTGTGTGTGTGTGAGAGAGAGAGAGAGAGAGGGAGAGTGTGTGTGCGATCGAGCATTACGAAGGCACGACGGCGGCGAAGCGGTTGAGCGCGGCACGACTGCAGCTTCTTCTTCATCGCGGCGAGGAATCCACCACGAAGGCGAGCGTAGAGCGGTGAGTGACACACCCTTTGTTTTCTTGAGCTTGCTAGTTTAGGCTTGTTGTGTGCTTGGAGCCGTTTGTGGCTCGCATACGGTGTATTGGCAAGTCCCTTGCTTCGACAGTGCGGCAAGGAGCGCACATTTTTGGCGCCGCTGCCGGGGATATGCCCTACACTAAGCTCGGTTAGCACTTTACGCTTCCTTGTGGTGCAATTTATATCATAGGAAAGGCAGGGAAGGAGTGTGTGGAAGATTTCTGTTTTTGCGTTTTCTGCAATTGCTGTCAAGTTTCAATTTCTGCTATTGTCTGCGTTTTTTTAATTTCTGCAATTTTCTGCATTTCTGTCAATTTGCTGTAATTTCTGCGTTTTTTCTGCATTTTCTGTCAATTTCTGCAATTTCTGCGTTTTTTTCAATTTCTGCGTTTTTCTGCATCAAAAAAAAAAAATTAAAAAAAATAAAATTTAAAAGGAAAAAAATTCGGAAATTAAAAACGCGAGCGAGCGGGCGGCGAAATTTTTCCGAAAATAAAAAATGTGTCTCTTAAAACGGACGGGTTGGTTTGTATAAAAGAGGACGGGTTGGTTTGTATAAAAGATAGATCGGGATCGGGATCATTTTCCCAAGCCCAAGCCCAAGCCCAAGCCCAAGCCCAGGCCCAGGCCTCAGTCTTATGATATATACTAGACTCACTCTTATATATATACCCTACTCCCTCAAGAGAGAATGAGAGCATGTGGGACAAGTCCTCCACTCTCCTCCTTTCTCTTCCCACTTGCACCCTTAGACTTTCTAGTTTGGGCCTAGTTCCCTACTGGAAATTGACAGTTTTAGGGATTCCGAGGGCATAGAGTGACCAAACGGAGGGCTGTAAAGCACGGCACGACCCTCTGACCGATACGCTCGTTTTGAGCTATCACACGGCCCATTCCATGACACGCTCTAAAAAATCTAGCAAAAAAACAAACAAAAAACACGCTAAAAACTAGTCACAAGGCCTCCTAGAGCAGCTTTTTGACACCTTAGGGTATCAAAAGCACATGCACTTACGCTCTGGGCGGGTGCTAGAACACAAGCATATTGAGGGTGCCTCTGTTCATACGGACACCCATTACCCATCCACGATAAGCTCTAGACCCTCAGCGGGGACACAAGGTAGCACCACCCAAGACCCTAAAATAGCCGCTAGTGATTCCTCCTCCGACTCAGAAATCATGGAAGCATACCCTAACCAAAACACTGAGAGAGAAGGCCATGCACCTCCTGAAGCTCCACAGCCTAGTACTAGTATGTTTAGCCGTTTCATGGAAACATTAGGTAGAGCTACTCGCTCGGAACCTGATGCAAATGAAGCACACGAAGGGGGTGGGGAAGTGGACTCTCCTTTCACATCGCACGTGGACCCCACACCCCCAAAGAGTGTCCATGTGGATATCCTACCAACTTCTTACCAAGAAGGCCCTGTTGAGCTGCCTCCTTCAGAAGTTCCCTCTAGAGTACCGTTGGTGACAAGTAAAACCACGGGGAGCAACATTGCTTCTACCTCACAAGAAACCGTTAACACGTCGACTCTAGAAGGATTGTTCATTAATGATCATTGGACATACGACCTCCACACTGAGGTGTTGACGGATCTACACTCTGGCCACGCCTACCATGTAGGATGGATAGAGATTGTACAATCCACCTCTAGTGCCACGAGCATCGAAGATCAACAGAAAATGATCTGTAATGTTATCCATGGAATTATTCAATCAGAAAGGCAAAACCGAGGGGTAAATATACTCTCAACTGGCCCCATGAGATTTCTGGATACGAGTAAGGCTCAACAGCCTACTCTATCTCAAATGGAGACTCCTCTAATGAGTCCCATGGACCCATCTTACGTCGTTTCACCTGGGGTCTCTATGCAATCTGAGCCTCCGAGCGAAAACTTTAGCTTCCCTAACTTGGCTCAACCCTCTATCAAGGAAAACACAGTGCTCACTCCAGGGATAAGCCTGACAGAGAATGTAACGATGACATCTACGGTTAGCGCAGTGCCACTACCTAGTGTCGTAGTACCTAATATGGGGCCTCGACCATATGTGCCTCTAGCCCCTTATGCACACATGGCCCCCACACCTCCAATTGTACCACTTGCTTATGCTCCTCGAGTGCCGCTCCCTAGCCCTTATCCGAGTGGACCTATGCCCGGTTATGTTCCATATCCTGCATCATCTACACATATGCCAAGACCGGTACCCGTTCCTCTCCCACATATGATTCCAAGAGTACCTCCACCGGCCGTGCCTCCTCACATAGGTGACTTGGCAGCGTTTGCTCAAACTATAGGTCGATCTATCGCGGAAAATATGCGTCATGCATCTGATAGAGAGCCTAGAAGTAAGGCAGTACAAATTGCCAAACTCACGCAAAAATTCAATGGGGACGAAGATGCTAGAAAACACATTGAAGTGTTTGAACAAGTATGTGATTCCTTAGGGGAACACAACGAACTACATAAGTGCAATGCCCTAAGCTTGACATTAAGTGGGAAGGCTGGAGATTGGTATAGGACCCTAAGGGTGGACGAGAAAACAATCTACCCTACCCTTCGAAGGTTGTTTCTAAAGGAGTACATACGAGAAGGTGTGCTTTGGGGTGTAGCATCTCAGCTACAGAAGGCCGAACGTAAGGAAGGAGAGTCAGTAAGGGACTTCATTAGTCGTCTAAAGCACTTAAACTCTCGTTGCCCTGTAAATGAGCGCTTCAACAATAACCAACTGCTTGATCGATTCATTCGAGGGTTGAGGAATGAAGGAATCTATAATGGACTAGTGATTAGAGGTATCACAACCTGGGAAGATGTCACTGCCAATGCAATCCAATTAGAGGACAACTTGATGATAGCAGGCATGAGGGTGTCTACTGACACGAGATCCACTAGCTCACAAGCCATTGAGTATGAACCCATGACTGCAAAGCCCATTGCCAATGAGCCAAAGGTATTTGAGACATTCTTGACAGACCTCACCAAGGCAATCCAAGAGTCTCTTAAGGATAATCGACCCCCTCAAAATAGTCACATGTATCCAAGAAGGGAGCAACAATGGTGTTCCATTTGCTTAGGTCCACATAGCACTAGTGAGTGCCCTACGTTTAGAGTAAAATTTAATGGAACTTGCAACGCATGTGGTAGGTATGGTCACCAAGCTAAGGATTGTTTAATGATCAAACGTATGATGGCAAATAGACCACCTGTAGCCTGGACGGATGCGCCTCGAGCTCCTGTATTGATGCCTACTCCACCTGTTGAGCAACTACCGCAACACATGGTCCCTAGACCTCAAAATGTTGTACAAGCTACACCGCTACCACCTCCTGTGCTAGGACCACAGCCCCCGCATCCAAGAGTCGCCCCTATGAACCAAGTGGGTTGCGAGCCATCAAATGCTTATGCAGATGGTTGTGAGGAGGAAATAGACACTAGTATTGCCTACGGACTTGATACATTGGAAGAGTGTCCTATATACTACATGGAAGATTGTTGGGGACAAGTCAAGCCGGTTTATCAAGCTGCTGCTCTCGCATCCAGAGGTCAAAATATCAACACCCAGGCTAAGAGGCCACCTCTTCAATGCTACGAGTGTGGTGGACCACATCGAGTAGCGGAGTGCCCTATTAGGCTGCAAAAGAATGCTGCACAGATGCAAGTGAATCAAGGGAGCACGTCTGCAATGCCAATACTCACATGTAATCGTTGTGGCATAGATCACTTGATTGCCCAATGCCCCTATAACCCAAATGCGCCTAAAATCGCACCCCTGAATTTGGTCGAAATTGCTAGTGTGACATCGCCAATACCACCCGTCGCACCCGCTTATGCGATTACACGGTCCATGCTTCAAGGGCCAGGACATATCCTCGAAGAGAGAGATACCGCGTCAGTTATCCAAGCAAAGAAAAAGAAGACACGAAGGAAGAAGTCACAGAATACGGAAAATTCAAAGCCAAGTTCCAAAACAAACATAGGAACAGGAGATGACCCCGTGTATATGAATGACCTCGAGGATGATTCAGATTCAGTCGAGACAATGGAGACTAGAACCAATACCACAAAGGGAAAGACCGACAAAGAAAACCGTAACATGGAACCAAATGAAAACCGAATGAGAGAAAATCATAAAGAGCCTCTCAAAACACCACAAGTGTTTCCAAATCCAATCCACGACCCCCAAGATAAATCGCAGGGGCAAAAAGGAAAAAATCGTAAAAAGAAGATTGGGACGTACCCAAACCCAGTAGATGAGATTGAGCAGGTGAAACATCTAAGAGGTTTAGTGGAGGAGACTCAAAGGAAACTAGAACCAGAACCCATGCATATCAAAATTCATGACACAGTGTTTCCCACGCAAGTTCATCCATCCCACATGAACCATAGACCGTTAGCCATATCTAGTATCATCCAAGAAGGGAGTGAGGACGGGACATCAGAAAGTGAGCATACACCCTTCTTGTTGGAAAGGATGTTTAACGAAGGAATACCTGATCCCATTGAGGAATATGAGATTCCATCCTCACCAGTTCCTAGTCAAGGACCTACACCCTGCAAAACGCCAATGAATGTTGCCAAACTAGTGGACTTCATGTCTTCTGAGGTCCGAACCACGATCATAGCAAAGCTGTATGGAGATCCTGAGTTATTCCTTGCACTTCGAGCATTCCTTAATGGAGAGCTACGAACGGGATTACCGCAGTTTGCGCAACCAAATAGGCCTGACTCGATTATGATTGATGAGGAAAATCATGTGCAATCACTTGACTTAGATGGACACGAGTCTGTGATCGAGGTACCCATTAACGAATTAGGGCAGTATTTTGAAGGCGACGAGTCTAATGCGACCCTACCCATCACTACCAAGGGATTAACTATAAAGGGAATTCTTGATGGTGGTGCGGGAGTTAGCATCGTTACAAAAGATTGTTGGGAATCCATGGGAAAACCCCGCCTCAGTGTTACTAACATTGTGGTAAAGATGGCAAATGGTACCATAGCCAAACCTATGGGGATGCTCAAGGATCTTAAGATCAAAGTTCTAGGACACAAGGTACGACATACGTTCATTGTAATGGATTTCTCTAAACACCTTATGTCATATGAAATGATTTTAGGACGACCATTCATGAGGGAAGCACAAATGGTTCACGATTGGTCTAAAAATCATGTCTATTTGCAATTCCAAGACTCTGTCCTTAGAGTGGATTTGGTGACTGGTAAGGTACACCCCTTAGGGAGTAAAACCATTATTGATCATCGCTCTGACACCACGGTTCACTCGGCCCCACTACAATATTGTTACACTTGTAAGAAGGATACAGACATTGGCCAAGATTCTCCTTATATGGATGTGTTACCGGGTATGACGGAATCAGACAATGTGGATTGGGTACACCTAGCTGCAACCATAGATACCTGGGGAAATAGAGGAACCACTTGGGTCACACCAGAGGGGAAAGAGGTACCACAAATTGCACCTCTGAACATGATAAGTGCCATACATGCATCTTCTAAGGGCAAGGCAATTGTGAACCAATCTGACAGTGACACTGATAGCTCAATAGAAGACTTTGACCAACACGACTTGGACACTGACTCCCAGAGTGAAACGGATTCTGAATCTCATGAATTAGAGAGTGGAGCAAGTTCACAGTCAAAACATTCGGAAGGACCGAGCACATCAACCGATGATAGCTCCTCCGAGAGTGAAGAGGACACCAACGAGGACTCCTTTAGTGAGCCAGATCTAAATGCAAATCAAAAGCAGGTCTCAAATAAGAAAAAGAAAAACCTTAAGAGGCGTCGATATCGAGCCAATGTACGTGCTAGGATAAACAAGAAGAGATCCTCAGCAGAATGGCTCAGTTATATAGGAGCATGCGATGCTCATCGAAAATTGGTAGACAATTGGGGTGAATATCTCCAAAATGTTATGTGGTGTAGACCACGACCCCATGACATAGCCCAATTAGAGATCATAGACAAGCCAAAGTTGAGCCGCACTGCAAGGAGGCGTCAAAACCAAGAGTTAGCTCGACAACACAAGAAAGCAGAAATGGAAGCACAAACCAACGCACAACCAGAATCCACAGACTTGCATCCTGCACCAGAACATTTCAAATCTTACACCACAGGGGAAGCAAAGGTTGTGTACACAAAAGCCCAAAGAATACCTATCGATGGGAATAATGGAATCTATGATGGTCCGGCAATAGTTAAAGAAATAGAATTAGCTGACCCCGGTGAAGAATCAAAACCTGTTTTTATTGCCCAAGACCTCACAGAAGTTGAAGAGGCGGTCCTCAAAGAGGTTCTCAAGGAATTCAAGGACGTATTCTCTTGGACATACCATGATATGAAAGGTGTTCCGCCTTCTGTGGTCCAACATACAATCCCTATGATTAGCACTGCGAAGCCCGTACAACAAAGACCCTACCCGATGAATCCTAAGTACGCAAAGATCATTCAAGAAGAACTAGAAAAGCTTATCAAATGTGGGTTCATATATCCTATTGAACACTCTGAATGGGTGTCGCCAATAGTTATCGTGCCAAAAAAGAATGGGAAACTCAGGGTGTGCATGGACCTCAAAAAAGTTAATGCAGCTACTAGAAGAGACCATTACCCCCTACCATATTCTGAACATGTACTCGAAAGAGTTGCAGGCAAGGAAGCTTATAGCTTTCTAGATGGGTACTCAGGCTACAACCAAATCACGATAGCACTAGAGGACCAAGCTAAAACTGCCTTCATCACAGAATTTGGCGTGTTTGCATTTCGTGTGATGGCTTTTGGCTTAACAAATGCCCCTGCTACATTCCAACGATTAATAAACACTGCTTTTAAAGAATATTTGAGAGAGTTTTGTGAAGCTTTCTTAGACGACCTTTGTGTTTACTCTTCTTGGAAAGAACATCTATCATGTTTGCGGAAGGTGTTTGAAAAATGTAGGTTATATCGTATCTCATTGAACCCGTTCAAATGCCAATTTTGGGTCAAGCATGGAGTTATTTTAGGGCATATAGTATCCAAGAATGGTATCTCAACCGATGAGAGCAAAATTAAAGTGATTCTAGAGTTACCACCACCAACCAATTACAAGGGAGTTCAAAGGTTCATGGGACACGTGGGTTATTATCGACGGTTTATTTTATTTTTCGCTGAGATAGCACGTCCTTTGTACAAGCTTCTCATTGAATTTAAATGGACTGAAGAGTGTGACCAGGCCTATGAACAATTGAAGAAAACACTAGCAAGTGCTCCAATTTTAAGGACACCTAACTGGGATGTCATTTTTCATGTGCATATTGATGCATCAAACTTTGCTATTGGGTGTGTTCTCACTCAACCAGGAGAACATAAATTGGACTATCCCATTAGCTTTGCAAGCCGTCAATTGAACGATGCTGAAAGGAACTACACCACTACAGAGCGAGAAGGTTTGGCAATGGTTTATGCAGTAAAGAAATTTCGCTACTACCTTCTGGCAAACAAGTTTGTATTTTATGTGGATCATCAAGCGTTGCTGTATCTGGTAAACAAGCCATGCTCCACAGGAAGAATCACACGATGGTTGTTAATTCTTCTTGAGTTTGATTTCACGATTGTAGTGAGACCCGGTAAAAGGCACGTCATGGCTGATCATTTGTCTCGCATACCCAATGGTGAAGCCCCTACAGGAGTTGATGATGAATTACCCGATACTTCCCTATTCATAGTTGAGACTATGCCTGAATGGAGTGAGAACATTGTTAACTTTTTAGTTAATGGTTTTCCACCCAAGGAACTTCGTAAGGATATCGCTCGAAGGCTAGTAAAAGAATGTGAACCCTATTGTTTGATTGCCGAAACCCTGTATAGATTAGGCAAGGACGATATTCTTAGGCGTTGTGCCCGCGAGGATGAATATTTGTATATCTTGCAAGAAGCACATATGGGCATAGCAGGAGGACATTTTTCAGGGGACCTGACTGCTAGAAAGGTGCTGCAATCAGGCTATTGGTGGCCAACTTTATTTAAGGATGCATCACTTTTTACAAAAGGGTGTGATGAGTGCCAACGTTACAAGACCACACAGCGCAAGGACAGAATGCCCTTACATCCTATTAAAGTAACCCAACCATTTGAAAAATGGGGCTTAGACTTTGTATGCCCAATTAGTCCCGCAGCTCGCAACACTCAATCTCGATATATTCTAGTTGCTACGGACTATGTAACAAAGTGGGCTGAAGCTAAGGCTTCACAAAAAGCTGACGCGAGGACAACAGCTAAGTTTCTTTTTGAGAACATTATCACAAGATTTGGTTGCCCTTTTGAAATTGTTAGTGATAATGGTACCCATTTTATAAATGAGGTAATAAGAGAGCTTACCACGAACTTTATGATATCCCACCATAAGTCTACACCTTATTACCCGCAAGCTAATGGACAAGCCGAGAGCACCAACAAGACTCTAATCTCTATTTTAACCAAGACGGTAGAAGCTCATTGCACTGATTGGGATTTGAAGTTGACATCTGCTCTATGGGCTTATCGTACTGCTTATAAAGTGGCTATTAATTGTACGCCATTCAAAATGGTATACGGCCAAGAAGCGGTTATGCCTTGGGAGTTTGTCATTCCTAGTCTTAGGGTAGCTTCGCAAGAAGGATGGAATGGTAACCCCTTAACCGAGCGTTTGTTTATCTTAGAAAAACTAGACGAAGAGAGACAGTTGGCTGTGCAAAATGCTCTTGTGGAAAAGGATAGGAGAAAGAAGTGGTTTGATCGCCATGTGAAGGACAAGGATATCAAAGTTGGTGATAAAGTCCTTATGTATGGAGTACGTAAAGAGAAGAAAAAGTTGAAATATGCTGGTAAAGGACCATATAGAGTATGTGAAATTACCCCACAAGGTACCCTTCGTGTGGAAACTCTTGATGGAGTTGAAACCATTGGATTCCTCAATTGGAGTAAATTCAAAAGATATTATGATCCTTTAAGCCAAGAAGAACTACGGGCCATTCATCAAAAGAAGGCCGCCAAAGCACAAACCGAGTTAAACAAGATACAAGCTCAAGCTGAGGCTAAGGAGCGACAACAACGTATAAGACAAAAACGAGAGGCTAACCTTGGGGTCACAAATGCATTCCACGTGGAAATCGAAGAGGATGGGTTGGACTCTGACACACCTCTACGATACCCCATTGAGTTAAATAGTGCCTATGGAAAAGTGCTATATAACGCCTTATTGGACACGGGTGCTAAATACAATCTGCTATCCTATGGGGTGTGGTGTCAGTTAGGGAAGCCACCTCTATCTGAGAGTATTATCCAAGTCAAGGGTGTCAACAAGAAAAAAACTACGGTTTTTGGAATCTGGCACACTTCTGTCAGTTATGACAATGGGGTGGTAGCTCAAGACTTTTTGGTCATGCCTACTGGAACTATGGAGGGTAATATAAACCTAGACCGCACGTGGATGATAGCCACCAAATGCACTATTGATTGGGGGACTGAGGGTGTTACAACGCAAAAACCAACTCTTAGCCCTACCACTCAAGCCATAGTCCCTGAGATATTGCCCAAGGAAATAAAACCCAAGACGTTGCATGTCCAGGAGGTTGAACCATACGTCCCCATAGCCCAACTCTCTAGAGCTTCAACTAATGTAGTTGAAAGAAAGCTTGAGACACACAAGAACCATCCTAATATAACAGAGAAAACATACAAGTGGGTCCCTAAAACCTCTGTAGTGAGCATGGTTGATGCAAAAAAACGGAAACCTAGTAAGAACCGTACCACTCACTCCAAGAAATGTAAAGAAACGCTGCGTTGGATTCCTAAACGACTATTGGAAGCCCAAGGATACTATGAAGGAAATGATCAAATCTGGGTGCCCAAACGTAAAGTGTACTCTTACCTGTCACCTGGCCCATGTAAACCCAATCCTGTGGCTCCAAAACAAATTGAAAATCGCGGAAAGGAAAAAATCATGGAATGTTACACACCCGTTCTAGAGCTAGTTTGGGTACCAAAGAAAGAACGATTTGTTCCACCTAGCTCAGGAACAGGGAAATCAAATGAAGCTTCTTGCTCTTCATGTAGTTCCTATATGCAAATAGAAGCTTCGACACAACCTCCACCTACCACTGTACATATCCATCCAAGCACGAAAGAGTTTGCACCTTCCAGGGTAAGTTCACCACCTACAACAACGTTGCAAATAAAATCCTGGGAGAGTACCTTACCACCCTTACAACTTGACGAGGCACCTAGGGTAATAGAAAACTACTGGCAAAAATCCTCACCTATTACCAACTGGAACAATTGGTTTCAAAGGGTGACAAGCTCATTTCAAACGGTATGATCTACCCAAGGAAGGGGGGAGTGTTTGCTGACAGTCATCATTCATTTGTTTCCCTCTCAACCTTTTTCCCTGACCTCTCAATCTCCGATCTTAGGGAATGTATATATATAGCCTTATACTCACAAAAAAACAAAAATAGTAAAGAGCAAGAGCGCCTAGCAATGAGAGAGCACCCTATCAGATCTTACATATAAGTCCAAATTCACCGTGTCAAGTCAAGCAACACACAAAAACAACTCTTATGTTTTAAAGGCCTAACCAAATCTATCTGTCTTGTCAGAAATGGCTACTTCACCAGAGGCATGCACTTCTATTTTTGATGAAAGGTACCCCTTGTCTTTTCAACAAGTGTTCTACGTATGCTACCCTATACTTTCTTGCGAATGGGATTTGATAGAGAGCCTTGCATGTGAGAGAAATTTCGAGGAGTTAGAATGGCTGATACGTCTATGGCTAACTAGTGATCCCTACCCAGTGGCGAATGTGTCTCCAATGGCACATGCTTATTCTTTTGCACAAGATGAGTATCCACGCATCACGAGGTTCTTGATTAGCATGCTTGCACAAGAGGATGATGAAGAGGAACTAATAGAGACCGAGGAAGACTATGGCCTCACGGACAACGATTTTATTTATCTAGATGATGAGGATAGAGGCCTAGCCTTAGGGTGGCCACCCGGTTTATATAATATCCTCTTTCCTTGATTCTAAAAGGGGTGACAGATAGGTAGGTTAGGGGTCTAGATTGTGTTTTGAGTTTGTTTTTTAGGAGTTCTCTTTTCCCACTGATGTGCCTCCTGGAGGTATTCCTTTTGTTTCCTAGTGTGTACAGGAACGTGTTGCTATTGATAGGATTGGACCTTCATGGAACCTTCAAATCAAGCGCGACCATCAACACAAACAGGTGTTTCTTGTCCATTAGCATTGCCCTTATCTTTTTGCATCCATGTTTGTCTGCTTTGATTGTGATTGGTAGCATAATATTCAGCGCATTGGCTTAGTATCAAACATTTAATTCAATGTAATGTTTTGTCATAATCACTTGTCTAGGTTTAAAAATCAAGCAGTCCGACTAAGCTAGTTTGACCAAGCTAGGTATTAGAAATCTTCTCTTAATACCATGGGGAATGCCTTCCTAATAAGCAATGGTTACTTAGGTTCTTAATCCGATTTAGGCAGCATTGTATGAAATGTACTAGGGCTTTCTAGTGGGCTTAACCCTATCGACCTTTAGCTTAAGTATTATAAAGGGAGTTTACTAATGTGATGAGCCTGGGGAGTGTATCTGTGTTATATGACCCCCCAAAGTTACAAAATTAAAATGCTGAAAATGAACAAGCAAAAAAGCAAAGTGCCACAATGTAAAATTTTAAGCTGGAAGAGAAATCTCAGGTTGATTTGGTACTTCACTCACATGTATTGCCTATGGTACTAGAGCCCTAGAGGTTCCCAGCGTGGGCGCTTTTCCTTGAAAAGCAAAAAACCCAAGGCATACAAAATAAGCACACACATCATAATTGAATCAATGTGAAAAGACCTTGGGGGGTCAAAGAAAAAGTAATCAGTCAGGCGATGATTTCATGAGAAATTCCTTTTATGATAGCTTAACTACAAGGTTTTCTAGATATAGCCTCTAGTCAGCCCTTGAACATGAATACTTGGCTCTCGCGATTAAACAACTTAATTGACCACAAAAAGTTAAGAAGCTTACCCATGGTATTAATATTCGATCTCTAGTGCCTTTCGACCGTCAAATTAGCGACCCCAGACTTGTTTAATTTTTTGCCTTTACATCTGTTTATGCATTTGATTACATTGCAATTTAATGTTCATTGCTACCAAATTGTTTGAAATTCTTTGACCAATCAATGTGTCTACCTAAAACTGCATATGCTTTTTAAGAGAATGCAATTACTGTGCCAATGTTGTTTGATTTTTCAGTGACTGAAGAAGGCTAAGGACATTCATCTCAAATGCTCTTCCACCTCGACGAACCAGCTTCAACTCAATAGCTTCCGAGGACGGAATCTACATCAGGAAGGGGGGCATGTTAACCCTCACGGCACACGGACATCCATCACCTACGATGGACGTGTATTATGTATTTGGTAGAGTCAGGTACCGGGCTTGTCGGACCAATAGGAAAAGGGTAAGAGTGATCGCCGATGAGAGGCGCACTTTAACTTGAACATTCAAGGGATTAGTTGGTTAAGCATGGGCGCCCAAGTGTGAATGGGGTGAGCTCCTATAAAAGCCAACTAAACCTAATTTTTACTCATTCTCTCATTTGTGCAATTGAAGAGTGCTCTTGCTCCATCTCCATCTTCTTCTTCTTCACCTCCTTGTGTGTGTGTGAGAGAGAGAGAGAGAGAGGGAGAGTGTGTGTGCGATCGAGCATTACGAAGGCACGACGGCGGCGAAGCGGTTGAGCGCGGCACGACTGCAGCTTCTTCTTCATCGCGGCGAGGAATCCACCACGAAGGCGAGCGTAGAGCGGTGAGTGACACACCCTTTGTTTTCTTGAGCTTGCTAGTTTAGGCTTGTTGTGTGCTTGGAGCCGTTTGTGGCTCGCATACGGTGTATTGGCAAGTCCCTTGCTTCGACAGTGCGGCAAGGAGCGCACAGTTATCTTCTCCATGGCAATAGGCTATGTGTACCCACTCCCTTCATGAGAAAGTCATGCATGAATCCCATGCTGCTCCTTGTGCGGGGCATAGAGGCATTCAACCTACTCTTTGAGGAGTAGAGACATACTTCTATTAGCCTACCGTGAAAGTGGACATACAAGAGTATGTTTCAAAATGTGTGGTATGCTAAAAGACTAAGTATGATAGAGGGAAGAAACCTGGATTACTCCAGTCATTGCCAATCCCTAATTCACCCTGGGAGAGTATATCCATGGATTTTATCTTTGGATTACCCAACTCTATCCATGGGAATACAGAAATAAGGACAATAGTCGACAGGTTTACCAAGCAAGCACACTTTATTCCTGTTCAGAAAGACTATTAAGGCACACCAAATGGC
The DNA here is from genome assembly GCF_014529385.1 of Adiantum capillus-veneris. Classification (NCBI taxonomy): domain Eukaryota; kingdom Viridiplantae; phylum Streptophyta; class Polypodiopsida; order Polypodiales; family Pteridaceae; genus Adiantum; species Adiantum capillus-veneris. Next base: position 103,975,053 of record NC_140953.1, read on the forward strand.
AACCCTCTTCATATCTCAAATTTTCAAACACCATGGATTACCAATATCCATCGTGTCAAATAGAGATCCTAGAACGACCAGTAATTTCTAGAAAGGTCTTTTTAAAAAGCTAGGTACAAGATTGAATTTCTCTTTGGCCTATCACCCACAAACGGATGACCAAAGTGAGATAGCCAATCTTACAATACTCGATCTACTAAAGAATTATGTTCAGAAGTAGATCACCACTCACAATGGGAGTACATCATCGCTCACAATGGGAGAAGTACTTACCTTTGGTAGAGTACGCGGTCAGAAGTAGATCAACGCTGACAGTGGGATAAGTACTTACCCCTGGTAGAGTACACATACAATAATAATGTCCATACTACTATGGGAAAAGCACCTTTTGAGATCATAGATGGAAGACCTAAAAGTCCCTTGCTACTTAAAGTACATGGGAAGATCTTTGTTGTTGCCTGATTATATTAGCCGTGACCTACAATCTTTTCAAAAGGTTAAGGAGGCTATATCCGTCTCTCAACAAAGTCAAAAAGCTGCTACTAACAAGCACAAAAGGGCCTTAATGTTCAAAGAAAAGTATTAGGTCTTACTTAAGTTTCCCAAGGCTCGATTGAGGCAAACGACGGGCAAAATCCCTACGGGCCATCAAAAGTATTATGCTAAACTAGCAAAAAGATATTATGGTCCTTTTCAAATCTTGAAGCCAATCAATGACATGGATTATGAAATCAAATTTCCCAATCATTGGCTCATACACAATGCTTTTCATGTGAGCCTAATTAAGCCCTACAAAGGAGAGCCACCAAGAGAACCAATTATTGAAGACCCTCTAGAAATCGAAGACCAAGAAGATGTGCTACAACCCAAAGCTATCCTTCGGCATGAAGACAAGGTACTACGACATGATAATATTTTCCAATGGTATCTTATTAAGTTAAAAAATTATCCTTTTGAAGATGCTAGATGGATACAAGGAATAAAACTTAAGGATAGTATGAACCTTGTGAATGCTTACAATGTTGCACTAGAGTAAATAAATGCAAATGCTTTCTAAATGAGCAATGTTTTTGTCTTATAAGACTAATCCTTTTTTGTGCATAAATTTAAATAGTATGCATGCTTAAAATCATGTTTGTGGAATGACGACATCACTCAAACACCAAGTAGAATTTGTCACTGTACTTTGGGAGTATGATATGGAGTATGATATTGTCACTCTACTTTGGGAGTATGATATGGTCTCCCAAGCACCAAATGGACTAGTCATCCATTTTGGAATGATGACGAAGGGTGAAAAGGGATCCTCTATCCACTAAGAAACGTAGACTAATGACTAAGACTTTGTCTCTTCTACCTCATAGTCGAGGACGACTATGATTTCAAAAGATAGGTAATGTCATAAAATATAATATCTAACCAACCCAAATGATTTTCTCATATTAAACTGATCATTTAATGTGGGAGAATAAACGGGAACAAGGGTTAGAATATAGACATGTGATTATGGATCTGTCTCAACACGAGGCAAAGGTTAAAGGGGTCCAAATGAGAGATGGTTTGTTAAAGAGGAATGCTACCTAATGGAGCTTAAAGACCTTAGGGTTAGCTTCATTAAAGACCTCCAAAACTTAGTGTTAAAAAGTCCTTTGACCTTAGGCAAGCTAGGGCTGACCTTGAGGTGGGAATCCTACCCAAGCATGAGGTGCTTATCGGCTTGCTAATTAAAGTGCTTAAAATGTTTGTGTAAACCTTGCCCAAAGCTTGAGGTGATTTTTATTCTTAAAATGACTAAGGTTCTTGAAGTGTTCAATTCAAAGATAAACTCTCAAGAGGCATCAATGGTTTCCATGCTTGATTGATTAAGTGCTTGATGTATTCAATTCAAACCAATTGACTTAAGAAGCATAAAAGACACATGTTCAAAAAATTCTCCACATGTGGCCCTCATGATGTGCTTGAATCCTATTAGATAGGCTTTAAAGGGGTCCAATGAGAATTTAGATGCATAAAAATAAATAGTTAAGTTCTTTCTCTCAAATAGGAAAAACACGACACATGTCCCAAATGATATAATTAAATAATATTATGAGAGAGAGAGAGAGAGAGAGAGAGAGAGAGAGAGAGAGAGAGAGGTGGACCAAGCATGAGAGGGAAGGTATACTCTTCCACACACACACACACACACACACACACACACACACACACACACACACACACACACACACACACACACACACACACGTGCACGCGTGCACACACACACACACACATTCTCTTATTGCATGGAGTGCAAAGTGCAAGAGCTCCATCTCCTTCTCCAGAAGTGGAGAGCCTACAACAACACTCTTGGCTATGGAATGAAAATCCAACCAAGAGCCATGCTTCAATGCTTAAGTTTGCCATCTTCTTCATCTTCATTACTATGCTATTATGCTATGCTAAGGGAGAAGAGTGATGATAAGTGAGGAACTATTTATTTCTTCTATGGATGATTCTTCTTCCTTTCCCCTACCCTCATTCCCCTCTAACTGTCTCCACCTTCGAAGGTGTTTGAGGCCTTGGGACTAAGGCTTGAGATAATTAATGCTTTTTGCAAAGTTTATGGTATTCTTGTGATGCATGAAGATTTCTATCTTCATTGCATCACCTAGGTCACAAGGAACACAGATATTGTATTGTATCAAGTCTCTCTTGATGGGAGAATCTATAATAGAAACGCCTTTTGGAGGGGGGAATGGCTCCAAGTAAATCAAGTCCTCAACTATTGTCATGTTCTCTAATTCTCTCTCTCTCTCTCTCTCTCTATTGTTCATGCCAAGTTAATTAAGTACTATGCTTATGTTGCTACCATCAATTAAGTTCAACCTCTATGTCCTCAAAGTAATATCACAAAAATGCTCACTCTAATTCTCTTAATTCCGCTATTCTCAAAGTGCATAGGCCATTTCCATTAAATCTTCTCTATCTTCTTGTCTCAATTTTAGATGGATCTTCTTAACTGTCTAGATGAACTTCTGAGTGACTTTGCGAGAAATGTCTTTTTCAATTATGATGTTGGATTCAAGGTTTGTTGGAAAGTGAATTGGTTCAAACTTCAAAGGGGGATATAGATTATCTTGTTCGAAACTCCTATGTAACATGGGAATTATATGTTGATGCTCAACCTGAACACCAAACCCAAGTACCTACTAGGTACATGGTTGATTAACAACTTTGGGTCAATGAAAAGCTTTAGGTAGGCGACATAAAAACTCAAGGCTATGTTCTTTACCTTAACCCATGCTCACCTTTGGAGGTTATGAGACATGAAATCATCCTTGGCAAGAAAGAACTTATGCTCAACCAAAGATATGGCTTCTATGAGAATTTCATATTAAGAGTATCAAAGAAGTCAAGTAGCGGCAATTGATTCTACTATGTACTAGTTTATCAAAACCTATGGACCTATCCTTAAGTTCAATCCTTACAATTTTACGATCACTTTTGATGGCTATGTGAAGCCACAGGTCCCAAGTTCAAAACTTTGCTCTAATACCAAGTGAGAGATACCCCTCCCAAGGGGTCTATTAAAAAAAAAAAACAATGTACACGTTTATACAATCTTAATATACATCAAACGTGCAAAAGTGTTTGCATAGGAAAAGAGGTCTCCGTGCTTGACCTCGCATGGATTTTAGGCCATCAGCTAGACTTCATCCAAAGGAACCTAGCAAGACTAGTGCTACCTCTAAATGCGTGATATAAATGAGAGCGTACTCAAGAAAAATAACAAGGTGGAGGGTGAATATAGGTATCCACCGCATTGCAGAGAGAGAGAGAGAGAGAGAGAGAGAGAGAGAGAGAGAGAGAGAGAGAGAGAGAGAGAGAGAGAGAGAGAGAGAGAGAGAATAGTGGAGGGTAAAATAGAGTGCACAGAGATACAAGAGAATGACAAAAGAGAATCTTTAAATAGCCCATCTAAATGAAACATGCAACCATGAATAAATGCAATAAAATTTTTTGGGTATACCATAACATAAAAAATATGAATGACTAGCGCACCAGACCTTTTGTAAGGATCAGCCGATCCACCCATCCAATTTCACTCTACTATGGAGAGAGAGAATTTCACTTCGCAAGGAGCGATCCAGAACACCTCCAACCTACCTATGCCAGACATAGGTTGAGGGCGCTTTGCCTCCCTCCATGAGCTCAATCTCTAAAAGGATCCCAAACACCAAAAGGTGGTAGAGAATCAACACCAACCATACCAATTTAGGCTCCATGATTCTTCAATACTCAGCATTGGGTGTTTAGGAAATCCAAGCCAAGATTCTCAATGTGTTATCCATGTAAGTCATTCAACGCCCAACGCACTAGCTGTATAGATGAGCCTAACAAAAAAAAAACCTTATTAACACCCCTGATCTAGCAAAGCCCAAGGGAATTGATCCTTTTGTCTAAGGCTAAGCGATGTAGGTGATCCTATTCTTGTAGTGATGCTACCATGAGAAACATAACACATGAGTCCACTCACAATAATATCTTCTGAGTGCTACCATTGAGCGAGCCTTGAAAAGCGAGCGAGGGATACAAAGCGAGCGAGACAAATGAGTTGGAGATATCTTGTAGGCTGAAATCCTAGTAATACTTGACTACGCTTAACTTTATTTTTATTCCATGTTTGTATAGAAACTGTGTACGCTCCATTTTCTTTTTTTGCTTATTCCTCAACACCATGTAGGAAATTTACTGAGCATTTTCATCTCTAGGCTATATTTATCCCCACTCTCTCCTTAAGGAAGTACTTACCACACACTTTTTGAAGAATTTATTAGATCCAAGAACGTGTTACTAAAGTGAGAAGAAACTAAAGAGTCCCATAGAATTTATCATTAGTAAAATGGCCATAGTCATCCAAAGGCCAACCCATAAACTACCTATATACCTAATGCTTTTCATATGTTTAAGGCATAAACATCCATTACATCTTTGTCATTAAAACCATAAACATAAAGCTTTTCAACATAAGAAAAATTATAATTGCAATCTTCTACAGAGACACACATATAATCCACTCACACTTCTCATACATAGATCATGACTAGAAAGAGAGAGTGTTCAAACATGAAAAATGACACTCTAAAATAACCAATGCACAAAAGCAAATTTTTCCAGCTCTCATTAAGTAAACAACCAAAAAAAATATTCTTCAAATTGCTTAGTGACTCAACACCTAAAGTTTACCGACTAAAAGTGAGAGAATCTCGTTTGATTTGACTCATTGCAAAGAGCTTTTGACTGCATAAAAGTACACATAAATAACTTGGTTTGTCATTAAACATCATGATATCCATACACCACCTAGGTTAGGTGGAAATAGAGAAAGAGGGAATAGAGGAAAGGGAGGGGGGAGAGTAGGTTGTTGTGGATAGCTAGTACAACAAAAGTAAGTTGCCAAAATAGTGACGGGAGCAAAGCGAGCCCCGAACCCCGACGGCCTCTAAAACACCGGGGACCGAATGGCGCGCCTCGAGCCTGTCATGGTAAAGCAAACAGGGGGGCACCACCTAGCTTCAGCGGCTAGGACGCAAACAACACACCACCATAACAAAGTTTTCATCCAAGAGAGATGGATGCTTGGGAGTAATGATGAAGAGGAAAGGGAATGAGATCAAGTGAGAGAGAGAGAGAGAGAGTGAGGAAGGGGGTATAGCGGCTTAGTACTATAGCGGCTTAGTACTATAGCGGCTTAGTACTTAGGCATCACAAAAGGATGGCGAATCCGCACACCCTTCACACATACACAAGCTCACTCAAAAACACAAGACTAGGTGGCGATTCTGCACACCTCACATGGGCAAAACATTGCAAGAAAACATACTCACAAAACCTCAAGCTTTATTTAGAGAATTAGGCGATGAAATGGGGAGCATAGGGTAGGGGAATGAGAAGGGAGAGAGTGGTAGAGCACATGGCGGATAGGTGGGAGTTGATGGCGTAGACTCGCACGAGGATTATGGCCATCATCCTTCATTTAGTTGCCCTTCATCTTACATAGCCAAGGGTGTAGAGGTCATGCTCAAGACAAGCATGGTGATTGCGGTGATGGTGATGGTGTGGGTGTGTGTGTGTGCACTAGGCACACACCGTGCATAGTGTGTTCTTTGGTGATGTTGTGTGTGTTTAGTGTGATGGTGACCCCTTTTTATATAGGGGAGGAGGGGGGAGAAATTCTAGAATTTAGAAATGAAGAAATCATTATCTACATAGGCCATGTGACTATGGGCCCCACTTGTCTGGCTGTGTGTATATGTGCCAGAACAGCAGTCTCATGAGAGAGAGACTAAGAGAGAGAGATGGGTTGATGAAAAAAAGTGAGAGGTGACATGGAGAATAAAGTAATTACAAGAGGGAAGAGAGGGGGGTGTGTTCAGAGGTGAATCTGTGTGCAGATGTGTGTGAACACAAGAAAAATCAAGTAACCACCGGGTGGGGATGGGTCTGTGGGCACCTTTTTCAGTGAAACTGAGTGTGTGTGAGTGTGGGGGAGGTTATTTAGCTACAAGACAAGAGACATGGCGCCCTTTAGAGATAGGGGGGTATTTGGGTCATGGGATATGATAGGAGAGAGAAAGGGGGGGGTGGGGTATTCTATTTTGGAAGATAGCATAAGTTGCATGTGAGTTAGGGTGCGTTATTGGTGAGTTATAATGCATTATTGGTGAGAGGTGGGGTAGCTTGAGGAGAGAGAGAAAGGAGAAAGGACAAGGGGAAGAGAGAGGGGGTTGACCTTTTGAGTGGAGGAGAGGAAAAGGGACACACGGCGGGGCAACAATGAAGAAAAAGGAGGCAAGGTGGGGATGGGCTGCCCCGCAGGCATGAGGTGGCCTATTTTACCTTTCTTATATATTTACATAATCATACTTTATTTTTTCTTACTTTTTCCAATGCCTTTTATCACTCCCTCCCTAAGAGGGGGTTTTCATGGGGTGGGGACGAGAGAAGAGGGGTATGGAAGCTTGGCTTGTGAAAAGCCCCCATCAATAGGATATAGATGATAGATAAAAATAAAAACATGCTTAAATTGCTCACATATGTTTTCCATACAAGGCCTAAAATATCTAGTTCTATATAGGATGAAGTTGATAGCTAAAAGGTGAAACTAGCTTAAGCAGCCACTAGCACACGTCTTCCATGCAAGGCTTGGAATAACGCTATATTTGAGAGAGCATCTTGATGCATAAATGCATGAACATTTGCATCCAATCCAAGAGTCCTTAAAAATACAATGTATATATGCTTGCATGGAATATAAGTACTTGCCTTTGCACACGACAGCCAGCTCACGGTAGTTCACAATAGATTTTTAGTTCAGTTCACGGTAGCCAGTTCGTAGATTTTTGTAGCGAGTTTGCAGATTTATCCAAGTGTTGTCAGATCAACAATTGCAAGGTAGGCATGTGAAATGTGATGGTGCAGGCTTTGTTAATGTGATCGACATGTGAAATGTGATGGTGCATGATTTGTTAATGAACCCTTAATTAAAGTGATCATTCACTCTTTGTTTAAGCCACTCTTCATGCATAGAAAAGCTGTGGTGTCCAAAGTAACCGATGCATGGTAACCAAAAGTTTCTCGCAACAAATTGCATGCTCACCATGGGGTTGCATCTTGTGTTTCCAAATGCAAGTTTGAAACCTCTGGTGAAGCAATGAATTCATTTATTTTGCTCAAAAAATGACTTCAATGAGAAAGATCTGAAGCAATGTGGTTTCAATTTGAAGCTTTTGATGGTTTTTCTCTAGCAGGTTTGCAATGGGAAAATATGCAAAGAGGAAGACAACAAAGTTGACACGCGATGAGAAAAGTCCCAACAAAAGTTTACAGAAGAAACCGGCTTTTGTATGAGTTGAAGCTGAAGAGATTGATGTTGACACAAACACTTTACCTCAACCAACAAATGTCGTGCAGGACAAAGATGTAAACTCAGAAGTTATAGAGGATGATGATGAAGATGAAAACAATGCTCTTATAGCAAGTAATATCCAACTGGCTGTAGGTGGTGATGTTATTGGTCGTTGCAGGGTATTGCCAACTGATATGTGTCCTCGCATACCTCTATGCAGGTTACTGCCACATGCCAAAGTAAGAGGTCTCCAAAAAGATGTCAGTTCACTTAAAATTGCATTTTCTACAGAGAACTATATGCCAGAGAAGGGAACATTTGTTGTCTCCACTTGTCTTTGCAATGGGGAAGAAACCTTGGTAACAGTTACCATTAAGGCTTCTTGGGATCCTATGTGGCTGGAAGCAGATATGGAGTTTAAAAAAGAGGTGTCCTTAAAAAGAGAGCTGAAATTTATGTCAAAGAAAATGTTTTTTGTGCGGGAGGGGAATCACAGGACAAAGGCTTGGATGGAAATTATAACTGAACTTTTTAAAGAGGATAAATCAAGACAGTTGAGAGTTATGTGCACTCTCATAGATCCAAGGAAGGTTCCAGAGATAGCCCTTCTTGCTTCTTTGCAATGCATGAACGTGTAAGTTACTTTTTTTGGTAATTTTGGTTGTGCATTGTTCTCTCAAAGGTTTAATTAATAAGTTATCATATCCTTATTTATGCAATAAGCTAAATGAGCATGCAATGATTAAACCATTGCAATTTTCTTCGAGATGTGCTAATTAACACCAACAACATATGTGGGAGTGATACAAAGGAGTATATTGAGTCTTTAAAAGAGGAGGAGAATAAGTTAGTCAAAGGTTGTAGAAGCAAAGAGTCATAGTGTCCATTTTCGAGAGGCTACTTGGCAAGGCTTGTGTTTGAGGTACTTAATTAAACTTTTTTTTGTATAGATAGATTTGGTGTATACAATTATAGCTTTTATCTGTGAGTTATGTAAAGATTGCATATAACAAGGAAGTTGCATCGGCCAACGGAAACAATTGAAAGAACTATGCTAGAAGAACAAAGGGAGGATACGTTACGAAAGGAGAAGTCAAAGATTCATAAACAAATTTCGGATAGAATTGGCAAGGTGTGTTTATCTTGACAAAACAAGTAATTGAGCTTATTTTTTGTTTTGAGAATTTTGGTATATGTAATTAAACTTCTGTCAGGTTTTACTTTGCATACATCCCAAACTGGGTGAGCAATGGAAAAAGACATTGTTTGATTTGCAATTTGAGGGTAAAGACTCATACGTGACATTGGAGAAACTTAGAATGCTTGAAACTTTTGATTTACAACCTGAAAAAAGATAGAGGGTGAACTTAATTAGTGGTAGCAACATAACCATAGTACTTAATTAACTTGTCATGAAGAATCCTTTTGCAAGAGAGAGAGTTTAAAGAAGTTGACAATAGTTGAGGACTGGATTTATGTGGAACCGGTCCCCGCTCCAAGAGGCTTTTGTATTATAAATTCTCCCATCAAGAGAGACTTGGTACAATAAAATATTTGTGTTCCTTGTGACCTAGGTGATGCAATGAAGATGGAACTTTTCATGCATCACGAGCATACCATAGACTTTGTAGAAAGCATTAACCATCCCCGACCTTAGTCCCAAGGCCTCAAACACCTTCAAAGGTGGAGAGAGCTAGTGAAGAATGAGGGTAGGGAAGATGAAGAAGAAACATTCATCGGAGAAAGAAACATTTCCTCACTTATCATCACTCTTCTTGCTTAGCATACATAATAGCATAGTAATAAAGATGGAGAAGATGGCTAGCTTAAGCATTGGAGCATGGCCCTTGGTTAGATCTGCATTACATAGCCAAGAGTGTTGGTGTAGGCTCTCAATTTCTCTACAAGCTTGGAGAAGGAGATGGATCTCTTGCACTTTGCACCTCACACAATGAGTGTGTGTGTGTGTGTGTGTGTGTGTGTGTGTGTGCGCGTGGGAGAGTATACCCCCCAAGCTTACCCCCTCCTTGCTTTGGTCGATCCCTCTTCTTGCACTAGCCTACACTTGATTGGACCTCCTCAAGCCTAGACAATCACATGCTTAGTGCATATCAAGCAAAAAGTGTAACATTAGGACAAGTGTCCTTCTTATCCCTTTGAGAGAGAGGACTTGAATAATGTTTTAATAAATATTTAAATAAACCAATTTCTCATTGGACCCCTTGAGAGGCCAATCAATAGGCTTTAGGCACCTTGTGAGGACACCATGGAGAGGAGCTTGACATGTGTCCTTGTTGCCTCCTTGGTCTAGGCTTGCCTTGTGTGAGGGTGTGTGTGTTCTCTCTCATGCTCCCAACTTGTAGGTCTCTCCCCCTCCTTGTAGGGAGCCTTTTTGACTTTTTGACACCTCAAGCCCCTCAACCTTGGGCCCGGTTTCCACCACAAGATCAGCCCTTAAGCCCTTCAAGCTTGGATCGGGTCCCCACCTCAAGGACAACCCTAGCATCTCAAGCACGACAAGCACCTCAAGCATTCCAGTCATCAAGCACAACAAGAACCTCAAGCTTGGGCCGGGTTCCCACCTCAAGCACAACCCTAGCTTACCTAAGGTCCAAGGCTTTTCACACTAACTATTGGAGGTCTTTAATGAAGCTAACCCTAAGGTTTTTTGAGCTCCATTAGCATTGATCTTTGATAGAACATCTCCCGTTTTTGGCCCTGTGCTGAGATGCATTCTAACTCTTGTTCACCTTTATTCTCTCACATTAAGTGATCAGTTTGATATGAGAAATCCATTTGGGTATAGTTAGATATTAGATATTATGACATTACCTCTCCCTTGAAATCATAGTCCTCCTCGACTATGAGGTAGATAAGATAAAGCCTTAGTCATTAGTCAATGTTTCTTAGTGGGTAGAGGATCCCTTTTTATCCTATGACATCATTTCAAAATGGATGTCTAATCCATTTGGTGCTTGGAAGACGTAGTTTCCGCAAGCATGTCTGCTAGAAATTAGTCTTATAAGACTAATTCTAAGCATGAGAGACGTCGTCATCACAAACATGATTCTAAGCATGCATACTACTTAAATTTGTGCACAATAAAAAGAGAACTAGTTTTATAAGACGTCATTGTCACAAACATGATTCTAAGCATGCATAATATTTAGACTTGTGCACAATCAAAAGAGAATTAGTCTTATAAGACATCGTCATCGCAAACATGATTCTAAGCATGATACTACTAAAATTTGTGCACAATAAATAGAGAATTAGTCTTATAAGACAAAAACATTGGTCATTTAAAAGAAATATGTACATTTGCTTACTCTAGTGTAGCATTGTAAGCATTGACAAGGTTAATACTATCCTTAAGGTGTATTCCTTGCATCCATCTAGCATCTTCAAAAGGATAAGTTTTGAAAATATGATACCGTCAATTAATCTTACCATGTTGTAGTACCTTGTATTCATGCCGAAGGATAGCTTTCGGTTGTAGCACCTCTTCTTGTCTTCAATTTATGGGGGGTATTCAATAATTGGTTCACTTGGTGGCTCTTCTTTGTAGGGCTTAAGTAGGCTCACGTGAAAAGAATTTTGCATGAGCCAATGGTTGGGCAGCTTCATTTGATAAGACATCTCATTGATTGGCTTCAAAATTTGAAAAGGACCATAGTATCTTTTTGCTAATTTAGCATAATACTTTTGATGGCCCGTAGGATTTTGCACGTTGTTTGTCTCATTCGATCCTTGGAAAACTTAAGTAAGACCCAATCATTTTCTTTGAATGTCAAGGCCCTTCTATGCTTGTCACCATCATCTTTCTGCCTTTGTTGAGAGATGAATATAGCCTCCTTAATATTTTGAAAAGATTCTTCTAGGTCATGACTATACTCATCAGCAACGAAGATCTTCCCATGTACTTTAAGTAGCAATGGACTTTTAGGTCTTCCCTCTATGATTCAAAAAGGTTCTTTTCCCATAGAAGTGTGGAAAATATTATTGTACACACACTCTACAAGGGGTAAGTACTTATCCCATTGTGAGCGTTGATCTACTTTGGTAACATAATTCTTTAGTAGATCGCGAATCGTAAATTTGGCTATCTCACTTTGGCCTTCCGTTTGTGGGTGATAGGCCGAAGAGAAATTCAATCTTGTACCTAGATTTTCAAAGAGACCTTTCCAAGAATTATTAGTCATTCTAGGATCTCTAGCTGACATGATGGACGTTGGTAATCCATGTGTTTGAAAATTTGAGATATGAAAAGAGTTGCCATTTGCTGTGACTTAATAGTCTTTTTGAAAGAAATAAAGTGTGCTTGCTTGCTAAACCTGTTGACTATTGTCCATATTCCCGTATTCCCATGGATGGACTTGGGTAATCCAAAGATAAAATCCATGGATATACTCTCCTATGGTGAATTAGGGATTGGCAATGGCTAGAGTAATCCAAGTTGCTTCCCTCTAGCATACTTAGTCTATTGGCATACCACACATTTTGAAACATACTCTTGTATGACCACTTTCATGGTAGGCCAATAGAAGTACGTCTCTACTCCTCAAAGAGTAGGTTGAATGTCTCTATGCCCCGCATAGGGAGGAGCATGGAATTCATATATAACTTTCACAAAGGGAAAGGGTAACAGATGGCCTATTGCCATGGAGAAGATAACCATCCTACAAGGTAAATGGTTCTTCTTTCTTCCCCAATGCAAGGGCAGACATTATGTCTCTAAAGTCGAGGTCAGTAGCATACTCACCTATCATAGAAGATAGATCATTGTGAGTTGCTATAGACACCGAATTAACTCTTGGTCTTCATGAAAGTGCATCGTCCACTTGATTGTGCTTACCAGCAATGTGAGCAATATGAAAATAAAATTGCAAAAGAAAAGTTTCCCACCTCATTTGTTTGTCAGAAATCTTTGTGTGCTTCATGAAGTACTTGAGACTTTGGTGGTCTATTTTCAAAATAAAATGAGTCCCCAATATATAGTGCTTCCATGTGTCTAGGGCATGCAGAATAGCTAAAAGCTCTTTCTCATATATTCCCAAGACCCGTTCATCCATTGTGAGCGGGATGGAAACACACACAACGCCTCTATAATGACCCGACACACACTCTTGGGATGATATACACACACACTATGGGGCACCACTCGGCTTACACAACCCACCTAGCCAAGATAGGAAACACACCTATGGAGTGAGAGGAGAGAGACTACCCATTTATCCACTCCACAGAGAGAGACACACACACACACACACACCCAAAAAAACTCATATCAAAAGAGGAGAATTTATGATGTTTAGACACAATTGAGCTTGGGCCAACACCAATGGGGCAAATAGCTCACACAATATAGGTAATATATGTAACATACAATCACAAATTGGAGCAGAAGCTTCGCTCATAGGAGAAACTTACACAACCAAAAAAACAAAAAAAAAGTGAGGAGTTTGGCAGAATGGACAACGCCATCGCGTCCAAAATAGCCCAAAACCCCAGTCTACAATGTCAAAGTGCTCAAATCCGACCTCGGATGAGCAATTTATGGCCAAAACAAGCTCCAAAAATAGCAAAAACACAGTTGCGGTTGTTCCTCCTCTTCTATCCACATTTTTTCTGGTATTCTCTCAGGTTTTTCAGTTCCCACACTTAGCTTTATTACTTGGGCACCTTTGGTCTTTTAGTTGACCTCAAACGGACCCCGAACAGGCCAAAAATTGGCCTCGCAGTGCATAGTTGTCACCCTGCTGCATTTATCCGCACACCTGGCACTCAACTTTTTTCAATAATGCATCCTGCCACCACGTGAAGTGGACCCCAAATATAGTCCTCATGATGACCTTTTTTCATAATTATCACAAGAAAATATCCACGTTGTGTCCGTACTTATCCACGTGCAAGTATTTACCCCATTTGACCTCCTGACGCCACTAGATGCCATCTGACGCACCTGCTTATCTCATGTCATCGGCCCACGGATAGATTCCTTGAGAAGTTTTACATACTACCAACTCCTCATTATTATAGAAGAAACACACTGATACTGGTAATAGTGAAAATCGATGCACTATGTACATGTTGTCCTACCTGTACACATGTGGGCCCCACGTAACCACCTGGCTCTGGAAAATGGGCAATTCTTTATTTGATGCACCATGCATGTGTATATACATATGTGCAATCCCTTGCTCCAAAAAACTCTTGACATAATTTGCCCATCTCCTAGCCTGCTAGATCATTCATGATCAACAACAGCAAAAAGAGATATGAGACTCTCCGTGTCATAAGTCTCCTCATCCCTCACCAACATTACTTGCTCCACAGACAGCTCATCTTGCTCCACCATCATTAACCTGGCATGATATAATTTTAGACGCAATCCATTTACCCTTGACTTATGTAGAATCCCATCTAGGTTAGCCCAGCTGATATGTACCAATCGGAAAACACTCCACTACCTTGAAAGGGCCTTCCCACTTAATTTGAAACTTCTTTTGGAAGGTGTTGTCCAGCTTACTGTTGTAGCGCAAAACCAAGTCATGTTTCTTGATACCCTTACTTTTGATCTTTTCATTTATCTTTGCCAAAGACTTATCATGCATCTGCCCATAATGTTCCAATGCACTCATCCTATCCAGTTGAACCTCTTGTAACTGTAAGAGCCTCTCTTTGAATGCATCACTAGGCGGCCCAAGAAACTTCTCTAGCATCTTGACCGCAGGCAACTCTACTTCCATAGGCAATAATGCTTCCTTTCCATATACCAAATGAAATGGAGTAAACCATGTACTTGTCTTCACCGAAGTACAGTAAGCCCATAATGCACTAGGCAATTCCAAATCCCAATTCTTTCCTTGGTGCTCTATCACTTTCGAAAGGATTTGTACCAACTCACCATTGAATATTTCATTTAAGCCATTACACTGTGGGTAATAAGGAGTGGCATGCTGGTGCCTAATATTCATCTTTGCGCATAAAAAGTCTAGCAGTTTAGCTCTAAATCCTGGCCCCTTATCTAAAAGTATCTTGACTGGCACCCCAAACTTGCAACATATTTCATCATACACAAATTTTGCCACATCCTTTTCATTGATTTGTTTTACTGCTATAGCCTCTACCCATCTAGAGAGATAGTCCACTGCCGTCAAAATATAGCTTTTGCCCCTGCTTGTGATAGGTAATGGGCCGATTGCATCAATCCCCCACTTTTCAAACACATCAAATGCCATAATGGTTTTTCGTAGCTCTGGCTTCAACACTCTCTTCCCAAATGCTTGACACCTATTGCAAGACCTACACCAATGGTGAACATCCTTGTGCAAACTAGGCCATACATAACCCTCTTGCAAGATCTTATGCAAGGTAATCTTTAGAGAAAAATGGCCGCCACATGCGCCTTCATGATTCTCCTTCAACACTCTATAAAGCTCCTCCTGCCAAGGTACACGTCTCAACACAAGATCAGCCCCTTTCATGTACAAGACATCACCAATCAATTTGTATCTGTATGCTCTACGCAGAAAACCATACTTCTTAGCCTTCTGAATGTCCTTCGGAATGATTCCTGTTAGCAAAAACTCCTCTTCTTGAGCCAAACTTTCCCGGCCATGATAAAGAGGTAAATTGGTCCTCAACACAAATAGCTCCCCAATCATGCTTTGAGCTGCTTCATGTGCCTCTTTATTTAGGGCATGTTCAATGTGTCTGATGCTCCATGCTTCAAACTTTTTTAAGAGGCCTTTAATTCTGAAACACATCTCCTTCAATGAGGTGTTCTTGCTCTTCCACACACCCAGCACTTGCTTCACAACTAACAAGGCATAACCTTTTATGCTCACTGCTTCTAATCCCATGCTTCAAAAAAATGTGTAATCCGGATTCCAAAGTAGCATATTCAGCCTTATTGTTACTATGCGCATCCAATTTGAACCCTCTCTTGCATACTAGCTTCCCCTCTGGATCATAGAGTGCTATACCCCCTGAATATGCATCATGGCTCTTTCTGTATGAGCCATCAAAGTACAAAACATGTGCATTGTTTATCTGTGGCAGTTCTTCAACTACCTTTCTCACCGCCTCTTCCTTAAAAATAAGGGTATTCTCCTTGTAAGTCAACAAATCAGGAGGGTAGCTCTTGTACTGTCTTCCACTAAAAAAGAGAACTCAAACTCTTGCAGCTCAATTACCCATTTCTTCACCACATTTGACATGTTAGTGCCATTTATTAACTATGTCAAAAAGGCGTAACTCGTTAAGAAAACAAAAGGTCGTGGTAGCAAGTAATGACGAAATCGTCAACAAGCAAATACTACACTGGCCATCACTAGCTCTACTTCCGAGAATTTTCTCTCTGCTACCAGCTTCACTCGACTTGCACAATACACTGGCCTCATATAATGGCTGCCCTTCCCCTTTTTCAATAGAATGGCTCCAATGGCATCATCCCCTATTGATGGATTTACATTAAAAAATTTCTCCCAATCAGGAGCCTACATGGCTGACAACCCCCCTAACACCTCTTTCACCTCTTGAAACACTTCTTCACACTTGTCATCCCATTGCAATGGATCCACTTGATGTAATGGATAAAGGAGCTGTGAAGACAATGGAATAAACCACGCCATGTACTTCACTTTGTATATAAAGGTTGCCAATTTCTTTGTACTCGTAGGTGATGGAAGAAGAATAATAGACTTAACCTTGTCTGGATCAGCCTCAATGCCATTTTCTGACACCATGTGGCCCAATAACTTCGCGCTTGGCTGTGCTAGATGACATTTCTTTGGATTTAGTTGTCCTCCACCTTCATCATACCGAGCCAATACCATGTGCAACTTCTCATGTGTTCAGCCCTACTACTGTAGACACAGAAGTCGTCCATAAAAGCTTTAACACAACTACCAATGAATGGTTCCAACACCCAATTTGCTCTCTCTTGATAAAAGGATGGTCCATTTGTCAACCCAAATGGAAATACTGTGTAGCAATAACAGTCCCATGGCGTATGAAAGCTGTTTTTGTTCGATCTTTAAGAGTAATCTTCAATTGAAAATAGCCTGAAAAACCATCACACACACTGGACCTCTCATAACCTGTCACCACTGAATCCAAGATCTGATCAATGAATGGAAGAGTATATGGGTTCTTCTTATGGTTGCATTTAAGGGTTTAAAATCTACACTAATCCTCCACTTCCCATCCTTCTTTGGGCTGACTACTACTGGACTCACCCATTCTGTGGTCTCCACTGGGACCATGAACCCTACCTTCAATAACTTGTCCACCTCTTCCCTCAAGGCTTCCATTTGCTCCTGACCCATCCTTCTTAGCCTCTGTCGCACTGGCTTAGCACCTTCTCTCATCTCTATATGCATCTCTTCTCCCTTGAACCCTCTAATCTCTTCATATGAAGTAATGAACAAATCAGGAAAACTAGCTAGCATGTGCAAATATATCTCCTTCTCCATAGCTGAGAGGTCTCCACTGATCATTTGTGTCATCGATTCCTTCTTCTTTGACAACTCAACGTTGGTTTGCATCATCCCTTCAATCACTTCATAAGGCCCTTCACTTTCATTTTCAACCTCATTTGCAAATGCAAATAAACCAGACTCTTGGATTTCTTTGTCCATCAAAAGAAATGCAAAATCAACATCCTCATCACTGCTGGTAGTGCTATCACTGTCCTCATCACTCACACTGTGGAATAGTCTTCATCACTAGACTCATCTTCATCTTCATAAATCTCCTCCAATCATTTCCTTGTGTCCATATTATATAGCTTCTTGGCACCTGTCTTTCCATAGAGGCTAATCATACCATGTCGCCAATCTTGAACAGATCCCACTGCACGTAACCATGGTCTATCCAGTATAATAGGATATGATCCCAACCCCGCTGGCATCACATGAAAATCAACCACCACCTTTGCATCATATGACCCCTCTTCTAAGCTCTTTACAACACCCAAACATTTGACTTTTTGATGGTTTGCCAATCTAATCTAGAAGCCTGACACCCCAGTCACTGTAAGACCCATCTTCACAACGCATGAATGACTTCTTCCTTCCTTGTCCTCCGTGGTCCTCTTCCCAAGAGGCATCACTAATGTATCCTCTAGCTTTGATACCTTCTCCAAGGTGACTACAGTTATCACTTTTGTCTTTCCCTTTTCCTCCTGGGTTAATCCACTGGTTCCTTCTTCTCCTTTAATTTCGATGCCATAATCATTTGACCTAGTTAGCACCTGTCTTGGCAATGGATACATGTCTCCACCCATCCTTGGTGGCTTATCACATTGCAGGCTGATGTGGCCCAACTCTCCATAATTATAACACGTGGGCGTCTGCCTCCAAAACCTACTATTGCTTTGTCCAACACCATTCTTGGGTCGTTCTTCACCTCATGGCTGATTTGCAAACCTCCCTTGACCTCAGTTATTTCCCACTTGACCTAGCATGTTTAGGCTGAGATTATTCATTAAATCTACCACTTGCCTCATGTCTTGCCTTAGCCCATCATCTTGCACTGCTGTAGTGACCACTGCTGGCATACCATGAGGAGTAACAGAAACCACTGGTTCATGATGAACCCCTGGCATGCGACCTTGTATCCATAGGCTGAAATTCAGACCTCATTGGTAAAGACTCCACCCCTAACTGACTCATTTTCCTCAGCTTCCACTCTTTGTTCCTTGCTACCTCTAGTGCATCTTCATATGTCCTAGGCTTCTTTAGCTCCACTCTCCAATGTATATTCTCCCAAAGACCAGCCAAGAACCTGTCCTTCTTCATCATGTCAGGCGGGGGTACTTGTGGTGCTAAGGCCTTGCACATCCTCTCCCATGCCAATGAAAACTTACGTATGTACGCATCTACTGGCTCACCTTACTTTTGCACCAAACCTTGTACTTCTTGTCACACTTTGTCAGGATCTTCTATCTTCACGAACTCCACTTCCAATCCATGCCTTAGATTGTCCCAACTCAATCTTACAGGTGGATCAACCACACACAACTCCTCTTCAAATGCTTTGGACCAAACTCGTGCATCACTCTTCAAACAAATTTGGAGAAGACGTAACATCTACACAGGGTCATGAATTTGGTTGCTAATGCATGCAACCGCCATCTTTTCCAAAAAGTCTTCCACATCTTCATCACTTCTTCCACAAAATTCCGGATAAGAGAAAGCCATGGCTACCCAAGTTACGATGCTTTGAGAACCCCTTCGAACACACATGCAAGAACCCAAACTTTTTACTGATCCAATCCCCAAAAACTTCAATGGAGCTCAACTTTAGATAAGGATAAATACATGGACATTAAATGAGATTTCATAGTTAATCATCGGAATTACAACAGGCAAAGGGCATTCCAGTATCTCTCTTAATCTTCTTGGCCCGAACATAAAGACTATGCGCTGCTGGAAAAAAATCTTCGTGGACACATGAACATTTATCTTGATTCTTTGAGTTAAATGAAAAGGAGTGAATTGAGGGCCATTTTGATCATCCATTAAAGTCAACCATGCAACTCCCAAGAAAGCACACGTGTCTTATCCTCTGATTTTGCCAAAAGTTTAGCAGCATAACAACATAAATGGCTTAAAAGACCAACAAACCAGCCATCATAACTTGGAAAAATTTTGGCAGAGTTTTCCCAGAAGTAGAGCAATAAGAACCCAAAATATAGACTGTATATGTAAGCATAAACGGCCAACAATAGAACCCAAGCATCAAGTAGGAATCGCTAGTACATAGCCTATGGCGAGGTCACGAAAAGGGTACTCCAGCCACCTGTATCACCGAGAGGATCTCAGATTTGAGAATCTCCGAGCTCAATAAAACCTCACGCTATCGACCCTCTCACGAAGGCTTATGCAAATCTGGTATAGTCAAGTCTCAGAAATGACTATCTTCGAGACCAAGTCTCAAAAATGGTTGGGACTGCCAAATAAAACCAAGTATGGCTCCACAAAGGCGTACAATGGCAGTTTCCACAAGCAACATACAATACCAACAGACAATGCGCTCAAACAGACACCAAATGATGCATATCCACGACAACTGCAAGTGACTCCACTGTCAATGTATCACTCTACTCCAGCTACCTATACCTGTGTGAATCACCTGTACTTGTACCTGTCCCTGTAACCTGTAATCCCAAATCTCAAAGCTTGAAGCTCGAAGTGGAAGGTACTCGAAGAAGATCCTTAGTGGAGGCGCCAAAAGAATGTGAGCGGGATGGAAACACACACAACGCCTCTATAATGATCCGACACACACTCTGGGGATAATATACACACACACTATGGGGCACCACTCGGCTTACACAACCCACCTAGCCGAGACAGGGAACACACCTATGGAGTGAGAGGAGAGAGACTACCCATTTACCCACTCCACATAGAGACACACACACACACACACACACACACCCAAAAAAACACAGCTCAAAAGAGGAGAATTTTTTATGTTTAGACACAATTGAGCTTGGGCCAACACCAATGGGGAAAATAGCTCACACAATATAGGTAAAATATGTCACATACAATCACAAATTGGAGCAGAAGATTCGCTCATAAGAGAAACTTACACAGCCAAAATAGCAAAAAAACTCCTCGTGTTGATCTTTCTGCTCTCATATGCTATGGCATGCCCTTCTTGAAGCAGGACTGCTTTAAGGCAATCACCACAAGCATCATATTGGATCTCAAATGGCTTTGAGAGATCCCGAAGCATAAGGATTGCTGGTTATGAGGTGAGCTTCTCTTTGAGCTTGTCAAAATCATTTTGTTCATTAGCAGTCCATGAGTACTTAATGTTCTTCTTTGATAAGTCATGTAATGGTCCTGCTTTTTGAGAGAATTTTTTTATGAAGTGTCTATAGTATGCACACTTACCAATAAATCTTGTTAGCTCATGTAGACTCCTTGGGTTAGGCCATGCTTTAATTACCTCCAACTTTGATGGATCCATACGGATACCATCTTGAGAGATAATATGACAAGTATTGAATCTCTTGAAGGAAAAATTTGCTCCTCTTTTTATTGATAAAAAGCTTGTTCTCCCTCAAAGCTTGAAAAATCACCTGGAGATGTTGCTTGTGTTTATCCAAGGACTTGGAGTAGATGATGATATCATCAAAAGAACACTCTAGTGAATTTGCGATAGGGTCTAAAGATTTTCTCCATTAAACGATCGAATGTGGCTAGTGCATTAATCAAGCCAAAAGGCATTACTAGATATTCATAAAGACCAAACATTGTACGGAACACGGTCTTTAGGATATATTCATTCACTATCCTTATTTGATGATAGCCACTTTTAAGGTCAATCCTACTGAATTAGGTCAAACCTTGTAGCTTATCAAACAGATCTTCTCCCCGCAGTGGTACGAAAAATCTATTTTTGATAATGATATGGTTTAGTGCTCAATAGTCCACACACATGTGGTATATACCATCTTTATTTTACACTAAGAGGACTAGAAAACAAAAGGGAGAGGAGCTAGGTCTCACCATCCCTTTTTATACCAATTCTTGTACTTGCCTCATGATCTCCTCTTGTTGAGCTTTGGAAACTCAATAAGTAGGCTTGTTAGGCGGTGAGCTTCCTAGTAGGAGCTCAATTCGATGGTCATCATCCCCTAGTTTTTGGGGTAAGTCCATAGGGATATCATCGATGAAAACATCTTGGAATCCATTCAAAAAATTAGACAAGTCTAACTCTTCTTGATTCCTACCATTTACATTTGATGAAACATAAGAATCTTTTAGGGATTCTTTGACAAAAATCATGTACGCATAAATTGATATTTTCATTGATTTATCAAAATCAGGAGGATTTACAAGTGGTATAGTACAACCAGACTCACCAGCATCTATATACATGCTCTTTTCCTTGAAATAAATTCTTCTTTCAGGGAACTTCATGTTGGCAGCCATGCAGTTGAACCATGGTGCCCCTAGGACAACATCCTCCTTGTTGGAGAGGAGAGATGAAAAAGTTTTCTTTGTCAATGTAGCTTTGGATATGAAGCCTCAACTTCCCAATCAAGGGAGTAACGGAGGCTTGCTATCCCTTGAAATCTGTATTGGCAGTTACAGTATCTCCCATCTCAAAAACTTGAATGCTCAACTTGGGGCCAACTCCGTTGATATGAAGTTATGAGTAGAGCCAGGGTCAAACAAGATGAAGGAATCATGCTACCTTACCTTTTCCCAAGCATATGAGAGAGGTGATCCTTTGCAATGAGTATCCTCTTTTGAAGATTCGATAGTGGAAGCTCTAGGAGTCTCATCGCAGGCATTTCTCTTGGGGCAAGAACAATAGCCATGTCATTTCTCCCCACACTTAAGACATTTGTGATCCTTGCAAAAAGCTTCAATCTCTTCAGGAGAGAGTTTATTGTTACCTTTGTAAACTCCCTTAAATATCTTTCTTTTGTACTAAAAGGATTGGAAAACAAAAGGGAGAGGAGCTAGGCCTCACCATCCCTTTGTCTACCAATTCTTGTACTTGCCTCATGCTCTCTTCATGTTGATCTTGGGAAACTCGATAAGGAGCCTTGTTAGGCGGTGAGCTTCCTAGTAGGAGATCAATTCGATGGTCATCATCCCCTCATTTTGGAGGTAAGTCCATAGGGATATCATCGATTAACACATCTTGGAATCCTTATAGAGATTAGACAAGTATAACTCTTCTTGATTCATACCCTTTACATTTGATGAAACATTATGACCTTTTAGGGACTCTTTGACAAAAATCATTACGCAAAATTGAGATTTTCATTTCTTTGTCAAAAGCATGAGAATTTACAAGTGGAATAGTACGACCAGACTCACTAGCATCTATGTACATGCTCTTTTCCTTGTAGGTGAGGTAGATTCTTCTTTCATGGAACTTCATGTTGGCATCCATGCGGTTGAACCATGGTGCTCCTAGGACATCCTCATGTTGCAGAGGAGAGATGAAAAATTCTTCTTTGTTGATGTAGCTTTGGAGATGAAGCCTCAAATTCCCAACCAAAAGAGTAACAGAGGCTTGTTGTCGCTTGAAAGATGCATCGGCAGTTACAGTATCAAAATCTCGAATGCCCAACTTAGTGGCCAACTCTATTGAGTGAAGTTGTGAGTAGAGCCATGGTCAAACAAGATGAAGGCATAATGCTCCCTTACATTTCCCCAAACATGGGAGAGAGGTGATCTTTTTCAATGAGCACCTCTTTTGGAGCTTCGATAGTGGAAGCTCTAGGAGTCTCATTGCAGGCACTTCTCTTGGGGTAGGAACGATAGCCATGTCCTTGCTCCCCACACCTTAAACATTTGTAGTCATTGTAAAAAGCCTCAAGCTCTTCAAGGGAGAGTTTATTTTTACCTTTGTAAACTCCCTTCTCCTTGGACCGATTGTTGTTGTTAGAATTGCCTTAGGAAGAGTTTTGGGCATTGGTTTTCCCCTTTGTATCACTTTTGTCTTTGCTTTCCATGGTCTTGGTATTCCTTCTAGCCTCTTTTTGGAAATTGATGCACAAAGCAACCATGGTGTGGTGGATTACTTCGATGATAGAATCAATCCATTGGGAGTTGAGGTACTCGGCCATCTCTTCAGGTAATCCCTCACATAATTGTTTCTTTTGCTCGGCAAAGTCTATCTTTTGAAAGACAGTAGCCTTGAGATGTTAATCCAAAAACTTGTCTATACTTGTGGATAGACTCATGGGAGAGAAGCTTCAAACTTCACTATTCAGTAAGCACTTTGTTCTTTGCATCGCTTGTAAGTAATTGCTTCACGCTAAAAACTTGTAGAGTTTTCCATTTCTTTGGGGCTTCGCCGTTGCCATAAAGGCTAGCCCACAATTGACATCAAATCTCTAAAGGTGCATAGCTACATGGTGTAGCTTAGAGGACTTTGTGAAGCTTAGAGGACTTCGGCGTTGCCATAAAGGCTAGCCCACAATTGACATCAGATCTCTAAAGGTGCATAGCTACATGGTGTAGCTTAGAGGACTTTGTGAAGCCCTCGTCTCCAAAGGCAACATCAAAATGAACTTCTTGAGCTTTTGGGACATTCGCCATGTAGGGTAAGATTTGCAATGTCCTCCCCTCTTGTAGTCTCTAGGAGAATAGCTATTGATTTCATCGAAAGAGGAGGAAGGTAAAGAAGAAGGAGAGGAGGTGACCTATTTCTTACCCTTTTTTTCCTTTGTTTCCTCTTTTGCTTTCAGAGTGACGAGGATGGATTACCAATATCCGTCGTGTTAGATAGAGATCTTAGAATGACCAGTAATTTTTGGAAAGGTCTCTTTGAAAATCTAGGTACAAGATTGAATTTCTCTTCAGCCTACCACCCACAAACAGATGGACAAAGTGAGATAGCCAATCTTACGATACATGTTACAGAAGTAGATCAACAATCACACGGGAGAAATACTTACCCCTTGTAGAGTATACGTACAATAATATTGTCCACACTACTATAGGAAAAGCACCTTTTGAGATCATAGAGGGAAGGCCTAAAAGTTCCTTGCTACTTAAAATACATGGGAAGATCTTCGCTGCTGATGAGTATAGCCATGACTTACAAGAATCTTTTCAAAAGGTTAAGGAGGCTATATCCATCTCTCAACAAATTAGGCAAAAAGCTATTGTTGACAAGCAGATAAGGGCCTTGACATTCAAAGAAAATGATTGGGTCTTACTTAAGTTTCCCAAAGCTCGATTGAGGCAAACTACGGGCAAAAATCCTACGGGCCATCAAAAGTATTATGCTAAATTATCAAAAAGATACTATGGTCCTTTTCAAATCTTGAAGCCAATCAATGACATGGCTTATCAACTCAGATTGCCCAACGATTGGCTCATACACAATGCTTTTCATGCGAGCTTACTTAAGGCTTACAAAGGAGAGCCACCAATAGAACCAATTATTGAAGACTCTCCAAAAATTGAGGACCAAGAAGAGGTGCTACAACTCGAAACTATCCTTCGGCATGAAGACAAGGTACTACGGCATGGTAAGTTTATTAGACGATATCTTATTAAATTTAAAAATTATATATTTGAAGCTGCTAGATGGATGCAAGGAATAGAACTTAAGGATAGTATGAATTACCTTGTCAATGCTTACAATGATGCACTAGAGTAAGCAAATGTAAATTCTTTCTTAATGAACAATTTTTTGTCTCATAAGATTAATCCTCTTTTGTGCACAAATTTATATAGTATGCATGGTTAGAATCATGTTTGTGATGATGACGTCACTCAAACACCAAGTAGAATTTGTCACTCTACTTTGGGAGTATGATATAAACTAAAGAGCAGACATGCTTGCGGAAACTACGTCTCCCAAGCACCAAATGGACTAGTCATCCATTTCGGAATGATGTAGCAGGGTAAAAAGGGATCCTCTACCCACTAAGAAACGTAGACTAATGACTAAGACTTTATCTCTTCTACCTCATAGTTGAGGACGACTCTGATTTCAAGAGAGAGGTAATGTCATAAAATCTAATATCTAACCAACCCAAATGATTTTCTCATATTAAACTGATCATTTAATGTGGGATAATAAATAGGAACAAGGGTTAGAATATAGACAAGTGTTTATGGATCTGTCTCAACGCGGGCCAAGGGTAAAAGGGGTCCAAATGAGAGATGGTATGTTAAAGAGAAATGCTACCTAATGGAGCTTGAAGACCTTGGGGTTAGCTTCATTAAAGACCTCCAAAAGTCCTTTGACCTGGGAATCCTACCCAAGCATGAGGCGCTTGTTGGTTTGCTAAGTGTTAGTGGGATATTTACCCAAAAGCTTGAGGTGTTTCTCACATGCTTAAATGACTAAAGTTCTAGAGGAATTCAATTCAAAGATAACTCTCAAGAGACATGAACGTGCCATGCTTGACTGATTAAGTCTTTGAAGTATTCAATTCAACCAAATGACTTAATAAGCATAAAAGACACATGTTCAAATGATCCTCCACATGTGGCCTTCATGATGTGTTTGAATTTTGTTGGATAGGTTTTAAAGGGGTCCAATGAGAAATTAGATACATAAAAATAAATTATTAAGTTTTTTCTCTCAAAGAGAAAAAAGAGGACACATGTCCAAATGAAATAATAAAATAATACGAGAGAGAGAGAGAGAGAGAGAGAGAGAGAGAGAGAGAGAGAGAGAGAGAGAGAGGTGTGGACCAAGCATTAGAGGGGGGTTATACTCTCCCACACACACACACACACATTCTCTCATTGTGTGGAGTGCAAAATGCAAGAGCTCCATCTCCTTTTCCAAGTTTGCTGAGAAGTGGAGAGACTACACCAATGCTCTTGCCTATGGAATGCAAATCCAACCAAGAGCCATGCTTCAATGCTTAAGCTTGCCATCTTCTTCATCTTCATTACTATGCTATTATGCTATGCTAAGAAAGAAGAGTGATGATAAGTGAGGAACTATTTCTTTCTCCTATGGAATGTTTCTTCCTCCTCTTGCCTACCCTCATTCCCCGCTAGCTCTCTCCACCTTCGAAGGTGTTTGAGGCCTTGGGACTGAGGTTTGGGATAGTTAATGCTTTTTGCAAAGTTTATGTTAAGATTGTGATGCATGAAGCTTTCCATATTCATAGCATCACCAAGGTCACAAGGAACACAAAGATTGTATTATAACAAAGTCTCTCTTGATGGGAGAATCTATAATACAAACGCCTTTCGGAGGGGGGACCAGCTCCAAGTAAATCCGGTCCTATTCTATTGTCATGTTCTTTAATACTCTCTCTCTAGCGAAAGTATTGTTCATGCCAAGTTAATTAAGCACTATGTTTATGCTGCTACCATCAATTAAGATCACCCTCCAACTTCTCAATGTTATCTCATAAAAATGCTCACTCTAATTCTCTTAATTTCGCTATTCTCAAAGTTCAGAGGCCATTTTCATTACACTTTGTATTACAAGTGTGGCCTTTGCAAATGCAGTTGTGTATTCTAAGGCTATTTCAGATGCAAAACTTTGGCATGCATGTTTTGGGCATCTGAATTTTGCCAGTTTACTGCGTTTGCAAAAATCTGATATGGTTGCTTCTTTGCCGCCTCTTTAAGCACCTGTCAAACATGCTTGTGAAGGCTGTATTTTAGGTAAAATGTAGCATTCAAAAGTTTCAAAGGGATGGCTCAGTTAGGGCTACATGTATGTTCAGCTTGTGCATAGTGATGTTTGTGGGCCCTATTGATGGGCAAGCATCAACGACATGGATTGTGCTTCCATTCATGTGGACACACATGTACGTACCTTTCTTGTATCTACGGGCTCTATGAGAGTTCCATCTTGTATTTGTGAGCCTTAACCTTTTATGCACATTTGAACGGCCGACCACTTCTTTTAAAACCGTAGGTATAAATGTCAAATGCTACAATGTGAAGGTCATTCTTTTGAGAGCGAGGGTGGAGAGTAGATAAGAGAGGTGGATATGGAGATGGAGCTCACCTCTTACATTGTATCTAGCATTGGGTTGGTAATGCAAAGCTATTTGCCTCTCTATGCTTCTCTCCCATGTCTCTATGTGTTGTGGTGCTTAGATTTGTGATTATTAGTCTCTAATTTCATCTAATCATTCTCTCCTCTTGCTAATTTCCTCATGTACTGTGCACTTTATTCATGTGTGTGCTCGATTAGAGTGTGTGCATTGAGGAAATGGCATTGCATTTCTCTAATTTTGGCTTCCATATGCTTGTGGTGCATGATTTTGTGTGTGAATGTTAGTTGTTAGTGAGAGATTAGTATCATGTCCTTGAGCTTGTGAGAGTTGAGTGATGGATCGAGGTGTGTGCACGAAGAGCTTTCCATCTCTTCTTGCATTCCCTCTTCTCTAATCACTAACTCCTACTCTCTCTCATTAGAGTCCTCAATCTGTTGCATTTGGTGCATCCACGCCTCCATGCACTAGCCGGGTTGTGATCCACTAGATTGACATTATGTCAGTGGGTTGTGCACTATGCTACGACCGCCAACATTGGTGCCGTTGTCAAGGATCAAGCACCTAAGCTAAAGGATAACCCGTGTGATGGTTTGGGTTCTAACTTCCATTAGGATTTGGTGTTGGTTGTAGGAATGCTGATATAGTTTGTTTTGGGTAGCTTGTAGACTAATTTTGTGTTGCTCTTTCTACACACTAATTTCACACTAATACGCTAACAATTGGAGTGTTTTACATGTGTGTGTGCCTAATTAGAGGCTTGGTAATCACTCTTGTGAAACAAAAGTACCAAAATTTGAATGATTTTAAGTGTGTAATTAAGGGATTTTTACTAATTATCCACTCTAATTACTCATTAATTGCATGTACGTTTAATGCTACACATTTCTAAATCTTGAATTGGATATGTGCTCATTGATCTTATGCATTTAAATTTTTTTTTAAAGTGGAAGCTACACATATAACTTTTGGTGTTGGTGTGTGTAGGTCAAAGCGGTTTTGGAATCGTCGCTTGGAGTGGAAATTTGACGCAATTCTTGATGTAAAGGTGAGTGCATTAACCTACTTGAATTTTGATTTATGTGCAGATTCTAATTGAAAATAAGACACAACAAAATTGGTTCAATTTTGTGTGTATTGGGATGCACCTAGGTGTAGGCAAAGTGCGCACATTCAAGTGCAAATTATGGCTTAATTGGTGCCAATTTGATTTGTGAAAAGCAATGACTTGCTTGATTTTGTTATACCTCTTTGAAAAGCTATGCTTCCTTGCTTGCAACTCTTTCAAACACATGTTCCAAATATGGCAAGAGATAATGATCTCTCCTAGTGGTTGTATTACCCTTCTTGAGGTCCATGCAGACTCTAAGTTTCCCATTCTTTTTTGGCACAATGAATATCAAAGAAACCCATTCCAAGTGCTCAATAGGGTATCTAAATCCACATTGGATAAGTTTTCCAATATCTTCTTGAACAATCTTTGCATACTTAAGATTCATTAGGTAGGGTCATTGTTGGATTGGTTTAGCAATGCTAATCATGGGAATTGGTTTAGCAATGCTAATCATGGGAATTGTATGTTGCACCACGAAAGGTGCAATGCCCTTCATATCGTGATATGTCCAAGAAAATATATCCTTGAATTCCTTGAAATTTTCTTTAAGTACAGTCTCTTCAGTCTTCGTAAGGTCTTCAGCAATAAAAATTAGTTTAGACTCCTCACCTGGATCTGATAATTCTATCTCATGAACTATCACCAGACCATCGTAGATTCCACTACTTCCATCGATTGGCATTTGTTGGGCTTTGGCATACACAAATTTTTTCTCCCTATGGTATGAGATTTGAAATTTTCAGGTTCAAGATGTAAATCTACGGGCTCCTCTTGGGCTAAGGTCTTTGATTGAATTTTTTCTTCCTTTTGTTGTTGATCTAACTCTCGATTTTGACATCTTCTTACGATACGACTCATTTTTGGCTTCTCTGTAATCTCTAGTTGTGCAAGGTTCATAGAGTGCACCACATGATACTCTGGAGATATTCACCCAAATTGTCTACCTACTTTTGATGAGCATCACATGACCCCACATAACTGAACCATTCTTTGGCGGATCTCTTTTCCTTTATTCTCGCACATACATTTACTCGATATCATTACCTCTTATATCTCTTATTCCTCTCGTCTAAATTTTTATTTTGGGTTGCTTTTGGTATGGAAGCACAAGATTCGTCCTCATTTGTGTCCACTTCACTCCAAGATACATCGTTATAGGATGCGGTACTTGGCCTCAAAGGTTTTGTTTCCCGACTTGAGCTAATATGCGAGTTGGATTCCCTTTAAAAATTAAAATAAATTTCTATCAGTTATACAATCTCTGAGTCACATTGGTCACAATCTTTTGAGGCACTAGTAGCTTGGATGTCATTCAAGTCTTCACTCTTTGTATCCTTAGAAGGTATATGCATTTCACTTAACATATAATTGGTGCAACCTGCAGTAATTTTTTCCCCTCAGGTGTTACCCAAGTTGTTCCTCTATTGCCCCAAGTGTCTATGGTTGTTGCGAGGTGTACCCAATCAAATTTTTCTAAATCAACCATTCCAGGTAGGACATCCATATAAGGAGAGTCTTCCCCAATATACGTGTCCTTTTTACATGTGTAACAATACTTTGATGGAGCTGAGTGAATTGTGGTGTCCGATCAATTGACAATTATAAACATGTTCCCTAAAGTATGTGCTCAATCGCTTTCCATATCAACTTGGAAGATGGAGTCCTGGAACTGTAAGTAGACGTAGTTTTTAGACTAGTCATCTTGTACCATTTTTTTGGCCATGTTTGTGACCTCAAGATGACGTCTTCCCATAGATTCCCAATAGATTTTTGTTACAGTGCTCACTCTTGCAACACCCTCAAGGATTCTCTTCACAGTTAGTCCTTTAGTAGTGATTGGTAGGGGTTTTGCATTATATTCATTGCCTTCAAAGTATTGCCTCAACTTATTAACAGGCCCTTTCAACAATTGAGCTTTCATCTGGTTTGAGTCATGGATCCAAACGTTCCTCCTCAATTGGATTTTGTTGGGTCTACACATTTGTGCAAATTGTGATAGGCCAACTTTCAGTACTTCATTGAGAAATGCCCAAAGAGCTAGGAATAGCTCTAAATTTAGAATCCATGGAATCCACTACATTTTGAGATTATAGTCCATGACATAAGGCTGGTGAATATGGAATCTCCATTTCTTCAATGGGGCCAGGTATTCCCTCACTAAACATTCTTTCAATCAAGAAAGGAGTATGCCCACCTTTTGATGTTCTGATCTCACTTTCTTTCCAAATGATGCTAGGCATGGCCAAAGGGTTGGGATCTCCTTGAGGTTGTAGTTGTGGGGGAACATTGTATCTATTCCTAATCTGCCTAAGCTCTGGCTCAAGCTCTCTTTGGGTTTCCTCTACCAAATTCCTTAAATGCATGACTCGCTCAATCTCCTCTATAGGGTTTGGGTAAGTCCCAATTTTCCTCATGGTTTCCTTGAGTTTTGGTCCTTGTGGCTTGTATCTTCTTGGGGATAAGAGTATCCTTTAGCAGTATTTTATGTTGTTTCCTTGTGTTTCCTCCTTCTATGTTTTTTGAGGTTATTGACATTGATCTTGAGTTGGTCTTCTCTCATGGGAGGGTTTTAGCTCTATAGTACTCCTACTTTTCCAAGCTATGCTATGAAGCTATCCATCCCCCCATGTGCTTCTTTCTTTGTTGATCTTTTGTCTTCAATCCATATGGGATCACGGACTATTACTTGACTGCTTGGGACAAACACTTTTTTGACTTAGTTCTACTTAAATGAGTACTTGGGGTGGTAAGCCTTTGTTTTTCTATTTTTCTCCATGGAGTAGATTCTATTAGGGTCTGAGACATTGGAAAACTTGAATTTCTTGAGGGAAATGATCCACCACAGTTCTTTGATATAGACGCATATGTTTTCACATCTTCCATGACTCTCATTGAAAGGTCCACTTCAGCTTTTGTTTTTAATTTTAAGATTCTTTGGCAATTCCAGTGGCACTTTCTTTTGTCTTTAATTGTGAGTTTCTTTAGCAACTTTTGGGTAAATCTTGTGACACTTGCAATTTTGAATCCGGCATTAGCGATAACTGTAACAGTTCTAAATACCACTTGAAAAGGAGAGTGATATCTTTGTTTCTACTTTATAACGCTTGTTTTGGTCTAACCAATGATGACCAAGAATGACATATGTAACCATTTCCTTTAAAAGCATCACTTAAAATTTTACCTGCTCTTCATGCTTCTGGATATTGAGGGTAGCAACCAACATTTCTACTTGAATTGCAATATTACTTATGAGTGTTTTATTGCCTTGCTCACATTGAGTAATCTCCAATAATCTTTGAATGTGGGGTGTGAAACCATATTGCCCTTTGCTTCTTTATCCAATAGAATGATACATTTAAACAATTTCTCCACTTACACCATTAAGTACTATTGCAATCATTGCTAGTGCTTCTATCAATTACCTACTCTTTCCCTATTGAGGTTTCATCATGATCTAGATGGGTCTCTAGGGAAGGTAGTTCAAGAATTTATACTTCGTTAGGGATTGTCACCTCTTGTGTTTTGACAACACTTGCTTTTACTTGATTGAAAGAGAATGTCTAAGATGTGTGATAGGCTTTTGCAATGCAACAATCAGTCAAGGGACAAGTTAATGAGAAAACTAGGATTTCTGTGACACCTGTGCCTTGGTGGGAGTACCCCTGGTCTATGGGAGAAATGATCCAATCTGGAGAGATTTCACCTTGTCTCTCAAAAAGAGGTGGATGACTTGTTAAAGAATACTGAGCCGTTGATTTTTAGAGGAGAGAAAAAGGAGTGCAACAAAGATACTATGAATATATTCCTCAAAAAATGGGATAAAATTTACAATCCTAGATGCACTTCGGGATGCAATCAAGGCACTGCAAACAAGTCTGACTCTACAAGTTAAGGCCTACAAATGGTGGATGTTGCTCAAGGAGAAGGATATCATACTACAGACTTGGACAAGCTTTGGGGATGTGTTTAGAAAAGAATTTCTCTCAACAAATGAAGTGGGTAGGAACTTGTCTACAAGGGAGAAGTGCTCTATGCATTAGTATAAGACACTCTTGGAGAATATCTCACACTATCGTGATGTGATTCTCAAGCTTGAGGGCTTAGATACCTTTCAGCTAGTGCATGCATTCATCCGTGCGTTAACACCAAAGCTTAAGAAGCATGTTAAAACCCAACCCCAAGACCCTTGAGGAGGCTATAGGACAAGCACATATACATGACGATTTTGATGAAAAGGCATTAAAAAACTATCATGTGTGTGACACATGCACATGCAAATACAAACACATCTTGTGCATAATAAGAAAAAAAATTATAGTAGATGCATCTGATGCATCCAAGAAGCCCAAGGGGCCTATGGGCCATCTATCTAGTGAAGGGTTTGAGAAGGCTAAGAAGGAAAAGTTTTGTTTTACATGTTTAGGTAGTGGACACTTCAAAAAGGATTGTCTCAAGGGGAAACTTGTTGCTCAAGGAAAGGAGAAAGCGGTGCACATGGTGCAATTGCTGCCTCTTGAGTCCTCCTCTTATTTTTCTAATGTGGAAGTAACACACACTGAAGTGACACATGAGTGTTGTATCATAGCCTCAATGTGGTTGCTAACCTTTGGTCCACACGAGCTAGTGCGCATGCATGGGTTTATTCAAGTTCACAAGGTGAGAATCTTGGTAGACGATGGTGTTCCACACAATTTCATTAACTATAAGTTAGTGAAACAGCTACCCCAAATTCCTAGTTCCTTACAAGGTAGCAATGATCAATGGCCATGATGTCGAGGTGTGGGATACTCAAGTAAAGGATGCTCCATTGGAGATTCAAGGGTATCACATGCTGTTGAATTTACAAGTCATGAATATGGATTGGGAAAATGTGGTCCTTAGTTGGGAGTGGTTATATGGGCTAGGGTCACCATTAAAATGTAGCTATGAGCATAATAGTTTGATGTTCAAATCCAATCCATACATGTGCTACTATTGGGAGAGAAGGATGTTCCTTCCTTGCCACTTATTTGTACAACTAAGCTTATGAAGCCCTCTTCTCAAGATGAAATAGAAGAACTATTTTGTGTTACTTGATGTGTCATTTTCTATCAAATGTAGATAACATTTTAAATGACAATTCCTCAATGCCGCATTCTTCTCTATCTTCTCTTCCGACTATGGACACTTTTCTCTCACCATAACAAGCAAATGTTGCTAGTATGTTGAAACAATTCTAAATGGAATACAAAGATATGTTTCCATATGATTTTCCACCAGGGTTAATACTGACATGTATTGTGCAAAATGGCATACACATGGTTGCAGACAGTAAACTCGTAAGTAAACCACCCTATATAGAATGAGTCATTTTGAGGCTATTGAGATGAAACATCATCTTGCTAAATAGCTTAGTAGAGGTTTTATACAAACAGTTCCTCACCATGGGCCTCTTCTCTCATATTGGTGAAGAAAAAGGACAATAGTATGTGCATGTGTGTAGATTATAGTGGACTGAATGTGGTTGCTATTAAGAATAAGTACCCATGTTGAGAGTGGATGAGTTATTTGATAAACTCACCCATGCTCATATCTTTATGAAGTTATACTTGTGGTTAGGGTGTCATCAAATACACAATAGGCTTGTTGATATACCCAAAACTGCTTTCCAAACAAGGTTTGGATACTATGAGTTTTTGGTTATGCCCTTTGGGTTGACTAATGCGCCAACTACTTTCTTGATGCTTATGGACAGTGTCTTGAAATCATATTTGTGAAAGTTTGCTATCATTTTTATCGATGAAAGTCCAATGTATAATTCCTCTAAGAAAGAGCACTTACAACGTTTGAAGCAAGTTTTTGAATTGTTACGACAAAACAAGTTATATACTAAGGAATCCAAGTATGATTTTCTCAAGGAGGAAATTCACTATTTAGGGCATGTGATTTCAGTTATTGGGTTACATATGGATAAATCTAAAGCGGATGCCATTAGAAAATGGTCTTCTCCCAAAAATCTAGAAGAGCTGCAAGTTCTTTTGGGATTTGCAAGTTTTTATCAACGATATATTAAAAAATATACTCATATTGTTGTTTTCATGACAGAACAACTAAAATCCAAGGGGAATTCCAATGGGGAGAAGCTCAATAGCAAGGTTTTGATGCTCCTAAGGATGCATTAGCAACTCCTATTTTATCTATTGTGGACCCTATGAAATTGTTTGTGTTAGAAATGGATGCTAGTAATCGTGATATTGGAGCAGTCTTTCTATAGGAGGGCAGGTCAATTGCATTGGAAAGCAAGAATCTTGATTTTTCACAACAAAATTATTCTATTTACAAATAAGAACTCAATGCAATAGTGTCTTCTTTGAAAACATGGAAATGTTATTTGCATAGGGCTTAGTTTGATATTGTGTTTGACCATGAAATTAACTTACACAACAAACAGATTTGAAGGGTCAAAATGAGAGGTGGACCAAGATTCTTCAAGAGTATGATGCAAAGCTCTAGTATAGTCAAGGATGATACAATATGGTAGCTAATTCTCTTAGCCGTATGCCGAAGATCAACTCGCTTCTTTTCATAGAGCTTTGAAGTGAGGTTTTGTAATCTCTAAAGGGAAAATATGAGCATGATGAAACATACTCCAAAGTGTGGAGCCATGTGAAAATGAGGGATCCTTCTCACTTCAATGTTGGTAGTGTGTTTTTAACCTCCACAATTATCCTCTTTTGAGTGATGAGTTGTAGACATGGATGAATTGTGTATAGATGATGTGTACCTACTCCACAAGGGGGAGTTTATGTATCGACGAATGCAGACATGTGGCACCAAATTCTTTATGAATGTCATGAAAACCCTTGTATAGGGCACTCATGCATAAAGAAAACTTTTGGCATGAGTTTTATTGAAGACAATTTTATTGGCCAGGTTTACACGGCTATATCCAAGACTATGTCTTCCATTGCCAAAAAATATCAAGTGAATAAAGCAGATCACCTAAAAGCAAGCTATCTCTTACATCCATTGGAGATTCTTGATGGGTATTAAAATGGAGTTCATTGTGGGTTTACAAAACACTATACAAGCTCATGAGTCGATATGGTTTATCATTGTAGATCAATTGGCTAAAATTTACAAGTTTATTCCAACCAAGTCCACAATTAAAAGTCCAAAGTTAGCTAGGTTATTTTTTGGCAATTTGTATCGGCTATATGGGTTTTCAACCAATATTGTGAGTGATCATGATCCCAAGTTTAACAATCATTTTTGGAGGGTTGTGTTTAAACAATTGGGTACACAACTCAACATTAGTACTACAGATCATCAAAAACAAAAAGGTATGACTGAACATGCTAATCAGGTGTGCTAGAGGATATGCTAAGAGCATACATTAGCAAAAAGAAAGCTAATTTCTAATTGGGAACCCCTATTCTAGAGTTTGCTTACAATACTGCAAAGCATGCCATGATTGGTTTTAGTCCTTTCATATGTATGGTTTTGAACCTCGGTCACTAGTTACAATGGGGTTGGCAACCGAGAAACTTCATCAGGTCAAGGATTGTCTCCAAGACCGCATGGAAATGTTGAGACTTGCTCATAAAATGTTTGATAATGGTACAAAATGTATGCTGATAAGACACGTCGGCAAGTTACCTTCCTAGAAGGAGAAGAAGCATTTTTACGTGTGCCAGAGCATTCAAAAAGTTTTAAGACCGGGCCAACTAAATTATCACCAAGATATTGTGGGCCTTTTAAAATACTCAAGCAAGTTGGAAATATGGCCTACAAACTTTTGTTACCTGAACACTCTCATATTCATCCGGTTTTCATGTCAATCATTCACATAAATGCTAGCATAGGGACACAATGTCATTGATCACTAGCAAATTTTGTTTGATTTCATTGAACCTTCAACCCAGCTGCATGAACCTGAGTGCATTCTCAACTATCACAATCTACATAAGCATCATCATGTGCATTGACAAGCATTAGTCAAGTGGAAAGACAAATTAAACTAGGTGTTTGTTGACGGCAGAATACAGAAGAGGTTTCCCAATACATTGTACTCCTATTTTTTGAAGTGAAATAGTACCTTTGTAATATTTGAGCTGCCAATAGACCTTGTGGAAACGAGCCTCTACGGAGGAATGCATATAATTCAACTTTTGTAACCTAAACCCAACTTTTTGGAATTAATCAAATCGGTTTCATCATTGTGCGTGGAGTTTGAGAGAGAGAGAGAGAGAGAGAGAGAGAGAGAGAGAGAGAGAGAGAGAGAGAGAGAGAGAGAGAGAGAGAGAGAGAGAGAGAGAGACGAGACAAGAGACACACCATATACGCTCCCAAAGACTGATTCATATTGAGGACATAGGTGAGACCAAGTTGAGTAGAGTGAGCCATATATAGCTCCAACACCCCCACTCAAACAAAGGTCTCTAGCTTTGGATGAAAAAACCCTTGGGGAGTTCAAGGGAAAAACCCAAGCCCCTATACAATGTGAAAATATGAACCAACGATGATGATGTGAAAGTGAATTGTGCATCTATGTACAAATATTCAAGTGACTTAGAGATCACAATGTGCAAATGTGGAGTGTGCATAGTGCATGGTACCTAAAAGATTACAATGTCATATGTACAAAGCTATTACAATAGCAAAGAAGCTAATCTAGAAAGAGTGAGGTCGAAGCAACTCCAAGCTCCGAGCGCAAGAGGATGAAACGTGACTCGTTGAGGCCTTTAGTCAAAATGTCTGCAATCATCTGGTCACTTGGACAGTGTTCAACCATAATGGTTCCTTTGCGTACTTCATACCTGACATAATGATAATGGACAGCAATGTGCTTTGACTTATTATGTTGAACATAGTCTTTTGCAAGACTAATAGCACTTTGGTTGTCACACCACAAGGGTGTGCTAGAAAGAGGAGAGTGACCAATATCAACCAGCATTTGTCGAAGCCAAATCAACCCACGAGCTGCAAGTGATGCCGCAACATATTCTGACTCAGTCGTAGAAACTGCAACACAACATTGTTTCTTGCTAGTCCAAGAAACAAGACAACCATTTATAAAGAAGCAATTTCCACTAGTAGATCGCATAGATAAATGTGAGCTTGCCCAGTCTGCATCTGTGTAACCCAAAAGAGAAAGAGATTGCATAGAATCCGATGTGAGTTGTCGTCGATAGACTAAACCAAAATCTGTAGTGCCTTTCAAGTATTTCAACACACGCTTTGCAGCAGACCAATGCTTAAGAGAAGGACATGCAAGATGTTGTCCAAGATAATTAGCAGCAAACAGAATATCAGGACGAGTGTTCATGCCAACAAACTGAAGACATCCAATCAAGTTAGCATAAGGTTGATTTGTGACAAGTTGACCGCCATTGTCAAAAGTGTTCTTCGTAGAGCTTGCAAGACAAGGTGTGTTGGCTGAATGTGCAGATTCCATACCAAATTTTTGAATAGTATCTGCAATAAGCTTTGACTGTCGAAGGAATAAAATACCTTTTGTACAGTTCCGTTGGATTTGAATGCCAAGACACGAGTGAATCTCGCCAAGATCCACCATATCAAATGCAGAAGACAATAACTTTCACTTGCTGAAGAAATCCCAAATCATTGGAAACAAGGATGGTATCATCCACATAAAGAGCAAGAATCACAAAACTGCTACCTTGGCGTTTTATGTATAAGTTGGGGTCTGACGAGCAAGAGATGAATCCTTTAGAGGTGAGAAAAAGATCAAATTTTGTATACCAGGCTCGCGAAGCTTGTTTGAGACCATATAGTGCCTTATGGAGTTGAGCAACAAGGTCTTCTTTACCTGGAATAACAAACCCTTCTGGTTATTCCATATAAATTTCCTCTTCCAAGTCACCATTAAGAAAAGCAGTTCGCACATCCATTTGATGAGCTTCTAAATCAAATTGAACAGCAAATGCCAATAAAACTCGAACACTTGTAATGCGAACAACTGGTGAAAAAGTCTCTTGATAATCAACACCAACTACTTGGGAATAACCTTTTTCAACTAAACGCGCCTTGAACTTGTCAAAAGATCCATCTGCTTTTACTTTTGTCTTATACACCCACTTACATTTAATAGCTGTACGACCAGGAGGTAATTCAGTTAGTATCCATGTACCTTTAGAGATAAGAGAATCGTACTCTGCTTCCATAGCCTCTTGCCATTGATCCTTTTGTGGTGAAGAGATAGCTTCATCATAAGTAATGGGATCTTCGGAAGTAGAAAAAGCATTATCAGCAATATCGTCATCATAAACATGACATGAGCCATGTTCAAAATGAATAGGCAGATCAACAAAAATATCAATATCATCATTGGCAACATTCGGAATGGATGGTTGTGAAGAGGAAAGTTGCTCTATAGGAAGAGTTTCATCTTCTGAAAGAAATTGAAAAGCTTGAAGCAATGATTTAGTATCATCAGAATCATCCATGGACCATGAGCCTCCCATAAGCTGTTTGTTAAAAGTAGCATCACGATTCACAATTACTTTCTTGGAGGAAGGGTCATAGAATTTGTAGCCTTTGGAAGTGTCAGAATATCCAATAAAAATAACTTTAAGACCAGGAGCATCAAGCTTTGTTCGTGTTTCTTTGGGAACATGAATATAGGCAATACATCCAAAGGTTCGAAAATGAGATACAGAAGGAATGTCACCTGTCCATGCTGTGATGGGTATCTTACCAGAGGGTGCAGTAGTAGGAAGATGATTCTGAATAAATACTGCTGTCAAAGTAGCTTCAGCCCAAAAAACACGAGATAAACCAGAATGAATCAGCATACATCTTACAGCATTGAGAATAGTGCGATTCTTTCGTTCAGCAACACCGTTCTGTTGAGGCGAATATGGAATAGTGTGTTCATGATGAATTCCACTGTCAGCACAATAACTCACAAACTCTCGAGAAACATATTCGCCTCCATTGTCACTACGAAGCTTCTTAAGACGACGACCAGTTTGAAGTTCCGCAGCCTTGTGGAATTGTTTGAAAACAGATAAGGCTTCAGATTTTTGTCTAAGTAGAAATACAGTTGTATACCTTGAGAAATCATCAATGAAAGTAATGAAGTAGCGATATTGTGATCTCGAAGAAGGTAGAGGTCCACATATATCAGTATGAACAAGATCCAATATGTCATGAGAATGAGTTGTATTTGAAAGAGGAAAGGGTTTGCGATTGTGTTTCCCAAGAGCACAAAATTCACAAATTCCCATATGAGGATGGGCTTTAAGATCCATGCCATGAACAAGATCACGACGTTGAAGATCAAGGAGTTTTGAGAAATCAGCATGAACAAAACGGTGATGCCATACTTTGCAATCATGATCACCTGGAGCAGTGACAACATTTGCTACAGCATCGTTGAGAGAGAGTTCAAATAAATTACCATTTCGAGGAGCAGTGGCTATAGTCTGTCCATCTTTCTCAATTCGGCATTTGGTATGATCAAATCCAACAAACAGACCAAGATCAACAAGTCTAGCAACTGAAAGAAGATTACGTTGAAGATCTGGTACATGTAATACTCCTCGCAAAATTCGAGTGGAAGAAGATAAGGTACCAAGATATAAGTCTCCAATACCCTTTACTTGACAAGTAGTATCATCAGCAAGATAAACAACACGTTGAACTAGCAGTGGATGATAGTTATGGAGCCACTTAGACTGATATGTTATATTTCCTGTAGCACCAGAATCGACAATAAAAAGTGATCCATCGCGTACATGAAGTATTCTGTCTGGAGCAACTGAACATAGGACGCAGCTTGTTTCTGGTACAATGTTGTTTCGATGTTCAATAGCATATGCTCTATTCCGATCTGTGTCGAATCGACGCTTATAGCACATATGAGTGGGATGATCAGATCGTCCACAATATTCACAAGAAGAAGAAGAAGAGTCTCTAGATAAACGTGGTTGGTTTGTGGTAATATTGTGTTCTTCATCATATTGACGTGCCCAACAATCATCTTCAGTATGGCCATTTCTGTTGCAGTAAGAACATTGCTTATTAGGAAATTTGAGACGAGAGAAAATATTACCGCGATGGCCACCTCTGCGGTTTCCTCGTTGAAATGGACGCCTTTGAGCATAAAAAGCCCGTTCCATCTGTTGTGACTCAGTCTCCTCGTGTGAAATCATAGCTGTATCATGACTAGCATTACGACGTTCTTGATGTTGAGAGTATTCAATTAAAGACATGCAGGCTTGGTCGAAATCAAGACCATCTTTATTAGAGAGAATAGTAACAATGTTATCATAAGAAGAGTCCTTCACCGTATCAAGGAGAAGTGTAATCAGTTGCTTTTGTGGAACAGGATCACCGGCAGTAGCAAGTTGATTAATAATAGATTTGAAAGATTCAATATGTCCCGTCATGGCAGTACCAACTTCATATTGTAACCTGTTAAGCAACCCTCTCAAATAAAGTATTTCTGTGACAGATTTCTTCTGAAAGTTTGCAATAAGGTACTTCCATACGTCGTCGGAAGTAGGCAGTTCGTACATATCAAGCAAAAGGGAATCAGTAAGAGCAGAAAGAATGTACCGACGAGCTACTTTATCACGTCGTTGCCAATCCATATAGGCAACATTCCAATCTTCAAATATAGGTCCTTCAGTGATAAGCACGTTATCATTATCCGTATCAACAGGCTGAGGCGGACAAACACGATTTCCAAGAACAACATCGGAGAGTTCATCGCCTTCCAAGAATTAACAACATCTTTGCTTTCCAGCCTGGAAAACCTTGACCTTGGAAAGGAGGAACAGAACGCTGGCCAGAAGGAAAGCCGTTGACGAGAATATTCATAGCCATATCTTGTTGCGAGAAGACGTATAAGATAAGATCGCAGAATTTGCACACCATATATGGTGAAGGCCGCAATTGAGAATGAGAGAGATATGAGGACTGCGTTATGTCAACGATAAACGTAAGAAGGATGCTCAAGGAACTTCCAAAGATGTGAGAGACGTCACCCAAAAAGGGCAGGATAAAGGAGACGTTAATAATAAAAGAGTCCTCAAAATAGAGTGGCGTGAGACGCAAGATTGACGGCCACAATATGAATAGAAAAAAGCTAAATCTTCTCGAAACAGTTAACGCCAAAATAAGGAAAACGATCGCGAACGCTTCACGAAGAAGTAGAACGAAGAAAGCTGCGTCAAGCTCAATTGCAGTAAAAACAGCATAACTTTCTGCTGCGAACTCCGATTGACGCAAACCTAGAACTCAAATCGAAGATCTTGAGGAGACGAACAAGTTTTAGATGAAAAGTGCCATTGCGCTACGCTCCATCGCGCTTTTTCCGTTTCTCCAAATTTTGAGCAGAACAGCAAGAAAAATTGAGATGAAGTTCAGGGTGTCATCAACAAGAAAACGTAATCAACGATTAGATTGATTAGCAATAAACGTCACACAAAACACTAATCATATTCTTCTTAACACAAAAAAACCACAATTAACAAGAATCAATGCTCAAAAATAAAATTTGTAGCAATTTTTGAATCTTCCATGCAAATCGCATACACATACTGTTTTGTCACCATGAATTGAATCGGCGCATGATCGTTACTGCTCTGATACCATGTTGAGATGTAGAGAGAAAGAGAGAGAGATGAGACAAGAGACACACCATATACGCTCCCAAAGACTGATTCATATTGACGACAAGATACAAATATATAGGTGAGACCAAGTTGAGTAGAGTGAGCCATATATAGCTCCAACAAAAGAGAGAGAGAGAGAGAGAGAGAGAGAGAGAGAGAGAGAGAGAGAGAGAGAGTGACTTGATCTCTTCGCTATACGCACTATGGAAGGCCCATTGTTGAAGCGGCACCACCATTGCATTAGCAACTGGAAGGACTTCCCTCCGACGCCAACAGTGTATGATTTCAACAACCACAGGAAGAGAGCGCCTACAAGCTTCCGGGTGAGTTTTTTTTGCAAACCGGGTGTCCATTTGGTGACTTCTTTGTACCTATGGGCTAACGGCGAGTAGGACTACAAGTCAGGACCATACGCCACAAAAAATGGTAACCTTTATTTTGTTGCCTGTCTTTATACGTGATTGTAACAAGGGGTGGTTAGAGGTGGGTTATCTAGTCACAGTCCATAGGATATTGATCTCAAGGCAAGGAGCGACCTTATGAGTTTCGTGATGTTTTGAATGCGTTTGACCTAGATTCAGTGAGCGTTAGCGTTGTAGTTGGATTGTCTTCACTAATGAAATCTTTGATCCAATTTCCTTATTAGTGACTATCTTACAAGGTCGAGAATTAGGTTCATAACCCTCTTCTTGTTTCCATGCACCTACAAGTTAAGCTTCATCCTCGGCCAAAATAGAGTTGTTGGTTTTGTTCTCTCTATGCTCGCGTCCGCTCGCGGCGTACCCGCCAACATTGGCATTGCTGCCAGAGAACGAAGCCTTAGGTAGATGACCTTAGACTAATCCTATAGGAGAGAGTTCCTCTGGTTTACCAGAGTATTCCTTCTATCTTAGTTTAGTTAGGACCTGTAGAGAGGAGCTAGGAGGCGTGTGTCTTGCCTTGGTCACCCGTGTTGATGGTTTTAGTTTAGAAATGTGTCAGTTTGGGAGCTTGAGTGGTTGAGGCGGTGGTAAAGCATTGGCTAGTTTGTTTGTGTCATTTAAATGCTTATCTACTCACAATTGCAAAAGCCAGTTTTATATGCTTAGGATTAGCTTTAGGTAGGTGAATTGATTTTGATCTAGAGCTGTCCATCAATGGAAATTTTCTTGAGTTTATTGGTTGAATCAAAATTCTGGAAAGAGAGCGATTCTTAGTTGAAACAGTGTAAAACAAGGCTCATAAAAATGTTTTGCATGGCTGAGGATCTCTAAGAACTAAAGAAGGCATCAGAAAGGACCGTGCACATCAAAATCTAAATTCTGTAAGGTTAGACTTCATACGCGTATGAAGTCTCCAGTGCCAAAAAGAGACCAAACTTGGAAAAACCAAATATACCAAAGTGTTTAAATGAGTAGTTATACCCTAGGAGCACCTTGAGT
This sequence comes from Adiantum capillus-veneris, assembly GCF_014529385.1. Taxonomy (NCBI): domain Eukaryota; kingdom Viridiplantae; phylum Streptophyta; class Polypodiopsida; order Polypodiales; family Pteridaceae; genus Adiantum; species Adiantum capillus-veneris. The sequence goes on from NC_140953.1 coordinate 104,018,578, forward strand.
TGGGAGTCTTGGCAAAGATTTGGGGACCAAACGCCAAAAGACGGAGTGGTTGTAATAAGAAAAAAATCAGAAACTTGTATTTGGAAGCACTTCTAAGCTCTAAACTTTTCCGAGAACATATGTACATGATGTAGGAAGAAACAGATCTGAATTCTGAGACAGAGGACTTCATATGCATATAAAGTCTCTAGGGTAGATTTGGGCAATAATTTGCATATGGTCAGCACTAAGCCATTTAGGAAGGTTATCTAAGCTTGACTACAAGAATTCATATCATTTGGTCAGCTAACTTTACTTCTACAGAGTATTTAGCAAATTCTAACCAAAAACAAAGAAAAGTGGGGAATTGGTGAATCATTGGAATTAACTTGATTTTGAGCACATAGGCTTAGAGTACACACCAAAGAGAACCTTGGGTTGAGGTTTAAGTTCATTGTGATCAAAAAGTCTTTATACACGTATAAAGACTAGCAACCCAGAATAGAGCCAAACGGTACAAAGGTAGATGCTCAAAGTTTCCTAAAGCCTTGGGGAAGCCCTTGATTCATATTTGATTGTGTTGGATCAAAACAAAGCTTAAAAAGAACAAGAAATAATGCAAACACTCTATGCCCCTATTTTGGCCACAACTTGAACAAACTTGATTTCTAACTCAAGTTAGAGAATATTTGTGAAGTCCCTGAGTTCTAGACTACATTCCATAACCTTTTCCTGAAGAGTCCTTAGAACGTGTAGAATGGACACATATTCTGGCAGCCCTAAATGTGTGTGCTATAGCGGAGGGATCGACAACAAAGTTTTGTGACCAGGATGGGTATGATGTAATTCCATATTACATGGTTGTGATAATAAAAGAGGACGATTACAAATCTCGGATCAATCAAGAAAAATCGAAAATAGGCAAGAAATGAATGCAGAGCTGTTTATTGATTCTACATACCATCTTGAACCGTATGACGATGTAGATAACAAATGTTATGACAACCCTAATGAGCTAGAGGAAAGGCTATCTGATGTAACGTTTTACAATTTTCCAAATCAAAAACCGAGATGTCAAGCACATTACAAAAAACAGAGAGAAACTCCCAAGGCCAAAGATAACCCAATGTCAAACTTAAAAAACAGAATAGAATTCTTATCTTTGTTAAAGTCAAAAGGCTGCATTAAAAACAAAATATCAGCTTAGTTCTCTCAAGATCGAGACCCAAGGACAAAAGACAGTCCTAGGGATGTGAAAGAAAGAAAGGAAAGGCTGAAAGCAGAAACTAAATCAAAGAAAAGGGAAACAGAATCAAAAATGGAAGAGCCGAAATTGACAAAACTTGAACATAAGAAAAGGTACCAAGAGCTCAAGAAAACTCTAAGGAAATTTTGGACAACCAAAACAGACAACAGAGAGGATGAAAAAGACAATATTAGAAACAATAGGAGTGTACCATCGCATTACAAAAAGTTCACAATTCAAGAACAAAAAATAGTGCTAACACAGCCCACAAGAGAGCGACGAGAGAAAGAGTCTTATGATGGGCTAGAAGATGTAAAGAAAGTAGACTTAGCACAACCTAGAGAAACACCTCAACCTGTATACATGGCAATAGAAGACGAGGAGGAGGAACTTCTCAACGTTCTTCAAGAATATAAGGATGTGTTTGCATGGTCTTACAAGGACTTAAAGGGAGTGGATCCGACAATATGTCAGCATACTATCCCATTAAAACCTGATGCAAAGCCAAGCAGACAACAGCCTTATACATACAATTATACCTTTGGAAAGCGTATCAAGGAAGAGATTGATAAACTTAGGGGAGTGGAGTTTATCTATGAGATAGAACACATTGACTGGGTATCCCTAATCGTTGTTATACCTAAAAAGAATGGTAAACTCCAAGTATGCGTTAACCTCAAAAAAGTCCATGTAGCCACAATAAGGGATAACTATCCCTTGCCAATTACAGACCAAGTCCTTGAACGAGTGGCAGGAAAGCGTGCATATTCCTTCTTGGATGGGTTCTTTGGTTACAGTCAACTAGCAATTTCACTTGAGAACCAATATAAAATGGCATTTTCCACATAATGGGGCATATTTGCATATCGGGTCATGCCATTTGGGTTAACAAATGCACCTACCACCTTTCAAAGATTGATGGCACATGCCTTCAAGGAGTATTTGAGGAATATCTTGGAAATCTATATGGATGATCTATGTGTACACTCTCTGCAAAGAGAAAAACATGTGGAACACCTCAAAAAGGTATTTGAGAAATGATGGACATATAGGATTTTCTTTAATCCAAAAAAATGCACTTTCATGGTAAGACAAGGAGGAATCTTAGGGCATATTTTCTCAAAACATGGCATTTACACATATTTCAATAAGATTAAGGTGATTATTGAAATGCCTAAGCCGATCAATGCAAAGCAAGTACAATGCTTCATGGGACAATGTGGCTATTATACAGGAGGTTCATACACATGTATGCAATTATTGCACAACCACTGTATAGACTTCTTGTGATGTTTGAATGGACACATAAATGCGAGGAATATTTTAAGAAATTTAAAAGATGCCCTTGTATCCGGTCAAGTTCTACGAGCACCTGATCGGGAAAAAATATTTCACATCCATATAGATGCTTCTACATTTGCTATTGGATGTATTCTGGCTCAATCGGGAGAGGGAACTATGGATTTCCCAGTCAGCTATTCTAGTCGATAACTAAATACTTCCGAAAGGAATTACACCACCACTTAGAGAGAATGACTTGGAATGATTTATGACGTTAAGAAATTTCGGCATTACCTACTCACAAATAAGTTTGTGTTTTTTACAGACCATCAAGTCCTTTTATACCTTGTTAACAAACCATGCAATACTGGACGAATCGTAAGATGGTTCATAATATTGTTAGAGTTTGACTTTACTGTAGTGGTAAAGAAGGAGAAGACACACCTTTGTGCAGATCACCTCTCTCGATTACCTAATGGAGACGATCCAGAGGGAGTGGATGATGACCTACCTGATGCATACCTTTTCAATATAGAAATGGTACCTAAGTGGTCCCAAGAGATTGTCAAGCTACTATCACAGTGTGGAGAATTTGATAAGACAGGCCTAGACCTTAAACGACGAACAATTTCCCAAGCTAAGAACTTTCAGGTGGTTGGGGGACGTTTATATAATCTAGGTTCTGACGGCATTCTAAGAGTGTGCATAAACCCTGAGGAATATGGAACATATTTGTTGGAAGCGCATATCCAAGCAGTAATGTTTCATTGTTCAGCAAAAAAAACTTTCCAAAGACTGCGGCAATTGGGAGTGTATTGGTGGACTATGTGTTCATGATTATGTCACTAGTTGTGGCAAATGCAGATCAAGCCCACCCATTGAACATGCCACATTGTTTCAAATAACACTTACCCCAGCATGGAGTCAATACATTGTTGACTATTTAGAAAGGAAAACATTTCCTAAAAATATCATCAAAGCACGACAGAAAATGATAGAAAGAGAAGCTCGCAATTTCACTCTTATTGAAAATCAACTGTGTAAAAGGGGAAAGGATAACCAGCTTAGGTTGTGTGCAGCGGAGAACATGTATGTTCCAATCCTGGAACAAGCACATGGAGGGATTAGTGGAGGCCATTTCTTACGGGAGAAGACAACAAAAATTGTACTAACATCGAGAAAAGGTGGCCAACATTACATATGGACACAAACGAGTATACAAAACGATGTGAGTCTTGTCAAAGAACCAACGTACCGATAAAACGGGATGAGATGCCCTTACGGCCAATGATGGGAGCGAGAGCCTTTTCCAAGTGGGGAGTAGACTTTGTAGGGCCAATATCACCCCTTGCGTACAAAACACATGCCTAGTATATCATTGTAGCCACAGACTACCTAACAAAATGGATAGAAGGTAAAGCTACACCAAAGGCTGATGCTAGGACTACTACACAATTTTTGTACGAAAATATCTTTGTGAGATATGGTCTACCTATAGAAATTGTCAGTGATCAAGGCACACATTTCATAAACAAGATAATTGAAAATCTTCTTGAACACTTCATCATAGTTCATAAGAAGTCAGCTCCCTACCACCCACAGGATAATGAGGCCACAAATAAGACTCTATGCACAATAATAACCAAGATGGTATTAGAGTCTAGAACGGATTGGGATCAGAAACTACATTCAACTTTATGGGCGTATAGAATAGCTTACAAAACCTCGATAGGCACAACACCGTACAACATGGTGTTTGGCCTTAATGTTATACTACCTATGGAATTTCTAATCCCAACCCTAAGAACAACAAAATGTCTAGAGTGGACTGGTCATGAAATGTCCTCACGTATAGATGACCTTGAACAGCTAGATGAGCTTTGCTTGAAGGTAGTAGCTTCTATCTATGCACAAAAACAAAAGCAAAAAGAATTTTTTTGATAAGCATGTACTTTCCAAAAATTCAAAACAGGCCATTATGTCTTGGTTTATACGTTGAAACAACATGCAAAGAAACTTAAAAAGCGAGGGATGGGACCCTTTGTGATTAAAGATTTATCACCAAGCGGTGCCGCCAAGCTTGCTACATTGGATGGGGAGGAAATGCCTAACTGGCTAAGGGGTTGCCGACTAAAAAGATTCCATCTACCACTAACCCCAAACATGCTCCAACAAATCCATCAAGCAAAGAAAAAGACAGAAGAAAAACAGAACATTATTGCAGAAGCTCAAGCAGAGGCTAAAGAAAGGGTAGCAAAAAAGAAGCTTCTTCGACGATAACTACATGGACCGTCTCTAAAGATAAATGCAATTTGTGTCACAAAATTTGACAAAGAGACCATACAGAAGCCTGAAATTGATATCAAAATTGGAAACAATCAAGTGAAGGCAACAACGATACTTGATTCGGGAGCTTAAGGCAACTTGATCTCCTACAACCTTTACAAGAAACTTCAACTTGACAACCAATTACAGAGGATGACGAATGAGCTCCAAAGTTATCCAAAACATCTGATTAAAGTTTTGGGATGGACAGTGATCAGACTACATATCAATCAACATGACTATCCACATAAATTTTATGTGGTCGAAGATACGAGCACACAACATGCAATTTTGCTAGGGAAACCTTGGCAGAAAATTTATAAGGTACAACTTGACTGGTGTCACAACACTGCCAATATACAATGTGACTCGGCAAAACAACAAGTTCCTTTCTCTAAAAGGGCGGAAAAAGAACAATCAGTCCTGCAATTGCCAGACAAAGGTAAGCACATCTTACCAACAACCAAGGACCAAAAAGGAATTGCAAAAATCATGTCAGACAACAAGATCGTCCCAAAGGCAAAGACTCATAATACAAAGAACAAAAGTCACCAAAGTGTATACCAAAACAGACAATAGGGTCTGTACAACAAATCTATCAAGCAGATTTGGGTCCGAAAAGATCAATTGACCAAGGAGGAGAAACAAGAATTTAATTTTCAACCCTCCAACCATATATTATACAAAAAGGAAGCCAAAACCAAACTCTTCCCAACCACAGATATGGATACCAAAGAAACTACTCATCATTCACAACCACCATACCAAAATCTGGATTCGAAAGCAACAAACTCAAGAACTACCAATACACAACTTCTACAACCGACAAAAGGCAAGTTTCAATCAACTACTATCGAAGGTTCAATGGTGGAGACCTAAGAAAAAGACAATCACAGATACCAACAGACTGATCAGTCTGGCTTCCCAAACTCTATTGACAATCAAAGAAATGGAAAGAATAGTTGAGAGCTTACTGTTCAGACAACTTTCCCAGGAGCATACATCATTGCAAAGCTTCAACATCGACATGGTCGACTAGGAAGGGGGGAGGAACCAACACGCTACAAGTGTAAAAAGGGCACTATTTTCCTTGAGTTTATGGATTTTAATGTTTGATTGCGATTATTTTGATAAAAATCGAACAGATATGCCCTAAAATATTGCGTAATAACAAGATGACAAAGGACAAACACCAAGATGAGCCTCTAGGTGTGTGTATATATCTAAAATTAGAGGTTTTCAGGAAGAAAAGGCGAGAAAACGAAGCAATTCGACCAAAAATACTACAAATTGGTGTATATAGTGGGTTGTTATGATATTACCTAATTATCTCGATTTTTTGACATTTTCTGGATCAAATTAGATATTTTTCTTTATTTTTAATTATTTTTTCAACCAAAAACAAAGAAAAATAAAAAAAACAGGTGAAACGACACTTTGGCGAAAAAAGAAAAATATAGGAGTGGTCAATAAACAATTGACAACTTATGGTGAAGACGGGGTGCAAATATGCGAAAAAGTTGCGGGAATCCAAATTGGCAGATCTTTGGCCAGTTGACAAATTTTTCAAAAACAGAGCAACCAGAGTCCAAATGAAGAAATTTCTGAGCCTAAAGTACATTTGGTAAAAAGTGGTCCAGGAACCTCGATATAAGTTCTTTTGGGCCCACTTAATAGCTCATTTTCATTATTCACAAGAGAGAGAGAGCTTGAGAGACCTAGAGCGATCGGATCTTCTGCAACTTCGTACGACGCACACGACACACCGATTGGCACCAGATATGAGAGGTAGGCTCGTTACCATGATTTTTTCTTGTCTACACTCTCTTTGTTGCGAAAAACTTCGCAAATCGGCAATGTAGCTTCGCGGGAAAAAAACCCAAAAGAGTGCGTAATGCATCATCCACCCATGGGTTGCTACGAGACTTGATGGGGGGTTAACCCTAAGCTAAAAGAACACATCGACGACCTCCAATGTGGGTTTAGGCCAACCGGAAAAGAACCCTAACTTCTTTGGGCACGACAAAGACTGATCGGGGAAGAATGGCCGAAACAACGCAAAAATTCAGGAGAAGATACATCTCAAGCATGTCTTTAAGTCAAGTAAGTCTCCGCCTGAATCCACCATCAAAAGTGGGTCAAAACATGGGGCAAAGCTTCGGGGCTGCAAAGTGTCATTTGGGCCTCATGACCGAGATAGATGTCCGTTTGCCCCCAAACTTCACAGGCTTCATCAACGTATCATCAACAACCAATACGTAAAGTCAAACATCAAGAAAAATTATCACCGACAATCTCCTCAATAGAAGACGCTATTTGAGGGACAAATCGCCAAACGTGACATTTATGAGTCCAAAGGATTCATTATAGCCACAGAAGGGTGCCCAAGGACATCCACATGCAAGGGAAATAGAGATCAAGAAGAATCTCTAAGTCAATGCGACCACAATGGAGAAATACTTTCTAAAGATTGAAATACCAAGCAGGGAGTTTCAAAATTGATCACTTGACTTTTTAAAGTGAAAAATAGCTAATAGGGCTTAAGGCACAATCACAAACCACCTCAAAGCATCAAAATCAGTTTTTATCACAGTAGACTTCATACGCGTATGAAGTCTCACAGACAGTTGATGCACAAGAAACACTCACAAGAAATCACAGCATCATTCTGCATATCCTCAAGATGCAAAAGTTTGGGCTAGATAATGACCACTGGTAGTACAAAAGCAGAAATTTCCTCATGTGGAGTATTCTAGACCCCATCCAGTTAGTCCATATCCAAATGGAAATCAGAACTGATATTGGGTGCCCCAACCACCAAAGGAAGCTCCAAAGAAGAATCCAAGGCCAGAAAACTGAATGAAGACTTCCTACACGTATGAAGTCTCATAATGGTTAAATGATGGATTAGGGCAAAACTCTACACTCCAAGGCTTTTATCCCAACAAAAGTAACCCAAAGCTCAAACCCCATCAAATTATATAACCATTTACCCATCTTAACCCCAATATCGGAAGCCCAAGCTCCATATGTGAAATCTGGCTCCAGACTCAGAAGGAGAATCCAAAATCCAATTTCGCTATCACAGATGTGTATAACATGCTAATGACTACTTACAGCTAAGATCTGAGTCATATCTAACACAGCAGAATTCATACGCGTATAAAGTATCTCTGATGTGGAGATGAACTTGGAGATCAACATTGACCAATCTAAGCCTCAACAACAGGATTATGAGTACACTTACCCAATTTCATCCCATTTAAGCCTCAAATACTCAGAAGTTAGCCCAAATCCAATTTCAATGCGGCAAAGAGTCAAATGATCATAGCTGTTCCAAACAACATCCAAATTGAAATCAAGACATATATTCATGAATTATATGATAAGTGTTGTGCTTATGTAAACTATCAGTCTGTTTTAAGCACCTGGACTTCATACGCGTATGAAGTCTCACAGCATCAATCAGCACCCAAAAGAAATCATCATTCTATGCATTGCACCCTTAGACCCTAGGTAGCATGTTTTAAAATTTAAGAGTCATTTGGATAGATAGAAACTGTGAAAATGCAAGATTGGCTAATCACTTGAAGTGTCCACAGGATCTATGGAGTCCGGTAAATCACTAACAAAAAAGAAGAAGATGTCTGTAAAAGACATAATTGCGGCCAGTGAACCATATACACTGCTAGAGGAGACACTCAAGCCAGCCAAGGCTTGGATAGATGAGACAACATTAGAAAAGGAAGGAGTTGCAGTGTATCAAGGCACCTTCAGAGACACACAAGTCAACACAGTGGATATCCCAATGAATCCACGAGAGATGTTAGAAATGGAAAACAAAGAAGATACCCTTACCCAGCTGAAAGAGTGAACCTTCATAACTTCTACACGGCTCCATTAGCAGGTATGGATGTTCAGAGAGTAGATAAGCTAATCATCTCTATTCAAAAAGACGGCAAGGCAATGATAACAGGTTTGGATGGCCAGAAGACAGAAACTCTAATCACACCTCAAACCATAGCAGATGCACTTGGGCTCCACAATAGGGGAAGCACATTTAGAGAAAGAAGAGATGAGGTGAAAGTTTATGCACAAAAGAAGTTTAATCAATTCAAAGATCTGGTGGATCCACGAGCTGCAAAGATATGCAGACTATACAACCAATACTTCCATGTTTGCAGCAAGCAGCCACAAACATACACAACTCCTCCTCATGCAATGGCAACCGCTATAATGTGGGCTTTGAAGAGTAGTGTACCAAAAGAGGTGAACTATGCATGATATCTGCATGAGCAGGTGATTGGCATAGGCATGGAAAAGCCCAAGTACATTGGAGGAGGAGAAACCTTGACAAAGATTGCATATAAGGCAATCAAAGCAAGAGGACATTGGCCATAGCCACCAACACAGAATGAGTGGTTTAAGGTAAAACTTGATATCAAAGATGAGCCGATAAAAGCAACAGCTCTACCCATCACCACCAGGCTAAGAAGAAAATTGGAAACAGTGTCGGAAGAAGAGCCTGTGGATCCACTAAGGAAGAAAAGGAAAGCATCAGCCAGGGAATCCAGACCCAAGGAAACACACATTTAAAAAGCTGCTTGTATTTAAAGATTGATAGAACGGTTTAGAGTAAAAAGGGCACTAAAAGGAGATTTCAAAGAATATTGGGTGCCAGACCCAGCCAAGGTGGGAGGAAGCTGCTCTAAACCACTAGAGGACCAGTTTGACCATTACATATGGGCGCATCAAGAGATGAAAAGTGTACTTGATCAGCAGAATTTAGAGCTTTTCATGATGGAGGAAATCCAAAACATCAAACAGAAGCTGAAAGAAACATCAGAAGAACAGGAGAAGAAGGATCAAGAGGAAGAGCAGAAGAAAGAGGAAACACCACCTTCTCCACCAAGATCTCCCACACCTCCTCCGAGCTCAAAACCATCTACACCCAAACCTCAATCTTCACCAAAAACAACAGAAGAGGCCACATTTGCACATGCAGAATGAAAAAAATACTTTTGAAGATCTCATTCAAGCTGGATATACTATGGCAGAAGCTTCCACAATGGTATATGGTACTCCGAACCCACCATGGGCTGCAAGGAAAGAAGGAAAAGTTAGAGCTCTTGTTAAGTATGGAGCCTGATTTACCCTTGTAATTTTCTGTGGTAAAAGCGCACATTTGTAAGGCCCCCATTATAAGGAGAAGCCATCGTGCGTGAAGGAAAATCACTCACCGGAAACCAAAATTTTCACGGACAAGAATCAGGGGCAACTTTAAAGGCCTCGGGGGCAGAGGCCCCCGAGACTTTTATTTCGTCGGAATATTCTTTTTCGTCGGAATATTATGGCCGGACGGCGGCCGGAAAGTGGTCGAAAAACAACCGGTCGGTTGGCCGGTGGCCGGTAGTCAATGGCCGATGGCCGGTGGTCGAAAATCAATGGCCGGTGGCCGGTGGCCGAATTCAATGGCCGGTGGCCGAATTCAATGGCCGGTGGCCGAATTCAAAAGCGGACTTGTCTTCTCAAGGGCGGCCACACATGGGCGGATTGGAGGGTCCGATTTGGACTTATTCGCACAAGGGCGGCAACACATGGCTGTCTCTCATAAGAGAGGGCAGCCCTTTTGGCCTATAAAAGGAGGCCATTTCTACACACATTTCATAGTGTGAATTTGATGCAACAAGGTGAGTGTGAGGTGGTGAGAGTGAAGCAAAGCGGGAGCTCCATTAAGGGTATAATCCCTTTGTAAACTACTTCTTGTTTTGAAGTACTAAAGCCATTGAGTGGCTGCTTTCCCGTGGGCGTAGCCCACATTGGGTGAACCACGTATATCGTGTGTACTCTCTCTCTCTCTCTCTACTCTATAATCTCGTGTATATAAATCTGTCTCTCTCCATTAAGTAATCTACTCAATTATATATTTAGCTACGTCTTATTTCCTAACAACTGGTATCAGAGCAAGGTTTGCTCGTAGCTAAATTATCTCAAGGAAAGGATTCCTTGAATTGAGTGGGAGTTATGGTGGAGGAAGGGAAGCTCAAGATTGATAAGTTCAACGGCAAAAACTACCAACATTGGAAGATGAAGATTGAAGACTATCTCTACCAGAAGGACCTCTATTTGCCACTAGGCGGTCTTGCGAAGAAGCCCACAACAATGGAAGATGAAGCATGGATTGTCCTTGATCGAAAGGCACTGGGAACAATCCGGTTAAGCTTGGCGTCAACGGTGGCCTTCAATGTTTCGGAGATGAAGACCACGGAGGACTTGATGAAGTCACTTGACGACTTCTACGAGAAACCATCGGCATCCAATAAGGTATTTCTTATGAAGCGCTTGTTCAATCTAAAGATGGTAGAGAATGGTTCAGTTGCAGAACACCTAAATGACTTTAACACAAACATAAGTCAACTTCGATCAGTGAAAATCAATTTTGATGACGAAGTGTGAGCTCTCCTTATACTATCATCTCTACCGGATAGTTGGGACAGCCTTGTGATGGCTGTAAGTAATTCTATCTCTGGCACAAATACTCTTAAGTTTGATGATGTTGTGGGTGTTCTCCTAAGCGAGGAAATGCGAAGGAGAAGCACAGGAGAATCATCAAGTGCTGCACTATCAGTGGAAACAAGAGGAAGGCTTAAGGAGAGGTTCAAAAACCAAAAGGATCGTGATCGCTCAAGGCGGAGCAAGTCACACACAAAGTCAGTTCTTGAATGTTGGAACTGCGGCAAGAAGGGCCACGTCAAGAAGGATTGCTGGTCCAAGAAGAAGAAGGAGATAGAGTCTCAAGACAACAAGCCAACATCGGAGGCCAATGTGGCAGGTAAAGTAGAGCAAGATGCTCTAATTCTCTCATTAGACAATGTGTCTAATTCCTGGATAGTAGATTCGGCTTCATTCCATGCGACACCACACAAGCAACATTTCCAAGACTACACCAAAGGTAATTTTTGGTATGTATACTTGGGAGATGATGAAGCTTGTGAGATTGTCGGAAAAGGTACAGTTTCTGTCAAAACTGCTAACGGAAATGAATGGAAGCTTAAAGATGTTAGGCATGTTCCTTCTCTTCGCAAAAATTTGATCTCTACAGGACAATTGGACGATGAAAGTCACAACATTGCATTCGGAAACAAACGGGGGAAGATCTCAAAGGGATCTTTGGTGGTTGCCAAGGGTGAAAAAGTCGGTACACTTTACTTGTGTACTGCTAACACGCAACCTTCAGCTTGTGCAGCAACTACAAAAGTTGACAGTGCGGTGTGTCACTACCGACTTGGGCATATGAGTGCCAAAGGAATGCAAATCCTTCAAACAAAGAAGCTTCTACCAGGTTTGAAAGAAGTGGACTTAGAGTTCTATGAAGATTGTGTTTATGGTAAACAAAAGAGGGTAAAATTTCAAAAATCAGGAAATGAAAGAAAAAATAAAAAACTTGAGTTGGTTCATTCTGATGTTTGGGGTCCTGCAAGTACACCATCACTTGGTGGCTCATTGTACTATGTAACATTCATAGACGATGCGACTAGAAAAACATGGGTTTATGTCATGAAGAATAAATCCGATGTATTTTCCATATTTCAAAGGTGGAAAGCCTTTGTGGAGAATGAAACAGGTACCAAGGTTAAATGCCTCAGATCCGACAATGGAGGCGAATATTGCAGCCAAGCTTTTGAAAGCTTTTGTGCTAGCAATGGCATTCGAAGGCAAAGGACAACCCCAAGGACACCTCAATAAAATGGGATTTCGGAAAGGATGAACAGGACAATCATGGAACGAGCACGAAGCATGCGGCTACATGCAGGCCTACCGCTTGAGCTTTGGGCGGAAGCTGTAAGTACGTCTGTGTACTTAATCAATCGGTCACCCTCAATGGCATTGGATGGGGGAGTTCCAGAAGAGGCATGGACAGGTAAACCGGTGAATTATGAATTTCTCAAAGTGTTTGGGTGTGAGGCTTTCATGCACATAGATAGAAGCCTAAGATCAAAGTTAGATGCAAAGTCCAAAAAGTATTTCTTCATTGGCTATGGAGAAGGAGACTTTGGGTATCGCCTATGGAATCCTGAAGATGGTAAAATCTTAAGGAGTAGGGATGTAATTTTTAACGAAAAAAATATGTACAAAGATTACTTGGAAAGAAAACAAACAAAAGAAACAGGTGATGAGTACATGGAGCTTGAGGACGGTGAAGACTCAAGGACTGCAAACAGTGACAATGTGCAACAACGTCAACCAAATGAGGAGCCTCAACCTATTCCCCGAAGATCTACAAGAGCAAGTAGACCTCTAGAGAGGTTTGTTCCTTCCTTCAACCATCTCTTGATCTCAGATTCTGGAGAGCCGGAATCATATGAAGAAGCTATGCAACATGAATCCAAAGAAGAATGGACGAAGAGCATGCAAGTGGAGATGGACTCACTACATCGCAACAAAACATGGGAGTTGGTTGCGTTGCCTAAAGGTAAGCGGGCACTTCAAAACAAATGGGTGTACAAGCTAAAGGAAGAAGAAGGTGGGAAGAAAAGGTACAAGTCTAGGCTTGTGGTAAAAGGTTTTTCTCAAAAGAAAGGTATTGACTTCAATGAAATATTTTCTCCTGTTGTAAAAATGAACTCAATTAGGCTTGTATTAATCCTTGTGGCTGCTCATGATCTAAATCTCGAGCAAATGGATGTAAATACAGCATTTCCTTACGGTGACTTAGAGGAGGAAATCTACATGCTTCAACCAAAGGGGTATGAAGTAAAAGCTAAGGAGAAAATGGTTTGCAGATTAAAGAAGAGCTTGTATGGTTTAAAGCAAGCATCAAGACAATGGTACTTGAAGTTTGATCGATGGATGTTGGATCATGGATTCACAAGATGCAACTCGGATCACTGCGTCTACACGGAGAATTTGGGAGATAGGAAATTCATCATCCTAATGTTGTATGTTGATGACATGTTGATTGCAAGTGCTAACATGCAGGACATCAAAGACCTAAAAGAGGAGCTGTCCAAATATTTTTCAATGAAAGATTTAGGTGCTGCAAAGAGGATACTTGGTATGAAAATATCAAGGGACAGGACGAAGAAGACAATAAAGCTATCTCAAGAAGATTACATCAAGAAGGTACTAGAAAGGTTTGCAATGCAAAATGCAAAACCAGTTTCTACACCTTTGGCTGGTCATTTTAAACTAACGAAGGATATGTGTCCAAATACACAAGAGGAGATAGCCTATATGTCTAAAGTTCCATATGCTGCAGCGGTAGGTTCTCTAATGTATGCTATGGTCTGGACAAGGCCAGACATTGCACATGCAGTGGGAGTTGTGAGTAGGTTCATGGACAACCCAGGTAAAGAGCATTGGCAATCTGTGAAGTGGATACTTAGGTATCTAAAAGGGACAACAAAAAATGCTTTGTATTTTGGAGAAACTTATATTTTTCTAGAAGGGTATGCTGATGCAAATATGGCAGGTGACAAAGATACTCGAAGGAGCACTACTGGCTATGTGTTCACGGTTGGAGGCACAGCAGTAAGCTGGGCTTCAAAGCTACAGAAAGTGGTTTCACTTTCTACCATGGAAGCAGAGTATGTAGCAATGATGGAGCCAAGCAAAGAAATTATGTGGCTTCACAGATTCTTAGAAGAGCTTGGTTTCAAACAAGACAATTGTGTCTTGTATAGTGATAGCCAAAGCGCTATCCATCTTGCGAAGAACTCAGCCTTTCATTCAAGGACAAAGCACATTGAGGTGAGATATCACTTCATACGCACTCTTTTGGAAGAGGGACAACTAAAGCTAGGAAAGGTGCATACAAGTGAAAATCCTGCAGACATGTTTACAAAGGTGGTCAACAAGGAGAAGTTGAGCTTTTGCTCATCTTCAATTGGCATTCAAGGATAAAAAGCCAGAATGGAAAGCAGTCATAGGTTTGGTTTGGAGATCAGTCTCCAAGTGGGAGATTGTTAAGTATGGAGCCTGATTTACCCTTGTAATTTTCTGTGGTAAAAGCGCACATTTGTAAGGCCCCCATTATGAGAAGCCATCGCGCGTGAAGGAAAATCACTCATCGGAAACCAAAATTTTCATGGACAAGAATCAGGGGCAACTTTAAAGGCCTCGGGGGCGGAGGCCCCCGAGACTTTTATTTCGCCGGAATATTCTTTTTCGCCGGAATATTATGGCCGGACGGCGGCCGGAAAGTGGTCGGAAAACAACTGGTCGGTTGGCCGGTGGTCAATGGCCGATGGCCGGTGGTCGGAAGTCAATGGCCGGTGGCCGGTGGCCGAATTCAAAAGTGGACTTGTCTTCTCAAGGGCGGCCACACATGGGCGGATTGGAGGGTCCGATTTGGACTTATTCGCACAAGGGCGGCTACACATGGCTGTCTCTCATAAGAGAGGGCAGCCCTTTTGGCCTATAAAAGGAGGCCATTTCTACACACATTTCATGGTGTGAAGTTGATGCAACAAGGTGAGTGTGAGGTGGTGAGAGTGAAGCAAAGCGGGAGCTCCATTAAGGGTATAATCCCTTTGTAAACTACTTCTTGTTTTGAAGTACTAAAGCCATTGAGTGGCTGCTTTCCCGTGGACGTAGCCCACATTGGGTGAACCACGTATATCGTGTGTACTCTGTCTCTCTCTCTCTACTCTATAATCTCGTGTATATAAATCTGTCTCTCTCCATTAAGTAATCTACTCAATTATCTATTTAGCTACGTCTTATTTCCTAACAGCTCTAGGACAAGACAATCAAAACACTAAGGGCTACACCAAGGATCGAGAGAACAAGTGCAGGAGTAGAGGCCCAAGTCATACAAGCACTGGAGGCACAAATCACCACCCTATAGAGGAAATTGCGGCTAGAGCAAAGACAAAGGATGCATATGGCAGAAGGATCTCTAACCGCTGGTGGCTACCATCAAATAAGGATAGTTGATCAAGACAAAGGATGCATATGGCAGAAGGATCTCTAACCGCTGGTGGCTACCATCAAATAAGGATAGTTGATCAAGACATTGTAAAGACCACATTTTGCACTGCGTTTGGTCTTTACAAATACATTGTCATGCCTTTTGGCTTGACCAATGCACCATCCACATTTAACCGCTTGATGGAGAAACTATTCAGGACTCACCAAACCTTTATTGGAGTGTTCTTTGATGATATAATAATCTACTCTAATTCTCTAGACGAACACAAGCAAACCTCCAGGTTATATTTCAAGTCTTACGAGAGAATAAACTTTATATTAATTGAAAGAAAAGTGAGTTTTTCTTACAAGAGATTCAGTATTTAGGTCACATTATCTCTCAAGATGGCATCCAAATGGATCCATCAAAGCAGAGGTAACAAAAGGATGGCCTAATCCAAGGAATCTACATGAATTAAGAAACTTTTTAGGTATGTGCGCATACTATAGACGCTTCATAGAAAAGCTCTCACAAATTGCGGGACCATTACATAACCTAACAAAGAAAAACGTTAGGTATACATGGTCTTCCAAGGAGAACAATGCTTTCAAAAGGATTAAAAGAAAGGATGAGAGAGAACACAAAGCTCTTCAGAAAGAACATGAGGAACTTCAACAAAACCTAGAAACATTGCAAAATCAAATGGTTGTCATGGCTGAGAAAGCAACTCAACAAGACACATTGGCGCAAAGCAGATCACTGACTTGCAAAAGGAAATAGCGGCTTTAAGGACACAGGAATCAGAATTAGGGCATAGGGAAATAGAAACAAATGCTAGAGATGAGCCAATGGAAATTCTTGATGGAGCACAAAGAAGAACAAAGAGGAAATAGGGGAAGACCAAACATACACACTAACAGCAGAGGAGGAGACACGCCTCTAGCTTCTGATAGAGAAGCCAATAGCAGAAGATCACAAGGCAACCTTGGAATGGGAATCAAGAATTCTCCATTTTCTAGGAGTCCAAGGGCTGGCGCCAAATGTACTTAGGGAGGAATCACTACAACATAATACCCAGCTTTCAACGCCCCATATTTCGACGCACCGTACCTTTCCACGCGCTTTTCGATGGGCATATTACTCATCGATATACGCATCGATATAGACGTAGAAATACTCGTGGCAATGCCTTCGAAAGCTGGGTGTTTCCACGCATATTTCCACACGTATTTCAATGCATATATCGACGAAAAAAAATTGGGGGGAAAAATCAAATCCGCGCATGCGGTCATTTTCGCCTACGAGCGCGTGCACAAATCTGCCCTTGGAAACCTGCAGCGCAGGTATTATTGATCCCCCCCACCCCACCCCCCCTTCTCTCTCTCAAGCTACATCGTGTGTGTGTGTGTGTGTAGGAAAGAGAGAGAGAGAGAGAGAGAGAGAGAGAGAGAGAGAGAGAGAGAGAGAGAGAGAGAGAGAGAGAAATGTGTGTGTGCGTGTGTAGGAAATCAAAGAGAGAGAGAAATGTGTGTGTATGTGTGTGTAAGAAACTAGAGAGAGAGAGAGAGAGAGAGAGAGAGAGAGAGAGAGAGAGAGAGAGAGAGAGAGAGAGAGATTTTATTATCATCCTTGGAGGTCAAATATAACCTATGAGACCAAAGTTACATGTGATGTAGTATGTGTATGGCTGATGAGTGACTCTCGATGCTCCAAAATTGTAGTGATGAGAGTCGCAATGGGGAGCCCACACTTTGGCTAGGAGAGGAAAGTCTGTAGGTCTAAGTTATGGCTGAAAATGTGAGAGAAGCAAGTTCGGATGTGATCAAAAGCTGAGCACTCTAGTAGTGTGTGGTACTCAGACTCTCGAACTTGCAGTGAGCATAATGTGCACAACCGATTTGACTCTTCTCCATTGCCCCAACGCCCTATCTCGCATCGAAGGAAATGGGAGCTAAGCCGAATTGCTGCGATAGTGCGTATCGCGGACAAGGGAATAGGCTCAAGCATATAAGTGTGAGTACGGTTTCCTCTCTCAGCGAAGAACATGGTTTTGTAGTTGGGGGCAATATAGGTGGTGTAATATATGAAGCGTGACCCACCGGATTTCTCCCAAGCCGTAATACATTGGCGTTGTAGAAAAGCTTCATTCACTTGAGAGTCAATTGAAGCATCATGTAGCAAGTGTAATGCATCCCATCTCCCAAACCACTTCTTTATGTCTTGCATCCATCCCGTGCTCAAGATCTTGCTTTTATGCGTCTTTTGAACTTTTTTGCTTGCTTCCCATGCAATTGTAGGAAGTCGATGTGAGGGGTTTTGACGCATCTTTATCATGTACTCCACAACCCTTTCCATGCCCATAACCTCAATTGGAAGAGATCCCGACTCAAGAAGTAGGAGCATATATGGTGTTTGTGTCTTAACTTGGAGAAAGTTTGTAAGAAAACGCTTTTGGACATTCTCAAACTCTTTCCAAGTAGACTTTGAGATGCTCCCGCCCCACACTTCAACTCCATAAAGAAGAACCGGTGTCACCAATGCATCAAAAAGATACTTCTTGAGAACCCAACACTTGATGTTTTCCGCATTACACATGTTCTCAAATGCATAATATGCTCTCTTTCCCGCTTCCAAACGACGCATAGCACATTCATGCCACTTGTGATTGGATGGAACCTCAAGGCCAAGGTACTTAAAGCTCTCAACAACTTCAAGTGTCTCGTTGTTGTACACAATGCATGGCTTCTCCTTATGGTTGGTTTTCACAAGCATAACCTTTGTTTTGGATTCATTTACAATCAGCCCACTATGCAAGCAAAAGTTGTCAAGGACAACCATAAGATTTTGTGCATCTTCTAAAGTGTGTGCTAGAAGCACTACATCATGCGCATACAAAAAAAGCATGATTACCGCATTGCCAATAGTGACCTCTTCAATGCCTTCTTCTTGCATAAAGTCAAGTACCATTTGTTCCAATTGATCGATGCATAGACCAAAGAGAGTTGGTGACAATGGACATCCTTGTTTAACCCCAATAGTGCTTACAAAAATTTCTGAAATTTCTCTTCCCATGCGCAATTGACAAATCACCTTCTCATAGATTCGAGAAACCGCAAGCATAAACTCACTTGGCACTTGGAGTCTTCCATCCTTCTCCACAAATTGTTACGTGGAATCACATCAAAGGCTTTCTTAAAGTCCACAAAACAACAATACAATCGCTTGCCTTTCAACTGACTTTCCTCCATGAGAACACGAAGAGTGACAAGATGATCAATGGTGCTATGGCATCGACGAAAACCCGCTTGTCCCTTTGCACGCTTGTCATTCTCTTCAGCCCAATCACTCAATTTCATCTCCATTATGCACCCAAACAACTTTTCCATAAGAGACCCAATCATTATAGTCCGGTAGTTGCTTACATTCTTTACATCCCCTCCTTTATGCAAAGGCTTAACCCAATTAGTACTCCAATCATAAGGCATACCATGTTGAAGTGCAAGGTTGAACATATCACACATCAACTCATGGGTAAAATCTCCCGTCCATTTGATCATCTCCGGCTTGATACCTTGAAGATCTCCCGCTTTGCGAGTGGCCAACTTTTCAAGCCCACCGCATACATCCTCAATAGTAAAAAAAGACGGCATACATGGGAGTGAACCATAAAATGGCATTTTTTCAGTATTTGCTTGCTCATATAATTGCCTACAATGTGTGTACATATCCACTAGACTCAAGTTACCAAAATTCTCAACCCGCTTGCCTCTCAAGTTTCTCCAAAATCTTCCACATGCATGTGCCTTTTCTTGGACTTGAAATTCTTGTTGCTTTACTTGCCATCTTCTTCTCTTCTTTTGAATCAATGCCTTGTATGTATGCAAATGACTTTGATAGTTGTCTTTGTCCATAGTTGCATCAAGCTTTATCAAGGACTTTCGAGCATCTTGACATTCTTTATCAAACCACCTTTTGCGTGATCTATCTTTGTTGATACCATGGAGATGCTTTATGGCAAAGCATTCTTCCGCACAAGAACAAATAGCTTTCTTGAAAGCTTCCCATTTAGTTTCCAATGGTGCATCACATTGAAGCTTTGTCATCCATAATTTTTGCTCAACCATTTCAATGTACATTGTTGCCCGTTTGAAATCCATACATAGTGATAACTTCTCTTTCCTTTGGCTGAGATTATCATGCTTAGTTGCTTCTCCACATGAAAGGTCAATACATAAGGTGCGATGGTCAGATTCCGGGGTCCATTGACCAAACATAAAACTCTTTATGCGATACATGATGGCTTCAGAGAGTAGCATATAGTCAATCACACTATCCCCATTATGTCTCCTACATGTAAATCCATTGGTTCCACTCCACAAAGATACACCATTGGCAATGAGCATACCAGTGCTATTAAACATGTGTAAAAGTAACTTTCCATAGTGATCCGGCTCTTTCTTATCCAATGAAGTACGATCATACAAGTGAACTTCCTCCAAATCCCTTGAAATGTATGGCATATCAAATTGTTGAGTATCATGTTGCAATGTTTTTGTGCGAGCATTCATATCCCCAAATACAATAACAACACCTTCACCTTTGAAATAAGCAATGTCCTCTTCCAAATCAGAAAATGGTTGATCTCTATCCATGCAAGCATAAAAGGGAGAGTCATGATGAGGAATGTAGCAACCGGCTACAAAAATGGGTGCTCTTTTTGGTGTCATAATTTTCAGCCATACATAACGTTTGTACTTGTCATCTTTCACAATTGATACAAAATCTTCCAATCCTTTCTTAACCATACATGCTAACCCTCCTTGTCCTCTTCGTTGCTTGAGATTCTTTGACCACATCAATGAATGTATATTGTAATCCTCCAAGCCGTTATCCTTTGTGTATCATGCTCCCAAGTTTCAACAAGAAGTACAACATCGGCTTTGCTTGTTAGTTCATCAATACCAACCCCCGCATTCCATGGGTATCCATTACAATTCCAAAAGCATATTTTCAATTGTAACTCGGTCTCATAGGTCACGCATCCCTATTTGCTTGAGATACTTTCCTCCTCCTTGGGCACATTTTCTTCATAAGAGATCTCCTTGTTTGTATTATTCTTTCCTCATATGCCTTGCGACGCATATTTTTTTGCTTAATAGTGCGATCTTCACATACAAAACATTTTGTATCCCTCAAATAGATCCAACTATTATCAAGGATAATCTTTCGCTTGGTATCATCCGGCATGGTGCATACAATTGGCCGTTCTCCCGAACGAGGAGCTCCTTGCTTCCCCACTCTATGTGCTCCATAGACCATAACTCCGGACATGCCAAAGTGGGTTTTGAAGAAATCTTCAATAACAATGGCAAGAGAAGGAGGGGTCTCTAACTTCTCTTCGAGAATTCCACGAATAACAATGTTCTTGGAACGTCGCTCCCGTTCCTTCAACTCCTCCACATCCACATTCTCAACATTCTTTGTTTGAACCATAGCTTGCATGAGTGAGGAATTAGAAACCACATTGCTACCACATACATCAGCCCAAGACTTTTTTGTGCATACATTTTTCATGTCGCATACATCCCGGCTCATAGTGTCAAATTTCTCCTCTTCCAATACATGGTCATGCTCTACTTTGCTCATCCGCTCCTTCAAAGCATTCAAGTCCACAAGAGAGCGTTTACATTCCTTGACTTCCTCTTCAAGTTGCATCAAACGTGTTGTTTTCATCTCAAGTGTCCTCTTGAGATACTCATTCTCAACCACAAGTACCCTTAGTGCGCCATTCTCCATTGCAAGTGCTCGTAAGTCTTCGCCTTGTTTGTTTACGGTTCTTGCAATGATACCAAGTACGCCATGATCATGGTTTTCGATGTCGTTGGCTGGGTGGTTGTGTTGCTATCTCCACACTTAGGAGATTTTGGATCATTTTCCACAATGGTTGTGGACCTTGTTGAAGAAGAAGAACCCTTGCGAGTGCCGAAAGACATTGTATGTAGAATAGGAGATGAGAATCAATTTTGTTGAACTTGTTCACTTTGGAAATGCTGCTAACAAAACACCTTCCATAACTCTGAAAATTTTTGTCTTTACATCAATGCGTAGAGGACTTCGTGCTCTTCGATTGAGGCTATAGATCACCCAAATCGGAGTTCGGATGAAAAAGTTATGATAAAAAGAGTGGACTGTTGTCTACTAGGTCAAAAAACTGCTGCGTTTTTTGAGAGAGAGAGAGAGAGAGAGAGAGAGAGAGAGAGAGAAATAAATGTGTGTGTGTGTAGGAAATTAAAGAGAGAAAGAGAGAGAGAGATGTGTGAGTGTGTAAGAAATTGAAAAGAGAGAGAGAGAGAGAGAGAGAGAGAGAGATGTGTGTGTGTGTGTGTGTGTGTGTAGGAAATTAAAGAGAGAGAGAGAGAGAGAGAGATGTGTGTGTGTGTGTGTGTGTGTGTAGGAAATTAAAGAGAGAGAGAGAAATAGAGATTGAGAGAGAGAGAGAGAGAGAGAGAGAGAGAGAAATAGACAGAGAGAGAGAGAGAGAGGGAGAGATAGCGAGAGCGAGATCGAGAGAGAGAGAAAGAGAGATAGGGTACGTAGAGAGAGAGAGAGAGAGAGAGAGAGAGAGAGAGAGAGAGAGAGAGAGAGGTAGAGAGGTAGAGAAAGAGAGAGAATTAACTAGAGATAGCTACAGAGATGGATAGAGAGAGAGAGAGATAGTAGTAGATAGAGAAAGTCGGCATGAAAGAGTTAGCTTGGCTGACCAACTGTGTGAAAAGGACAGAAACTCTCTCTATCTCTCTCTCTCCCTCTAGAAGAAACTATGGAACTAAAATAGGCAAAGGGTTTTTCCCGCTACATGCATTGTCATGTACACCTGGGAGAGCACGTATGTGTCTACCCATATAGGATTTGACCAATAAAGATGAGATTTTGACCCGGTGGTCCTGATCTTCATGCACCTCTGGACCGATGTGTGCGGAGATTGGGCAAGGCTAGAGAATGCGAGGTAGTTTACATTGTGAGGAGTATATATATTAAAACAACATTCATAATCATTGTAGATGGCAATGTCATCAACTAACATGGAGGAAAAGATTACATGCTCATGCCCTCTCTGCAAGTATCAAATCCAGCACAAGCGTAGGATATTTAATGAGCATGTGCACAAGTATGGAGAGTTTGCTACAGAAACCGTACAGAATCTACGATACCACTCCTACGGAACGGCCATTGATTTTCGTGACATAACACCTACATCTGAGAGAGAGAGAAAAAGGATTATGTGTAAAGATCCAACCAATATAGAGACAAGGATGGAAGTAGAGGAGGGCTTACAGATAGAAGACGACGGCATGGAGGAGATACTGGATGCCTTCTTCCAGACAAGCGAGGAGAACGCTAACGAAGCAACACGAGAAGACGTGCACCTATCTCTTGAAGACATGTTGAGAAAGTTGGCACGTCAACCTATCTATGAAGGTGCCAAAATATATGTGCTATAGGGGAGGAAGCTGACAGATATACGAGGGATGACGCAGACGAGGCCGATATGACACTTGTAGATGAAGATGCAATGGATGAAGACAATCTGCCAGAACGAGTTGGGGTAGAGTTATGTCTACAGTTAGAGATAGACGATGATACGGTGCAAGATTTTATCGATGATGCCTCACTAGTCGAGGCCTATAAGTGTTTGTGTGAAGACGTTGATTTAAAATTAAGCTCTTTCTTAATTTAAACAAAGGTGTTCTGACACTTTCTTTTACTTTCTTTGTGCACGACTTTAGTATGGCATACCACTATCTAGATCCCGCTTCTATGAGTGCAGATGCATTTATGGGCTTCATCACACGGATGACGCCCAGTTAGATGGAAGATGCGTCTCAGTATTGGGTAGCCAGAGGCACGGGTACCACGTCTCCGGGCTTCCCACCCGAGGGTCCGACGCTTATGGGGAGGGGGGGGATGCCTATGGGTACAACGCCTGCGAGGTCTTCCATCACGGCCGCTTCGACACCTAGGGGTACGGTAGAGGTGGGTATGTCATCATCTCCGCAGCACAGGCGCACTCGCCAATCTCGGCGATCGTCGGGTGGAGGTGGTGGTTGCTGTGGAGGAGGGTCCACAGATGCCTCGACCCCTCCTCGCTCACGACCCCCGTCCTACCCAGGCACACCTCTCGACACACCTCTTAGCACATCTCGAACACCTTGGGGGGCACACAATCCTAGTGCCTCCAAGGTCTATACTGTACGAGCAGATGGACAGGTTGACATGGATAGAGTCAGGACTGAGATGAGACAGCGGGTTCGCCCGCTCGCGGAGCTGCAGTTTGCGACCACCATTATGACGCCTTGGCCTGACCAGGATCGCGGCAAAGTCAATTATATAGTGGAGACCATCATGAGAGAGTATCAGCCTACTCCGGGTTCAGAGGAGCTTCCGAGGAGGTGGATCACGGGTGTTGCACAAGACATCGTGAAACATCGTCGAGATGCAGCTCGTCGGGCTTTCAGGACAGGCTCGCAAAAGCCTTCGGGCATCTCATACGAGACGCGGCAGCAGATCAGGGAGGATGAGGAGACAGCAGACAGGCGGTTCAGACAGCAGCGTCAGGCCGCGGAGGTACGACAGATGACTAGGGGCACATCTCATCTTGGCAGCAGAGGCTTCGACACCTTTTGCTATGAGTTTGTGAGTTTCCAATCCAATCCTAGCTATGGCGTTTTTTTAAAAACGTGATAAATCATGTATTCTTAATTACTTTGGTTTATAAACGTAGAATCTTGCAATGCATTGAGCCCTGACACGCCATGAGGAGACAGATGGATATCGGAGAGGAATTTATGAAGTATTGAATGATCTCGCTGCTCCGCAAGAGAGCCTGTAGACTAGGAGGCCTTACAGTCTCGTTGATCGATTGAGGTGAGACGTTAATATTGTGAGTTGATTTAATTAATTAAGTATATGTTAAGTAATATCATACTAATTTTGTGACTTGTCCTTTTATGTGCAGGTTGTGACGCGGAGTCATCAGTGGATTTTTATATATATTTTGTGAGACACAGACACATCTCTTTGTCTCTTTCTTGTATAGACATGGTTTGGTTATTGTTTAGACATGGTTATGGTTATTGTTTTGTTTATGGTTATGTTTAACTTTATGTTTATGGTTATGGTTATGGTTATTGTTTTGTTTATGGTTATGGTTATCGTTATGGTTTTGATCAATATGGTTATGGTTATGGTTTTAATTTGGTTATGGTTTTGCACAAAGTTTGTTATATATGAAGTTCGTTATGGTTATGGTTTTGTACAAACTTCGTTTCATTTCTTCCATCAAGTTGTGCCTTAAATCTCATGTGAGATCCTACATGGATATCATGTAGGAGGCGTATACATATGGTTTTTTTTGAAAAGTTTATGTTAAAACGAAGGGAACTCTGTCGAAATTTCTATGGGAGCACGGTTGATTTTGGTAATACTCGCTTTGTTGGGTAGAGGATAGGCAGTCTAGCTATGGCTGTGTCCATCTTTTCACTGGGCACAGGCTGCCTGTCCTCTGCCCAAGATTTTTTTTTTGCTGATATGGTCGTCGAAATACGCGTCAATAGGGGCATCGAAATACGCGTCGAAAACAAAGCCTTTTTTGGGATTCCAAGGGGTGTTCTTGGGAAAGGGCGTTGTCCATTAGTCTTTTCGAAGTATGTAATTGTCGATTAGTGTCTTCTTGGGAATGTGAAAGCGGAAGTTATGGAGGATTTAGTTTGTTGTCAGTTTCTGTGTTCTGTTCCAGTTCCAGTTTCAGTTCCATTCTGATTTCTGTGTTTGTCTATTCTGAATGTCTATACCTTAAACACTTGGCGATCACGGTGTAAGTGTGATGTAGCATGGACGGACTTCAGTTTCTCTTGTAGGAGCGAGTGTTGTGGCAGCGAAAGGGTTAGTTGAATGGAGGGAGGATGTTGAGAATAGTGTGAGTTGGTATGGGTAGTTGGTTGCACTCTAGAGGAAGCGGAAGAGGATACATTCCTGTATTGGACAAGGTCAGTTGCTAGGCAGTTTCGACAGTTTTATGGGCGAGATGGTCAGGCGTTCGGAAGTGCAGGGAATTTTGGATTATACTGGGATGCACCGAGTTTCTATAGGGGAAGATTCAGATGATACTATGGAGGATTTGGATGGCGCAGAGGATTATCTGAGTGATAGATGGGAAGAAGAAGTAGCAAATGAAGAACATGATATATTTCTGCGGGGGCTGCTGGCGGTTGCAGTTGTTCAGCATGCATTAGTGGCGAGAAGGAGATTGATTTTTGATCCGTTGGGAAGTACCAGTGCAGTAAATCTTGTACAACCAGGTGGACCTACAAATATGGCGGCGGCTAGGTAGGATATGCGCGTCAAATTCCGGATCTTTTCGGGAAAGTCGAAAGAAGACCCCGATTGCCACATATCTCAATATGAGACAAGAGGGCAGGCCAGAGGATTTTCCGGAGTGTTCGATGCCCAGGCTAAGATGCACCAGTTTGAGGCTACATTGGATGGGAAGGCTATGCAATGGTTCAGTAATTTTCTAGTAGGTCATTTTGTTGATTATGATGGTTTGAAAGCAGCATTTTTGAATAGGTTCAGAAGGGAAAAGACTCCACATGATGTGTTGACCAAGCTTAGGGAAGTGAAACTAAGAAAAATGTTTGTTGAGGATTATGCACAAAAGTTTAACCAATATGTGAGAAGGTTGATTGCTCAAGAAAGGCCAACTGATGAAATGCTTGCTGAATATTTTTTGAATGGATTAAGGAAAGAATTGAAAAACTTTGTTTCTGGAGTTGATGTTGCAGGTGGATTACAAGCATTAGTGGAAACAGCTCAAAGAGCAGAGAAAAGGTTCGGGGTCTCTCATGGGAAAGCATCCAAGAGGTCATCTAAAGAAAAGAAGAAAAGTAGGTTGAAGAAAAAAAAGAGGTTAGATAATTCGGATTCGGACAGCGATTCGTATTCGGAAACTGATACTGATTCAGATGCGGAAACGGATTCTGATTGTGAAGAGGATTCCAGTGAGGATTCGGATTCAGAGGATAAGAAGAAGAAAAGCAAGAAGAAGTCGAAGAAAAAGTCTAAAGAGGAAGAGGATAGAGTGGAAAAATTGGTAGCAAAGAAATTGAAGAAGTTGGGAGTGCAGAAAGTTGTGGAATCAAAAACCCCTCATTGTGAAATTTGTGTTAAGGATGGGCATTGGACAAAGGAATGTTAGTTTAATCCAAATTTCAGGGGTGTTGTACCAGAAAGGATTCAGCGGAAGATACATCAACAAGGGCCTCAAACTCATGGGGTGTTTCCAGAGACAGTAGGAAGGCAGAGGATGCTCAATAATCAAGGGTGGCAAAGACAACACCCGTATTCAGGGTGGAGACCACAATTTAATCAAGGGGGACCATCATTTAGAGGAAATTTCAATTCGAGAGGAGGATCGAGATATGGAATATGGCAGAATTCAAGAGCCCCGTGGGGGGGAAATTGGGATCAGCAGCAGCGGTGGCAGAATTGGCAGCCACAACCACAAGGATGGAATCAGCAGGTTTGGAATTATCAAGGGGGGAATCAGCAACAACCAAGAGGGAAAGTGCCGCAATTGCTAGCACCACCAGCACAGTCAGCTGAAGCAAACAAAGAGCCGGGAAGTAGTTTGATAATAGTAGAATCGTTTCAGGATCAAGGAGTGAATGAAGTCGCTATGGATTGTCAGCCGGAATGTGATTGTTCTAAATATTTGCAAGAGGGAGTAGATATATTAGTGACAACAAGGTCAAAAGCAAAGTTGAAACCTCCATTGGACTGGGAGGAGCAGAAGGAGATTCGGGATGAGGTAGCTGAAGATTTGATGGAAAAGGATCAACAGCAGAGAAAGCTTAAATCTAAGGATAAAGGAGTAAAAAAGGAGGAGAAGGAAAGAGAAAGGACGGATGCCTTGTTTGAAGAGTTAACTAATTCCTCTATACATTTTACTTTGGATCAGTTGTTGTCATTAGTTCTAATTTTTAAAGATAGATTATATACAGTGATGCGAAGGACAAAGACTGTTATGAGTATGAAGGAGGTGCAGCAGACAATTCAGAGCTGCCAGATTAGCCCTGAGGATGTGGATTTTTCAGTACCAACACTGTCGTTGGAATTTAGTAACCGTAAATTTTTTGATGTTCTATTGGATGTGGACCAGGGGTCAACATACTTTCAGAATCAGAATTTCTAAGGATGCAAGATGTTAGGTTGGAACCAGCTCCATTTCAAGTGTGTATGGCTGATCAGAGCAGAGTTCAACCAGTGGGGATGTTAAGGAGGCAAGGAATTATTATTCATGGATTGCAGTTTATGGTAAACTTTGTAGTCATCAGGATGAAGGATTCAAAAATACCTATTCTATGTTGTTGGGGAGGCCATGGTTTTGCAAGGCTAAGCTAAAATAGGATTGGGGAAAGAATGAAGTGACGGTTAAGAAAGGAAGGAGAGAAGTTGCATTACCAATGGGGCCGAAGAAGGAATTGTCAGAAGAGACGAAGCCAATGTTGGCACAAGCAATTAATATGTCTGAAGGATTGGAGGATGATGAAGAATCATATTTCCTAGTCGCAAATCCAACAATTGTTCTGATATTTGAGGTAGATGTGGAGCAGATCATTGACAAATATGCAGAGAAAGAGAACAGTTTGGGAATTGATCAGTTGCAGGGGAATACAGATGGTGTGGAACGGGAAAATTTAGAAGAGAAGAAAATCCAAGAGGAAATTGTGATCGAGGATTCACAACTGGAGCCAAAGGAGGCAATTCAGAGAGCGGAAGCTCTGTATGATAAGATGATAAAGAAAGTTTCTCGAGTTAAGGAGGATGATTTACAGGATCTAAATTTGGGGACGGAGGATCATCCAAAGATGGTAAGAGTTAGTGTTCATTTGGAGGATGGCTTCAAGAAGGACTTGAAGGAATTATTGTTGGAGTATATTGATGTCTTTGAATGGGATTATTCTGATTTGAAAGGCATGGATCCTCAAGTGTACAAGCATCATATAAATTTGAAAACGGATGTCGTTGCATGGGATTATTCTGATTTGAAAGGCATGGATCCTCAAGTGTACAAGCATCATATAAATTTGAAAACGTATGCTGTCCCAGTGATTCAGCAAAGGTATCTGATGATCCAAAATTATGCCAAGCAGGTGAAAGAGGAATTGGATAAATTGTTGAATGCAGGATTTATAGTGCCAGTGGATCAGGCAGAATGGTTGTCACCAATTGTAGTGGTACCCAAGAAGTCGGGGAAGTTAAGGGTTTGTGTGGATTATAGAAAATTGAATGTAGCAACAGTTGCAGATCCATTTCCATTGCCTTTTATTGATTTAGTTCTAGATGATGTAGCGGGACATGGGATGTACACTTTTCTTGACGGATTTTCAGGGTACAATCAAATACCAATGGCTGAGGAGGATAT
Source organism: Adiantum capillus-veneris (assembly GCF_014529385.1). Classification (NCBI taxonomy): domain Eukaryota; kingdom Viridiplantae; phylum Streptophyta; class Polypodiopsida; order Polypodiales; family Pteridaceae; genus Adiantum; species Adiantum capillus-veneris. The sequence goes on from NC_140953.1 coordinate 104,047,804, forward strand.
TGAAAAACTACTTTTATCACAGAATGCGGAGCTTTTGCATATACAGTGATGAGCTTTGGATTAAAGAATGGACCACCATCGTTTTCGAAGGCAGCTTTTAAAACTTTTGAGCCACATTCGATAGATTTTATGAGGATTTTTATGGATGATTTTTCAGTTTTTGGGAAAAAAAGTCAGGCATTTGGAATATTTGAGGAAGTGTTTTGAAAGATGTAGGATGTTTCGGATATCACTTAATCCCCAGAAGTGTGCAATAGCAGTACAAAAGGGAAAATTGTTGGGACATATCATCTCTCAAGAAGGAATGTCGATTGATGGGGACAAGATTAGTGCAATTTAGAAAGCTGTAGCTCCAAAAAATTTGAAGGCAGTGATGCGGTTTTCTGGATAGATCAAATGGCATGGTAGGTATTTACGGTATTTGGCGGATGTGAGCGCACCACTTAGTCATTTGACTAAGAAGGAAGTGGAATTTGTTTGGGGCGAAGCTCAAGAAAAGGCTTTTCAGATTATCAAAAAGATGTTGGTAGTTTCACCTATCCTTCAACCACCAAATTGGGAATTGCCGTTTCATGTGTATGTTGATGCTTCCGACATGGTAGTAGGAGCTGTTTTAATGCAGGAAAAGATTAAGGGATGGTTCAGAATGGTTTATTATGCTAGTAGAATGTTGAGAGCACCGGAGAAGAATTACACAGTTACGGAAAGGGAAGCTTTGGGAATGATTTTTGCTTTGGAAAAATTCCAACATTATCTGCTAGGGAATAAAGTGGTTTTTCATGTGGATCATCAGGCTTTATTGTTTCTGGTAAAGAAGCCAAAACTGGAAGGCAGATTAGCAAGGTGGATGCTCATGTTGCAAGAATTTGATTACATAGTTGTTCATAGTCCAGGAACTCAGCATGCAGTGGCGGATTACCTTAGCAGATTGGAACATAAGGAAGAATTACCAGGAGTATAGGATAAATTGCATGATGCGGATTTGTTCCATGTGGAAGGATAGTTTTTTGATAATTGGTATGATCAAATGGTTCAGTTTCTGACAGATGGAGTTTTACCTTCGACAATGTCTCCAGATCAAAGGAAGAAGTTTGCATTGAGGAGCAGACCACTTCTGATTAATTATAGCTGGAGCACTATATAGAAGAGGAGCAAATCAGATTATATGACGATTTGTTCCGGATGAAGAGCATAAAGCAGTGTTACAGGAGGCACATTGGGGATCAGTTGGAGGGAAAATTACAAGTCAGAAAATTTTACAAGTTGGACTTTGGTGGCCTTTGTTATTGAAGGATGCACATAGTTTTTCCAAGGAATGTGTTCAATGTCAGAAGATGGGGCAGCCTACACAAGGGGACAGGATGCAGGATCATCCAATCTTGCCATTAGAACCATTTCAAAAGTGGGGAATGGATTTTGTAGGCCCAATAAAACCACGGGCAAAGAGGACAGGTTCTAGATATATTCTTGTTGCAACAGATTATGATACCAAATGGGTGGAAGAAGTGGCTTTGAGAGATAATAAAGCAGCAAGTGTGGCAAGGTTTCTATGTAAAAACATTATGACAAGATTTGGATGTCCTATTGAGTTGGTGTCGGATCAGGGAACACACTTTTTGAATTCTGTGATTCAGGAGTTGACATCCAGACATATGATTTTGCATAAGAAATCTACTCCATATCATCCGCAAGTAAATGGGCAGGCAGAAAGCTCTAATAAAGTGTTGGTCATAATTTTGAAGAAGATTGTGTCGGAAAATAAATCGGATTGGGATGACAAGTTGGATTCAGCACTATGGGCTTTTCGGACGACTTTTAAGGTGGTGACTGGAATGACACCTTTCAAATTGGTATTTGGGATTGCAGCTGTGGTGCCAATGGAATATGTAATTCCAACCTTGAGGTTGTCAGTTCAGCATAAGTTAAGTCTAGAGGAATCAATTTCTCATAGACAGAAGGAACTGCTTCAATTGGAAGAGGATAGAATTCAGAGTGCATATTTGGTGGAAGTTGGGTAGAAGAGGAGACAAGCATGGATGTCTAGGCAGGTGAAATTCAAAATTTTTCAGAAAGGGGATTGGGTGATGTTACATAATTCTAAATTGGAACCACATCCGGGTAAGTTGAAGCTGAGATATTTGGGACCTTATCAGATTGAATTAGAACAGGGCCAAGGAACATTTTTGTTGAAAGATGTCTTCGGAACAAAGATTTTGAAACCTATGAATGGATTCAGATTGAAGAAATTTTATGGAAAGGTGCCTGAGGTTTCCAAGTGGATGGTCAATAAGGCTGAGGATATTGGTAGTAAATGGTAAACAGTTGGTGTTCTAGGAGTTGTAGTGGAATGTTCAGAGGCAGAATTGGCAATTTGTTCTAGCAATTCAAAACTTGTAAAGGGATCTGGGATTCGGAATTCGGATTGCGGACTAGAAGTTGAAAATCGGACTATCGGATTTGAAGTCTCGAAAGTGGAAATTTGGAGGAATGGAATTGGGCAAAAGGGTACAGAGGTACTAATAAGTGGGGGTACTCATTAAGGCAAAAAATTCGCTTAGTGCTGATGTGACTCACTTAAGGTCGAATAATTTTTTGGCAAATCCTGCATGGCGTACCTGAATTGAGGAAAAAATTCATCATCATAAGAGTAAGGTGGTGAGAGGAGTTGGGGATCACATCCAAGTGTGTGAACGTCGCAGTTTAGTGACTGTTAAGTCGGGCAAGAAGGGCAAAATGTTTTCTGAGAATATTAAGGGGAAGCTTATGGCAAGTATGCAAGATGATGCGTCAGAAGCGATGCCGAACACCAGGTCCATGAAGATGGCGATGGAGGAGCTCTACAAGGCCTGGCAACAGGAAGAGCACATCGAGGTGGAAAGTGATGAGGCTGAATCTCTGAGTGATCAGGGCAGCATGGAGATGGCGGTGGTAGCGTTTGACCCAAATGAGGCGGAAACCCAGGTATGGCTCAAGCGTATAGGTTGTTATGAATTTGCATGTCTACCTTAGGATACATGGGCAGAGAATGAATTTGTTGAGCAGCAGTGGAATATGATAAACGGAGTGATGGAATGATTACAGCGGATGTGTGCTTGACACCAAAGTTGGTGTCCAAAGTCTTCAAGGTTCCCTATCTAACTATGCCGGCTAAGATGAGGAAGCTGACCGATTCCCAGATGAAAGGGGAATTTGGAAATCCCGTAGGGACGAAGGCATACTACATGGTGAAGAATGCAGGTGGAAACAGAGCCTCAAATTTGTTTTGGTATTTGGAAAAGGTGTGCATCCTCCAAAAGACTGCCTACATGTCCAAGGAGGCTTTTGCACCTTTATTTCACGCTGAGAGAGGCATTAAAGTTGATTGGGCATCAGTTCTGTATGATCGGATGCAGTTAACTGGAAAAAGAGACCGACGTCGGACACCAGCAGTGGGCAGAGTAGCACCTTATTTGGCTACAATTTTGGAGTATGTTTTGAAGGTTCCGATAGAAGCAACAAGTTTGAAGACAGCAGTGATAGATGTGGCAAAAGAAGAGGGAACAGTAGTTGGAAGTAAGAGAAGGAAGTTGTTGTTGGGCTCTCCAACAGTTGAAAAAGGCAAATCACCTTTCAAAGGCTCTTGGAAGGGTTTGGAAGAGTAGGAATCAAAGCCGAATAGTTTCACAATGGAATCAGAATCAAAGAAATCGGAGTCCAAAGGCAAGAAGGTAACGCTGTTTATGAAAGAAATGGGTGGAGCTGTGGAGAAGACTGCTTTGGAAAGTTTGAAAGTTAAAGCAGGGAGCAGTGACAATTATGAGAATAGGGGAATTTTTTCAGTGGAAGGGGTAGCTAACAGTGTGACTCAACTGAATGAGTTCATGCAGAACCAAGATGCAACGCTTTGGGTGATGAAAGCTGAGAAAATGGAACATAAATGTAGTGCTATTCCGGAATGGGAAATGTAGAAAGTTCAGATGCAATTGTTTCAAGAGAGGTCGAATAAAGAGAGATTGTAGGAGGAAGTTAAAAGAATTACAGCGGAGGCTATGGAAAGAAATGCTGAAGTTTTGAGTGTAGCTGAGGATTTTACTAGGTGGGCAGATGGACTAAAGGCTGCAGTGGATGAACAATTCAAAGAACTGGGGGATAAGGTGGCTGAGTTGACCACTGAGAATATTTTCCTGATTAATAGATTAACTCCATTGATGGATATGGAGAAGGCCGCATTGCAGAACCAGGGAATGATAGGTATCTTGGTTGTAGATTTGGATGCGGATGTTCTGAAGCAGGAAGTGCTGGAGTATACACAAGAGATGTGGAATAAAGCTACTAGGCTTTGGAGGGAGCACATGGAGGTGTCGACGGACATATTCAAAAATTGGTTTCAGCTAGCTGGAAAGGAGAGCATTAGGAGGGAGAATGAGGAATTGAAGGTGGAGAATGAGAAATTAGTAGCAGAGATGCATAAGTTGAAGGAAAAAAGTAAGGAGATTGAAGTGAATACAGGGGGTATGAGTAAGTGGACGGCGGAGCTGAGCAGTGATGTTTTGGGACCAGATCGGATTGTAGCGGGAGGAGTGGAATCGGAAGTGGAAAAGCAGGTGGAAGCATAGGTAGAAAAGCAGGCGGATTCGGATGTTGCAGCAGAAAAGGCAGATGTAGAAGGGGATGCTGGGGAGCAGGTTGTTTGATCAAGGGATTGTGGGTCCAGGTCAGCCTATGGCTCTAGCCACCGGGCTGTGCCAGGTGTTAAGCTTAAGAATTTTTGGATGTTTTACCTTAATGGAATTTGGAATGTTAATTTTTGTACTTTTGGGATTCCAAGGGGTGTTCTTGGGAAAGGGCGTTGCCCATTAGTCCTTTCGAAGTATGTAACTATCGATCAGTGTCTTCTTGGGAATGTGAAAGCGAAAGTTATGGCGGATTTAGTCTGTTGTCAGTTTCTGTGTTCTGTTCCAGTTCCAGATCCATTCTGATTTCTGTGTTTGTCTATTCTGAATGTCTATGCTTTAAACAGATATCGATGCGTATTTTGACGGTCTCACAGGGACGAATATTTTGACGCACTTTTTGACGTCTCGCGTCGAAATGTACGTCGAAGGCACCTTTTTTTGTTGTAGTGAATGGATGCAACCCACACTCCCATATCCTCTCCTAAAGTATGAGGTAATATTAATCAGGAAAAGAGTCAAAGCAGAACCCACAGAGCCGGTCTATGAAGGAGATGCCAAGAAGACGGAGGATATAGGTAGAGTCGTGGACTCACAACCAAGATGGAGAAAATCCTGGCTCCTAAAGTACCCAGTTTTTTTGAAATACTTGGTGGAGGCTCCAAAGATTATCAGAGATGACCTCCTATTTTGCCCAGTCCCTCGTGTTTTCACTTGGGCAAATCATTTTAGAATCCTGAAGGCTCATCCGAACTGGCTAAACTACCCATCTATTTCTGCACCCAAATCAGGAGAGAGAACATGTGTCTCTTATATGGTGAAAACCCTAAAGGGAACCATTAAGACCTTCACAAGCTCTCCGGATTTGACATGCGTCATGATAAAAAAAAATCTGCAAATCCTTGTTGGCTTGTTTTGAAGTGTTCACGCCTTCTAAAGCGGCGGATTCTACACTCCTATCAACGGGCAACGCTGTCACTACAATGACATTTGATCTGTCAAAACAACCATATCCAGAGGTTTTATATCTACTATATCAGAGAATCATGTTCCTACCCAGCTATCACATGCAAGCCTTTGAAGAAGCTTTCTACACGGGATTCTTTACTTATGATAGCAAGATATTTGGCCCAACCATCACTTTGGGGAACATCCGGTACGAATTGTACCTAAAGCTGCTAAAACCACCAGGTTTCCACTAACACGAGAGCAGCTTTCTACTAAAGTAAGACCAGTCATGTCAAGGATGACATGGGCGCGGAAGGGGGGAGTATTGACGGCAGAATACAAAAGAGGTTTCCCAATACATTGTACTCTATTTTTTGAAGTGAAATGGTACCTTTGTAATATTTGAGCTGCCAATAGACCTTGTGTGAACGAGCCTCTATGGAGGAATGTATATAATTCAACTTTTGTAACCTAAACCCAACTTTTTGGAATTAATCCAATCGGTTTTACGACTGTGCGTGGAGTCTGAGAGAGAGAGAGAGAGAGAGAGAGAGAGAGAGAGAGAGAGAGAGAGAGAGAGAGAGAGAGAGAGAGAGAGAGAGTGACTTGATCCCTTTGCTATGCGCGCTATGGAAGGCCCATTGCTGAAGCGACACCACCATTGCGCTAGCAACTGCAAGGGCTTCCCTCCGATGCCAACAGTGTATGATTTCGACAACAACACGAAGAGAGCGTCTACAAGCTTCCGAGTGAGCTTTCTTGCAAACCACGTGTCCATTTGGTGACTTCCGTTTGTACCTATGGGTTCACAGTGAGTAGGACTACAGGTGAGGACCATACGCTGTGAAAAATTTTAACCTTTATTTTGATGCCTGTCTTTATACACGATTGTTGCAAGGGGTAGTTGGAGGTGGGTTATCCAGTCTCAGTCCATAGGATATTGATATCAAGGCAAGGAGAGTGTACCTGATGAGTTTCGTGACGTTTCAAATGTGTTTGACCTAGATTTGGTAAGTGTTAACGTTGTAGTTTGGATTGTCTTCACTAGTTCAATCTTTGACTCGATTTCCTTATTAGTGATTGTCTTACAAGGTCGAGAAGTAGGTTCATAACCCTCTTCTTGTTTCCATGCGCCTACGGGTTAAGCTTCATCCTCGCCCGACATAGAGTTGTTGGTTTTGTTCTCTCTATGCTAGCATCCGCTCGTGGCATACCCACCAACATTGGCACCGCTGCCGGGGAGCTTTCTACAAGGGATTCTTTACTTATGATAGCAAGATATTTGGCCCAATGGTCACTTTGGGGGAACATCCGGTATGCATCGTACCTAAAGCTGCTGAAACAATCAGGCTTCCATTGACACAAGAGCAAATTTCTACTAAAGTAAGACCAGCCATGTCAAGGAGCACATGGACGCAGAAGGGGGGAGTGTTGACGGAAAAATACAGAAGAGGTTTCTCAATACATTATACTCCTAATTTTTGAAGTGAAATGGTACCTTTGTAATATTTGAGCTGCCAATAGACCTTGTGGGAACAAGCCTCTATGGAGGAATGTATATAATTTAACTTTTGTAACCTAAAACCAACTTTTTGGAATTAATCAAATCGGTTTTATCACTGTGCGTGGAGTTTGACACACACACACACACACACACACACACACACACAGAGAGAGAGAGAGAGAGAGAGTTGATCTCTTTTCTATGTGCGCTACGGAAGGCCTATTGCTGAAGCGACACCACCATTGTGTTAGCAATTGCAAGGGCTTCCCTTCGATGCCTACAGCGTATAATTTTGACAACGACGCGAAGAGAGAGAGAGAGAGAGAGAGAGAGAGAGAGAGAGAGAGAGAGAGAGAGAGAGAGAGAGAGAGAGAGAGAGTTGATCTCTTTGCTATGTGCGCTACGGAAGGCCTATTGCTGAAGCGACACCACCATTGTGTTAGCAATTGCAAGGGCTTCCCTTCGATGCCTACAGCGTATAATTTTGACAACGACGCGAAGAGAGTGCCTACAAGCTTCCGGGTGAGTTTTCTTGCAAACCGGGTGTCCATTTGGTGACTTCTTTGTACCTATGGGTTCATGGTGAGTAGGACTACAGGTCAAGACCATACGCCATGAAAAATGGTAACCTTTATTTTGCTGCCTGTTTTTATATGCGATTGTTGCAAGGGGTAGTTAGAGGCGGGTTATCTAGTCACAGTCCATAGGATATTATCTCAAGGCAAGGAGAGTGTACCTTATGAGTTTCGTGAAGTTTCAAATACGTTTGACCTAGATTCAGTGAGCGTTAGCATCATAGTTTGGATTGTCTTCACTAGTGCCATCTTTGATCCGATTTCCTTATTAGTGATTGTCTTGCAAGGTCAAGAAGTAGGTTCATAACCCTGTTCTTGTTTCCATGCGCCTACGGGTTAAGCTTCATCCTTGGCCAACATAGAGTTGTTGGTTTTGTTTTTGATATGCTAGCGTCCGCTCGCAGCGTACCCGCCGACAGTGTTACCTGGGAAAACATTAGTGTTCTTAAGAATAAAATTTCTACTTTTGTTTTTGAGGACAAAAACTCTTCTCCAAGGAGGGAGTAATGTCAAGCCATGTGCTAGAGGTCACGGGCTAGTTTAAACCGAGCTTGAGGGTTGCCTATAAGGAATAGAGGTTGGAGGAGAGATAGGTTTTAAACACTTTGGTCTCACATCATAGAAAATTTTCCATAACCAAATCCAAACTAGATTTTTGCCACAAATTTACCTTGTTTCCATCTTCTTCTCTTTTGCATCTACTGTGCTTGGGTATATATGTGTCTGTGTGTGTGTGTCCCCATCGAGCCTTTTGTGTGTGCACAGAGAGAGAGAGAGAGAGAGAGAGAGAGAGAGAGAGAGAGAGAGAGAGAGAGAGAGAGAGAGAGAGAAAGGGAGTACGGGTGTATCAATTGGGTGTGTGTCTTTGACTTTGCAATCGGAAGTGGGTGCAAAGCTACTGTGTTTTGAGATTTTTTTACATTTGTTTGTTGAAGTCTAAGAGGTTAGGGGTGTTGTGCATACATCTGGTTGTTCTAGTGATGCGTATTTTGCTGCTAGGTGTACCCATCCATTCCCTCCTCCCAACATAGATCCTTCTATAGAGTCAAGGAGGGTAGATTAGTGTGCCATTTATGGCAATGGCATGCTTGTAGAAGTTAGTGTAAATCTTGAGAGAGTGACAATAACACAATAGACTAGATGCAAAATAAGTTGATTATTGTACACAAAAGAGATTACAAAAAGCTGCTTCTATGCTAGCTTGTCACAAGCAACTTGCCTATTGCACATGCTACACACACACACACACACACACACACACACACAATTTTCTTGCTTACACATACCTCTTGGCTTCATAAAGGTACACACATGATCCACATGACTTCTAGACTAGGAGGGCTTTCTATGGGTGTGAGGTGCGACAAAATACACAATTTCAACAATCCTCCCCTTGTGGTTTCGTAGTGTAACACTCACATAGAGCATGCTCCTCTCAAAACACACTAGAAGGTAGGTACACAATTTTTCCTATCCTTGACACAGAGAATGTAGGCACACAAATCTCCCCTCGAACAAAGTAGGGTATGTAACACAAGATCCCCCAAACACAAGGTGAGATCACACAAATCCTCCCTAGAACACAAATGAGGGTAATGAGGAATACACAAAGTAAGTGCACACATTTTCATGGTTATTCTTGTTTGTAGTTTGGAGGAACTTATTTCCCACACAAATCTTGTTGTTTTTTCTTCATTATTGTTGTTCTTTGGATTGTTTGTGGTTGGTTGGTGGTGATTTTGTTCTTAAATTGCTTGACATCATTTGTTGTCTTTGTTTTGGTTGAAATTCCAGGTGATGGTATGAATGATTATGTGAGGTTTGTTTTAGATGATTGATTCCTTCATGGTAGGCATGACATACATTTCAATAGTACATATGTGTTTTTCACTCAATGAAGGTCTTACCGTCATAACAACAACAATGTCTAGTCCTAAGTCATAAGTGCAAAAGAATAAATATATAAATTCATTGCAATTGTTTCTACCAATTGTGAAGTCAGTTTTCACTTCTGTGAAGCTCCTCTTCACAAATGATGGAGACACTTGAAGCTGAATTGCTTTGGATCTTTGATGAAATCTTGAGTCTCTTAAAATATTTGAAAGCCTTTGTGAAGCCTTAGAGTTCACATCTTTGGTGTGCAAGGGTGCTACAAGTAAGTGGGGACTCCTTGATTTGTTTGGGGTTGCAAGTTTAGCCACCAAAATAATATAATCCAATCTAAAGAGTTGGTTGTCGTGGGAAGGGGTCCCAAGTTGGTTAAAAGGAGGGGCTTGGTGCTGCTCATTATGGGAATGGCCCCTTGGGAAAGTGGCTTAATGGGGGAAAAAAATCAATGGGCTCCACAGGTTCAAATTATAACAGTAAATGGTGTTTGGTGACGACAATGGTGAGAGCGTGTATTGACAGTAGCAGTGGGTGTCTTGGTGATGGGAGGTAGGTATGATTAGTGACTCCAGGCTTATCCACATGGGATCACCATCTCAAAGTTTGTGGGTGTGCACCAATGTGTAGGCAACCAAGGGTGGCGGACAGATGGTGCAGCAAATAGTGAGGGTGATTGACAGGGTGGGGTAGCGAGAAAATAGGACCTTTGAAGTGTGGTTGACAATTTTGTGGCAAGGCAAATAGCTGGCAGCAAGTCATCACCTCATAAGAGAGTATTAGTTTTGCAGCCAATGCCGAATCTTGAAGGGATAGAGTGGTATCATGACATCAATGACATGGCCTACACAAAGGGTGCATAGTAGCGGCACGATAGGGCCATACTGGAAGATCAGAAGGAATCCAATGCTCGCTCCCTGATCAAACAGCTGTAACCTTTTTGTTTCTCTTCTAGTTTATTCACGCCCTACATTGTTTTTTTTTAAAAAAAATAGTAGCGGTGGCAAGATGATGGGGAGGTGTTGAGAGCATTGTGTTGTTGCACAAAAGGGTAATGTGAGACTCATGATACAAACACTAAGCAGTGTTTAGATAGCAAGTGTAGAATCAGCCGTAGTGAGCATCATGTATGAGCTCGTGTGCTTGAACAAAGTTACTCAACCGGAACAAAATTTCAAAGGATGTGGCAGGGTCGTATGATGCCAGCAATTGGTTAAGTGCGGGATTGATTGGGTAGAAGAGCAACACTTCATAGGCTGAGGTAGGTGGTGACTGACAAGGTCGGCATGTTCTATTAGCAAGTAGCTGGCAACGATCTTGATGTTGGGTAGGTTAGGTAGTCAATGCAGCTGATGAGGTAGCCAATGCTTTAAGAGCGCATTGATTGCGGCTGAATCTCGAATGATGTGATGAGCATTGATAGTGCAGTGAAAATGTGTGGGTCCGGGGCAGTACTGTTGATAATGCCACGGATGATGTCGAGGATAGATAGGCGTGTGACTATTTGTAGCCAAAAAAAAAAAAATTATTTAACCACCAAGAGAAGTCCAAGCTAGCTTTTGAGAATATCTCTAAGAGCCTAGTCCCGTTGTGTACTAGTGAATTTAGTGAAATTATCAAAATCACCTTGCATGATGGTCTCACAAAGCATGTTTGCTTTTAGAAAATTTAGAAATACAATGACAATTCGCCAACTATGCACACAAAAGAGATTACAAAGAGCTGCGTACATGCTAGCTTGTCGCATGCACCTTGCTTGTTGCACATGTTACACACAAGTTTCTTGCTTACACACACCTCTTGTCCTCATAAAGGTATACACATGCTCCACATGACTTCTAAACTAGGGGGCTTTTCTATGGGTGTGAGGTGCAAAAAAATCCACAACACCAACACCTTCACTTCTCTATTTAACACTACCTAAAAGTATTATTGTGCTCTATGTGCCTTATTATTACAAATGGTCTTCACAACATTGCACTCTTTGTGCCTCATGAGGTGGCATGCGGCATTCTTCAAGATCCATAAATGGCAACAAGGAGTGGTCAATGAATATCAAATTATCACAAAGAGATTCAAGTTTATTATCTTGTTCTTGAATACCATGACTATTTAGTGTCCATTCCTTTTAAATTCTAGAGAGACATTGTGTGATCCTCCACTATACTTTTATATGGGACTCATGTAGACCACACACTATCTACCTTTTTAGTTTTTTCAATAAAATTCTCTTAGGACAAAAAGTTTAACCAGTGCTTTGGCTTTTCTTTCGTAGCTCTTCAAGATTTTTGTCGTGCAAACTTGTTCAATTGAACACATTAGTTAGTGTAAGGTTAGTGCTCCATTTTGATGGAGAGATTGAATGCATGCTTTTCACCAATAAAAATCTTCTATGTTTACTTATTGTAAGTTATCTTTTTTGTTTAAAACCAAGTGATAAAATCACGACGCCTGCATAGAGATGTTGATGGCATCAAGGAGTACACGTAATGCTTGAAAAAACCCTAGGTTTAGTGTAATCCTACCTACAAAATTTGACATTTACCTCTTAATTTTAAATTTGAAGGTGAGAAAACCTATGGGATTTAGAAAAATTTAGTGTTCAAACTTTCAAATATAGTCAATATACTTGTAAAAGTTCTCTCGTCTAGGTTTTTTAAGTTTTTGGAATGAAGGATTTTTTTAGACTTAGTGTGTGTGTGTGTGTGTGTGAGTGTGTGTGTGCGTGTGTGTGCGTGTGTGCATGAGAGAGAGAGAGAGAGAGAGAGAGAGAGAGAGAGAGAGAGACCTCTGGCCCTTAATATGTGGTACTCTTCTTTTTCACTCAAGATTTTAGTAGTAACAAAGCACCTAACGTTTTTTTTTCATAAGTATGCATTATGGTGGCTACAATACTAGAATTAATTCCAATAATAGAAAAGCCTATGATGAGGAAATCAAATGAGAATGGAGGATAATAAGTGTATTAAAGAATAAGTGTATAATGGTTAAGTTAGTAGATGGGTTAGGAGTAAGTGGGATGTTCGGCCAGTTGGCCTGAATCCCAACAAATTCTCACTTGAAGGCCAACGCAACCCAAGTGACCTGATATGTACAACCGTGAAACAATCTAGTGGCTTTAACCTAAACCCATCAACTCACTGCAATGTGTAAACCGCTCCAAAGCTAAGACTTTTGTCAAAGCATCTGCTGGGTTGTCCTCAGTGTGTACTTTGACCAAATTAATGAGCTTTTTGGCCAAGAAATCTCTCATGAGATGATACCTGACTTCAATGTGTTTCGATTTGGAGTGAAACACGGGATTCCTTGCCAATACAAGAGCACTCTGACTATCACAATATATCACTGGAGTCTCATCAATGCCAAGATTTTTGACCAAGCAAGATAACCATACAGCCTCTTTACTTGCATCCGACAATGCAACGTACTCTGCTTCCATAGTGGAAGACGATGTACAATCTTGAAGACGACCTCCAAGATACTGCTGCTCCAGCAAATATGAAGACATAGCCAGATGTCGATCTCCTATTATCAACATAACCCGCATAGTATGCATCCGCATAACCCAAGATGGATGCATCAATATTTCCGAAGCGTAAACACCTTCCGACCGTTCCTTTGAGGTACCTAAGAATGTGCTTCACTGCTTCCCAATGCTTGCTGCCAGGATTTTCCATATATCAGCTCACCACTCACACTGCAAAAGCAATGTCTGGCCTTGTGGCTACCATAGCATACATGAGACTGCCCACTGCCGAAGAATATGGTACCTTAGCCATTTCAGCTCGCTTAGCATCAGATTTGGGTGTATCTTCCTTGCTGAGTTTCAAGAATGCCTGCATTGGGGTACTCAATCTTTCTCCCCCTGCATATTCAAATGCTGCAAAACTTTCTTAATGTATATTTCTTGAGATAACTCAAGAATACATCGTTTGCGATCTCTTTTGATTCGCATGCCAAGAAAGTGTGTTGCTTCCCCCAAATCTTTCATTGCAAAATTATTGCTAAGTGTTTTCTTCAAGTTGGCAATCTCCGCAATGGATTTCCCAGCTATAAGCATGTCATCAACATACAAAACTAGAATGATCATCGAGCCATCATCTAGATTTCTTGTGTACAAGCATTAATCCTCTTCACTCCTTTTATATCCTTGAGACCTCATACATGCATCAAATTTATAATATCACTACCTTGAACCCTGCTTTAAGCCATAAAGTGCCTTTTTGAGCTTACATACTAGCTCCTCACAAGATGCGTTCTCCTGAACAAACCCTTCAGGCTGCTGCATGTAAACATCCTCATCGACATCCCCATGAAGAAATGTTGTCTTCACATCCATTTGGACAAGTTCCATGTCCTCAATTGCTACAAGATCAAGTACGGTTCTAAGCGTTGTCAACATGACCACAGGCGAGAAGATTTCATCAAAATCGACTCCCTTTTGTGGTTTGAACCCTTTGGATACAAGTCTTGCCTTGTACCTTGGATTTGGATCACCTGAGGTAAATTTCTTTGTAAACCCATTTGCAAGGTAAATCTTTTGCATCAGTTGGTAATTCTACCAAGTCCCAAGTGTCATTAGCCAAAATCGAGTTATACTCAAATTGCATAACTTGCTCCCACTTCACCACATCATCTGTCATCATAGCTTCTTGGTAGCAGCTTGGCTCACCGCAATCGGTCAACATGATGTAATCAAGACCTCTGGCTTGAAAATGCGCAGGTGGATGAGATACTCAAGTAGACCATCTCACTCCTTGACCATTGCTATCCGATCCCTCTGGAGCATTGCTAGTGGAAGGTACATCACTAGCCCACTGAGTTGATTTCACTGTCTCTGAGGCAACATCCTCGAAAGTGACTCTCCAAATCTCTTTTTCCTTGATATGTTGTTTATGCATCTTTGACTCATTGAAGATCACATCTGAACTACGGATGACTCGATGAGATTTCAGGTGCCAGAGACGATATCCCATCTCTCCATCTGCACCATATCCAATGAAAATACATTTGTGTGACTTTGGCTCTAACTTTTGTTGAAGTTGTTTAGGCACGTGAGCATAAGCTTCACAACCAAAAACACGTAGATGGTCATAGTGTGTCTTACTTTTAGACCATAACTCTTCTGGAATCTCATAATTCAATTGCGTACTAGGTGAACGATTTATAATGTGCACTGCGGTCAAGACGGCTTCTGCCCAAAAGCCTTGTGTGAGATTTTCCCTAGAAAGCATGGTTGTAACTCTTTCCTAAATTGTACGATTCATGCGCTCAGCAACTCCATTATGAGCTGGTGTCTATGGTGCAGTAAACTTCCTTTTAATCCCCCTTTTAGCACAGAAATTATCCAAAACTCCTTGGAGACATACTTTCCATTGTTGTCAATCCGCAACCTGTTGAGTTTCTTGCCGGACTGATTCTCAACGAGTGCCAAAAATTTCTCGAACACAGGAAGAACTTGATCGTTATGTTTCAAAGGATAGGCCCACACCTTTCGAGTAGAGTCTTCTACGAATGTCACAAAATAGCTGCCCCCCCCTAGAGATTTGGTTGACATAGGACCACAAACATCACTATGCACTAAATCTAGGGGTTCAGCATGCTTTTGACCCGATGGTAAGTGCACGGACCTAGTTTGTTTGCCATAGATACAGTGCTCACAAATAGGAAAGTCAACATAAGACAAGACAGGTAAGTAGCCAAAACGAATAAGAGTTCTCATTCCTTTTTGGCTAATATGACCTAGCCAGCAATGCCACAACTCATAGATGGCAGCTCGGCTATAGATATGTAATCATGACCAACATCTAACACGTGCATGGAATACAAGGTACCATGATTCTGACCTACAACAAGATTACCTTTGTGTACTATCCACGAACCATTGCCAAATATGGTGTTGTAACCCATATCATCAAGTTGACCAACAAAAATCAAGATTTTACTCAACTTGGGCAGATGTCTAACATTACATAAAGTAAAGTGCGTGCCATTCCTTAGATACAATTTGACGTTTCCGACCCCCTCAATGTCTAGTTCATAAGCATCACCAAGTCTCACTTTTTCACAAGAGTGAGAATAAGTAGAGAATCACTCTCTATGTGGTGTCACATGGAAACTCGCACCAGAATCTACTATCCAATTCTGTGCATATTACGCATCTTCTGTAACAAAAGCCTCAACAGGTAGATCTGCTATGAAGACCAATACGTCAGAGGTAAGTGGCATAACAACCACTGGAAGAGTCTCTCCAATTTTTCTTTGCCCTTGTTTGAATCATCAGACTTAGAAGTTTCACCAGATTGTTTATCCTTCTTGCTTTGCTACCATTTCCTATAATCCTTCTTCATATGCCCTTTTTTATGGTAGTGATAGCCCTTGACATTACGCATAGAACCCCGAGACTTACTGCGTGAGCCCCCATGTTCCTTGCTTTTGGCACGAGTTTGAGTGCGACCCCTCTGTCTATCACTAGTATTATACGAATCACCATCCTTCTTGCCTTCGAGAGATTTCCTACAAATCTCCTCAGTAAACAGACTCCCAAGGACGTCATTGTACACTAGACCGGTACTAGGTGCTGAGTTGCTAATCACAGTATAGAACGTATCCCAAGACAAGGGTAAACTACATAGCAAGAAGATACATTTGATTTCCTCATCGAAGACCAAACCTTGAGTGGTCAACTGAGTGAAAATGATATTGAACTCATTAATGTGAGTAGATATAGTGCCCTCTTCCTTCATACGAAGGTCAAACAGCTTCTTCATCAAGAAAACTTCATTAGTGGCACTTTTGTTCTCATAATTGGAACACAACTTATCCCATACATCTCTAGCAGTCCTTTCTCCAACTATAGTAAAGTACACAGATTTGGCAAAATGCAAATGGAGGGTAGATTTGGCCTTAGCATCAAGTTTCTCCCACTCAACATCTATATACTCGCCCTCTGGGCGCTCCATGATAGGATCCAGCTGGCCTTTTTGTATAAGAACATCTTGAATGTGCTCTTTCCAGTTAGCAAAATTCGTCCCATTAAATTTTTGGATATTGTAAATATTCTTTTCACCACTAGATGACATGGCTGCAAGCTAAAGATAATATGCCGTGGGAAGCATGTGCGATTGCAAGTGCAAGAGGAGAGAGAGAAAGAGAGACCTGCTTTGGGTGGAGCGCACAGCAACGTTATCCTGTTTGCAGCTTCTTATTCTGTTGTATTATAGAATAAGTGTATAATGGTTCAGTTAGTAGATGGGTTAGTAATAAGTGGGATGTCCAGCCAGTTGGCCTGAATCCCAACATTCAAGGGGTCCAATAAGAATTTAGATACATAAAAATAAGTAATTAAGTTCTTTCTCTCAAAGAGGAAAAAGAGGACACATGTCTAAATGAAATAATAAAATAATACGAGAGAGAGAGAGAGAGAGAGAGAGGTGTGGACCAAGCATGAGAAGGGGGGGTATACCCTCACACATACACAAACACATTATCTCATTGTGTGGAGTGCAAAATGCAAGAGCTCCATCTCCTTCTCCAAGTTTGTTGAGAAGTGGAGAGCCTACACCAACACTCTTGGCTATGGAATCCAAATCCAACCAAGAGCCATGCTTCAATGCTTAAGCTTGCCATCTTCTTCACCTTCATTACTATGCTATTATGCTATGCTAAGCAAGAAGAGTGATGATAACTGAGGAACTATTTCTTTCTCCTATGGAATGTTTCTTCTTCCTCTTTCCTACCCTCATTCCTCGCTAGCTCTCTCCACCTTCGAAGGTGTTTGAGGCCTTGGGACTGAGGCATAGTTAATGCTTTTTGCCAAGTTTATGTTAAGCTCATGATGCATGAAGCTTTCCATCTTCATAGTGATGGCCAGAAATGACATGCCATATGGGGTGGCCTCTACACCACACATAGCCTGAACATACCCAAGCATCATCTCAAAGTATGAGTGATCCTATAGGTAGGAAGGGGCACCACCTAGCATAAGTGCGGCTAGGATGCAAACATACATGACCTAGGATAGCAAACGTGAAATTCTCTCTAGGTAATCAACATGAAATGGTGGTGTAACAAACGTCCACATGTAAAGAAATGCTTGATCTCTAGTCATTAGTGTGTGCACGAGGGAGGTATGTGAAAAGCTCGAAACAGGGCACACTGACTGGCAGGAGAGATTGCACATGATGGAGCACAAGCAGGGAGATATAAAAGAGATGAACCATCCCGTAATAGTGAGATATCAAAATAGAGAATGGACCCCAAAGATCAAAACAACATTGCACCCTTTATTGGCGATGATGATACTTACCGTAGTGGAGATCTTGACGATTACAAACCTGATCATGGAAGGTAGGCATCATATGGTGCATGGCGAGGTTGAAGTAAGCGGGAAGGTTAGTTAGGGGAAAATATCAAGACAATGCGGCCACCGACGCCATCAATCACCAACATCGAGAGCGGCCCAAGGTAGCATGGCATTGATGCCTTCAATTCAAGCGCGCTCATGTTTCTTGGCGGGAGCGTAGTGACTACTTCACGTGCATAGAATGATCATGATCAGTAACTCAACCGTGATGTGGTGAATCATGGGGAGAATGGTGATGTTGCCAATGTTAAAATGCCCAAACTTACAATCAAACATGATGCCATTAGCTCTCTAGCATGAGGTTCATTATGTGCTTAGTGGTGCTTACAATGTAGAGCGCATGGAGCTAGTGTGCTTCTCCTTCACTGGTGTCTTCTCTGTTGTGTGTGTTTTTTGTGCTAAGCGGAGGCCTCTTTATATAGGCTTGAGAGGTGGTCCTTACCTATTGGTCATTGCAAATATCCTTTGGGGGGATGGATGCAAGGCATACAATTAAAGATGATAGATGGATGCAAGGCATACAATTAAAGGATAACCTAAACCTTGTCAATGCTTACAATGCTTCCCTAGAGTAAGAAAATGTACAAATGTTTAAAATGAACAAAGTTATTGTCTTATAAGACTCTCTTTTTCTTTATTGTGCACAAATGTGAAGTAGTATGCACGCTTAGATCAAGTTTGCGGAGATGACGTCTCCCAAACACCAAGTAGAGATTTTCGCTCTACTATGGAAGATTGATAGGACTAATGTGCAGACATGCTTACGGCAGCTTAGGCTCTCAAGCGCCAAGTGGACTAGTCATTCATTCTGGAACGATGTCGTAGGGTAACTTAGGGATCCTCTACCCGCTAGGAAAAGTACTAATGAATATGCTTTATCTTCTCTACCCCATAGTCGAGGACGACTATGATTTCAAGAGAGAGGTCATGTTATAATAACTAATATCTAATTCTCCTAAATTATTTTCTCATGTTAAATTGATCATTTAATATAGAGAAGCGCCAGGGGAGAAAAAGCTAGAATATTGGCTAAGCAGGGAGACCGGCCATAGTAGGGATCCAAAGGATGGAAAATAGGGATCCAAAGGGGGGGGGCATCTGCAAAAGAGAAAGGTGCAACAATGGGCTAAAAAGACCCTAAGGTTCAGCCCATTAAGACTTCCAAAATGCTAAGGTTCCAAAACTCAAAGGTTGTGTCCAATGGTCAAAAGCATAGGAAATTGGATGCTTTGTGTGTGTCACAAAAAGTCTTCACAAACTCCTACATAGGAGGGGGCAAGCCCAAGAAGTAGGGGAGGAGAGAGAAACACACACACACACACACTCACAAGCTTCCTTTGTACACAAGGGGAAAGAGGGACACATGTCAGCTCCCTAGGCCAGATGCCCGCAAGGTGTACTCAAATCCTATTGGATGGCCATAGAGGTGGAACAATGAGAATTAGGCTAGAGTAAATCTAATTTAATTAATTAAAAAACACTTAATAAAAGAATCAATGGGAATTAAACTTTCTAGAAGACTGTTGGACAGTCTCCCAAGGGGTCCAATGAGCATTTAGCATCCCAATGGCCAATAGGTAAGGACCACCTCTCAAGCCTATATAAAGAGGCCTCCGCTTAGCACAAAAAACACACACAAGAGAGAAGACACCAGTGAAGGAGAAGCACACTAGCTCCATGCGCTCTACATTGTAAGCACCACTAAGAACATAATGCACCCCATGCTAGAGAGCTAATGGCATCATGTTTGATTGTAAGTTTGGGCATTTTAACATTGGCAACATCACCATTCTCCCCATGATTCACCACATCACGGTTGAGTTACTGATCATGATCATTCTATGCACGTGAAGTAGTCACTACGCTCCCACCTCTCAAGCCTATTGGTCATTGCAAACTTTGTACATCCCGACATGACCATCTTCACTTTTGGTCTCTACTTTGAAGACCTCATTAACACCATCTGCTACACATATCTCTTCTACGACCTTCGCTCTCAGGGCTAGTGCTAAACTAATATTGCGAGCAGCATCCTCGAAAATGGAAGTCCGATATCGTACACGCACACCATCTCTCACTGTGGCTCTTGCACTGCCTTCAGGAGTGGATGTATCTTTTGACTTGAAAGGAGAGTTGGTCATATTTTGTGCAGGAACAACCGGCGTTACATTAGATATTCCTTCTTTGCTGAGCTCCACTTGATACCCCCCTTCATGCAATATTTCCACCTCATCCTCCAATAGGTTGGTGCCCACATGCACGGGCCGTGTGTGTGGTGGATGTTGAGGCTGCGGCTTAATGTTCTGGTCTACTATATGGTATTGCAAGACATGATCCAGACAAAACCAAAAACATTGATGCACCACATCATTTGGATGCTTTCGATATCCTTTGAAAGATGGGGCCGGTATACCAAGGCTAGAACCTGCAATACTGCATCCACACCTTTGTCCTCCTCTTGGTGTGCCACTACATGTGACCCTACTACCTTGTGGAGTTCGGCGTATGGCCCACATTGCCTCATTGACCTTGCGCTCAACTACATACTGCCCACCAGAACCTATACTTCGTTCTGGGTTTGTGATATCCCTTCTTCTACAAAGTTGATCTTACGTGGTCTTCCACACTTCTTACGATCTTTGGTGACCGAGTTGTACTCAGGCCTATGTGATGCATCATCTTCCACGTTGATAACCTCATTTGGCTTGTGTTTTTGCCTTGATGTCTCCTTATCTCCTATCAATGGAGTTTGTTGTTTATACATTGGAGTGCCCTCAGTAGCCTTATTCACTGCTCTTATCACTTGGCTAGGACGTTTTTCATGGCTTTCCGCAAGCTTTTGTATTGATGGACCCTTCCCAATGTGTTTTCCATGGCTGTATGAAATGGCCTTTGTGCTCTGTAAGATGGAATTTGCAAGGTCGGTTATACATGCATCATATAATGAAATGCATTTAGAAAAACCCTCCCTTGCTAACCAGCTACCATGCTTGCTCTCCGCAAGGTTTGTGCGTGGAGTGTTTGGTCCATCAGAGCTACTTTCTACACACGTCATAATGCCACCCCAATGCGCAATACGAATCTCCCACCAACTAAGCCATGAATCCATGTATGGAATGTTACGGTCCATGCAATGGCCGTTACGCCACCATTGGCGTATCAAACGAGCCTTTTCTACTACAACCTCTTTTGTTGGTGCTTGCCTCTACTTCCCACACATTGCTTTGTGTGTGCGTTGAGAAGCTTGCACCACATACTTCATTGTGTGTTGATTCAATCTTTGCTTCCAATGGAAAAGACAAGAACGCTCTTGACCGCTCATTGTCATGGTCTTGTCACCACCATTGAAAACAATTCGAATTTCATTCCAATTTGCTTGAGCTTCATCCGCCATGAAGCCAAAGAAATTAGCTTTGTCGCACGCACATGATATCATTACATCATTGAGGCACTCCTAAAACAAACATTGCGTTTCCATGTCTTCTTGTTTCATTTCACAAGTTGCAATAGTCAAAAGGTCCTGCATGTTGTAAACAAATTGTTTTAGAGAGAGTCAAAGGCAACCCACAAAGCTGTTAAGGTGTGCCATGTACCTTGGATCATAGACATGACAGGCCATAGTCACCCATTCGTTAACACGTCTGGTGTGATCAAACTGGATCCACGCACGTCGAAGATCGCCATCCCTATCTTGTCGCATTCGGTCACCAGGTCCACACCGGATGTTGGACCAATTGTGGACATTTTGAAGACATAACATTTCTCCCCCTCCGTACCTTGACCAGGAAACCGGCTTCCATGTAAAAGTCATATGTGCAGTCTCGCTTCAGCTTTAGGAGTGCATCAATGCTGAAAGATTCTTTGTCAACCCCTCTACGTAAAATAGATACTGACCTTCGAAACCTAACAATGTTCAAAGTGTTTAGATAAAAAATACTTTAGCATAGAGTTTTGCATCGAAATTAGAATCTAGGAAATGCTCATACCAATTATCTTGCACCAATGGCTCCAACTCCTCAGCGATTGCAAATAGTTGTTGCTCGCCTAAAATTCCTTCATTGGTGTTGTTGCAAAGAAGTTTTGTACTTATAATTTCTTTTGCCAAACACATTTGAACCTTCCTGGCTCCTGTGTGTGGGTCAAACGTCAAAATCCTTTGCACCATCACCTTGGTGTTGTCCGTTAGTGTTTTGGATGTGCCACTACGCACATCGTGTCGATGTGTGCCACGATGAATCATGACTCTAGTGGCAGTCTCTTCGGATGTCATGACATAGTATACTACACAATCACATGTTGCAATACAGAAAGCAATTTCCTTACAAAAGTGGCATGTAACGCTCTTATCTCCAATTTTACAATATTGTCTGGGTGCAGTTTCCTTTTTGTATGTACCCGTTGAAATGACTTGTATTGGGAATATGATAATTAACCAAGCGGATACATTGTTCATTCATACACTTGAGAGATCTTATGCAATGACTAAGACGCACTACACCTGGAAAAACTATATTGGACGTTTGTGGCTTCGGCCACAAATGAGGATCATACTTATGCTCCATTGCATCCATATGGTGCAACTTTCCCTTGGTAGGTGGAAATTCTAAAACAAGATCACCATTTTGTAAGACTTGGAATCTCTGTAACTTGTTCCAGTTGTTGTATTTGCATTAAAAGCTTTGTCAATGTGCCCTTCTTTTCGGCCTGTAAGAGTTTTTGTCTTGTACTCCTTTTGAAGCTATTTGAGAGCAAAACTTGAGGCGGGGTGCATAGATCTATTAACTCCTTTTGAGCAAATTGCAACTGTGATGGACTATCCACAATGGCAATGGGATATTGCGTTTGATGGGATACATTGACTTTGTATTTACCTGAAAGCTGTTCATCCAGCACATAGATGAATTCACCCAAATTGTTGAGCATCCTTTCAAGAGGCAAATTCATTTCAATATCACCAACTTTGATGACTGCATCTAAAGTTGTAAATTGCATTGGAGAAATTAATTCTAAAAGAAATGATTCATATTTTATAAATTTACCATTGTAAAAAGGATAAGAAAACTCTTTACCCAAGAAAAATAAAGAGCAAGCCATAATAATATGCTAAACAAATAATTAAGCACAAGATCACATTGTATGAAGTAACAAATTGTTTATATACTCACGTCTAATAATGTAGCCGTTATAAATTTAAATTTAATGATATTTTATTATTTTTAATAAGTTTATGTAAAAAATATACAAAATATTTAATTAAAAAATATTTGTGTGACTGTGTGAGCACCTGAATATTAGTCTAGTGCAATAGATAAAAAGAAAAATTTCGGACAAATAATTATTTAAAAATTTTCTTTTCAATGTTTGTGTGTAAGGGGAATGTGTGAGCGGTCGGGTGTGCTAACGGGAGGGGGATAAGAAGCTGTTAGTCGAAGGGTTGGGGAGGCGGGGGCATGTGGACGGGCTATCGGGGGGGACGTGTGCGGGCGGCGAGGAAGGGCCCGGTAGGGGGGGGCGCTGTTTGTCAGCGGCCTTTAAGCAAGGACGGGGCTCCTGTGTGTGCGGGTTGCCAACGCGTTGGCCAGGGGTGGCCACGCGCCCTTGGCCAGCGCGTTGGCCATGGGCGGCCACACACACACACGCGCACGCCAGCGCGTTTGTGTGTGTGTGGACACACACGTGGCCACGTGGATTTGCCACGTGTACCGTCGTCAATCGACGATACACGTGGAGTGCCACATGGCCTAGCGTACTGCCATGCAGGCAGCACGCAGGCCACGTGGTGGGCCACGTGTACCTCCATTGGATGTCAATACATGTGGCATGCCACGTGGTGCCTTATTAGGCACCACATGGTGTGCCACGTGTACTGTCGACCAACGATAGTACACATGGCCTGCGCGTAGCCTACGTGGTAGTGCGCTAGGCCACGTGGCATGCCACGTGTACCCTCGGCTGCCGACAGTACACATGGCAAATCCACGTGGCCATGAGGCGGCCTGCGTGGCCGCTCCATGGCCACCTGGACTACCACGTGTGTGTGTCCACACACACACACGTGTTGGCAAGTCCACACGTGTGTATGTGTACACACACACGTACACGCTGGCATGTGTGTGCAGTGCGTGTTTGTGTAAACACACACACACACATTGGCATGCGCATGTGTGTGTACCCACACACACGCCAGCACGTGTGTGCATGTTGTTGTGGCACAAACGCACGCACACACACACGCACAAGCCCACATACATACACACACACAGGCACACACATACGCACGTACGCACACACACGCGTGCATGCGCACACACACATCTTCACCCACCTCTCTCTCACACACACACATATTTCAAATTAATTAAATTAAAAAATTAGTTTTAATTAATAAAATTTGAAAGCTTTATAAAGAGCATTGACACACTCTTTTCATTTCTCTATCTTTCCTCATCTCTATTTTCTTGTATTACACAGATCTCTCCGTCAAGTCTTCTTTTGCTCACTTATCTTTCTCAAACTCTTAGCTACAATTTCTCATAAGTCATAATTATATCTATCTTCTTTAATTCTTTAGCGCAAGTATGAGAACAAGAAATCAATCCAAAAATACTGGTGCCTTGCATGAGGTTGATGTTACTACATCGCAAGAAGTCCCTTCACAATGCACTCAAGAGACCGAACAATCTCACGCCTTGAGTTCTTTAGATTGGATTGTGTCCATCGTAACCGGAGTGGATGGAACAATACAATCAAGTGGAGGATTGAGTCATCATGTGGAAACAACTACCACAATTAAAGATGTAAGAGATGAAGCGTTTGGAAATGTGATAGACAAGCATATTTCATTGGGCTGGGTGGATTCTCATAGAGCTCCATACGATGGCATACTTCCATGGTTGCCTCTATGTTGACTTCTTTCAAACCCCGCCATCCGCACGCATGATGACCTAAGGTGGATTTGCAATTATCCATTGCAAACAAAAGCTACCAACCAAGCATGGCAAGATTTATTGTTAGTGAATGGATTCCTGAGGAGGATCATAAGCAATTTTCTCGTCGTGGTCACACTTCGAGAGATCTTGCAATGTCATACGATTTGGATAAAGAGCTTCGTCAAATCCCCGAGCTTAGTCACATGGTCGAGAGGTACTTTTTGGTTTGGGATGGTAATTACAGGTTGGAGGCATGGATGCGATGGATAAACGAGAATGACATCCCAATTGAGAAGTCACCAAAGGTGGAGTGCGTTCTTGTTGATTTTCAACCCTATGAGACAACGGAGTTTCTACTGATTTTGAGAATGATCAATAGGTAAGCCCAACTATTTTTTTGCGAATGTAAATGCATCTTATTTTTTTGACAATGTAAATTACAATCAAGTGTTAAACAGGGCCACAAGGGTTTTGGTGCCTCACACAACTGGTCATCATATTTTCATGATGAGAAAGCTAGGTTTGGTGGACCCTACTTCACTTTTGCAAAAATTTCTCCGAAAGAGCACGTCTGGCAGCAAAAAGGGCTTTCAATTTTAGGGGTCCAAACAAATCAAAGTGGCTAAAATTGCCAATGGATGTCCTTGGGCAACTCATTTGGAAGGTATGCTTGAAACCAACGCTAAATGAGAATATGTTTTGATTGAGAAATCTTATTATGTGTATTTTGATTGAGTCCTTGGCAAATGATAGGAAGAGTTCGATGTTATGTATAGTAGTAAAACGGAAGGGCTACCAACAAAAGGGAGTTTTGACTACGAGTTGGCACCTGACGCATACGAGGAAAGCATCAATCTAGCGCCATCTCAAAGAGAGCAATATTTCACGCACAAAGGGCTTGAGATAGCCACCATTGCAAATCCAGAGAATGGCAACGATTTTTTCCAGAAATGTATAGCATTTACAAGTTGGGACGAGAAGACCACCAAAATGACATCTCGAGAGTGGCAGAGGTTGCGCGTGCACGCATTAGCCCAAAAGAGTAAGTAAATGTCATTTAAATCATTCGATATCTTTCTCTTTTTATTATGTAGCAATGAAAAATAAGTTTCGCTTTTCCTTTGCTAGGAAGTGCCACTTGATTGATTTGCTCCAAGGTGGTGATGCATCATTGAAGGAGAATGGCATAGGGTGATGGAGAAGGCCTGGATCCAGTGGCTTCGATATCACGTGGATTGGTGGCAATTAGAAAGGTTAGATTTAGTGATTATGTGAACCAGCTAGCAATTTGTTCATAATCTAACTTGTGAATTATTATTTACTGCAGGAGAGTGCTTGAGATGGCCGAGAAAATGGAGGGCGAGAATCATAATTTTTCTATCCAACACGAGAAGGCTGAAGGTAGGCATGGTTGCACACTTGCCCATACATTACTGACATACAGACAGAAGCACTTTGACAAGGCCTTCAAGAACTGGAGTGCTTGGATCAAGTCCACACAAGATCCCGAAGAGCAACCCCACTTTTCTTGCACGGCATGATGCTTGTTGTACAGGTTTGACATATTGACAAATTAAGAATGTAGTAGGATACACTAATCTTGTTCTCGGTGGCTCAAAACATTGTGGTCTATCTTGTAGATAGTGGAGAGATGCTCTTGTCTTCCTCATTCCCGAGCACCCCAGTGATGCATGGTGCATGTCGGAGAGAGAGGAGACGGCCTTATATCTTGATGAGTGGATAGATGACTTGCGGCCAAAGGGAGCGTGGCTCAAGTGTCCTTGGTGGCTGTACTAACCGGACAAGGAGTACCCACCAAAGAGGAAGCACTATACATAGGTATCATACTATATAGTTTTTACCTTTGCCATGCAACAATACAACATGGGCTCAATAACTGTTCTTTTTTAATTATTAGCGGAGCATACTGTGTCACAGAAGAAAGCCATTGTGATAGAGGATGCTCTATCTCCAAACACAAAAAAGAAACCGGACAAAAAGAAACAGACCGCAAAGAAAGACCTGCAAGCACCATTGGCTGACCGGCAATGTGGGAAGAGAAAGAAGAGGGTTGTTGTTTCCAATGATAGTGAGAGTGAGCATGTTGTTGAGGAGTATTTTGTAGAAGTCAGCGATAGTGCTCATAGCCTTGGTGCTATCAGCCACAGTGTACCGACACTTTCCTTCTAGATCGACAGGGGGCATCCAGGAGTCCCCTCCATGTTCACCATCACATGGCAGGGCTACAGAGGACCTATCAGACATGGCCAGAGTTGTGGGAGAAAACCCTCCAGGTACGTGAAAATGGTTAATGTTCTTGTCAGGACACGGGTCCTGTACCCTAAGAACTAGGCTAGGCAAGGACTAAGGCTAAGGGCCGGGCTAGGCAGTGTGGACAGAGGATCCGTCTAGGGCAAGGGGCTAGGAGCCCACCCTATAAGGGAGGTTGGGAGGAGGATCTACCAGAGCCTAGTTGCCTAGTTTCTTACACTGGTATCAGAGCTCAGGGTCGAAGGCAGCCATGGAGGAGGGGTGAAGGGAAGAGGCAGGCCTTACAAGACTCTCATGATCTCTCTCTCTCTCTCTCTCTCTCTCTCTCTCTCTCTCTCTCTCTCTCTCTCTCTCTCTCTCTCTCTCTCTCTCTCTCTCGTTGTCTCTCTCTCGAAGCTCCATGTAGGTGGGTCGTGGGCAAGCTCCATGAGGATGTCCTCTCCTCGATTCTGCAGGGCGGGCATGACCCCTTGAGTACAAGCAGGGAATCTCGTTACTCCGTGTGAGGGGTGGCTAACACGAGGAGGGTCGCCGCCTGACCTGCACCAAAACGGGCGGAGTTGGTCTCTGTAGGATCGCAAGGCGGAGCTGCATCTTTTTCGACACCTGCTCGTCTCTCAATTTTGAACTCAAGGCATGGTGTCGTCCACTCTGTCAAGGCGCAGTTTCGCCATCGCTGTAGGTTTCGTTATTTATTTATTTTTAGTTTTTTTTATTTTAAAAAAACCCCTATAAGGTTTGCAAGGGTGCCTTCCCACCTGCTTCACAATATAAAAGCAGTGCCAAGTCTCTGACCTCCGAAAGCCATCGCTCACGTGCTTTGACAAGCCACCAAGAGGACGGTTTTTACTGCATGCAAGATGGGAAATCCTCGTTTTCTATACATGCATGGCATGTTTGCATCATAGACCCTTCATGTGAAGAAATACCATGCTATTGTCCCCGCGCCTTGTCTATACCGTTTTCCAGATCAAGGGAGCACCCACCATTCCGGCAAAGACTACCGCACAAAGGCGCATGACGACGAGATGTCACGAGGAATCGTTTTCTTTACGAGTTCTATTATGCATACCTTAGAGTAGGACTCCGTGTGTCAGGCATGTAAGACATGTCTAGACAACATGTACGACACGCCTTGGTGTACATGTGTACCTACAATTTTTCTATGGCAACCCCCCTATAAGGAAGAAGTCCATTCCTAGGAGGATTATAGGCAACTTATGGCATGCACGGCATGTTCGTATGTTGATTGAGTTTATTAAGCAAGCTTTCACAAGGTGTGATCCATGCATACAAGGCATGTTTTTATGCTTCCAAGGGATTTGGACCTCATCAATAAGTGTCTACGGCATGGTTGTGAGTGTCCGTATGTTATCCTTCTGGCACCAGGTGCACTATTTGTTCGAGTCAGAGTAAACTCTTGTATGTGGAAGGTTACTTTGACCTACTCTGTCATGCCGAGGACATGCCCTCACGGATTGGGCATAATCTTGTATCCTTGAGGCAAGTATGCATTGGGATTCATGATACGGGCATGTCCCTAGTTATTGCATGAGCCATGGTTTACTCGCTCATACTCTTTATGAATTTTTCATGTGTGCCAATGAGCCATATATGCAAGGCATATACAAGCTCTTGATGGTATTCCCTTACAAGGTTGTACGGGTAAAGCAAGGCCGGTTTCTAAATCCATGAAGATTTGAGTGGTATCCCATTTAAATCCACCCTACTCGCATGACAAGGCATACTCTGCGAGTTGAGCATGACCTCATATGTTGAGTGAGGGTACACCTTTTTTATTCATGGAGATGCTCGCTCCCTTATGATTGCTCGCTCGCTCCAGAGCTACATAAAACACTGCTACGAGCGTGTGTTAGAGATTTCAACATGGAATATGCAAGGCATAATCCCAATGTTTGCCTAGTTGAGCCTTTTTTTTTTGTGAGACACGGTCTCTCTTTTGTGTGGGAAAAAAGAGCTGTGTTCAACTCTTTTGTCTATAAGATAACCTCTCATCAAGCAGAGTTTGCATGCTATGTCTGCACCACATACAAGGCATGTGGGGAGTTGTAAGCTGCAACACTAGAGCTGCTTCAGTTGTTGTCATCTCACCGAACCCCTCCCAGTTTCGCTCCTGCATGACACTTATGTGTTGGTTTTTATGTTTAAGGCCTTCACGGTAGCCAAAGGGCTTCCACTTTTGTATGCAAGGCATGTTACCCAGGGGGTATAAAATAGTTTTTTACTCTAACCCAGCAACTCTGTCAAGGACAGAGTACGGATGGATTGTTGCATGGTTGCTATCAACACTCAACAATACTAAAAAGAACCTACAATTTTGTCTAGATTCACCGGCAAGGAGCCCCTTTCAAGTCATCCTCATACAGTCACGACCCTACACGGTAGACGATCAAGATTTAACAATGTTTTCTGTTGCCTCTCTCGATGAGAGTGTCATACAGACAGATTGTGGAATGCTTACAGGATAAGCTACAATTCAGGCATAAGATGTCTAAGAGCACACATTCTGGGCACACACTCTACAAATTTAAGGAAAGTTCCTCAGCCCAGCATGCTCTTCTTTTCTCCCTTTTTCTTATTTCTTTCAAGAATAACGAAACTCTTCTAAGAAGCTTTTGCTACATATTCTGCTCTTGAGTCAGCTTGAGCCAAGGTGCTCTAACTCATAGCTAGCACGTGGCTACGATGCTACTCAAATTAGTCTTCATCGGTTCGTCGATTGACTACTATTTTGCATAAGGGCTATAAGCCAAACAGGCTAAGCGCCGATGTCTCGAGAAGGGTAAGACCCAACTATTGGCATTCTTTGGGTGATTGTTTTCAAGATATACCCAAGGAAGTACACATCGCCGTTAATGGACAAGCAAAAGTCTTGTCATTACAGCTGTTTAGGGTGTCATTTTTGCCCTATTTGTTTCTAGTGCGATGCTCAAGTTGAGTTTTTGATACTCTTGCACTTACATCAGCTGATCTATACCATGGAGTCTAGAGGCAGCACATAGTTGAGACAACATGGCTGTTAATACTATCTATACATCTGACTTATGTGGATTTCTTGCTCACCATAGCACTACGGCGTGTCTAGGGACATACTGTTTTTGAGATAAAGACCCGGCAAGTGATTGTTACATCACCCCATAGGCATTCAGGATCACAGGTTGATTTGCATTGAGAATCACAGTTAATCTCTCCCAGTTATACTTTCAAGGAAAGAATTCCGCAATCTACCACACGGTTGACTATGTTGTTTACCGTTATCTGCTAGTTGAGCAGTTTCTACAAAGAGTCTTACCAAGAGGTTTGACTACGTAGATTCTCATCCAAGGGCTTGGATTCCAAAGGCAACACTCAGGGTTCCCAGTGCAATGCTGTTTGTTTTCTTCAGGTAGGGGACATGCTCCTCTCCATTTGAATACATGTAAGTGTACATTACGTTCAACTCTCCAGGTACGCATCTATTGATTTGGTGTTATTCCATTTTTAGTATGCTTTGCTTGGTTTTTCAAAACGTCTAGGTACACTTGACTGTTACAGAGCTATGCCAAGGGCATGTCGGCACAAAGTGTTTTGGGCCAAGTGTCCAATCTATCTTTCTGTCTTATGCTGTTACGAACCTACTCGTAGGGTTCAATTTGGCACATGTTGTCACATGGGATACAACATGGTTTAGGAACTCAAGGAGTTCGGTTTAGCCAGTGTGGAGCAAGATAATGAGGGTCCCTCTCACTCTTGTCGCGGAGTGTTTTGCAGTTCCTCCACACACAAGTACATCTTGTACTTGTAGGATGTTCTTTTTCAGACATCCTTAGTTGGGACATATTCCACATGTGGCGAATATGAGTCTTTGGGACTGACACTGGCGCCCCCTATTTCACATATGTGTCACGACAATGTCCCTAAGTGCTGGTCGCATCTGTTTTCTAGACCATTTTTAGCACGACGTATCAGGAGCAATTTCGTGGCCAGAAATTGCCGGATACTTAGAATGACTTGTTAAGGTACAAGTATTGCTAAACAACATCACAGATGGTTGTTTATACATATATCAAATGAAAAAGTTTCATTGTTTGTATCTAGAAGTGATCACTGTTTCACCTTCTATTATGATTCAGACGTTTAAGCAAAGCTTGCAAAAGATTGCAAATGAAAGTATTTAGTTTCTTTTCAGAACTATTTACATTCCTGTTAATGTGTGCTAGGCGTATCACATTTGCCATAAGTATTGGCAAGAATTACCATGGAAATACAGGTTCGGATCTGTTTTTTGCTAAATGCATGCACACTAGGTGTTATGGGCCCTAGTGTTTAGCAAAGGCTAATTTAGAATGGCATGCATATTCCTCAAGTTGTTTCTTATGAAGCATTTTGCACTTTATGTGCACTATCTCTATGAGATCACCTTTGAGTCTATAAATCACCAATAGAGGTCATGGCTCGGTTTAGGCATTTGTGGATTTTTTCAAGTTAACCAGGATGGTTATTTCGGACATTGTTGATTCTTCACCAATGTTAAACACTACTGTGACTTCCCGTTTACCAGTCATCTGGGACGACTGTTTGTAAACCGTGAGGAAAACACACCTCAGTACTGTCAATTATCCAAGGGGATTGGCAGATTACAAAGATTACAAAGATTAATCTTGGGCTAAAGGATCTGCTAAGAGCATACGTTGACACAATGCATTTCTAAATTGATGAGTTTCCCCCTATTCTAGAATTTGCTTAAGTACGATTTTCGACTTTGAACACCTCTTGTGGTGGGGTTGGAGATTGTGTCAATACTTTCATACGTCAAGGACTTACCAGGTGTGCCGAAAGACCAGGTTGGCAAGTCGCCTTCATTAGGGATGAACATGTAACGGACTGTTCAAGATACTCAGGCGAGTAGAAAATCTGGCTCACAACTGCATGGAAAGTTACACCAAGGTTTCCTTGCATTATTCCGGTACCTTTAGAAGATCTGAAAACTGGTTATGCCTTTGGACAACTCTTAGTTGTGGTTACTCCTTTACAATACTCAAGTGAGTTATAAATGGAGTCACCATTTAAACCCAAGTGACTCTTAGTTGTGGTTACTCCTTTACAGCACTCAAGTGAGTTCTAAATGGAGTTACCATTTAACCCAAGTGGTTGCAAACGGACAACAATGTTGAAAATCAAGATATTCCTCTTGGTTTCATTGAACCTCCTCACTGCACCAATTATCGATCATACAGACAACTGGCTCACTTATGGGACGTCAATAAAACACCAGTATTCTTAAGAAGATGTTACTACTTGTGTTTTCGAGGACGAAAACTCTTCCTTAAGGGGGAAGTAATGTCAGGACACGGGTCTTGTACCCTAAGAACTAGGCTAGGCAAGGACTAAGGCCAAGGGCCGGGCTAGGCAGTGTGGACAGGGGATCCGTCTAGGGCAAGGGGCTAGGAGCCCACCCTATAAAGGGAGGTTGGGAGGAGGATCTACCAGAGCCTAGTTTCCTAGTTTCTTACAATTGTGCTGTTCTTTTTAGCATTGCTTGAAAGATATAATTGATCTTATGTTGCTACATACATATATGCATGTAGAGCCACGCCACCTTGCAGTGCATGATAGTGTTAAGTGCTTGGCAAAAGCTATTCAAGATGTGTTGTGCAATGGACAGGTAAGCCACGCTAATTTACAATCAAAGTTATGTCCACAATTTTAGTGCTAACAAAGATTGCATGCAGTTCTATCCAGTCACTACGTAGATTCTTAGGCTCTCTACTATCAGGAACAGGGCAAATGAGCCCCAGCTTGATATTGGGTGACGTAAGTTTGATGTACATGGCCTTTCCCTTACACACTAGGCCACATGCAGCTAGCACGGGTGGGGTTCCTTTATGGAACCAATGGGATAGTGAGCTTGTGGATGTTGCATTCCTTCTGGCAACCGAGTTTCTTTTGGTTGATGGTATGGTTGTGGCGACATGTTGTGCAGAACATCTGTCCATTGTCACTTCGAAGGCAGAGGAAGCTCGATTCCAGTTGTTGAGGATATTCTACATACGGCTGCCGGAGTCTAGTTGCACGATTGTTCAAGACTATGTAGAGGGGGGGGGGGGGGGGGGGGGGGGGGTATGTTATTTTTTGTTTTGATATTGAATAGTAACTTTGATGTTAGCATTTCAAAATAACAACGTTTTAATATTATTCGTAGGTTGGTACTTTGTTGCTGGTCATTTTTTCACCCCCTAGAACCGGTGGGTGTCGGCTTCCGAGGTATGATCGAGCGGATAGAGAGATTGCAGCAAATATATGTGGCTTCTCTCCAGATGACGACATGTTGTGGGAGAAGCTACCAGGTTCAGATTCGACACAGTGGACGCTTGATCATATGGGTAGGCCTTATTGTAGAGGTGTTGAGAGGAGTCCAGCGTTTGCCAGGTGGTAGAAACTTTTTGGAAGTTTTTCTTCATGTTCCTATAAAATTATAGGTATAACAAATCTAAAGATTACTTTATTTTTGTAGATGGCTACTCGGTACCTTCACAGACATGGGAGATACTGTGTTGGATTGTTTTGCAGGAGTGGGGACATTGGCAGCACAATGTTTACTACTACGCAGGCATTGCATCAGTTGTGAGAAGGATTGGTCAGTTTTCAGTACTTGTCTAGAGCCATCTCAACACCTACGTTCCAATTTAGGCTCGACATTGATGTTTCATAGGAGTGACAGAGCTCAGGTACCTGAGCAACCAAAGCAAGTGATAGAGAAGCTTCATCTGCTGGAGCCACCTTTCCCGACACCACTAAGCAGCAGTCAGGGCGGGGCAGTAGCAACTCCATATCCCACTTTCACAGCCCCAGTTTTGGCATGGCGTGCAATTGAACCATCTCCCAGTGCATTCATTGCCTCCACATCTGAGGCCCCGCCTGGAGTTGATCCATTGTCTCTTTCCCTACCTACAGCCCCCCCACATATAGTTCGTACCCTCTGCCATTTGGATGAGTTCCCCCAGCATTTGGTGCACTGCCCCCGTTGGCACGACCTTTGTTTCCTCCTAGAGCATATGGC
The DNA here is from genome assembly GCF_014529385.1 of Adiantum capillus-veneris. Classification (NCBI taxonomy): domain Eukaryota; kingdom Viridiplantae; phylum Streptophyta; class Polypodiopsida; order Polypodiales; family Pteridaceae; genus Adiantum; species Adiantum capillus-veneris. The sequence continues at coordinate 104,081,992 of NC_140953.1, forward strand.
CCCCCACCGACCTTCTTTCATCCACCTCACCCATGATGTATCCCCCCCCATATGTATTTACTTTTGATGCAATGGAACACATAGATTTGGGGTTTGCTATATGAAATAGACCATAATTGTTTGTAAGGAACTTCTGTTTGTCTTATTAATAGTGTATTGAATGCATCCATGGTGGTTTTTGTTTGAATGTAAGTTGGCCGTGAACCGACAATCGAATTTTAGAGAGAGAGAGAGAGAGAGAGAGAGAGAGAGAAATAGATGGGTAGATTATCCCTTCTTTTGGGAACCCGCTCGCCCGATTCTTAAAAAACGCTTGCCAGAAATTCCTCACCCAAAAATTGCGCCCGTGGTGATGATAGCTTAGGTCACTAGGTTCATTTCTTGAGGTTGACACCCTCAAAGAGTCTATGTGCCCCATCCGACTCACTTCTCTGAGTATTGACATTATGTTAATGCTGGTGAGCTATGCTGCAGACGTCCGATCGCGACGACCTCTAACACACTCTAGGTACTTCGTTTGCATAACATTGTCGTTCAATAATCTGGTTGCTCCTCCCATGTGGCACATGGCCATTTCTTTGCCCATGTTTTTGTATCCACGCCTTCAACGGTCTCACGTGCGCAATCAGCAGTCACCTGGTCCGACCTTCTATAGAGTCTCCACACCACATAAGTTGGCAATCTCTCCCTCTCCCTCTCTCTCTCTCTCTCTCTCTCTCTCTCTCTCTCTCTCTCTAGCATGTAGCTCTCTCGTCCTCATGTAAGAATTATTTGTATTGTGTCTACAAAATGGCAGCACATTCACTGACATAACCGAATGTAAAGAGAAGGCCTTGTCCAATTGCATTCACCTATGCTCCCATCTTCATCTAGGTGAGAGGAGTAACATGAGATACCTAGTGAACGGGCTATTGGAGAAATATGGCACCCTCAGAAGAGCACAAAAAGTCCTAGATGAGAGTTCTCTCTGAAACATCATCTCTTAGAGAGCGAGTGATTGCAACATGCCCATTATGGCCGTGGCAAGGAAGCATTGTGCTGCTTTCATTGGATGCCAAGGGAAGGCCTCTCTCCAGATGCAAATCACCTATGCCTGCACTTTGCAGGCTTGTGGCATTACATGAGATGAGAGAATTCATAGTGAGATTGCTAGTCAAGGGCTATATTATGCCAAATGTGGTGCCCTCACAAAAGCACTAGCCTTATGCAAAATCTTTACATGGGGTTGAAAATCCACGATGAGATTGCTAGTATGCCAGACGTGATACTCTCGCGCAAATGTGGTGCCGTTATAAAAAGACATAAAGGTCTTGAGTATCCCAGACGTGATACTCTCGCTGGTTCAACTTTTATTTTATTTGCTAGAATCTCCGGAGATTCTTCCCTTACACCTCGTCACAGCAACACACACTACAGCGTACAAAACCGTTACAAGATTCTAACTCTGGCAGCCGCGTGCGCTGTCAATGCCTTTGGAGCTAAGCCAAGCCGCATGAGCGATGTCACTGCTATAAAAAAAAAATGGCGCCAAAGAAGACGCTTCGCCTATGTTACTCTTCTTCCGACAGGTGGTCGTCTCCGGTCGCAGAGCTTCCTCGCCGCTTGGATTGCAACTCACTTCCATCCGGACTCTCGCCGACTGCCACTTGCTTGCCTCACATGGCTGCCCCTACCCCACCCAAAACCGCCCGCCAAAAAGCGAGCCTGTCCCTCGTGTACGCATCTCCAACAGATTCTCGTTTTTTGACGAAATTGGTACGACGTACTCGCGCAAGCGCAAAAAAAACCATGGATGGGTTTTCTCCTCCAGATGTTGTCTCCTGATGCGCATTCAACATGGATGTGCCAAGGAAGCTTGGGCGCTGTTTTAACCAGACATGAATGGAAGTCCTTTCTTCAAATGCAATCAGCTATGCTTGTACAAGGATGGCCTAAGGGCTAGTCAAGGGCAATGAGCATTTCATCTGAAACGTTGTGTCTTGGATATTTGTTATGGCTGTGGCAAGGAAACATTGTGCTGCTTTCATTCATGGATGCGTAGGGAAGGCCTCTCTCCAACTGCAAATCACCTATGCAAGATGTCACCTTGTGTCCTTACGCAAGATGTCAACATAATTCACGACGAGATCGCCAGTCAAGGGCTGTTGGAGAAAGATAGCATGCTTGGTGGTGCCGTCACGGAAGCACAAAAAAATTCTTGATTGGCATCCTCTCTGTAATCTCACTTGGCACGTGTTGATTGCAAGATATTGCCCGATATTGCTGTGGCAAGGAAACGTTATTTTAACCAGATGCAAAGGGAAGGCCTTTCTCCAAATGCATCCACCTATGCTTGCACCTTGAGGTCATGTGGCCTTACGCAACACCTTCATATTGGTGAGAGCATTCACGCTGAGATTTCACAGTCAGAGGGCTAGTGCTGTGGGCGATACATATCCCAAATGTGGTGCCCTCAAGAAAGCACGAAAAGTTCTTGATGGGCATCCCCTCTCGGATTTGGTCTCTTGGAGTGCACTAATTGCAGGATATGCCCAGCATGGCTGTAGCAAGCGAGCATGTGTTGTTTTCGCCGGATATGTGTTGATTGAAGGATATGCCCAACGTGGTGTGGCAAGGAAGCTCTGGGCTATTTTAACCGGATGCAAGGGGAAAGCTTTTCTCTAAATGCAAGTGCATGTGGCCTTCATATGGGTGAGAGATTTCACAATGAGATTGCCAGTGAGGGGCTGTTGGAGAGACATCTTGCGCTTGGCAATGCTTTGATCGCTATGTATGCCAAATACTAATGAAAAAGATTTCAATGGGCATCCTTTCTAATATGTCTTCTCTTTGAACGTGTTGATTGCAGCATAATGCTCACCATGGCTGTGGCAAGGAAGCTCTGGGCTATTTTTCAATATGGGCATCCTTTCCAATATGTCCTCTGGGAACGTGTTGAGGGCATCCTTTCCAATATGTCCTCTGGGAACGTGTTGAGGGCAGGATACGCCCAACGGGAAGAATTTAAGCACAGACAGGAAGAGAGTTACCAGCAACAAGTTATTCTTTTCTGACCTACCTATAAGCTTGCGCTCAGAAGAAGGAATACTTTTCTGACCTTCACATGGGTGAGAGAATTCGCTATGAGATTGCAAGTCAAGGACTATTGGAGAAACATGGTGTGCTTGGCAATGCTTTGATCGATATGTATGCCAAATGTGGTGCCCTTACGAAGGCACAAAAGGGACACTAAGAGATTGCAAGTCAGAGATTGTCGGGGAAACATGTTGTGCTCGGCATTGCTTTGGTCGATATGTGGTGCCCTTCCGAAGGCATAGAAAGCTCGTCAACACCATGGTCGTGAAACATGTTGTGCTTTGGTCGATATGTACGCCAAATGCATCAATGTGATTTCTTGGAGCGTGTTTGTTGATTGCAGGATATGCCAGTGCTCAGAACAAGGATCTGTACCAAGTCGGTGGGATAACACTGAGCTCGTGGGTTTCTTGAAAAAGACGCAGATCTAGGGAGCACAAATGTGGTACCCTGATGAAAGCTCACAAGTAAGTTCTTCAAGCATCATCCATACCCATGTATATATGGTTCTGTGAAGTGGATAAATGTTTTGGGGTAATGTTCTCAATGGTGCCATTGGTTTGGTTCAGGCATGCCAAGGCATCTGGCGGCCGCTGCTGTTGTTTCCTGCTGCGAATCGGGCGATGTTTCTGCTGGTGGTACATCCTAGAAGAAATGGTGGTTGATGGATAGATTCAAAAGCGAGCAAATTCTCATCATAGAAGTGCATGAAGTCAATAACAAAGATACTGAGTCAGGCAAGGGACGCAAAAGTGTTGTGTGTTTAGAGCCTAATTTGATTAGGACTGAAAGTTTTCAACAAGCGTTCGTAGTCCAACGGTCAGGATAATTGCCTTCCAAGCAATAGACCCGGGTTCGACTCCCGGCGGACGCATCTTGCTTAGATAGCAGGATTCGTTGGGATAAGAGCTTTGAAAGCTGATCTGCGCATTTCGAATCGCCCACTTTTTTTGTTGCGGTAAATCGAGCGACTTCTTTTTGGGTTTAGGATTCGTAAGCTCACTACAGTGCTGGCAGTGCAAGGGCTTTGACCACTCTATTGAGACTCGGTAACACGAGGCCTTCTCACACCAAGGCTTAGTAAAAAATTTGCACGTAAGTCCCTTTTATTCTTTGAGCTAGGCATCTAGGACACACACAGACGGTGACATCATAGATAAAGTAACAAGGTAGATATCGAGTACTTTTAATAGCAACTAGGCTTGCCACACAAGCGCTTTGTCCACCTAGACTCATGAAGTGGAAATGATGCGCTCTCTCTCTCTCTCTCTCTCTCTCTCTCTCACTCACACACACACACACACACACACACACACGTTTCCACAAAGATGAGCCTGAAAATTCCATCTAATGTCTCGTCTTAGGATGAATTCTAGTTGAAGTATATCATCCAATTCATACAATTGAGGCACGTCTTCTTGCATTGGTTTTTTGAAAGAAGAGCCCTTGAAGGATTTAGTAGGCTTACATGAAACGGAACTTGAGAAAAAAGCATTCATTTCTTCAAAAGTCAAAGAATGAGGATGCTTATCTGTCGCTAGATTCTACCTATGCATAGAGGAGAAATTGGTGATAGAAAAAGAGAGAAATATTAAAGACATCTATTCATATTGTATAGAAGAAAAACAATAATCATTATGGACAATCTACTAACAAAAAACTCTTAAGCCTAGCTGCTCTCAAGCACATTATGTACACAATATGTAGTGTCACCTCTTGTCAGGTAGTCACCTTTAAAAGGAGGGGATGACTACTGGTATACTTGCTATTTTAATGGACCCTTTCGCACCATTTGAACATCCTATGAGTGTCCATTTTTCACATTCCCATTTCTCTCATCCGTATTGGCTTGCAATGGCTTTCCAAGTCATATTGTACTCAAAACAAGACTTGCAACAATAGCTCTATTGATAAACAAGAATCGACTTGCCATTGGACTCAACAAAATGGTCATCCACAACATAAAAATTAAACTCGACTATCCCGATGTCAATGCTAGATCATTTATGTGACACTTTACCAAACTGATCAAGATCCTAATCAAGAATGAGATCAGTCATCAACACTTACCAAGTTAGCCATAGTTGACCAACCAAAGACTCTCGAATAATACTTTGAAGGTTTTGTTTAAAAAAAACCTCCAAGATTCTTCTAAAGTACAATCGTCTTGTGCCTTCACTAATGATCCCTTAATCACCCTTAACCACAATTTTCGAAACTTCAAACCAAAACTCATGTGAAAGTAAAACATAGTATCCATCACAAAAATAATCTCCATCGTTATTAGCCCTTCAGCACTTAAGCCTCTTGTTTGACTGTGTCCCAATCTATGAAATCCATTTTTTCGTGATACAAAGTGCATCATCCGTATGAGTTGATGGATATGCCCAAGCCTTACGAGTTGCATCTACTATGAAGGTGAAAAAGTAAGAACAACACCACCTAAGTGACTTAATAAGCATATGCACACACACATCCAATTTTAGCGACTCAAATTTCTCAAGCTTCTACTTGCCTACAAACAGTGTATAACTTACTCTGGCATGCTTACTATACAAAAAATGTTCACATAGTTCAATCTTAAGAAAATGAACACAAAGACATAACCCAAACAAGAAAGAGCGTTCATTTAACCGTTCCTCAAATTTTCAAACAGGCTATACCACGAAGGGGTTATCAATGTCTTAAGAACACACCAAACAACATACACAACAAAACATTACACTTTTCATACACAACTTGATGTCCATTGCAAAATGTTCTCGATGCAATATTACACCATTTGGATGATATGCATGTACCTAAATTAACAAAAACTCAATCATTTCTGCCAAAAAATTTTGCAAGTCTTGCAAAACAATTTTTCATGAAAATTTTCATAATTTTGATTGCACCAATGCATTCAAAGTAGATCTGAGTGCGTATGAGGGAGTTCTGACAACACCGAGTCAAAAACATCCTGTATGAGTCAACTTCTTCTATAACTAAAAAAACTAGAAAGAAAAAGGGAGATGAACTTGGCCTTATCGTTCCCTTCTCCAATAGCTCTTTGAGTTGTGCATAGGGGAGTCTTTGAGGAGGTTTGTTAGGAGGATAGTTCCTGGAACAACCTCAATTTAATGGCTATCTTCACCAAAAAAGAAGGGTGTTTTGTAAATAATGGAAGCGTGCTCATCGAGAAACAATTTTTAGAAATGAATCCTCTTTATCAATGTCTTAAGAACACACCAAACAACATACACAACAAAACATTACACTTTTCATACACAACTTGATGTCCATTGCAAAACGTTCTCGATGCAATATTACACCATTTGGATGATATGAATGTATCTAAATTAACAAAAACTCAATCATTTCTGCCAAAAAAATTTGCAAGTTTTGCAAAACAATTTTTCATGAAAATTTTCATAATTTTGATTGCACCAATGCATTCAAAGTAGATCTGAGTGCGTATGAGGGAGTTCTGACAACACCGAGTCAAAAACATCCTGTATGAGTCAACTTCTTCTATAACTAAAAAAACTAGAAAGAAAAAAGGAGATGAACTTGGCCTTATCGTTCCCTTCTCCAATAGCTCTTTGAGTTGTGCATGGGGGAGTCTTTGAGGAGGTTTGTTAGGAGGATAGTTCCTGGAACAACCTCAATTTAATGGCTATCTTCACCAAAAAAGAAGGGTGTTTTGTAAATAATGGAAGCGTGCTCATCGAGAAACAATTTTTAGAAATGAATCCTCTTTATCAATGTCTTAAGAACACACCAAACAACATACACAACAAAACATTACACTTTTCATACACAACTTGATGTCCATTGCAAAACGTTCTCGATGCAATATTACACCATTTGATATGAATGTATCTAAATTAACAAAAACTCAATCATTTCTGCCAAAAAAATTTGCAAGTCTTGCAAAACAATTTTTCATGAAAATTTTCATAATTTTGATTGCACCAATGCATTCAAAGTAGATCTGAGTGCGTATGAGGGAGTTCTGACAACACCGAGTCAAAAACATCCTGTATGAGTCAACTTCTTCTATAACTAAAAAAACTAGAAAGAAAAAAGGAGATGAACTTGGCCTTATCGTTCCCTTCTCCAATAGCTCTTTGAGTTGTGCATGGGGGAGTCTTTGAGGAGGTTTGTTAGGAGGATAGTTCCTGGAACAACCTCAATTTAATGGCTATCTTCAAAATTTAAATATAAAACGTATACACAAAAATAGACTCTCCTTTTTGGATGTATCAATAGCATCTTGTGATACAACTGTAATAGTTTAGTTTTTATCAATATGAACTATCATGTCTCTACCTTTATGTTGAAACTTAATGCCTCTATTGAGCTCAATAATACATCATGATTCAAGGGGGAAAGTTTAAGGAAATCCTCTTGATCTACATACCCTTAAACGTGACTTAGGGCTTTCCATTTTAAGGAGCAACCAGAACTTCTTTCCCTTCAAAGCTCCATTTCATCTAGTATTTTTGTTGGCAATCATTTTCAATGAGGGCTTTCTAGAATCTGATAAGTAGATTTCCAAAAGATTATCTTTTCTTGCTAATGCAAGGCTTAAAGAATTATGATTTCCTCTCCTCTATGCATATGTGCACCGTGCATGCATGCATGTGTGTGTGTGTGTGTGTGTGTGTGTGTGTGTGTGTGTGTGTGTGTGTGTGTGTGTGTGTGTGTGTGTGTGTGTGTGTGTGTGTGTGTGTGTGTGAGAGAGAGAGAGAGAGAGAGAGAGAGAGAGAGAGAGAGAGTGTCTGTGTGTGTGTGTGTGTGTGTGTGTGTGAGAGAGAGAGAGAGAGAGAGAGAGAGAGAGAGTGGGTGAGAGAGAGAGAGAGAGAAACAGGATTGAACATGAAACATTCACATCAAAATTTGATAGATCATAATTGAAAAGTACATCGGCATCAATCACACATAACGAAAAAATATAATCTTGAATACCTCATCATTCTAATTTGTTAGGATATATGGGTGGATGCCACAAGGTTCTATTCATATCACAAAGTGAGTGAGTGAGTGTGTGTGTGTGTGTGTGTGTGTGTGAGTGTGAGAGAGAGAGAGAGAGAAAGAGAGAGAGAGAGAGAGAGAGTCTCTAGGCTGATTCAACGTGATAACCTACTTGATTGGAAAGCTTAACTTGAAATGAAACTTAAAAATGTATTGCCTTTGTCCACTCTCATCTAGGGCTTAGATAATCTCAAAGAAGCTTCTAGTTTCTTGAACCTTAGGCATAAGCTTAGAGTAAGCCATGTACTTAGCAGCAAATACCCTAAGATTTCTAGTGACCATGCTATTGACTTAGAGCTACGTAGGAGTCAACCATTGGGGGATCCTGAGCCAAAGAGTACATTGACCACACATTCAAAGATTGATGTCATCCGTAGATCCATTAGTTGTGCTATAGATTCTACTATCCATATGGAGCTAAGTGCTAGCCAGATGATGACCATTATACAGAGAGCTAGGAGATTGCAAATTTTCTTCTTTGCAAGAAACTCTCTTATCCCTCCTAGTTACATTAGACCTTTTATTTGTGCAAATTGACTATGGTGCACTAGACACATGCACGTAAGGTGCAGTTGGCACATATGGGGTAGGCATAATTGACAAATTGAAATGTTGACTTGTCTTGACATAGAAGCTATGTCTAGTGTCAACCTGCGGTGTGATAGGTGGTTAGCTCTTTGATAGACAAATGATCAATGTCCATGGTGTCTCAATGAGTGTATGTCAAGCTCTCTTCACATATGATCATCATCTCTGTGATGCACCATCATGTGCTCTATGGCTTGCTACACACACAATTGTGTCATCACAAGACAAACATCTATCATGAAGGCCTTTTTGGGAAACATAAACCTGTTTAATCCTATGGTAATCTCTATGAGTCAATCTATGGCTAGAATTCCTTGTGTGCCCTGCTAAAGTGGAACTACATTGGGGTGTAGAGGTCAAACTAGGCTCCAATGGCTTTGATCTGTTGTGTGGCCTCTATTGTGGTCTCATCAATGTGATCTATAGGAACCTGATGTGGCAATGTCTCACAAGTTGTATATGCCTGCTCTATGATCAGGGAATGTGGTCATGTCAATGCACAAAAATATGGCTCTATGTAAATATCTATAATGGTGTGGCTACTCTATAGATGAATCACTCAATAATGTGTTTCTCTGCTGCATATCAAGGTGGTGAGCAACACATGTTGGGTCTATGTTGTCAGTCTCGTATTGATCTAACCTATGAAGATCACTCTATGGTATGCTAAACTCTAGAGCTACATACAAGGGTGGAATAGTCCTAGGAATCTCTCTTGGAGGATCGCAATCACTCACGGGTCTCGGAGGTGATCTATGAACTCACTGGGTTGGAGCTATCAAAGATAGTCTAGCTCTATAACGTGCTTAATTAATCAATGGTCTGGGTGTGTATCTCAATTCAATAGTCAACACATAGATGGCATAATCAGTGCCTCTATATAATTTCTCTCGAGGATCTCGATCCAACATAAGCATGACACTCACACTTGAAGCTAACTCTCTAGATGTGCTAGACTCTTGTGTGTACCAACATCTATAGTCGTCAACATATATCTGCATCTGCTCAAGTCTACACAACTCTACCAATGTCGGATGAGTATGTGTATCTAAAGACTCGTCATAAGATAAAGTCTCTATGGCTTGTAAGTCAATCTCAAACATCGGCAAGTACATCGCATCATATCTCTATCAAGAGATAGAGAAGAAGAGAGCTTGAGCTCTTGCAAGCGCGCGTGCACACACACATACACACAAAGATGGAGGTAAAATACTGTAATTCTTCTTCACAAACTTAAGATAAGAGGTCTACAAAACATTAAAAAAAATACAACTTAATGGGGGAACTATGGCATGATGGTCTAGTATAAACTGCTAGTGAATAAGGTGAATAGATAAGTGTGCCATCACTCTGGTAGGTAGACCAACTCGGAGTAGTACAATTGTAGTATCACTAGTGAAGATAAGCGTATCTACCAAGGCGTTCTAGTGATGATGACTATCGGTTGTAGTCATCTATGAGTCATATACATTGAGCTTGACATCTCAACAGTCCCCCTCAAGCTCAATGCCATCTCTTGTATGCTAAGCATCGCTTGAAATTGACGTAGATTCTCCGCTCCAAGGGCCTTCGTGAAGATATTTGCAACCTATGCATCCTTTGCCATGTACTCAAGGTTGATATCTCCTGTTAAGACCCTCTCTCTGATGAAGTGATAGTGCATCTCAATGTGATTTGTATTGGTATGAAACACTGGGTTTTGTGTCAATTGTGTTGGAGCTGTATATGGATTACTAGGTCTCACCTATATATTTGTATCTTGTCCTCAATATGAATCAGTCTTTGGTGTGTCTCTTGTCTCGTCTCTCCTCTCTCTCTCTCTCTCTCTCTCTCTCTCTCTCTCTCTCTCTCTCTCTCTCTCTCTCTCTCTCTCTCTCTACATCTCAACATGATATTAGAGCAGTAAAGATCACGCAACAATTCAATTCATGGTGACAAAACAGAGTATATATATACAATTCACAAATTGCTAAAAAAATTATTTTTGAGTATTGATTCTTGTTAAATGTGGTTGTTTTGTGTTAAGAAGAATATGATAGTGTTTTGTGTGATGTTTATTGCTAATCGATATGGTGAATTGTTGATTATGTTTGCTTGTGTTACCATATACATGTGGTAGTGATGTGTGTGAACACACTAGGACCGCCGGGGCATTTTTTCCCTCTTTAGGAGGTTTTTTCCCCCGTGCATTGTATATACGCCCATCACTCTAGGGCTATCCATCTTTTCATTGCACACTAAGTAACACACTCTCTATTGTGTGCCTTGAGCTTCCTTCGTCTTCTCCAAGCTGTGTGTGTTTCTCTGCAACCCTAATTCCAACAATTGGTATCAGAGCAGGTCACGTCCTCCCGGGCTTAGTCGCCAGCTGCTCCAGCACACGCCTGCTCACTTTCTACGATTTCTGCTCAGAATTTTGATTTGGGCTCATTTCGGCCTCCGTTTCCACTACGGGCAGTACTGCACAGGCTATTTCGTCATTTTGTGTAGATTTTCTGTCAGTGCCGTTTTCTGCATAACAGGTGCCTTATAGTCTTCTACGGTTTGTGCTATATAGCACAAGTTGTTCCCGCTCCATTTCTCCTATTTTCGGGCAGTTTTCACATCAGGTGCAGCATTTACCATGGCTGACAACAACAACACAGATGTGTTCAAGATGTTTGTTGCTGAGGACAGGTTGGATGGGGACAACTACCCTATGTGGGCTTATATGATGCAACATGTTCTTGTGTCAAAAGGTGTCTGGAACATTGTGCAGGGCATTGATGTACGTCCTGGTTCTGAAGATGTAGGCGATATTGAGGATGTTGCAGGTCTTGCTGCAAGGATTGCAGCTGTTAGAGTTGTTTTGCCTACGACAGAACAAGCTCGTTGGGATGTTAAGGATGCGCAGGCTCATGCATTGATTGCGTTGTCTGTGAAGCGCACCATTATTCCTCACATCCGTTCAGCAAAATCTGCAAAACAGGCTTGGGATATTCTAGCAGGTCTTTATGCAAGCCGCAATGAGGCTAAAATTGCTTTGCTGCGTAAAGAGCTAGAGTCGAAGATTATGCATGAAGAAGATGATATGGACACTTTCCTTGCTAGTGTCAAGGATATCAATGAGCAACTCATTTCTGCAGGTGAAGTCATTTCGGACAGTTCCCTTGTGCAGACTGTTCTTGATGCCTTACCAGATTCCTACCAGACTTTTGCTAGTACTTGGAGACTGATGACCCAAGGAAATCCTGAAGTTGTCAAGTTTGATGCATTATGCACATTGCTGTTGCAAGAGTCACTTTCTAGAAAAAACAGGACTAGGCAGCGTGCAGTTGAACAGGCTTTTATTGCTTCTCAAAGAAAGGGTGGTAACAGTAATGCAGCCACTTCTTATGGTTTTGCTGCGAGTGGCAAAAATTCTGTTCCTAATGCTTCTGCTGGCAGCACTTCGTCTGGCAATTCTGGTGATAAGGGCAAAAAGAAGATGCGTTGCCATTATTGTAAAGCCAATGATCACTTGATCAAGTCGTGTCCTAAGTTGAAGGCCAAAGAGGCTAAGAAGAAAGAGGGTGGTTCCACTGCAAATGTTGGTTCCACTACAAATGCAGCCATTGTTGAGTCTTCTGTGAAAGGAGATTGTGATGCTGATGTTGATGCAGAATGGGCTTTTAGCGCAGAGTGCACTTACAATCCTGCTGTCCATGATGCATGCTTGTCAGTTGCTGCAGATTCACATGTGTGGTATTTCGACAGTGGTGCTACAAAGCACATTACCTCACATCGTGAATTGTTTACCTCTCTCGAGTCTGTCCCTCATGGGAATTCAGTCACTTGTGCCAACAACGCCTCTTATCCAGTTCAGGGAGTTGGAAAGATTGTGCTCACTGCTGCTAATGGTAGTTCCTTCACACTTGTTGATGCACTTTATGTACCTGGAATCAAGAAGAATCTCTTGTCTGTATCCGCACTTGCTAGACTTGGACTTGTAGTCAAATTTGTGGATGACAGATGTACAGTTCATGATCTCAGTTTTGGTGATGAAATTGTTGCATGTGGGCTTTTGTGCCGTGGGCTGTATAAGCTCACTTTGTATGACAAGTGTGGACAAAAGTTTGCAAATGCTGTTGCAGATTCAAGGGCTATTTCAGATGCAAAACTTTGGCATGCACGTTTTGGTCATCTGAATTTTGCCAGTTTGCTGCGTTTGCAGAAATCTGATATGGTTGCTTCTTTGCCACCTCTTGAAGCACCTGTCAAACATGTTTGTGAAGGCTGTGTTTTGGGTAAAATGCAGTGTTCTAAGTTTCCTAAGGATGGTTCAGTTAGGGCCACATGCAGGTTGCAGCTTGTGCATAGTGATGTTTGTGGGCCCATGCAAACTCCGTCCTTGGGCAATTACCTGTACTTCGTGACTTTCATTGATGATTACTCCAGGCATGCATGGGTATTTCCGCTTAAAGCGAAGTCCGAAGTTTTTATGTGCTTCAAACAATTTTTGGCTATGGCTGAAAATGTCTCAAAATGTACTATGGGCACCCTCCGTTCCGATCGAGGGGGGGAGTATATGTCTCATGAATTTAATGCATTTCTGGCTAGTCGTGGGATAAAACACCAATTATAGTGCCATACACACCTCAGCAAAATGGTGTTGCTGAGAGGAAAAATAGGTCACTTACGGAAATGGCACAATGTATGGTCAAAATTCAAGCTTTGCCGCATTCTTTTTTGCTTGAGGCCATCATGTGTGCCACTTAAGTACTAAACAAGTGTCCTACAAAAAAGCTTTGCAGTCTATTACTCCATATGAAGCATGGCATGATAGAAAGCCTTCTATTGAGCACATGCGTGTTTTTGGATGTTTGGCATATGCTTTGGTGCCACAAGCACAGTGCAGAAAATTGGATGATAAGGCCGTCAAATGTATTTTTGTTGGTTATAGTGTTGAAAGCAAAGGTTACAGGTTGTATCATCCGCAAACAAAACGTATTCTATTTTCACGGGATGTACTGTTTGTGGAAGATTCTGTTCAACCCTTGCTGTCATGTACTAGAGATAGTAATGTAAGCTCATAGGACATTTATGACACTTTGTTGTTTCTTTTTAGTGGTACAAATACGAATGTAAGTTCCAATGAGGCAAATGTACAGCCTATGGGGGTTTCTGAAAATGTTTTAGAACAGCCTATTACTGATGCAGATGTACATGATGTACTTGATGAGGAAAGGGCTGAAAATGAGTAGGCTAGAGGTATGCCAAAATGGCTAGTGCACACTTTGCGTGACAGTAAATTGGATGCACCTTTATCTAGTCGTACTCGTTCAGGCTCTCGCCATGCATCTTATGCATCAGATTGTTATGCTTTGGCTGTGTCTAGTTTACATGATGTTGAGGAGCCTCTGTCTTTTGATGAAGCACAGAATTCAGAAAATTGGATTGCTGCCATGAAATCAGAATATGATGCACTTATAGAGAATAACACATGGACTTTATGTGATTTGCCTCCTGACAAAAAGGCCATTGGTACGAAGTGGGTTTACAAGTTGAAACGCAAGCCGGATGGTGAGATCGATCGCCATAAGGCTCGACTTGTTGCAAAGGGTTATGCACAACAAAAAGGCATAGATTATGAAGAGACTTTTGCTCCCACTTGTCGTATGACTACTGTGCGTTTTCTATGTGCATTGGCAGCTCATTTTGGTTGGGATGTACATCAATCAGACATTGTTACTGCTTTCTTGAATGGTGACATATTTGAGGAAGTTTATGTAACGCAGCCTCGCGGTTTTGTCATAAAAGGACAAGAGGACAAAGTGTGCAAATGTAAGAAGGCTTTGTATGGGTTGAAGCAATCTCCTCGTGCTTGGTATGAGAAAGCTGACACTCATTTGGTTAAATGAGGCTTTCGTAACAGTCCAACAGAAAGCACATTGTATGTAAAGCGTGAGGATGATGTATTTCTCATTGTGGTTCTTTATGTTGATGATTTGCTGATCACTGGACCAAATGAGAGACATATTGCTGAATTTAAGGCTGATTTGAATGCTACTTTCAAGATGAAAGATTTGGGGCTGTTGCATCATTACTTGGGTATACAGTTTAAGCAGTGTGATGGTGGTATTGCCTTGTGTCAGAAAAGTTACATAGAGACATTGCTATGTAAGTTTGGACTTGAGGATTGCAAACCTATTGCCACTCCCATGGAAACAGGTTTGAAGTTGAGTCTACATGATGCTGGCGATCTTGCTGATGTCACTCTTTACCAAACTGCTGTTGGCTGCCTCATTTATGTATGCAACACGAGGCCAGATATTCAGTTTGCAATCTCGCAGGTCAGCAGATTTATGCATAGCCCAGGGTCTAAGCATTGGCAGGCTGTCAAGAGGATTTTCCGCTACCTTAGTGGCACTTTACATCTTGGCTTGTTTTATCCCAAGGGGGGATCATTGCCGCCAGACTTACATGCTTTTTCGGACTCAGATTGGGCTGGTTGTTTTGACACGCGAGTGTCCACAAGTGGTTTTTGTTTCATGCTTGGCAGTTCATGTATATCATGGTTGAGCAAGAAGCAACCTACTGTGGCCACTTCGAGTTGTGAGGCTGAGTACAGGGCAGTCTTCACAGCTACGGTTGAGTGTGTATGGCTCAGACGCCTTATGGCTGACTTGGGTGTTGGACAGGACACTGCCAACACTATCTACACTGACAGTCAGAGCGCATTGGCAATTGCGAGGAACCCAGTTTTTCATGCTCGCACAAAGCACATTGAGGTGCATTACCACTATGTCAGGGAGAGGCTCTCAGCAGGAGAGATCAGCTTGGCTTATGTGCCAACACAGGACAACCTTGCAGATCTTTTCACAAAGGCATTGTCTCGTGAGAAGCTTGAAGCTTTCCGCAAAGCTTTGGGTTTACTCCCTTTTGTGGACTGATCCTGTCCTCAGGGCATGGCACTTCCCTTTACTCATGTGCCAGCTCTCGTTCACCGCATCACTCTAGGGGGGATTTGTTACCATATACATGTGGTAGTGATGTGTGTGAACACACTAGGACCGCCGGGGCATTTTTTCCCTCTTTAGGAGGTTTTTTCCCCCGTGCATTGTATATACGCCCATCACTCTAGGGCTATCTATCTTTTCATTGCACACTAAGTAACACACTCTCTATTGTGTGCCTTGAGCTTCCTTCGTCTTCTCCAAGCTGTGTGTGTTTCTCTGCAACCCTAATTCCAACAGCTTGTTGATTTGTCTTTTGACACCCTCAACTTCGTCTCAATTTTTGGGGGTCTTCTGTTCAAAATTTGAAAAATGAAAAAAGTGCAATGCATCGAAGTGCAATGACACTTTTCATCCAAATCTTGTTGTCTCCTTGCTCCTTCGATTTGAGTCAGGTTTTGCATCAATCATAGTTCACAACAGAAAGTTATACTGTTTTCACTACAATCGAACTTGACGTAGGTTTTGTCCTTGTGCATCTTTGTGAAACATCTGCGATCATTTTTCTAATCTTGGCGTCAACTTTTTAAAGAAAATTTAGAGTTTTGCTATTCATATTACGATCGTCAATCTTGAGTTTCACGTCACTATCACGTCACTCTATTTTGAGGACTTTTTTATTATTAACGTCTACTTTTCCTTGCTTTTTGGGGTCACGTCCCTCACATCTTTGGACATTTTGTGAGCATACTTCTTGCGTTTATCATTGCTAGAACACAATCCATAAGGTGCAGTAGTTGGCACATATGGGGTAGGCATAATTGACAAATTGAAATGTTGACTTGTCTTGACATAGAAGTTGTATTTCATGCCAGGTGCATGGCTTACTCTAAGCTTATGCCTAAGGTTCAAGAAACTAGAAGCTTCTTTGAGATTATCTAAGCCCTAGATGAGAGTGGACAAAGGCAATACATTTGTAAGTTTCATTTCAAGTTAAGATTTCCAATAAAGTAGGCTATCACGGTGAATCAGCCTAGAGTCTCTCTCTCTCTCTCTCTCTCTCACACACACACACACACACACACACACACAAACACACTCACTCACTTTGTGATATGAATAGAACCTTGTGGCATCCACCCTAATATTTTAACTAACTAGAATGATGAGGTATTCAAGATTATATTTTTTCGTTATGTGTGATTGATGCCGATGTACTTTTCAATTACGATCCATCAAATTTTGATGTGAATGTTTCATGTTCAATCCTATTTCTCATTTCTTATTTTATTTACACCACCCCCCCCCCCCCCCCCAAAAAAAAAAAAAAAAAACACACACACACACACACACACATGCATGCATGCACGGTGCACATATGCATAGAGGAGAGGAAATCATAATTCTTTAAGTCTTGCATTAGCAAGAAAAGATAATATTTTGGAAATCTACTTATCAGATTCTAGAAAGCCCTCATTGAAAATGATTGCCAACAAAAATCCTAGATGAAATGGAGCTTTGAAGGGAAAGAAGTTCTAGTTGCTCCTTAAAATGGAAAGCCCTAAGTCATGTTTAAGGGTATGTAGATCAAGAGGATTTCCTTAAACTTTCCCCCTTCAATCATGATGATGTATTATTGAGCTCAATAGAGGCATTAGGTTTCAAAATAAGGGTAGAGACATGATATTTTATATAGATGTTACCATATACATGTGGTAGTGATGTGTGTGCACACACTAGGACCGTCGGGGCATTTTTTTCCCTCTTTAGGAGGTTTTTTCCTCGAGCATTATATATATGCCCATCACTCTAGGGCTATCTATCTTTCCATTGCACACTAAGTAACTCTCTCTCTCTATTGTGTGCCTTGAGCTTCCTTCGTCTTCTCCAAGCTGTGTGTGTTTCTCTGCAACCCTAATTCCAACAATTGGTATCAGAGCAGGTTACGTCCTCGCGGGCTTAGTCGTCAGCTGCTCCAACACATGCCTGCTCACTTTCTCCGATTACAATGAGGTTTGGCAAGCGTTCGCAAGTTGACAAATATTTCGGGAGTGCTCGTAGAGCTTAGTCTACACAGTTTGTTGATTCGGGCTCATTTCGGCCTCCGTTTCCACTATAGGTAGTACTACACAGGCTATTTTGTCATTTTGTGCAAAATTTTTGTCTGTGCCATTTTCTGCATAACAAGTGCCTCATAGTCTTCTACGGTTTGTGCTATATAGCACGTGTTGTTCTCGCTCCGTTTCTCGTATTTTCGGGCAGTTTTCACATCAGGTGCAACATTTACCATGGCTAACAACAACACAGATGTATTCAAGATCTTTGCTGCTGAGGACAGGTTGGATGGGGACAGCTACCCTATGTGCGCTTATATGATGCAACATGTTCTTGTGTCAAAGGACGTTTGGAACATTGTGTGGGGCATTGATGTACGTCCTGGTTTTGAGGATGTAGGCGATGTTGAGGATGTTGCAAGTCTTGCTGCAAGGATTGCTGCTATTAGAGGTGTTTTGACTACGATAGAACAAGCTCGTTGGGATGTAGGATGCGCATGCTCATGCATTGATTGCGTTGTCTGTGAAGCGCACCATTGTTCCTCACATTCGTTCAGCAAAATCTGCAAAACAAGCTTGGGATATTCTAGCAGGTCTTTATGCAAGCCGCAATGAGGCTAAAATTGCTTTGCTGTGTAAAGAGTTGGAGTCGAAGATTATGCATGAGGAAGATGATATGGACACTTTTCTTGCTGGTGTTAAGGATATCAATGAGCAACTTATTTCTGCAGGTGAAGTCATTTCAAACAGTTTCCTTGTGCAGACTGTTCTTGATGCCTTACCAGAATCCTACCAGACTTTTGCTAGTACTTGGAGACTGATGACGCAAGGAAATCCTAAAGTTGTCAAGTTTGATGCATTATTCACATCGCTGTTGCAAGAGTCACTTTCCAAAAAAAATAGAACTAGGCAGCGTGCAATTGAACAGGCTTTTATTGCTTCTCAAAGAAAGGGTGGTAACAACAATGCGGCCACTTCTTCTGGTTTTGCTGCTGCAAGTGGCAAAACTTATGTTCCTAATGCTTCTGCTGGTAGCAATTCGTCTGGAAATTCTGGTGATAAGGGCAAAAAGAAGATGTGTTGCCATTATTGTAAACCTAATGATCACTTGATCAAATCGTGTCCTAAGTTGAAGGCCAAAGAGGCTAAGAAAAGAGGGTGGCTCCACTGCAAATGCTGGTTGCACTACAAACGCAACCATTGTTGAGTCTTCTGTGAAAGGAGACTATGTTGCTGACGGTGATGCAGATTGGGCTTTTAGCGCAGAGTGCACTTACAATCCTGCTGTCCATGATGCATGCTTGTCAGTTGCTGCAGATTCACATGTGTGGTATTTCGACAGTGGTGCTACAAAGCACATTACCTCACATCACGAATTGTTCACCTCTCTCGAGTCTGTCCCTTATGGGAATTCAGTCACTTATGCCAACAAGGCCTCTTATCCGGTTCAAGGAGTTGAAAAGATTGTGCTTACTGCTGCAAATGGCAGTTCCTTTACACTTGTTGATGCACTTTATGTACCTAGGATCAAGAAGAATCTCTTGTCTGTATCCGCACTTGCTAAACTTGGACTTGTAGTCAAATTTGTGGATGACAGATGTACAGTTCATGATCTCAGCTTTGGTGATGAAATTGTTGCATTTGGCCTTTTGTGCCATGGGCTGTATAAGCTCACTTTGTATGACAAGTGTGGACAAAATTTTGCAAATGCTGTTGCAGATTCAAGGGCTATTTCAGATACAAAACTTTGGCATGCACGATTTGGTCATTTGAATTTTGCCAGTTTGCTGCGTTTGCAGAAATCTGATATGGTTGCTTCTTTGCCGCCTCTAGAAGCACCTGTCAAACATGTTTGTGAAGGCTGTATTTTGGGTAAGATACAATGTTCTAAATTTCCAAAGGATGGTTCTGTTCGGGCCACATGTAGGTTGCAGCTTGTGCATAGTGATGTTTGTGGACCCATGCAAACTCCGTCCTTGGGCAATTACCTTTACTTCCTCACTTTCATTGATGATTCCGAAGTTTTTATGTGCTTCAAAAAATTTCTGGCTATGGCTGAAAATGTCTCGAAATGTACTATGGGCACCCTCCGTTCCGATCGAGGGGGGGAGTATATGTCCCGTGAATTGAATGCATTTCTGGCTAGTCGTGGGATAAAACACCAATTACAGTGCCTTATACACCTCAACAAAATGGTGTTGCTGAGAGGAAAAACAGGTCACTTACGGAAATGGCACAATGTATGGTCAAAATTCAAGCTTTTCCGCATTCTTTTTGGCTTGAGGCCATCATGTGTGCCACTTAAGTACTAAACAAGTGTCCTACAAAAACGCTTTGCAGTCTATTACTCCATATGAAGCATGGCATGATAGAAAGCCTTCTATTGAGCACATGCGTGTTTTTGGATGTTTGGTATATTCTTTGGTGCCACAAGTACAGTGCAAATGCTGGTTCCACTACAAATGCAACCATTGTTGAGTCTTCTGTGAAAGGAGACTGTGTTGCTGACTGTGATGCAGATTGGGCTCTTAGCGCAGAGTGCACTTACAATCCTGCTGTCCATGATGCATGCTTGTCGATTTTGCTGCAGATTCACATGTGTGGTATTTTGACAGTGGTGCTACAAAGCACATTACCTCACATCGTGAATTGTTCACCTCTCTCGAGTCTGTCCCTCATGGGAATTCAGTCACTTATGCCAACAAGGCCTCTTATCCGGTTCAGGGAGTTGAAAAGATTGTGCTTACTGCTGCAAATGGCAGTTCATTTACACTTGTTGATGCACTTTATGTACCTGGGATTAAGAAGAATCTCTTGTTTGTATCCGCACTCGCTACACTTGCACTTGTAGTCCAATTTGTGGATGACAGATGTACAGTTCATGATCTCAGCTTTGGTGATGAAATTGTTGCATCTAGCCTTTTGGGCCATGGGCTGTATAAGCTCACTTTGTATCACAAGTGTGGACAAAAATTTGCAAATGCTGTTGCACATTCAAGGGCTATTTCAAATACAAAACTTTGGCATGCACGTTTTGGTCATTTGAATTTGCCAGTTTGCTGCGTTTGCAGAAATTTGATATGGTTGCTTCTTTGCCGCCTCTAGAAGCACCTGACAAACATGTTTGTGAAGGTTGTGTTTTGGGTAAGATGCAGCGTTCTAAGTTTCCAAAGGATGGTTCAGTTCAGGCTACATGCAGGGTGCAGCTTGTGGATAGTGATGTTTGTGGACCCATGCAAATTCCGTCCTTGGGCAATTACCTTTACTTCGTGACTTTCATTGATGATTCCGAAGTTTTTTTGTGCTTCAAAAAATTTCTGGCTATGGCTAAAAATGTCTCGAAATGTACTATGGGCACCCTCCGTTCCGATCAAGGGGGGGAGTATATGTCCCATGAATTCAATGCATTTCTCGCTAGTCGTGGGATAAAACACCAATTACAGTGTCATACACACCTTAGCAAAATGGTGTTGCTGAGAGGAAAAACAGGTCACTTACGGAAATGGCACAATGTATGGTCAAAATTCAAGCTTTGCCGCATTCTTTTTGGCTTGAGGCCATCATGTGTGCCACTTAAGTACTAAACAAGTGTCCTACAAAAACGCTTTGCAGTCTATTACTCCATATGAAGCATGGCATGATAGAAAGCCTTCTATTGAGCACATGCGTGTTTTTGAATGTTTGGTATATTCTTTGGTTCCACAAGTACAGTGCAAAAGCTGGTTCCACTACAAATGCAGCCATTGTTGAGTCTTCTGTGAAAGGAGACTGTGTTGCTGACGGTGATGCAGATTGGGCTTTTAGCGCAGAGTGCACTTACAATCCTGTTGTCCATGATGCATGCTTGTCAGTTTTGCTGCAGATTCACATGTGTGGTATTTCAACAGTGGTGCTACAAAGCACATTACCTCACATCGTGAATTGTTCACCTCTCTCGAGTCTGTCCCTCATGGGAATTCAGTCACTTATGCCAACAAAGCCTATTATCCGGTTCAGGGAGTTGAAAAGATTGTGCTTACTGCTGCAAATGGCAGTTCCTTCACACTTGTTGATGCACTTTATGTACCTGGGATCAAGAAGAATCTCTTGTCTGTATCCGCACTTGCTAAACTTGGACTTGTAGTCAAATTTGTGGATGACTGATGTACAGTTCATGATCTCAGCTTTGGTGATGAAATTGTTGCATCTGGCCTTTTGTGCCATGGGCTGTATAAGCTCACTTTGTATGACAAGTGTGGACAAAATTTTGCAAATGCTGTTGCAGATTCAAGGGCTATTTAACATACAAAACTTTGGCATGCACGTTTTGGTCATTTGTATTTTGCCAGTTTGCTGCGTTTGCAGAAATCTGATATGGTTGCTTCTTTGCCGCCTCTAGAAGCACCTGTCAAACATGTTTTTGAAGGCTGTGTTTTGGGTAAGATGCAGCGTTCTAAGTTTCCAAAGGATGGTTCAGTTCGGGCCACATGTAGGTTGCATCTTGTGCATAGTGATGTTTGTGGACCCATGCAAACTCCGTCCTTGGGCAATTACCTTTACTTCGTGACTTTTGTTGATGATTACGAAGTTTTTATGTGCTTCAAAATATTTCTGGATATGGCTAAAAATGTCTCGAAATGTACTATGGGCACCCTCCATTCCGATCGAGGGGGGAGTATATGTCCCATGAATTCAATGCATTTCTGGCTAGTCGTGGGATAAAACACCAATTATAGTGCCATACACACCTCAGCAAAATGGTGTTGCTGAGAGGAAAAATAGGTCACTTACGGAAATGGCACAATGTATGTTCAATATTCAAGCTTTGTCGCATTATTTTTGGCTTGAGGCCATCATGTGTGCCACTTAAGTACTAAACAAGTGTCCTACAAAAGAGCTTTGCAGTCTATTACTCCATATGAAGCATGGCATGATAGAAAGCCTTCAATTGAGCACATCCGTGTTTTTGGCTGTTTGGCATATGATTTGGTGCCACAAGCACAGTGCAAATGCTGGTTCCACTACAAATGGAGCCATTGTTGAGTCTTCTGTGAAAGGAGACTGTGTTGCTGACAATGATGCAGATTCGGCTTTTAGCGCAGAGTGCACTTACAATCCTGCTGTCTATGATGCATGCTTGTCAATTTTGCTGCAGATTCACATGTGTGGTATTTCGACAGTGGTGCTACAAAGCACATTACCTCACATCGTGAATTGTTTACCTCTCTCGAGTCTATCCCTCATGGGAATTCAGTCACTTATGCCAACAAGGCCTGTTATCCGGTTCAGGGAGTTGAAAAGATTGTGCTTACTGCTGCAAATGGCAGTTCATTTACACTTGTTGATGCACTTTATGTACCTGGGATCAAGAAGAATCTCTTGTCTGTATCCGCACTTGCTAAACTTGGACTTGTAGTCAAATTTGTGGATGACTGATGTACAGTTCATGATCTCAGCTTTGGTGATGAAATTATTGCATCTGGCCTTTTGTGCCATGGGCTTTATAAGCTCACTTTGTATGACAAGTGTGGACAAAATTTTGCAAATGCTGTTGCAGATTCAAGGGCTATTTCAGATACAAAACTTTGGCATGCACGTTTTGGTCATTTGAATTTTGCCAGTTTGCTGCGTTTGTAGAAATCTGATATGGTTGCTTCTTTGCCGCCTCTAGAAGCACCTGTCAAACATGTTTGTGAAGGCTGTGTTTTGGGTAAGATGCAGCGTTCTAAGTTTCCAAAGGATGGTTCAGTTCGGGCCACGTGCAGGTTACATCTTGTGCATAGTGATGTTTGTGGACCCATGCAAACTCCGTCCTTGGGCAATTACCTTTACTTCATGACTTTCGTTGATGATTCCGAAGTTTTTATGTGCTTCAAAAAATTTCTGGCTATGGCTAAAAATGTCTCGAAATGTACTATGGGCACCCTCCATTCCGATCGAGGGGGGAGTATATGTCCCATGAATTCAATGCATTTCTGGCTAGTCGTGGGATAAAACACCAATTACAGTGCCATACACACCTCAAAAAAATGGTGTTGCTGAGAGGAAAAACAGGTCACTTACGGAAATGGCACAATGTATGTTCAAAATTCAAGCTTTGGCGTATTATTTTTGGCTTGAGGCCATCATGTGTGCCACTTAAGTACTAAACAAGTGTCCTACAAAAGAGCTTTGCAGTCTATTACTCCATATGAAGCATGGCATGATAGAAAGCCTTCAATTGAGCACATCCGTGTTTTTGGCTGTTTCGCATATGCTTTGGTGCCACAAGCACAGTGCAGAAAATTGGATGATAAGGCCGTCAAATGTATTTTTGTTGGTTACAGTGTTGAAAGAAAAGGTTACAGGTTGTATCATCCGCAAACAAAACATATTCTATTTTCACGGGATGTACTGTTTGTGGAAGATTCAGCGTTCTAAGTTTCCAAAGGATGGTTGAGTTCGGGCCACATGCAGGTTGCAGCTTGTGCATAGTGATGTTTGTGGACCCATGCAAACTCCATCCTTAGGCAATTACCTTTACTTCGTGACTTTCATTGATGATTCCGAAGTTTTTATGTGCTTCAAAAAAATTCTGGCTATGGCTGAAAATGGCTCGAAATGTACTATGGGCACCCTCCGTTCCGATCGAGGGGGGGAGTGTATGTCCCATGAATTCAATGCATTTCTGGCTAGTCGTGGGATAAAACACCAATTATAGTGCCATACACACCTCAGCAAAATGGTGTTGCTGAGAGGAAAAATAGGTCACTTACGAAAATGGCACAATGTATGGTCAAAATTCAAGCTTTGCCGCATTCTTTTTTGCTTGAGGCCATCATGTGTGCCACTTAAGTACTAAACAAGTGTCCTACAAAAAAGCTTTGCAGTCTATTACTCCATATGAAGCATGGCATGATAGAAAGCCTTCTATTGAGCACATGCGTGTTTTTGGATGTTTCGCATATGCTTTGGTGCCACAAGCACAGTGCAGAAAATTGGATGATAAGGCCGTCAAATGTATTTTTGTTGGTTATAGTGTTGAAAGCAAAGGTTACAGGTTGTATCATCCGCAAACAAAACGTATTCTATTTTCACGGGATGTACTGTTTGTGGAAGATTCTGTTCAACCCTTGCTGTCATGTACTAGAGATAGTAATGTAAGCTCATAGGACATTTATGACACTTTGTTGTTTCTTTTTAGTGGTACAAATACGAATGTAAGTTCCAATGAGGCAAATGTATAGCCTATGGGGGTTTCTGAAAATGTTAAAGATGGGACTATTACTGATGCAGATGTACATGATGTACTTGATGAAGAAAGGGCTGAAAATGAGCAGGCTAGATGTATATGTCTTCAAAGCTAAGGTTGAGTGTGTATGGCCCAGACGCCTTATGGCTAATTTGGGTGTTGGACAGGACATTGCCAACACTATCTACACTGACAGTCAGAGCGCATTGGCAGTTGCGAGGAACCCAGTTTTTCATACTCGCACAAAGCACATTGAGGTGCATTACCACTATGTCAGGGAGAGTCTCTCAGCAGAAAAGATCAGCTTGGCTTATGTGCCAACACAGGACAACCTTGCAGATCTTCTCACAAAGGCATTGTCTCGTGAGAAGCTTGAAGCTTTCCGCAAAGCTTTGGGCTTACTCCCCTCTGTGGACTGATCATGTTCTCAGGGCGTGGCACTTCCCTTTACTCATGTGCCAGCTCTCATTCACCGCATCACTACAGGGGGGATTTGTTACCATATACATGTGGTAGTGGTGTGTGAACACACTAGGACCGTCGAGGCATTTTTTCCCTCTTTAGGAGGTTTTTTTCCCCGAGCATTGTATATACGCCCATCACTCTAGGGCTATCTATCTTTCCATTTCACACTAAGTAACTCTCTCTCTATTGTGTGCCTTGAGCTTCCTTCGTCTTCTCCAAGCTGTGTGTGTTTCTCTGCAACCCTAATTCCAACAATGGATAGAAAACAAATTATTACAGTTGTATCACAAGATGTTTTTGATACATCCAAAAACGAGAGTCTATTTTTGTGTATACGTTTTATATTTAAATTTAAAACTAAAACAAATCCCTTCTCTCCTCATAACATTGCCTCATCTAAAGAGGATTCATTTCTAAAAATTGTTTCTCGATGAGCACACTTCCATTATTTACAAAACACCCTTCTTTTTTGGTGAAGATAGCCATTAAATTGAGGTTGTTCCAGGAACTATCCTCCTAACAAACCTCCTCAAAGACTCCCCCATGCACAACTCAAAGAGCTATTGGAGAAGGGAACGATAAGGCCAAGTTCATCTCCTTTTTTCTTTCTAGTTTTTTTAGTTATAGAAGAAGTTGACTCATACAGGATGTTTTTGACTCGGTGTCATCAGAACTCCCTCATACACACTCAGATCTACTTTGAATGCATTGGTGCAATCAAAATTATGAAAATTTTCATGAAAAATTGTTTTGCAAGACTTGCAAATTTTTTTGGCAGAAATGATTGAGTTTTTGTTAATTTAGATACATTCATATCATCCAAATGGTGTAATATTGCATCGAGAACGTTTTGCAATGGACATCAAGTTGTGTATGAAAAGTGTAATGTTTTGTTGTGTATGTTGTTTGGTGTGTTCTTAAGACATTCATAAAGAAGATTCATTTCTAAAAATTGTTTCTCGATAAGCACGCTTCCATTATTTACAAAACACCCAGACTATTGATTAATTAAGCACGTTATAGAGCTAGACTATCTTCGATAGCTCCAACCCAGTGAGTTCATAGATCACCTCCGAGACCCGTGAGTGATTGCGATCCTCCAAGAGAGATTCCTAGGACTATGCCACCCTTGTATGTAGCTCTAGAGTTTAGCATACCATAGAGTGATCTTCATAGGTTAGATCAATACGAGACTGACAACATAGACCCAACATGTGTTGCTCACCACCTTGATATGCAGCAGAGAAACACATTATTGAGTGATTCATCTATAGAGTAGCCACACCATTATAGATATTTACATAGAGCCATATTTTTGTGCATTGACATGACCACATTCCCTGATCATAGAGCAGGCATATACAACTTGTGAGACATTGCCACATCAGGTTCCTATAGATCACATTGATGAGACCACAATAGAGGCCACACAACAGATCAAAGCCATTGGAGCCTAGTTTGACCTCTACACCCCAATGTAGTTCCACTTTAGCAGGGCACACAAGGAATTCTAGCCATAGATTGACTCATAGAGATTACCATAGGATTAAACAGGTTTATGTTTCCCAAAAAGGCCTTCATGATAGATGTTTGTCTTGTGATGACACAATTGTGTGTGTAGCAAGCCATAGAGCACATGATGGTGCATCACAGAGATGATGATCATATGTGAAGAGAGCTTGACATACACTCATTGAGACACCATGGACATTGATCATTTGTCTATCAAAGAGCTAACCACCTATCACACCGCAGGTTGACACTAGACATAGCTTCTATGTCAAGACAAGTCAACATTTCAATTTGTCAATTATGCCTACCCCATATGTGCCAACTGCACCTTACGTGCATGTGTCTAGTGCACCATAGTCAATTTGCACAAATAAAAGGTCTAATGTAACTAGGAGGGATAAGAGAGTTTCTTGCAAAGAAGAAAATTTGCAATCTCCTAGCTCTCTGTATAATGGTCATCATCTGGCTAGCACTTAGCTCCATATGGATAGTAGAATCTATAGCACAACTAATGGATCTACGGATGACATCAATCTTTGAATGTGTGGTCAATGTACTCTTTGGCTCAGGATCCCCCAATGGTTGACTCCTACGTAGCTCTAAGTCAATAGCATGGTCACTAGAAATCTTAGGGTATTTGCTGCTAAGTACATGGCTTACTCTAAGCTTATGCCTAAGGTTCAAGAAACTAGAAGCTTCTTTGAGATTATCTAAGCCCTAGATGAGAGTGGACAAAGGCAATACATTTTTAAGTTTCATTTCAAGTTAAGCTTTCCAATCAAGTAGGTTATCACGTTGAATCAGCCTAGAGACTCTCTCTCTCTCTCTCTCTCTTTCTCTCTCTCTCTCTCTCACACTCACACACACACACACACACACACACACACACTCACTCACTTTGTGATATGAATAGAACCTTGTGGCATCCACCCATATATCCTAACAAATTAGAATGATGAGGTATTCAAGATTATATTTTTTCGTTATGTGTGATTGATGCCGATGTACTTTTCAATTATGATCTATCAAATTTTGATGTGAATGTTTCATGTTCAATCCTGTTTCTCTCTCTCTCTCTCTCACCCACTCTCTCTCTCTCTCTCTCTCTCTCACACACACACACACACACACACACTCTCTCTCTCTCTCTCTCTCTCTCTCTCTCTCTCTCTCTCTCTCTCTCTCTCTCACACACACACACACACACACACACATGCATGCATGCACGGTGCACATATGCATAGAGGAGAGGAAATCATAATTCTTTAAGCCTTGCATTAGCAAGAAAAGATAATCTTTTGGAAATCTACTTATCAGATTCTAGAAAGCCCTCATTGAAAATGATTGCCAACAAAAATACTAGATGAAATGGAGCTTTGAAGGGAAAGAAGTTCTGGTTGCTCCTTAAAATGGAAAGCCCTAAGTCACGTTTAAGGGTATGTAGATCAAGAGGATTTCCTTAAACTTTCCCCCTTGAATCATGATGTATTATTGAGCTCAATAGAGGCATTAAGTTTCAACATAAAGGTAGAGACATGATAGTTCATATTGATAAAAACTAAACTATTACAGTTGTATCACAAGATGCTATTGATACATCCAAAAAGGAGAGTCTATTTTTGTGTATACGTTTTATATTTAAATTTTGAAGATAGCCATTAAATTGAGGTTGTTCCAGGAACTATCCTCCTAACAAACCTCCTCAAAGACTCCCCCATGCACAACTCAAAGAGCTATTGGAGAAGGGAACGATAAGGCCAAGTTCATCTCCTTTTTTCTTTCTAGTTTTTTTAGTTATAGAAGAAGTTGACTCATACAGGATGTTTTTGACTCGGTGTTGTCAGAACTCCCTCATACGCACTCAGATCTACTTTGAATGCATTGGTGCAATCAAAATTATGAAAATTTTCATGAAAAATTGTTTTGCAAGACTTGCAAATTTTTTTGGCAGAAATGATTGAGTTTTTGTTAATTTAGATACATTCATATCAAATGGTGTAATATTGCATCGAGAACGTTTTGCAATGGACATCAAGTTGTGTATGAAAAGTGTAATGTTTTGTTGTGTATGTTGTTTGGTGTGTTCTTAAGACATTGATAAAGAGGATTCATTTCTAAAAATTGTTTCTCGATGAGCACGCTTCCATTATTTACAAAACACCCTTCTTTTTTGGTGAAGATAGCCATTAAATTGAGGTTGTTCCAGGAACTATCCTCCTAACAAACCTCCTCAAAGACTCCCCCATGCACAACTCAAAGAGCTATTGGAGAAGGGAACGATAAGGCCAAGTTCATCTCCTTTTTTCTTTCTAGTTTTTTTAGTTATAGAAGAAGTTGACTCATACAGGATGTTTTTGACTCGGTGTTGTCAGAACTCCCTCATACGCACTCAGATCTACTTTGAATGCATTGGTGCAATCAAAATTATGAAAATTTTCATGAAAAATTGTTTTGCAAAACTTGCAAATTTTTTTGGCAGAAATGATTGAGTTTTTGTTAATTTAGATACATTCATATCATCCAAATGGTGTAATATTGCATCGAGAACGTTTTGCAATGGACATCAAGTTGTGTATGAAAAGTGTAATGTTTTGTTGTGTATGTTGTTTGGTGTGTTCTTAAGACATTGATAAAGAGGATTCATTTCTAAAAATTGTTTCTCGATGAGCACGCTTCCATTATTTACAAAACACCCTTCTTTTTTGGTGAAGATAGCCATTAAATTGAGGTTGTTCCAGGAACTATCCTCCTAACAAACCTCCTCAAAGACTCCCCTATGCACAACTCAAAGAGCTATTGGAGAAGGGAACGATAAGGCCAAGTTCATCTCCCTTTTTCTTTCTAGTTTTTTTAGTTATAGAAGAAGTTGACTCATACAGGATGTTTTTGACTCGGTGTTGTCAGAACTCCCTCATACGCACTCAGATCTACTTTGAATGCATTGGTGCAATCAAAATTATGAAAATTTTCATGAAAAATTGTTTTGCAAGACTTGCAAAATTTTTTGGCAGAAATGATTGAGTTTTTGTTAATTTAGGTACATGCATATCATCCAAATGGTGTAATATTGCATCGAGAACATTTTGCAATGGACATCAAGTTGTGTATGAAAAGTGTAATGTTTTGTTGTGTATGTTGTTTGGTGTGTTCTTAAGACATTGATAACCCCTTCGTGGTATAGCCTGTTTGAAAATTTGAGGAACGGTTAAATGAACGCTCTTTCTTGTTTGGGTTATGTCTTTGTGTTCATTTTCTTAAGATTGAACTATGTGAACATTTTTTGTATAGTAAGCATGCCAGAGTAAGTTATACACTGTTTGTAGGCAAGTAGAAGCTTGAGAAATTTGAGTCGCTAAAATTGGATGTGTGTGTGCATATGCTTATTAAGTCACTTAGGTGGTGTTGTTCTTACTTTTTCACCTTCATAGTAGATGCAACTCGTAAGGCTTGGGCATATCCATCAACTCATACGGATGATGCACTTTGTATCACGAAAAAATGGATTTCATAGATTGGGACACAGTCAAACAAGAGGCTTAAGTGCTGAAGGGCTAATAACGATGGAGATTATTTTTGTGATGGATACTATGTTTTACTTTCACATGAGTTTTGGTTTGAAGTTTCGAAAATTGTGGTTAAGGGTGATTAAGGGATCATTAGTGAAGGCACAAGACGATTGTACTTTAGAAGAATCTTGGAGGTTTTTTTTAAACAAAACCTTCAAAGTATTATTCGAGAGTCTTTGGTTGGTCAACTATGGCTAACTTGGTAAGTGTTGATGACTGATCTCATTCTTGATTAGGATCTTGATCAGTTTGGTAAAGTGTCACATAAATGATCTAGCATTGACATCGGGATAGTCGAGTTTAATTTTTATGTTGTGGATGACCATTTTGTTGAGTCCAATGGCAAGTCGATTCTTGTTTATCAATAGAGCTATTGTTGCAAGTCTTGTTTTGAGTACAATATGACTTGGAAAGCCATTGCAAGCCAATACGGATGAGAGAAATGGGAATGTGAAAAATGGACACTCATAGGATGTTCAAATGGTGCGAAAGGGTCCATTAAAATAGCAAGTATACCAGTAGTCATCCCCTCCTTTTAAAGGTGACTACCTGACAAGAGGTGACACTACATATTGTGTACATAATGTGCTTGAGAGCAGCTAGGCTTAAGAGTTTTTTGTTAGTAGATTGTCCATAATGATTATTGTTTTTCTTCTATACAATATGAATAGATGTCTTTAATATTTCTCTCTTTTTCTATCACCAATTTCTCCTCTATGCATAGGTAGAATCTAGCGACAGATAAGCATCCTCATTCTTTGACTTTTGAAGAAATGAATGCTTTTTTCTCAAGTTCCGTTTCATGTAAGCCTACTAAATCCTTCAAGGGCTCTTCTTTCAAAAAACCAATGCAAGAAGACGTGCCTCAATTGTATGAATTGGATGATATACTTCAACTAGAATTCATCCTAAGACGAGACATTAGATGGAATTTTCAGGCTCATCTTTGTGGAAACGTGTGTGTGTGTGTGTGTGTGTGTGTGTGAGTGAGAGAGAGAGAGAGAGAGAGAGAGAGAGAGCGCATCATTTCCACTTCATGAGTCTAGGTGGACAAAGCGCTTGTGTGGCAAGCCTAGTTGCTATTAAAAGTACTCGATATCTACCTTGTTACTTTATCTATGATGTCACCGTCTGTGTGTGTCCTAGATGCCTAGCTCAAAGAATAAAAGGGACTTACGTGCAAATTTTTTACTAAGCCTTGGTGTGAGAAGGCCTCGTGTTACCGAGTCTCAATAGAGTGGTCAAAGCCCTTGCACTGCCAGCACTGTAGTGAGCTTACGAATCCTAAACCCAAAAAGAAGTCGCTCGATTTACCGCAACAAAAAAAGTGGGCGATTCGAAATGCGCAGATCAGCTTTCAAAGCTCTTATCCCAACGAATCCTGCTATCTAAGCAAGATGCGTCCGCCGGGAGTCGAACCCGGGTCTATTGCTTGGAAGGCAATTATCCTGACCGTTGGACTACGAACGCTTGTTGAAAACTTTCAGTCCTAATCAAATTAGGCTCTAAACACACAACACTTTTGCGTCCCTTGCCTGACTCAGTATCTTTGTTATTGACTTCATGCACTTCTATGATGAGAATTTGCTCGCTTTTGAATCTATCCATCAACCACCATTTCTTCTAGGATGTACCACCAGCAGAAACATCGCCCGATTCGCAGCAGGAAACAACAGCAGCGGCCGCCAGATGCCTTGGCATGCCTGAACCAAACCAATGGCACCATTGAGAACATTACCCCAAAACATTTATCCACTTCACAGAACCATATATACATGGGTATGGATGATGCTTGAAGAACTTACTTGTGAGCTTTCATCAGGGTACCACATTTGTGCTCCCTAGATCTGCGTCTTTTTCAAGAAACCCACGAGCTCAGTGTTATCCCACCGACTTGGTACAGATCCTTGTTCTGAGCACTGGCATATCCTGCAATCAACAAACACGCTCCAAGAAATCACATTGATGCATTTGGCGTACATATCGACCAAAGCACAACATGTTTCACGACCATGGTGTTGACGAGCTTTCTATGCCTTCGGAAGGGCACCACATATCGACCAAAGCAATGCCGAGCACAACATGTTTCCCCGACAATCTCTGACTTGCAATCTCTTAGTGTCCCTTTTGTGCCTTCGTAAGGGCACCACATTTGGCATACATATCGATCAAAGCATTGCCAAGCACACCATGTTTCTCCAATAGTCCTTGACTTGCAATCTCATAGCGAATTCTCTCACCCATGTGAAGGTCAGAAAAGTATTCCTTCTTCTGAGCGCAAGCTTATAGGTAGGTCAGAAAAGAATAACTTGTTGCTGGTAACTCTCTTCCTGTCTGTGCTTAAATTCTTCCCGTTGGGCGTATCCTGCCCTCAACACGTTCCCAGAGGACATATTGGAAAGGATGCCCTCAACACGTTCCCAGAGGACATATTGGAAAGGATGCCCATATTGAAAAATAGCCCAGAGCTTCCTTGCCACAGCCATGGTGAGCATTATGCTGCAATCAACACGTTCAAAGAGAAGACATATTAGAAAGGATGCCCATTGAAATCTTTTTCATTAGTATTTGGCATACATAGCGATCAAAGCATTGCCAAGCGCAAGATGTCTCTCCAACAGCCCCTCACTGGCAATCTCATTGTGAAATCTCTCACCCATATGAAGGCCACATGCACTTGCATTTAGAGAAAAGCTTTCCCCTTGCATCCGGTTAAAATAGCCCAGAGCTTCCTTGCCACACCACGTTGGGCATATCCTTCAATCAACACATATCCGGCGAAAACAACACATGCTCGCTTGCTACAGCCATGCTGGGCATATCCTGCAATTAGTGCACTCCAAGAGACCAAATCCGAGAGGGGATGCCCATCAAGAACTTTTCGTGCTTTCTTGAGGGCACCACATTTGGGATATGTATCGCCCACAGCACTAGCCCTCTGACTGTGAAATCTCAGCGTGAATGCTCTCACCAATATGAAGGTGTTGCGTAAGGCCACATGACCTCAAGGTGCAAGCATAGGTGGATGCATTTGGAGAAAGGCCTTCCCTTTGCATCTGGTTAAAATAACGTTTCCTTGCCACAGCAATATCGGGCAATATCTTGCAATCAACACGTGCCAAGTGAGATTACAGAGAGGATGCCAATCAAGAATTTTTTTGTGCTTCCGTGACGGCACCACCAAGCATGCTATCTTTCTCCAACAGCCCTTGACTGGCGATCTCGTCGTGAATTATGTTGACATCTTGCGTAAGGACACAAGGTGACATCTTGCATAGGTGATTTGCAGTTGGAGAGAGGCCTTCCCTACGCATCCATGAATGAAAGCAGCACAATGTTTCCTTGCCACAGCCATAACAAATATCCAAGACACAACGTTTCAGATGAAATGCTCATTGCCCTTGACTAGCCCTTAGGCCATCCTTGTACAAGCATAGCTGATTGCATTTGAAGAAAGGACTTCCATTCATGTCTGGTTAAAACAGCGCCCAAGCTTCCTTGGCACATCCATGTTGAATGCGCATCAGGAGACAACATCTGGAGGAGAAAACCCATCCATGGTTTTTTTTGCGCTTGCGCGAGTACGTCGTACCAATTTCGTCAAAAAACGAGAATCTGTTGGAGATGCGTACACGAGGGACAGGCTCGCTTTTTGGCGGGCGGTTTTGGGTGGGGTAGGGGCAGCCATGTGAGGCAAGCAAGTGGCAGTCGGCGAGAGTCCGGATGGAAGTGAGTTGCAATCCAAGCGGCGAGGAAGCTCTGCGACCGGAGACGACCACCTGTCGGAAGAAGAGTAACATAGGCGAAGCGTCTTCTTTGGCGCCATTTTTTTTTTATAGCAGTGACATCGCTCATGCGGCTTGGCTTAGCTCCAAAGGCATTGACAGCGCACGCGGCTGCCAGAGTTAGAATCTTGTAACGGTTTTGTACGCTGTAGTGTGTGTTGCTGTGACGAGGTGTAAGGGAAGAATCTCCGGAGATTCTAGCAAATAAAATAAAAGTTGAACCAGCGAGAGTATCACGTCTGGGATACTCAAGACCTTTATGTCTTTTTATAACGGCACCACATTTGCGCGAGAGTATCACGTCTGGCATACTAGCAATCTCATCGTGGATTTTCAACCCCATGTAAAGATTTTGCATAAGGCTAGTGCTTTTGTGAGGGCACCACATTTGGCATAATATAGCCCTTGACTAGCAATCTCACTATGAATTCTCTCATCTCATGTAATGCCACAAGCCTGCAAAGTGCAGGCATAGGTGATTTGCATCTGGAGAGAGGCCTTCCCTTGGCATCCAATGAAAGCAGCACAATGCTTCCTTGCCACGGCCATAATGGGCATGTTGCAATCACTCGCTCTCTAAGAGATGATGTTTCAGAGAGAACTCTCATCTAGGACTTTTTGTGCTCTTCTGAGGGTGCCATATTTCTCCAATAGCCCGTTCACTAGGTATCTCATGTTACTCCTCTCACCTATATGAAGATGGGAGCATAGGTGAATGCAATTGGACAAGGCCTTCTCTTTACATTCGGTTATGTCAGTGAATGTGCTGCCATTTTGTAGACACAATACAAATAATTCTTACATGAGGACGAGAGAGCTACATGCTAGAGAGAGAGAGAGAGAGAGAGAGAGAGAGAGAGAGAGAGAGGGAGAGGGAGAGATTGCCAACTTATGTGGTGTGGAGACTCTATAGAAGGTCGGACCAGGTGACTGCTGATTGCGCACGTGAGACCGTTGAAGGCGTGGATACAAAAACATGGGCAAAGAAATGGCCATGTGCCACATGGGAGGAGCAACCAGATTATTGAACGACAATGTTATGCAAACGAAGTACCTAGAGTGTGTTAGAGGTCGTCGCGATCGGACGTCTGCAGCATAGCTCACCAGCATTAACATAATGTCAATACTCAGAGAAGTGAGTCGGATGGGGCACATAGACTCTTTGAGGGTGTCAACCTCAAGAAATGAACCTAGTGACCTAAGCTATCATCACCACGGGCGCAATTTTTGGGTGAGGAATTTCTGGCAAGCGTTTTTTAAGAATCGGGCGAGCGGGTTCCCAAAAGAAGGGATAATCTACCCATCTATTTCTCTCTCTCTCTCTCTCTCTCTCTCTCTCTCTAAAATTCGATTGTCGGTTCACGGCCAACTTACATTCAAACAAAAACCACCATGGATGCATTCAATACACTATTA
The DNA here is from genome assembly GCF_014529385.1 of Adiantum capillus-veneris. Lineage (NCBI taxonomy): Eukaryota > Viridiplantae > Streptophyta > Polypodiopsida > Polypodiales > Pteridaceae > Adiantum > Adiantum capillus-veneris. The sequence goes on from NC_140953.1 coordinate 104,117,593, forward strand.
ATAAGACAAACAGAAGTTCCTTACAAACAATTATGGTCTATTTCATATAGCAAACCCCAAATCTATGTGTTCCATTGCATCAAAAGTAAATACATATGGGGGGGGATACATCATGGGTGAGGTGGATGAAAGAAGGTCGGTGGGGGGCCATATGCTCTAGGAGGAAACAAAGGTCGTGCCAACGGGGGCAGTGCACCAAATGCTGGGGGAACTCATCCAAATGGCAGAGGGTACGAACTATATGTGGGGGGGCTGTAGGTAGGGAAAGAGACAATGGATCAACTCCAGGCGGGGCCTCAGATGTGGAGGCAATGAATGCACTGGGAGATGGTTCAATTGCACGCCATGCCAAAACTGGGGCTGTGAAAGTGGGATATGGAGTTGCTACTGCCCCGCCCTGACTGCTGCTTAGTGGTGTCGGGAAAGGTGGCTCCAGCAGATGAAGCTTCTCTATCACTTGCTTTGGTTGCTCAGGTACCTGAGCTCTGTCACTCCTATGAAACATCAATGTCGAGCCTAAATTGGAACGTAGGTGTTGAGATGGCTCTAGACAAGTACTGAAAGCTGACCAATCCTTCTCACAACTGATGCAATGCCTGCGTAGTAGTAAACATTGTGCTGCCAATGTCCCCACTCCTGCAAAACAATCCAACACAGTATCTCCCATGTCTGTGAAGGTACCGAGTAGCCATCTACAAAAATAAAGTAATCTTTAGATTTGTTATACCTATAATTTTATAGGAACATGAAGAAAAACTTCCAAAAAGTTTCTACCACTTGGCAAACGCTGGACTCCTCTCAACACCTCTACAATAAGGCCTACCCATATGATCAAGCGTCCACTGTGTCGAATCTGAACCTGGTAGCTTCTCCCACAACATGTCGTCATCTGGAGAGAAGCCACATATATTTGCTGCAATCTCTCTATCCGCTCGATCATACCTCGGAAGCCGACACCCACCGGTTCTAGGGGGTGAAAAAATGACCAGCAACAAAGTACCAACCTACGAATAATATTAAAACGTTGTTATTTTGAAATGCTAACATCAAAGTTACTATTCAATATCAAAACAAAAAATAACATACCCCCCCCCCTCTACATAGTCTTGAACAATCGTGGAACTAGACTCCGGCAGCCGTATGTAGAATATCCTCAACAACTGGAATCGAGCTTCCTCTGCCTTCGAAGTGACAATGGACAGATGTTCTGCACAACATGTCGCCACAACCATACCATCAACCAAAAGAAACTCGGTTGCCAGAAGGAATGCAACATCCACAAGCTCACTATCCCATTGGTTCCATAAAGGAACCCCACCCGTGCTAGCTGCATGTGGCCTAGTGTGTAAGGGAAAGGCCATGTACATCAAACATATGTCACCCAATATCAAGCTGGGGTTCAAGCTGGGGTTCATTTGCCCTGTTCCTGATAGTAGAGAGCCTAAGAATCTACGTAGTGACTGGATAGAACTGCATGCAATCTTTGTTAGCACTAAAATTGTGGACATAACTTTGATTGTAAATTAGCGTGGCTTACCTGTCCATGAATAAAAGGTACCGGAATAATGCAAGGAAACCTTGGCGTAACTTTCCATGCAGTTGTGAGCCAGATTTTCTACTCGCATGAGTATCTTGAACAGTCCGTTACATGTTCATCCCTAATGAAGGTGACTTGCCAACATGCTCTGTCGGCACACCTGGTAAGTCCTTGACGTATGAAAGTATTGACACAATCTCCAACCCCACCACAAGAGGTGTTCAAAGTCAAAAATCGTACTTAAGCAAATTCTAGAATAGGGGGAAACTCATCAATTTAGAAATGTGTTGTGTCAACGTATGCTCTTAGCAGATCCTTTAGCCCAAGATTACTCTTTGTAATCTTTGTAATCTGCCAATCCCCTTGGATAACTGACAGTACTAAGGTGTGTTTTCCTTACGGTTTACAGACAGTCATCCCAGATGACTGGTAAACGGGAAATTACAGTAGTGTTTAACATTGGTGAAGAATCAACAATGTCCGAAATAACCATCGTGGTTAACTTGGAAAAATCCACAAATGCCCAAACCGAGCCATGACCTCTATTGGTGATTTATAGACTCAAAGGTGATCTCATAGAGATAGTGCACATAAAGTGCAAAATGCTTCATAAGCAACAACTTGAGGAATATGCATGCCGTTCCAAATCAGCCTTTGCTAAACACTAGGGCCCATAACACCTAGTGTGCATGCATTTAGCAAAAAACAGATCCAAACCTGTATTTCAATGGTAATTCTTGCCAATACTTATGGCAAATGTGATGCGCCTAGCACACATTAACAGGAATGTAAATAGTTCTGAAAAGAAACTAAATACTTTCATTTGCAATCTTTTGCAAGCTTTGCTTAAACGTCTGAATCATAATAGAAGGTGAAACAGTGACCGCTTCTAGATACAAACAATGAAACTTTTTCATTTGCTATATGTATAAACAACCATCTGTGATGTTGTTTAGCAATACTTTTACCTTAATAAGTCATTCTAAGTATCCGGAAATTTCTGGCCACGAAATTGCTCCTGATACGTCGTGCTAAAAATGGTTTAGAAAACATATGCGACCAGCACTTAGGGACATTGTCGTGACACATATGTGAAATAGGGGGCGCCAGTGTCAGTCCTAGAGACTCATATTCGCCACATGTGGAATATGTCTCAACTAAGGATGTCTGAAAAAGAACATTCTACAAGTACAAGATGTACTTGTGTGTAGAGGAACTGCAAAACACTCCGCGACGAGTGTGAGAGGGGCCCTCATTATCTTGCTCCACACTGGCTAAACCGAACTCCTTGAGTTCCTAGACCATGTTGTATCCCATGTGACAACATGTGCCAAATTGAACCCTACGAATAGGTTCGTAACAGCATAAGACAGAAAGATAGATTGGACACTTGGCCCAAAACACTTTGTGCCGACATGCCCTTGGCATGGCTCTGTAACAGTCAAGCGTACCTAGACTTTTTGAAAAACCAAGCAAAGCATACTAAAAATGGAATAACACCAAATCAATAGATGCGTACCTGGAGAGTTGAACGTAATGTACACTTACATGTATTCAAATGGAGAGGAGCATGTCCCCTACCTGAAGAAAACAAACAGCATTACACTGGGAACCCTGGGTGTTGCCTTTGCAATCCAAGCCCTTGGATGAGAATCTACGTAGTCAAACCGCTTGGTAAGACTCTTTGTAGAAACTGCTCAACTAGCAGATAACGGTAAACAACATAGTCAACCGTGTGGTAGATTGCGGAATTCTTTCCTTGAAAGTATAACTGGGAGAGATCAACTGTGATTCTCAATGCAGATCAACCTGTGATCCTGAATGCCTATGGGGTGATGTAACAATCACCTGCCGGGTCTTTATCTCAAAAACAATATGTCCCTAGATACGCCGTAGTGCTATAGTGAGAGCAAGAAATCCACATAAGTCAGATGTCTAGCTCGTACTAACAGCCATGCTGTCTCAACTATGTGCTGCCTCTAGACTCCATGGTATAGATCAGCTGATGTAAGTGCAAGAGTATCAAAAACTCAACTTGAGCATCGCACTAGAAACAAATAGGACAAAAATGACACCCTAAACAACCATAATGACAAGACTTGTGCTTGTCCATTAACGGCGATGTGTACTTCCTTGGGTATATCTTGAAAACAATCACCCAAAGAATGCCAACAGTTGGGTCTTACCCTTCTCCTGACATCGGCGCTTAGCCTGTTTGGCTCATAGCCCTTATGAAAAATAGTAGTCAATCGACGAAACGATGAAGACTAATTTGAGTAGCATCGTAGCCACATGCTAGCTGTGAGTTAGAGCACCTTGGTTCAAGCTGACTCAAGAGCAGAATATGTAGCAAAAGCTTCTTAGAAGAGTTTCGTTATTCTTGAAAGAAATAAGAAAAAGAGAGAAAAGAAGAGCATGCTGGGCTGAGGAACTTTCCTTAAATTTGTAGAGTGTGTGCTCTTAGACATCTTATGCCTGAATTGTAGCTTATCCTGTAAGCATTCCACAATCTGTCTGTATGACGCTCTCATCGAGAGAGGCAACAAAAAACACAGTTAAATCTTGATCGTCTACCGTGTAGGGTCGTGACTGTATGAGGATGACTTGAAAGGGGCTCCTTGCCGGTGAATCTAGACAAAATTGTAGGTTCTTTTTAGTATTGTTGAGTGTTGATAGCAACCATGCAACAATCCATCCGTACTCTATCCTTGACAGAGTTGCTGGGTTAGAGTAAAAACCTATTTTATACCCCCTGGGTAACATGCCTTGCATACAAAAGTGGAAGCCCTTTGGCTACCGTGAAGGCCTTAAACATAAAAACCAACACATAAGTGTCATGCAGGAGCGAAACTGGGAGGGGTTCGGTGAGATGACAACAACTGAAGCAGCTCTAGTGTTGCAGCTTACAACTCCCCACATGCCTTGTATGTGGTGCATACATATCATGCAAACTCTGCTTGATGAGAGGTTATCTTATAGACAAAAGAGTTGAACACAGCTCTTTTTTCCCACACAAAAGAGAGACCGTGTCTCACCAAAAAAAAAGGCTCAACTAGGCAAACATTGGGATTATGCCTTGCATATTCCCTGTTGAAATCTATAACACACGCTCGTAGCAGTGTTCTATGTATCTCTGGAGCAAGTAAACCGTAGTACGTGCAATCATAAGGGAGCGAGCATCTCCATGAATAAAAAAGGTGTACCCTCACTCAACATACGAGGTCATGCTCAACTCGCAGAGTATGCCTTGTCATGCGAGTAGGGTGGATACCAATTCGGGCAAGCAAGAGAGTCCCAAGCAACATGTAATGAGTCTCAACCATATCATGTGAGTGACATGATGGTTAACTTCGGACCCTCATGCATGCCTTGCATGCCATGCATGCTAAGCTTTGCCAAGCCTTCATGCTTTGACAAGAGACTTTACCTGCATGTGATTACGGCATGCTATCACGACCGGCCTTGCCGTCATGGTAGTAGGATTTGCGTTATCTTGGGATATCACTCAAATCTTCATGGATTCAGAAACCGGCCTTGATTTACCCGTACAACCATGTAAGGGAATACCATCAAGAGCTTGTATATGCCTTGCATATATGGCTCATTGGCACACATGAAAAATTCATAAAGAGTATGAGCGAGTAAACCATGGCTCATGCAATAACTAGGGACATGCCCGTATCATGAATCCCAATGCATACTTGCCTCAAGGATACAAGATTATGCCCAATCCGTGAGGGCATGTCCTCGCCATGCATGCAGAGTAGGTCAAAGTAACCTTCCACATACAAGAGTTTACTCTGACTCGAACAAATAGTGCACCTAGTGCCACAAGGATAACATACGGACACTCACAACCATGCCGTAGACACTTATTGATGAGGTCCAAATCCCTTGGAAGCATAAAAACATGCCTTGTATGCATGGATCACACCTTGTGAAAGCTTGCTTAATAAACTCAATCAACATACGAACATGCCGTGCATGCCATAAGTTGCCTATAATCCTCCTAGGAATGGACTTCTTCCTTATAGGGGGGTTTCCATAGAAAAATTATAGGTACACATGTACACCAAGGCGTGTCGTACATGTTGTCTAGACATGTCTTACATGCCTGACACACGGAGTCCTACTCTAAGGTATGCATAATAGAACTCGTAAAGAAAACGATTCCTGCATGAAATTAAGGAATCCGCTCGCATGTCGACATACTTATGTGACATCTCGTCGTCATGCGCCTTTGTGCAGTTGTCTTTGCCGGAATGGTGGGTGCTCCCTTGATCTGGCAAACCGTATAGACAAGGTGGGGGCCCAATAGCATGGTCTTGCTTCACATGAAGGTTCTATAATGCAAACATGCCATGCATGTATAGAAAACAAGGATTTCTCATCTTGCATGTAGTAAAAACCGTCCTCTTTGTGGCTTGTCAAAGCACGTGAGCGATGGCTTTCGGAGGTCGGAGACTTGGCACTGCTTTTATACTGTGAAGCAGGTGGGAAGGCACCCTTGCAAACCTTATAGGGGTTTTTTTTTAATTAAAAAAAACTAAAAATAAATAAATAACGAAACCTGCAGCGATGGCGGAACTGCGCCTTGACAGAGTGGACGACACCGTGCCTTGCGTGCAGAATTGGGAGATGAGCAGGTGTCGAAAAAGATGCAGCTCCGCCTTGCGATCCTACAGAGACCAACTCCGCCTGTTTCGGTGCAGGTCAGCCGGCGACCCTCCTCGTGTTAGCCGCCCCTCACACGGAGTAACGAGATTCCCTGCTTGTACTCAAGGGGTCATGCCCGCCCTGCAGAATCGAGGAGAGGACATACTCATGGATCTTGCCCACGACCCACCTCCATGGAACTTCGAGAGAGAGACAACGAGCGAGAGAGAGAGAGAGAGAGAGAGAGAGAGTCTTGCAAGGCCTGCCTCTTCCCTTCACCCCTCCTCCATGGCTGCCTTCGATCGTGAGCTCTGATATCAGTGTAAGAAACTAGGCAACTAGGCTCTGGTAGATCCTCCTCCAACCTCCCTTTATAGGGAGGCCCCTAGCCCCTTGCCCTAGACGGATCCCCTGTCCACACTGCCTAGCCCGGCCCTTGGCCTTAGTTCTTGCCTAGCCTAGTTCTTAGGGTACAGGCCCCGTGTCCTGACAACAACATTAACCATTTTCACGTACCTGGAGGGTTTTCTCCCACAACTCTGGCCATGTCTGATAGGTCCTCTGCAACCCTGCCATGTGATGGTGTCTTTTTATAACGGCACCACATTTGCGCGAGAGTATCACATTTGGCATTTTCAACCCCATGTAAAGATTTTGCATAAGGCTAGTGCTTTTGTGAGGGCACCACATTTGGCATAATATAGCCCTTGACTAGCAATCTCACTATGAATTCTCTCATCTCGTGTAATGCCACAAGCCTGCAAAGTGCAGGCATAGGTGATTTGCATCTGGAGAGAGGCCTTCCCTTGGCATCCAATAAAAGCAGCACAATGCTTCCTTGCCACGGCCATAATGGGCATGTTGCAATCACTCGCTCTCTAAGAGATGATGTTTCAGAGAGAACTCTCATCTAGGACTTTTCGTGCTCTTTTGAGGGTGCCATATTTCTCCAATAGCCCGTTGACTAGGTATCTCATGTTACTCCTCTCACCTAGATGAAGATGGGAGCATAGGTGAATGCAATTGGACAAGGCCTTCTCTTTACATTCGGTTATGTCAGTGAATGTGCTGCCATTTTGTAGACACAATACAAATAATTCTTACATGAGGACGAGAGAGCTACATGCTAGAGAGAGAGAGTGAGAGAGAGAGAGAGAGGGAGGGAGAGGGAGAGATTGCAACTTATGTGGTGTGGAGACTCTATAGAAGGTCGGACCAGGTGACTGCTGATTGCGCACGTGAGACCGTTGAAGGCGTGGATACAAAAACATGGGCAAAGAAATGGCCATGTGCCACATGGGAGGAGCAACCAGATTATTGAACGACAATGTTATGCAAACGAAGTACCTAGAGTGTGTTAGAGGTCGTCGCGATCGGACGTCTGCAGCATAGCTCACCAGCATTAACATAATGTCAATACTCAGAGAAGTGAGTCGGATGGGGCACATAGACTCTTTGAGGGTGTCAACCTCAAGAAATGAACCTAGTGACCTAAGCTATCATCACCACGGGCGCAATTTTTGGGCGAGGAATTTCTGGCAAGCGCTTTTTAAGAATCGGGCGAGCGGATTCCCAAAAGAAGGGATAATCTACCCATCTATTTCTCTCTCTCTCTCTCTCTCTCTCTCTCTCTCTCTCTCTCTCTCTCTCTCTCCAACGTCAAAAAGAGATCGCCCTCAATGTTCGCATTGGTGGGCTGCCAAGTGACTGGCACGGGGAGGGAGACCTCAAGTTCCATGAAGCCATTGCCCGCATCCAGACAACAAATCACATGATCGAGTGGGGTCCAACAACAATCGACTCCATCACACACGAGCATCGCACCAATCATGCGATCGTCACTTTCAAAACAAAAGTGGACCGAATTAAACTCCTTGAACAATCAAGGCTTCTCAAAGGCACTAAAGTCTGGTTCGCAGACGATCTTACCCCCGGTCAACTCAAGCAGAAGAAGGCAGAACTACAAAAGGTACGAGCAGCAGGCACGGCAGGAAAATGGGCAGTCTATCGAGGAGGAATAGCCATCATTCAAGAGTTCCGAACTCCTAAAATGGTTCCCCTCTCCCCTACCACCCCTTAGGTTTTAAGTTTTGTTCATCCCATTTTATCTTTTGTTTACCCCTCACTGGACCCTCAGTCCTTAACTGAGATGTATCTGCCCTTCACTTAGAAGGAATCTTTGTAATGCATTTTTTTTTCGGTCCCATAGGTCATATTTGACCTCCGTGGACGATAATTCAATCTATCTCTCTCTCTCTCTCTCTCTCTCTCTCTCTCTCTCTCTCTCTCTCTCTCTCTCTCTCTCTCCAACTAAAATTTGATTGTCGGTTCACGGCCAACTTACATTCAAACAAAAACCACCATGGATGCATTCAATACGCTATTAATAAGACAAACAGAAGTTCCTTACACACAATTATGGTCTATTTCATATAGCAAACCCCAAATCTATGTGTTCCATTGCATCAAAAGTAAATACATATGGGGAGGGGGATACATCATGGGTGAGGTGGATGAAAGAAGGTCGGTGGGGGGCCATATGCTATGGGAGGAAACAAAGGTCGTGCCAACGGGGGCAATGCACCAAATGGTGGGGGAACTCATCCAAATGGCAGAGGGTACGAACTATATGTGGGGGGGCTGTAGGTAGTGAAAGAGGCAATGGATCAACTCCGGGCGGGGCCTCAGATGTGGAGGCAATGAATGCACTGGGATGGTTCAATTGCACGCCATGCCAAAACTGGGGCTGTGAAAGTGGGATATGGAGTTGCTACTGCCCCGCCCTGACTGCTGAGTGGTGTCGGGAAAGGTGGCTCTAGCATATGAAGCTTCTCTATCACTTGCTTTGGTTGCTTAGGTACGTGAGCTCTGTCACTCCTATGAAACATCGATGTCGAGCCTAAATTGGAACGTAGGTGTTGAGATGGCTCTAGACAAGCACTGAAAACTGACCAAGCCTTCTCACAACTGATGCAATGCCTGCGTTGTAGTAAACATTGTGCTGCCGATGTCACCACTCCTGCAAGACAATCCAACACAGTATCTCCCATGTCTGTGAAGGTACCTAGTAGCCATCTATAAAAATAAAGTAATCTTTAGATTTGTTATACCTATAATTTTATAGGAACATGAAGAAAAACTTCCAAATAGTTTCTACCACCTGGCAAACACTGGACTCCTCTCAACACCTCTACGATAAGGCCTGCCCATACGATCAAGCGTCCACTCTGTCGAATCTGAACCTGGTAGCTTCTCCCACAACATGTAGTCATCTGGAGAGAAGCCACATACATTTGCTGCAATCTCTCTATCCGCTCGACCATACCTCGGAAGCCGACACCCACCGGTTCTAGGGGGTGAAAAAATGACCAGCAACAAAGTACCAACCTACGAATAACAGTAAAACGTTGTTATTTTGAAATGCTAACATCAAAGTTACTATTCAATATCAAAACCAAAAATAACATACCCCCTCTACATAGTATTGAACAATCGTGCAACTAGACTCCGGCACCCGTATGTAGAATATCCTCAACAACTGGAATCGAGCTTCCTCTGCCTTCGAAGTGACAATGGACAGATGTTATGCACAACATATCGCCACAACCATACCATCAACCAAAAGAAACTCGGTTGCCAGAAGGAATGCAACATCCACAGGCTCACTATCCCATTGGTTTTATAAAGGAACCCCACCCGTACTAACTGCATGTGGCCTAGTGTGTAAGGGAAAGGCCATGTACATCAAACGTACGTCACCCAATCTCCAGGTGGGGTTCATCTGCCCTGTTCCTGATAGTAGAGAGCCCAAGAATCTATGTAGTGACTGGATAGAACTGCATGCAATCTTTGTTAGCACTAAAATTGTGGACATAACTTTGATTGTAAATTAGCGTGGCTTACCTGTTTATTGCACAACACATCTGGAATAGCTTGTGCCAAGCACATGACACTAGCATGAACTTCAAGGTTGCGTGGCTCTACATGCATATCTGTATGTAGCAACATAAGATCAATTATATCTTTCAAGCAATGCTAAAAAGAACAACACAACATTAACCATTTTCACGTACCTGGAGGGTTTTCTCCCACAACTTTGGCCATGTCTGATAGGTCCTCTGCAGCCCTGCCATGTGATGGTGAACATGGAGGGGATTCTTGGATGCCCCGTGTTGGTCTAGAAGGAAAGTGTTGGTACATTGTGGCTCATAGCACCAAGGCTATGAGCACTATCGCTGACTTCTACAAAATACTCCTCAACCACATGCTCGCTCTCATTATCATTGGAAACAACAGCCCTCTTCTTTCTCTTCCCACATTGTCGGTCAGCCAATGGTGCTTGCAGGTCTTTCTTTGTGGCCTGTTTCTTTTTGTCCGGTTTCTTTGATGTGTTTGGAGATAGATCATCCTCTATCACAATGGATTTCTTCTGTGACAGAGTATGCTCCGCTAATAATTAAAAAAGAACAGTTATTGAGCCCATGTTGTATTGCTGCATGGCAAAGGTAAAAACTATATAGTATGATACCTATGTATAGTGCTTCCTCTTTGGGTGGGTACTCCTTGTCCGGTTAGTACAGCCACCAAGGACACTTGAGCCACGCTCCCTTTGGCTGCAAGTCATCTATCCACTCGTCAGGATATAAGCCCGTCTCCTCTCTCTCCGACAAGCACCATGCATCACTGGGGTGCTCGGGAATGGGGAAGACAAGAGGATCTCTTCACCATCTACAAGATAGACCACAATGTTTTGAGCCACCGAGAACAAGATTAGTCTATCCTACTATATTCTTAATTTGTCAATTAAAGATGTCAAACCTGTACAACAAGCATCATGCCGTGCAAGAAAAGTGGGGTTGCTCTTCGGGATCCTGTGTGGACTTGATCCAAGCACTCCACTTCTTGAAGGCCTTGTCAAAGTGCTTTCGTCTGTATGTCAGTAATATGTGGGCAAGTGTGCAACCATACCTACCTTCAACCTTCTTGTGTTGGATAGAAACATTATGATTCTCGCCCTCCATTTTCTCGGCCATCGCAAGCACTCTCCTGCAGCAAATAATAAGTCACAAGTTAGATTATGAACAAATTGCTAGCTGGTTCACATAATCACTAAATCTAACCTTTCCAATTGCCACCAATACACGTGATATTGAAGCCACTGGATCCAGGGCTTGTCCATCACCCTATGCCATTCTCCTTCAATGATGCATCACCACCTTGGAGCAAATCAATCAAGTGGCACTTCCTAGCAAAGGAAAAGCAAGACTTATTTTTCATTGCTACATAATAAAAAGAGAAAGATATCGAATGATTTAAATGACATTTACTTACTCTTTTAGGCTAATGCGTGCACGCGCAACCTCTGTCACTCTCGAGGTGTCATTTTGGTGGTCTTCTCGTCCCAACTTGTAAATGATATACATTTCTGGAAAAAATCGTTGCCATTCTCTGGATTTGCAATGGTGGCTATCTCAAGCCCTTTGTGCGTGAAATATTGCTCTCTTTGAGATGGCGCTAGATTGATGCTTTCCTCGTATGCGTCATGTGCCAACTCGTAGTCAAAACTCCCTTTTGATGGTAGCCCTTTCGTTTTACTACTATACATAACATCGAACTCTTCCTATCATTTGCCAAGGACTCGATCAAAATACACATAATAAGATTTCTCAATCAAAACATATTCTCATTTAGCGTTGGTTTCAAGCATACCTTCCAAATGAGTTGCGCAAGGACATCCATTGGCAATTTTAGCCACTTTGATTTGTTTGGACCCCTAAAATTGAAAGCCCTTTTTGCTGCCAGACGTGCTCTTTCGGAGAAATTTCTGCAAAAGTGAAGTAGGGTCCACCAACCCTAGCTTTCTCATCATGAAAATATGATGAGCAATTGTGTGAGGCACTGAAACCCTTGTGGCCCTGTTTAACACTTGATTGTAATTTACATTGTCAAAAAAATAAGAGGCATTTACATTCGCAAAAAAATAGTTGGGCTTACCTATTGATCATTCTCAAAAATCAATAGAAACTCCGTTGTCTCATGGGGTTGAAAATCAACAAGAACGCACTCCACCTTTGGTGCCTTCTCAATTGGGATGTCATTCTCGTTCATCCATCGCATCCATGCCTCCAACCTATGATTACCATACCAAACCAAAAAGTACCTCTCGACCATGTGACTAAGCTCGGGGATTTGACGAAGCTCTTTATCCAAATCATATGACATTGCAAGATCTCTCGAAGTGTGACCACAACAAGAAAATTGCTTATGATCCTCCTCAGGAATCCATTCACTAACAATAAATCTTGCCATGCTTGGTTGGTAGCTTTTGTTTGCAATGGATAATTGCAAATCCACCTTAGGTCATTATGCATGCGGATGGTGGAGTTTGAAAGAAGTCAACATAGAGGCAAGTATGGAAGTATGCCATCGTATGGAGCTCTATGAGAATCCACCTAGCCCAATGAAATGTGCTTGTCTACCACATTTCCAAACGCTTCATCTCTTACATCTTCAATTGTGGTAGTTGTTTCCACATGACGACTCAATCCTCCACTTGATTGTATTGTTCCATCCACTCCGGTTACGATGGACACAATCCAATCTAAGAACTCAAGGCTTGAGATTGTTCGGTCTCTTGAGTGCATTGTGGAGGGGCTTCTTGAAATGTAGTAACATCAACCTCATCCAAGGCACCAGTATTTTTGGATTGATTTCTTATTCTCATACTTGCGCTAAAGAATTAAAGAAGATAGATATAAGTATGACTTATGAGAAATTGTAGCTAAGAGTTTGAGAAAGATAAGTGAGCAAAAGAAGACTTGACAGAGAGAGATCTGTGCAATACAAGAAAATAGAGATGAGGAAAGATAGAGAAATGAAAAGAGTGTGTCAATGCTCTTTGTAAAGATTTCAAATTTTATTAATCAAAACTAAATTTTTAATTTAATTAAGTTGAAATGTGTGTGTGTGTGAGAGAGGTGGGTGAAGATGTGTGTGTGCGCATGCATGCGTGTGTGTGCATATGTGCATATGCACGCGTATGTGTGCGTACGTGCGTATATGTGCGCCTGTGCGTGTGCATATATGTGGGCTTGTGCGTGTGTGTGTGCGTGTCTTTGTGCCACAACAACATGCACACACGTCCTGGTGTGTGTGTGGGTACACACACACACATGCGCATGTCAACGTGTGTGTGTGTTTACACAAATACGCACTGCATACACATGCCAGCGTGTAAGTGTGTGTGTACACATACACACGCATGGACTTGCCAACGCGTGTGTGTGTGGACACACACACACACACACACACACACACACACACGTGGCAATCCACATGGCCATGGAGCGGCCACGCAGGCCGTCTCATGGCCACGTGGATTTGCCATGTCTATTGTCGGAAATCGAGGGTACACGTGGTGTGGCACGTTGGTGCAACTAAAGTTGGTCGAAGCTAGGATATGGTCAATGCTAGGCAGAGGCAGCAATCGAGTGCGGTGGAAAAGGCTAGGGCAGGTCCCGATGCCCTTGGCAGCCAAAAGATAGCGGGAAAGTGTGTTTGAAGCGGTTTTTTAGGCCAAAAGTGCTGGGGAATGGTACAGATGATATGACAGGTCAAGATGGCCAAAATGCCAAAACCGTGTCCTGAAAGGTAGTGCTTAGTGTGCTCTAGAAGCCGGTCCAAACGGCTCGTCAAACGGAGTCCCGGTGCTCAAGATACTGCAGTTTAAAGGTGAAGTGTGTAGCTGGGGACAGGTGGGGACAGGTGGCCCGGGTTAATATCAGTGCATATGTGTGTAGTGCTCGAGTTATGGAGCATGCCTGTCTTCTCGGATTGTGAATCGGAGCTCTGGATAGCAAGTTATGGCCATTTGAAGATTTTCCGGGGGCCGGGTCTGAGCCCACTTGGACCGCATTGGAAAGTGCGCCATTTGGCGTCTTTTGAGTCTCGCCAAGGTTCTCGGTGGAGGTGTTTACCATGCGGAGATAGCACGAGTTAACTACACGTCAATCGGATATTCGGTTAGTCGGATACAGCTAAACGAAGTTGGGATCATTTGATGGGAAAAGGTTGACAAATGTTTTTCCCGGTTTTTGGCGGCCTCAGATAGCTAGCTCGGAGGAGTCAAAATATGGTGAGGCTCGCATGGCTCAAGGCCGACTCAATGAAGATTGGACCCAACTTGGCGGTCTAGAATTGTGACTATCCGGCAAAGCATAGGGGCCGGGTAAAGGCAAAGCCAAAAAGAGGTTTTTTTAAAAAAAAAGGTTTATAGGGGTTTTTCAAAAGCCTCGAGGCCATGAACATGGAGCTGCCATGTGTCCACTGAGTGGCCCCATATGCGCAGTAAGGCAGCTGTAATGCGCACTTGATAGGGTATGCCGTGAGGCCTCATAAGGTATCACAAGGGGAAGCGAGAGCTTGGAGCTCCGTGAGGCGTGAGCCATGGCGAAAGGCGCCACCGGCGCTGCGCAGGTGGCGGGTGGCAGTTTTAGGCGGCAACCAGCAAGGCGGGGGCGGCTCTGCCCGCGCGAAGTAGGTGATGACGTGGCGCCCGCCCATGAGGGGGTTGTTTCCCGCGGACAAATTCGGTCCAAAACCTTTTATGAAGGCAATGTGAGCCCTTAGGGAGGCAAAGACGGCGCCGTCGTTGCTCCCCTAGAGGGTGCTTGTGTATAGAGTGAAGTATGAAGCCTCAGGATGAGCACAAAGCTAGTCAAAGTGAAACTGAGCCTCCCAAGGGGAATGGCACATGTCAGCAAATCATGAAAATTGCTAAAAAACTCAAAAACGAGCCTGTAAGGGGGCAAATTTTTTTTGTAAGGTCGGCTTTTGTTTTTTGGGGACTGTGCACTCAAGAGAAGCAGGCAAGAGTATGAGAGAGAGCTCAATGGAACTGTGTAAGGGTTTTTGAAGCTATCAATGGGCAACCCTCTTTGTCTTTGGCTTGGTGTCGCTCCCCCCTTCCCCTTTTCTCTTCCCCGTCTCGTCTCTTGCCAGCCACGGTGCCGGTGAACCGAATCGCTGGTGCTTTGCACACACAGAGAGAGAGAGAGAGAGAGAGAGAGAGAGAGAGAGAGAGAGAGAGAGAGAGAGAGAGAGAGAGAGAGAGAGAGAGAGAGAGGGAGAGAGAGAGAGAGAGTGTATGTGCAGAGGGAGGCAGAGCAGGTGCAGTGAGGTGTTGACTCATTTTGCGGCCCTGGATAGCGTGTGTGCGCTTGGAAGCTGAGCAGGTGAAGCGGATTAGGTGTAAATTGTCCTTTTGAAGGTGTTTTTGAGTGGATTGGGGTGTTGTGTTGACCCTAGGCTATAGAGAGGCACTTCTGGTCGTGCCAGGTGTCGTCCCCATTCCCCCTCTCCATATTCTGGTGCCCCCACGGAGGAGCACACTGATTGCTCCTAGTTGATCGAAAAGAAGCAGTTTTCGCATTGGAAGTCATGGCAGGGAGAAGCTATGGACCCATTTTCACAGGAGAAGAGAGCCTTGATGAGTGGATGTCAGATTTCGAACTGTACATGCTATCATTGCGTATGACGAACGAGGATAGCAAGATGCAGACTTTTCCTTTGGTGATGCGTGGTAGGGCTAAAGCATGGTACGACGCATTAGAAGGTGAGCCGAAGCAAGCATGGCCGGCTCTATGGGCGAGGTTTCTTCACGACTTTGGCAAGGAGACTTCCCCAGTCGAAATGGATGAAAAGCTGAAGGCGCTTAAGCAAGATGTAAGTGAAGAGTTCAATTTGTTTTTGGGTCATTTTGAAGAGTGTTGGGCAGAATTAGTGGCAGCCATGCAATTGGCCAATGGAGATTACTTCAAGCTACACAAATGCATGGCGTGTCTGCATCCCAAGGTGAGAGAAAAATTTGATTTCGAAAGCCTAGAGAATTATAATGGTGCAGTAGCCATTGCATGGTCGAAGAGTAGAAAGATAAAGAAGAAGATAGAGCAGGGCGTGTCAGGCTACGAGGCAATCGCCCATGTTCAACCGTAGAGCCCGAGGGAGGCTGGACATGAAGAAAATCAGGGAATTCGAGGTGTAGCTGTTGTGCCGCAAAATTGGGTGCGCACAGTGCAAGATTTATCCGAGCAGATGCAAGAGTTGCGGCTCAGTGTCATGGATAGAGGACAGCCAAGAGGAGCAAGGGGCAGAGCATGGCCATTGCCTGGTAGGTGTTACAATTGTGGAGAAGAAGGGCATTATGCACCTGATTGTCCTCAACCGCAGAGAGAAAGAGGAGGTATGTACCCGCTTTTTGGTAGAGGTCGAGGTCAAGGGAAATACAATGGTCCAAGAGAGCAAGCAGTGGAGAATCCTGTGCATCCAGCTCAGCAAAACGGAGGTGAGGTTCCAAGAGTGAACATCATAGGGGTAGACAAGCAGGATGTCGAAGTTTTGGCCAATAAGAGGGCAAGAATTGAGAGGAAAACAGAGGTAGAACGGGAAACTAGAGCTCGCAAGGGTAAAGAGAAGGTGTACGAAGGCAGAGAGCAGCCTCAGCCTAACAAAAGAAGGAGGCGTCGCAAGATCAAACAAGCGGATTTCCAGCTAGGACGAGGCTATCCCGAGTACAATATGGTGAGTGATGTTCAAAATCAAAAGGCAAATATTACATTTGGTCAGTTGTTAGCTTTAAATCCAAAGTTAAGAAGGCAGTGGTCCACGAGTGTTAGCACCAGGCTGCCAAGAGCTAAGGGAAATGTCCAAGCAGTGCAAACCATGGCTTTGAGAGTGGGTAGCCCCACTGATGTTCTTCCATTGGTGGATGCGATTATAGAGAAGAGGATGCAGGTACAAGCCTACATAGACGATGGAGCACATGTTTGTGTCATGAAAGAAGCAGCCATGAAAGAGACGGGAGTCAAGGCAGTAGTCAGGTCAAATGTGCGCATGAGGATGGCTAACCATACTAAAGCCAGGTGTCTGGGTGTGGCGCAGGATGTGAAGGTCAAGGTGATGGGCATAGAGTGCCTAATTGACTTCTTTGTGATGAAAGCAGGGGATAATGCTTACCCTATCATTTTGGGTAGGCCATGGATGTTGGCAATAGGTGCAAAGCAGGATTGGGAAAGCAAAGTATTCACTTTGCCTGACAAAGAGAAAGGCTAACAAATTGTGCTTCATTTGAAGACCAAGGAGAGCAGTTCTCATCCTATGGCAGTTAAAGATGAGGGCGACACGACGAGTTATGAGTACGAGACCGAGACGGGCTATGATGAAGGATATACTAGCATAGAGGAAGAGGAGAGCGAGGATGATATGTTAAAGATAGATGCTGATTTGTTCGGAGTCACCATAGATGACTCTCCACCTAAAGAAGAAGGTATGCAGCCTCAAGCTCATGGTTTAAGCATAGAGGAGGTTTCGAGCATGATAAGTGAAGACCTTACCAAAGGGGAAAAGGAGAGCTATGTTCAACTGTGTGAGTCCTATCCAAATCTGTTCGCAACGGAGTACAAGCATTTGCGAGGTGCAAAAGGAGTGGAGCACAAGATTGTTCTTAAGGAAGGGTATAAACCTAGAGCACAAAAGCTGAGGAGATTAGGGGAAATCCAAAAAGAATCCCTTGGGCAGGAAATCAATAAGCTACTGGATGCAGGCATCATATATCCTGTGTAAGAGTCAGTGTGGGTCTCACCAGTGGTCATAACTCCTAAGAAGAATGGGAAATGGAGAGTGTGTGTCGACTACAAGCCATTGAATGCCGCGACCAAGAGGAATCACTACCCCTTGCCGTTTCAAGAAGAAATCCTAAACCAGGTGGCTGGGCATGATAGGTACTCGATTAGGGATGGATTTTTGGGGTACTTTCAGATAGGGATTGCACTTGAAGACCAATTGAAGACCACATTCATATCTCCATGGGGCTGTTTTGCTTACCGCAGGATACCGTTCGGATTAGTAAATGCATATGCCACCTTCCAAGATTGGATGAACAGGGTGTTTGGCCCATACTTGGGCCGTTTTATTAGGGTCTTCATGGATGATATTGGTTGCTACAGTTCAAGGTCGGAGCACCTATCGAAGCTCCAATTATGTTTTCAAAGGCTTGATGAAGAAGGAGGTCAGCTGAATCCCAAGAAGTGCAAGTTAGCACAGCCTCGAGCACAGTTTTTAGGTCATGTGGTGTCACAAAACGGTATAGAGGCGGATCCCGAGAAGGTGAAAGCATTAGTATTGATGGAACTGCCATCAGATGCTCAAGGTTTGGCTTCGTTGTTCATAAGTTGAAGTATTTGTCACGTTTCTTTTGGATGCTGTCGCAATATGTGCATCCTCTTCAAAAAAGGGCTCAGCAAGTGCATGGTTATAAGTGGGATGGGGAAGCTCAGGAGGCTTTTGATAGGGTCAAGGAGATTCTATGTCAGTTGCCAGTGGTGTGTCCTCCCAATTGAGAGGATGACTTCTATGTGTCTATGACGGTGGGCACATTTTCTATTGGAGTAGTTCTATTGCAAAAGGTAGGGAGAAGCTACAAGCCGATATACTTTGAGAGCAGGGTGATTAGCCCAAGAGAGGCTACCTACACTGAAGCGGAGCAGTGGGTGATGGCTCTGGTCTTCGCTTGCAGGAAGTTCAAAGTCCATTTGTGTTAGGAAATAAGACGTAGCTAAATAGATAATTGAGTAGATTACTTAATGGAGAGAGACAGATTTATATACACGAGATTATAGAGTAGAGAGAGAGAGAGTACACACGATATACGTGGTTCACCCAATGTGGGCTACGTCCATGTGAAAGCACCCACTCAATGGCTTTAGTACTTCAAAACAAGAAGTAGTTTACAAAGGGATTATACCCTTAATGGAGCTCCCGCCTTGCTTCACTCTCACCACCTCACACTCACCTTGTTGCATCAACTTCACACTATGAAATGTGTGTAGAAATGGCCTCCTTTTATAGGCCAAAAGGGCTGCCCTCTCTTATGAGAGACAGCCATGTGTAGCCGCCCTTGTGCGAATAAGTCCAAATCGGACCCTCCAATCCGCCCATGTGTGGCCGCCCTTGAGAAGACAAGTCCGCTTTTGAATTCGGCCACCGGCCATTGAATTCGGCCACCGGCCATTGACTTCCAACCACCGGCCACCGGCCATTTACTTCCGACCATCGGCCATCGGCCATTGACTACAGGCCACCGGCCAACCGACCGGTTGTTTTCCGACCACTTTTCGGCCGCCGTTCGGCCATAATATTTCGGAAAAAGAATATTCCGGCGAATAAAAGAGTCAGGCCTTTAAAGTTGCCCCTGATTCTTGTCCGTGAAAATTTTGGTTTCCGGTGAGTGATTTTCCTTCACGCACGATGGCTTCTCCTCATAATGGGGGCCTTACAAATGTGCGCTTTTACCACAGAAAATTACAAGGGTAAATCAGGCTCCATACTTAACAATCTCCCACTTGGAGACTGATCTCCAAACCCAACCTGTGACTGCTTTCCATTCTGGCTTCTTATCCTTGAATGCCGATTGAAGATGAGCAAAAGCTCAACTTCTCCTTGTTGACCACCTTTGTAAACATGTCTGTAGGATTTTCACTTGTATGCACCTTTCCTAGCTTTAGTTGTCCCTCTTCCAAAAGAGTGCGTATGAAGTGATATCTCACCTCAATGTGCTTTGTCCTTGAATGGAAGGCTGAGTTCTTCGCAAGATGGATAGCGCTTTGGCTATCACTATACAAGACACAATTGTCTTGTTTGAATCCAAGCTCTTCTAAGAATCTGTGAAGCCACAGAATTTCTTTGCTTGCCTCCGTCATTGCTACATACTCTGCTTCCGTGGTAGAAAGTGAAACCACTTTCTGCAGCTTTGAAGCCCAGCTTACTGCTGTGCCTCCAACCGTGAACACATAGCTAGTAGTGCTCCTTCGAGTATCTCTGTCACCTGCCATATTTGCATCAGCATACCCTTCTAGAAAAATATCAGTTCCTCCAAAATACAAAGCATTTGTTGTTGTCCCTTTTAGATACCTAAGTATCCACTTCACAGCTTGCCAATGCTCTTTACATGGGTTGTCCATGAACCTACTCACAACTCCCACTGCATGTGCAATGTCTGGCCTTGTCCAGACCATAGCATACATTAGAGAACCTACCGCTGCAGCATATGGAACTTTAGACATATAGGCTATCTCCTCTTGTGTCTTTGGACACATATCCTTCGTTAGTTTAAAATGACCAGCCAAAGGTGTAGAAACTGGTTTTGCATTTTGCATTGCAAACCTTTCTAGTACCTTCTTGATGTAATCTTCTTGAGATAGCTTTATTGTCTTCTTCGTCCTGTCCCTTGATATTTTCATACCAAGTATCCTCTTTGAAGCACCTAAATCTTTCATTGAAAAAGATTTGGACAGCTCCTCTTTTAGGTCTTTGATGTCCTGCATGTTAGCACTTGCAATCAACATGTCATCAACATACAACATTAGGATGATGAATTTCCCATCTCCCAAATTCTCCGTGTAGACGCAGTGATCCGAGTTGCATCTTGTGAATCCATGATCCAACATCCATCGATCAAACTTCAAGTACCATTGTCTTGATGCTTGCTTTGAACCATACAAGCTCTTCTTTAATCTGCAAACCATTTTCTCCTTACCTTTTAGTTCATACCCCTTTGGTTGAAGCATGTAGATTTCCTCCTCTAAGTCACCGTGAGGGAATGCCGTATTTACATCCATTTGCTCGAGATTTAGATCATGAGCAGCCACAAGGCTTAAGACAAGCCTAATTGAGTTCATTTTTACAACAGGAGAAAATATTTCATTGAAGTCAATACCTTTCTTTTGAGAAAAACCTTTTACCACAAGCCTAGACTTGTACCTTTTCTTCCCAGCTTCCTCTTCCTTTAGATTGTACACCCATTTGTTTTGAAGTGTCCGCTTACCTTTAGGCAACTCAACCAACTCCCATGTTTGTTTGCGATGTAGTGAGTCCATGTCCACTTGCACGCTCTTTGTCCATTCTTCTTTGGATTCATGTTTCATAGCTTCTTCATATGATGCCGGCTCTCCAGAATCTGAGATCAAGAGATGGTTGAAGGAAGGAACAAACCTTTCTGGAGGTGTACTTGCTCTTGTAGATCTTCGGGGAATAGGTTGAGGCTCCTCATTTGGTTGACGTTGTTGCACATTGTCACCGTTTGCAGTCCTTGAGTCTTCACCGTCCTCAAGCTCCATGTACTCATCACCTATTTCTTTTGTTTGTTTTCTTTCCAAGTAATCTTTGTACATATTTTGTTCGTTAAAAATTACATCCCTACTCCTTAAGATTTTACCATCTTCAGGATTCCATAGGCGATACCCAAAGTCTCCTTCTCCATAGCCAATGAAGAAACACTTTTTGGACTTTGCATCTAACTTTGATCTTAGGCTTCTATCTATGTGCATGAAAGCCTCACACCCAAACACTTTGAGAAATGCATAATTCACCGGTTTACTTGTCCATGCCTCTTCTGGAACTCCCCCATCCAATGCCGTTGAGGGTGACCGATTGATTAAGTACACAGACGTACTTACAGCTTCCGCCCAAAGCTCAAGCGGTAGGTCTGCATGTAGCCGCATGCTTCGTGCTCATTCCATGATTGTCCTGTTCATCCTTTCCGAAATCCCATTTTGTTGAGGTGTCCTTGGGGTTGTCCTTTGCCTCTGAATGCCATTGCTAGCACAAAAGCTTTCAAAAGCTTGGCTGCAATATTCGCCTCCATTGTCGGATCTGAGGCATTTAACCTTGGTACCTGTTTCATTCTCCACAAAGGCTTTCCACCTTTGAAATATGGAAAATACATCGGATTTATTCTTCATGACATAAACCCATGTTTTTCTAGTCGCATCGTTTATGAATGTTACATAGTACAATGAGCCACCAAGTGATGGTGTACTTGCAGGACCCCAAACATCAGAATGAACCAACTCAAGTTTTTTATTTTTTCTTTCATTTCCTGATTTTTGAAATTTTACCCTCTTTTTTTTTACCATAAACACAATCTTCACAGAACTCTAAGTCCACTTCTTTCAAACCTGGTAGAAGCTTCTTTGTTTGAAGGATTTGCATTCCTTTGGCACTCATATGCCCAAGTCGGTAGTGCCACACCTCACTGTCAACTTCTTTAGTTGCTGCACAAGCTGAAGGTTGCGTGCTAGCAGTACACAAGTAAAGTGTACCGACTTTTTCACCCTTGGCAACCACCAAAGATCCCTTTGAGATCTTCCACCGTTTGTTTCCGAATGCAATGTTGTGACCTTCATCGTCCAATTGTCTTGTAGAGATCAAATTTTTGCGAAGAGAAGGAACATGCCTAACATCTTTAAGCTTCCATTCATTTCCGTTAGCAGTTTTGACAGAAACTGTACCTTTGCTGACAATCTCACAAGCTTCATCATCTCCCAAGTATACATACCCAAAATTACCTTTGGTGTAGTCTTGGAAATGTTGCTTGTGTGGTGTCGCATGGAATGAAGCCCTGGAATCTACTATCCAGGAATTAGACACATTGTCTAATGAGAGAATTAAAGCATCTTGCTCTACTTTACCTGCCACATTGGCCTCCGATGTTGGCTTGTAGTCTTGAGACTCTGTCTCCTTCTTCTTCTTGGACCAACAATCCTTCTTGACGTGGCCCTTCTTGCCGCAGTTCCAACATTCAAGAAATGACTTTGTGCGTGACTTGCTCCGCCTTGAGCGATCACGACCCTTTTGGTTTTTGAACCTCTCCTTAAGCCTTCCTCTTGTTTCCACTGATAGTGCAGCACTTGATGATTCTCCTGTGCTTCTCCTTCGCATTTCCTCACTTAGGAGAACACCCACAACATCATCAAACTTAAGAGTATTTGTGCCAGAGATAGAATTACTTACAGCCATCACAAGGCTGTCCCAACTATCCGGTAGAGATGATAGTATAAGGAGAGCTCGCACTTCGTCATCGAAATTGATTTTCACTGATCGAAGTTGACTTACGTTTGTGTTAAAGTCATTTAGGTGTTCTGCAACTGAACCATTCTTTGCCATCTTTAGATTGAACAAGTGCTTCATAAGAAATACCTTATTGGATGCCGATGGTTTCTCGTAGAAGTCGTCAAGTGACTTCATCAAGTCCTCCGTGGTCTTCATCTCCGAAACATTGAAGGCCACCGTTGATGCCAAGCTTAACCGGATTGTTCCCAGTGCCTTTCGATCAAGGACAATCCATGCTTCATCTTCCATTGTTGCGGGCTTCTTCGCAAGACCGCCTAGTGGCAAATAGAGGTCCTTCTGGTAGAGATAGTCTTCAATCTGCATCTTCCAATGTTTGTAGTTTTTGCCGTTGAACTTCTCAATCTTGAGCTTCCCTTCCTCCGCCATAACTCCCACTCAATTCAAGGAATCCTTTCCTTGAGATAATTTAGCTACGAGCAAACCTTGCTCTGATACCAGTTGTTAGGAAATAAGACGTAGCTAAATAGATAATTGAGTAGATTACTTAATGGAGAGAGACAGATTTATATACACGAGATTATAGAGTAGAGAGAGAGAGAGAGAGTACACACGATATACGTGGTTCACCCAATGTGGGCTACGTCCACGGGAAAGCAGCCACTCAATGGCTTTAGTACTTCAAAACAAGAAGTAGTTTACAAAGGGATTATACCCTTAATGGAGCTCCCGCCTTGCTTCACTCTCACCACCTCACACTCACCTTGTTGCATCAACTTCACACTATGAAATGTGTGTAGAAATGGCCTCCTTTTATAGGCCAAAAGGGCTGCCCTCTCTTATGAGAGACAGCCATGTGTAGCCGCCCTTGTGCGAATAAGTCCAAATCGGACCCTCCAATCCGCCCATGTGTGGCCGCCCTTGAGAAGACATGTCCGCTTTTGAATTCAGCCACCGGCCACCGGCCATTGACTACCGGCCACCGGCCAACCGATCGGTTGTTTTCCGACCACTTTTTGGCCGCCGTCCGGCCATAATATTCCGGCGAAAAAAAAGTCAGGCCTTTAAAGTTGCCCCTGATTCTTGTCCGTGAAAATTTTGGTTTCCGGTGAGTGATTTTCCTTCACGCACGATGGCTTCTCCTCATAATGGGGGCCTTACAAATGTGCGCTTTTACCACAGAAAATTACAAGGGTAAATCAGGCTCCATACTTAACAATTTGATCGTAATTAAGTTTTTTGTGTTAACGGCTAATAATCTGTTGCCGGAGGTGGTGCTACATTTGAAGCCAGGGAGGAGGATTATAAAGTGGGTGTTGGAGCTACAGGAGTTTGAGTTTGAGTTCAAAGTAGATCACACGAGTCGGTCTCACCTGGCCGACATTCTTGTCAGCAAGGCTATTGATTTACTGGCTTATCCAAGGGTGGTATGAGATGAAGCTAAAGAGGAACCCAACTTGAAGGATGCTTTTAATATGTGGTTTGATGGAGCATATCGAAGGGTAGTGCAGAAAGCAGGAGGAGGTGTGGTGATACACGACCCACACGACAAAACTATATTCTCAAAGGCATATGATCTAGAAGATGTCCACACCAATAATGAGGCGGAGTATCTCGCTCTGCATTTGGGTTTAAAGCAGTGCATAGAGTTGGGCATTTCAAGGTTGGTGGTGAAGGGAGATGCATTGTTAGTCATCAAGCAACTGTTAGGCCAATGGCAGGTAAAGCGCGATTCTTTAAAGCATTGGTTCTTTTCTATCAAGAAGATGTTGAAGTCTTTTGAAGAAGTCCAATTCAAGCATGTGAGGAGAGAGCATAATCAAGAGGTGGATCAACTAGCTAGCAGCAAAGTACAATTACATGTTGCAGGTCTATATGTGGCCCTAGCCACTTATGCAGGTAGGGAGACTCTAAAGGAGATTGAAGGCTTTTTGAGTACAAGGCAATGTTCGGAAGGTTTATCCAAGCTGCAAAAGAGAAGAGTGGTGCAAAAGGCCCGCAAATTCACACTGGTAGGTGAAGATCTCATGAATTACGGGCGTGACGGAGTGCTTAGAAGGGTGTTGTACAAAGAGGAGATAGGAACGGTGCTGGAGCAATGCCATGAAGAGAGCGGACATCAAGGCAATGATCAGGTTCTGTTTCGAGTGCTTAGAGTAGGCTTTTGGTGGCCTTCCATTGTGAAGGATGTGCACTATTGGTGAAAAACCTGCCATGAATGTCAGACTATGGGCGAGAGGAGGCTGATAGCCGAATCGCAAGGAGCTATCATTGCCCAAGATGCTTTTGAGAAATGGGGTTTGGATTCCATTGGTCCACTCCCGAAGTCGGCAAGCGGTAAAAAATACATTATAGTGGCGATTGACTACCTAACCAGGTGGGTTGAGGCCAAGGCTGTCAAAGAGGTAAATGCAAATGTGGTAGCTCAGTTCATGTTTGACAACATTTGTTGCCGTTTTGGTGTTCCATGGGTGCTGATCTCGGACAGAGGCCAAGGATTTCGAAGCAAATTGATGCGGGCTTTACTGGAAAATTTGGGTATCCAACACCGCTTCTCTTCGCCATATCACCCGCAGTGCAATGGTATGGTAGAGAGTGCCAATGGGCAGACTGTGAAGATGTTGACCAAGTATATTTATAAGCAGGTGACAAAGTGGGAGGTGAACTTGGAGAAGTGTTTGTGGGCCTACCTTACATCCTACAAAGTAGCCACAAACTTCACTCCATTTGATCTGGTTTATGGTAAAGAGGCGGTTTTGCCAGTGCATGCACAACTAGGTGCATTGAAGGGTATGTGGCATGTCAGTGCCACTCAACAAGAAGTTCTACAGGATCGAATAGCCAACTTAGAAGCTTTGCAGATGGACAGAGAGGCAGCGGCGGATTACTATGTGAAGCAAAGAGAGAAGCGGGTTGCCAAGTTCAATCAAAACCTGCCGGACAAGAAGATAGAGGAAGGAGACCTGGTCATGAAGTATGAGAGCTACCTAGATTTCACATTCCAGAAGAAGTTCAAGAAGAAGTGGACGGGTCCATATAAAGTGAAGAAGTACTTTTCCAATGGGACCTATCAGCTGGTAAGGGCAAATGGCAAACTTCTCAGGAACAGGGTAAATGGTGTACGGCTCAAACTGTATTTCGAGAGGAGTTTAGTGCCTGAAGTACAACAAATCATAGTCAAGGGGGGTGGGAAACCCACCTGAAGCATGCAATGTGGGAAAAGAAAGAAAAAATGAAGCTTTGTACATAGCCTATACATATGGTCATGGTTTTATAAATGCTTTTTATCATCGGTTTGGTGTGCCAATTTAAAAGTTTTGTACATATGCTTTTGGTCGAACATAAATGTTCGACGAGGGGGTTGGGCAACGATGGTGCAGCTAAAGTTGGTCGAAGCTAGGAGATGGTCAATGCCAGGCAGAGGTAGCAATCGAGTGCGGTGCAAAAGGCTAGGGCAGGTGCCGATGCCCTTGGCAGCCAAAAGATAGCGGGAAAGTGTGTTTGAAGCGGTTTTTTAGGCCAAAAGTGCTGGGGAATGGTCCAGATGATATGACAGGTCAAGATGTCCAAAATTACAAAACCGTGCCCTGAAAGGTAGTGCTTAGTGTGCTCTAGAAGCCGGTCCAGACGTCTCGTCAAACGGAGTCCCGGTGCTCAAGATACTGTAGTTTAAAGGTGAAGTTTGTAGCAGATCCCCGACGGACAGGTGGCCCGGGTTGATATCAGTGCATATGTGTGCAGTGCTCGAGTTATGGAGCATGCCTGTCTTCTCGGATTGTGAATTCGAGCTTTGGATAGCAAGTTATGGCCATTTGAAGATTTTTCGGGGGCCGGGTTTGACCCACTTGACCGCATTGGAAAGTGCGCCATTTGGTGTCTTTTGAGTCTTGCGAAGGTTCTCGGTGGAGGTGTTTACCATGCAGAGATAGCACGAGTTAACTGCACGTCAATCGGATATTCGGTTAGTCAGATACATCTAAACGAAGTTGGGATCATTTGATGGGAAAAGGTTGACATATGTTTTTCCCGATTTTTGGTGGCCTCAGATAGCTAGCTCGGAGGAGTCAAAATACGGTGAGGCTCTCATGGCTCAAGGCCGACTCAATGAAGATCGGACCCAACTTGGCGGTCTAGAATTGTGACTATCCGGCAAAGCATAGGGGCCGGGTAAAGGCAAAGCCAAAAAGAGGTTTAAAAAAAAAAAAAGGTTTATGGGGGTTTTTCAAAAGCCTCGAGGCCATGAACATGGAGCTGTCACGTGTCCACTGAGTGGCCCCATATGCGCAGTAAGGCAGCTGTAATGCGCACTTTATAGGGTAGGCCGTGAGGCCTCATAAGGTATCACAAGGGGAAACGAGAGCTTGGAGCTCCGTGAGGCATGAGCCATGGTAGAAGGCGCCACCGGTGCTGCGTAGGTGGCGGTTTTAGGCGGCAACCAGCAAGGCGAAGTAGGTGATGACATGGCGCCCACCCATGGGGGGGTTGTTTCCCGCGGACAAATTCGGTCCAAAACCTTTTATGAAGGCAATGTGAGCCCTTAGAGAGGCAACGACGGCGCCGTCGTTGCTCCCCTAGAGGGTGCTTGTGTATAGAGTGAAGTATGAAGCCTCGGGATCAGCACAAAGCTAGTCAAAGTGAAACTGAGCCTCCCAAGGGGAATGCCACATGTCGGCAAATCATGAAAATTGCTAAAAAACTCAAAAACGAGCCTGTAAGGGGGCAATTTTTTTTTGTAAGGTGGGCTTTTGTTTTTTGGGGACTGTGCACTCAAGAGGAGCAGGCAAGAGTGTGAGAGAGAGCTCAATGGAACTGGGCAAGGGTTTTTGAAGCTATCAATGGGCAACCCTCTTTGTATTTGGCTTGGTGTCGCTCCCCCCTTCCCCTTTTCTCTTCCCCGTCTCGTCTCTTGCCAGCCGCGGTGCCGGTGAAGCGTGTGTACGTCCGGATCGCTGGTGATTTGCAGAGAGAGAGAGAGAGAGAGAGAGAGAGAGAGAGAGAGAGAGAGAGAGAGAGAGAGAGAGAGAGAGAGAGAGAGAGAGAGAGAGAGAGAGAGAGAGAGAGAGAGAGAGAGAGAGAGAGAGAGAGAGAGAGAGAGAGAGTAAGTGTATGTGCAGAGGGAGGCAGAGCAGGTGTAGTGAGGTGTTGACTCATTTTGCGGCCCTTGATAGCATGTGTGCGCTTGGAAGCTGAGCAGGTGAAGCGGATTACGTGTAAATTGTCCTTTTGAAGGTGTTTTCGAGTGGATTGGGGTGTTGTGTTGACCCTTGGCTATATAGAGGCACTTCTGGTCGTGCCGGGTGTCGTTCCCATTCCCCCTCTCCAAGTGGCCTAGTGTACTACCACGTAGGCTACGTGCAGGCCATGTGTACTACCGTTGGTCGACAGTACACGTGGCGTGCCACATGTATTGACATCCAATGGAGGTACACATGGCCCACCACGTGGCGTGCGTGCTGCCTGCATGGCAGTACGCTAGGCCACGTGGCACTCCATGTGTACCGTCGATTGACGACGGTACACGTGGCAAATCGACATGGCCACGTGTGTGTCCACACACACACACAAACGCGCTGGCGTGCACGTGTGTGTGTGTGTGGCCGCCCATGGCCAACGCGCTGGCCAAGGGCGCGTGACCACCCTTGGCCAATGCGTTGGCAGCCCGCACACACAGGAGCCCCGTGCGCGCGTGTGTGTGGCGCCGCCCATGGCCAACACGCTGGCCAAGGGCGCGTGACCACCCCTGGCCAACGCGTTGGCAGCCCGCACACACAGGAGCCCCGTCCTTGTGTAAAGGCCGCCGACAAACAGCGCCCCCCCTACCGGGCCCCTCACACAGGCCTCCGCCCTTGGTAGCGCCTGCGCTCATGCACACGTCCCCCCCTTCCTCGCTGCCCGCACACGTCCCCCCCGATAGCCCGCCCACATGCCCCCGCCTCCCCAACCCTTCAACTAACAGCTTCTTGTCCCCCTCCCGTTAGCACACCCGACCGTGTGGGAAGTGGAGGCAAGCACCAACAAAAGAGGTTGCAGTAGCAAAGGCTCGTTTGATACGCTATTGGGAAACAAGCAAACTGGAACACCTCTATAGTGATGTCACCCAAGAGCGTTGAAAGAGAACTACAAGACACCAAAATCTTTGCAAAATCCTTTTGAAACTCCACAAGTCCAATAGGTGTAGACCCTTGGGAATTTACTAGCCGTCGCCCACCCAAGAGACTATGTCACATAGGAGCAAACCCTACCAAAGCATGGATTTACAGCACACGCCGACCAATGCATATGAAGACAAGAGCCTCTCCTTACACAATCAAACATCACAAACCCACAAATTCAACATCAATTGCACAATTCATAGATACATACCTTCCGAATCTGTCTACACACAATTTGCCACTAGGTTGCCATAGCCATAACCCTACTGAGAACTAGTCATAACCTGATGAGCACCACTCCAATTGGGGCACTTTAAAGCTTGAAAAATGACTGGCGAGAAAGCTTAAGATGACTAAAATTGATTCCATACGCCCCCATGAGCAAAATTGACGCGAACAGAGAGCTGTCCCAGCACGACTACACGTAGAGAAGGCTAGTCGGGGCAAAAAACTACATCCAAGAGCACCAAGGAGACATAACGAGCTAAAACCTGCAAATTTCTGATCTTTTTCTAAAATGTTTTTAGTTTGTACATGAGTTTAAGTTATATACAAGGCTCACTTCAAAATACTCACTCACGGGCACTTACAGTAGCCCGACAGCTGTCACTAGACTAGCGACTTGCAGTGCATGTACATGTGCTTGCTAAAGCAAGCTAAAAAAACCCACAAAAAGAAAGCCCACACACCCTTTTGACATCGGGCGTCATGTCCATATGTACAAATTTACAAAAAACGGGGTGTCAGAAATGCGCCCAACATAGTTTGCCACACCCTAGCCTGCTAGATCATTCATGATCAGCAGCACAAAAGAGATCCTGTAAACCACATGAGGGAGTCTTCAAATCATCTTCATCATTAACCACATGATCAGAAAATTCTTCAAAAGAAGGCTCATCCTCAATCACAGTCATCAACCTTGCAATATACTTCTTCAACCTGTAGCCATTCACACGTGCTTTATGCAGGGTACCATCCAAGTCAGCAAGCTGATATGTGCCATTCGGAAACCTGTTTAAGACCAAGAAAGGACCTTGCCACTTGATTTGAAATTTCTTTTGAAAAGTGCTATCAAGCTTACTATTGTAACGAAGCACCATGTCACCCTTCTTGATGTCCTTGTTCTTTACCTTCTCATTTGCCTTTGCTTGACTCTTCTTCAAGACCTGCTCATAATGCTCAAAAGCTAACACCCTATCCAATTGTACACATTGCAAATATAAAAGTCTTTCCTTGAATGCATCCTTGGGCTCTTCTTCAAGCTTTAGCATCATCTTCAAGGATGGTATCTCCACCTCAATAGGAAGTAAAGCCTCTTTGCCAAAAACTAGATGGAAGGGAGAAAAACCAGTACCTGATTTGATGGCAGTCCTATAAGCCCATAGAGCACAAGGTAGCTCTAAATCCCAAGTCTTCACATTGTTTCTTTTCATCTTTGTAAGCATCCTTATGAGCTCTCCATTAAACCTTTCATTCATGCCATTGCATTGGGGATAATATGGAGTAGTAAACCTGCGATGCACATGAAGCTTTTCACATAGATAATCCACCAACTCTCCCCTGAAACCTGGACCCTTGTCAGAAAGTAACTCCAATGGCATGCCAAATTTGCAGAAAATATCTTCATATATAAATAAGGAAACATCTTTACTCGTGATGTGCTTAACAGCTTTGGCTTCGGCCCACCTGGATCGATAGTCAACAGCAGTAAGTATGTAAGATTTGCCTCTAGCTGTCATAGGTAGAGGACCTATTGCATGAATACCCCACTTCTCAAACACATCATAAGACACAATGGTGCCTCTAATTTCTAATTTGAGAACCCTATTTGCCATGCTTTGACACTCTTGACAAGACTTGCACCAATGATGAACATCACGTTGAACACTTGGCCACACATAACCCTCCCGCAAGACTTTATGCAAAGTGATCTTTGCAGAAAAGTGACCACCACAAGAACCCTCATGATTCTCCTCTAAAATTTTGTAAATTTCCTCTTTCCAAGGCACTTTTCTCATCACAAGATCAGCCCCCTTCATATACAAGGCATCACCAAGTAGAACATACCTTTTGGCACGATGTAGGAAGGCGTACTTTTTTGGCTTTTCCAACTCTGATGGAAGCATACCTGTTTGTAGAAACTCTTCCTCCCTCTCTAAAGCTTCCCTTCCCAAATAAAGAGGAGAATCAGCCCTTATCACATACAATTGCCCAATTGAAGCTTGCGCTGCACCATGTGCTTCTTCATTTTGAGACCTGTCCACATGCCTTAAACTCCAAGCTTCAAAATGCTTAAGCAGATTCTTCACTTGAAAACACATATTTCTGAGCCTTGGATTCTTAGTTTGCCACACCCCAAGTACTTGCTTAACCACCAAAAGAGCATCACCTCTTACCCTCACACGACGGATGCCAAGCTCAAGGCAAAGGTTGAGACCTTTCTCCAAAGTAGCATACTCAGCTTCATTGTTGCTTTGTGTTGTAAGCTTCAAACTCCTTTTGGTTACCAAAGCACCTTGAGGATTATAAACTACCACACCTCCTGAAGCTTCACCATGCGCTTTCCTGTAAGAGCCATCAAAAAACAATAGATAGGCATTGTCTATGTCAGGAGCTTCCATGTGTTGCTTCTTCACCGCATCCTCCTTAAGAAGAAGAGGGCTTTCCTTATAGGTAAGCAAATCAGCCAATGTAGCCCTTGTACTCTCCTCAACAAGAAAAGAGAATTGGAATTCCTGTAGCTCCACAATCCACTTCATGAGCCTCTTTGACAAAGTAGGGCTATTCACCAATTGAGGTAGAAGAGTGTAGCTAGTGAGGAATGTGAATGGTTTAGGGAGAAGGTAGTGCATAAACCTTCTACATGCATAAATTACACTCACCATAATGAGCTCCACCTCAGTATAGCCTCTCTCCACCTCTAACTTCACCTTGCTAGCACAATAGATAGGCTTCATGTAGTGGGAATTGTTACCTCGTTGAAGAAGCATAGCTCCAATAGCATCCTCACCTACTGATGGATTCACATAAAACTCCTTATCCCAATTAGGAGCTTGCATAGCAGGAAGAGAACCAAGAACCTCTTTGATACCTTGAAAAACCTCTTCACATTCATTTGTCCATTGTAGAGGATCCAACCTTGCTACTTGTTGTAGAGGATAAAGAAGTTGAGAGGACAAAGGAATGAACCTTGCCATATACTTCACCTTTTGAATAAAAGTAGAAAGTTGCTTTGTATCTTTAGGTGATGGGAGGAGCACCAAAGCCTTCACTTTGTCAGGATCCGCTTCAATCCCATTCTCTGAGATCATATGCCCCAAAAACTTCACTCTTGGTTGAGCAAGATGACATTTCTTTGGGTTGAGTTGACCTCCACTTTCATCATATTGCTTCAATGCCATCCCAAGCTTTGCACAATGATCCTCTATAGAGCTATAAACACAAAAGTCATCAATAAGATCCTTCACAAACTTGCCAAGAAAGGGAGAGAACACCTTGTTGACGCGCTTTTGATACCACGCACAACCCTTCATAAGACCAAAAGGAAGCACACAATAACAAAAGCATCCCCATGGCGTGATAAATGTGGTCTTCTTTCGATCTTCCAAAGCCAAGGTGAGCTGAAAATATCCAGAGAATCCATCACATACGCTATATCTCTCATGCCCTGCAATAGAATCAAGTATGTCATCTATGAAAGGAAGAGGGTATGGATCCCTCTTCATGGCTGAGTTTAGAGGCTTAAAATCAACACATATCCTCCACTTTACATCCTTCTTGGGTGTGACAACAACAGGACTCACCCATTCTGCAGTGCTCACAGGACATATGAAACCTGCTTCAAGAAGCTTGTCTACCTCTTCCTTTAAAGCATTAAGTTGTACCTGTCCCATTCTCCTTAGCTTTTGGCGTACGGGCTGAGCTCCTTCCTTGATTGGAATGTGGATTTCCTCTCCCTTCAAGACTCTAATTTCCTCATAAGAAGTGATGAATAAATGGGGATATTGTTGTATCATATGTAGGTACTCACTCTTCTCATGACTAGCCATGTCGGGAGACAACATACCTTGTATCAGCTCCTGTTTGACATTAGGTTGAACTTTGGGTTGAATTAGCTCTTCAATTTGCTCATAAGGACCAGAGATATCCTCATTCTCCATAAGGCCAAGAAATCTTTGTTTCTCATCATGCTCTTCTTCAAGAAACAAGGAGGAAACATCTAGATCACTATCGCTGCTATCTTCCACTTCACTGCCCTCATCCCCATTGTCTTCTTCTTCACTTGAGTACTCTTCTTCATCACTTTTCTCATCAAAATCAGCATACAAAGATTTCTTGCTAGCCATGTCAAACCTCTTCTTATCACCCCTTCTATTGTAGAGAGTGATGGTACAATGTCCCCAATCCTGTATAGCTTTGGTTGCCTGTAACCATGGTCTTCCAAGGATGAGAGGGAAAGCACCAATACCCGTGGGCATAACATGGCAATCGACCAGCACTTTAACATCAAATACATCCACCTCCAAGTCCTTTACAACTCCCAAGCACCTCACCTTTGATTGGTTGGCAATCTTTATGCGAAAACCTGAATTCTTCACCATGTTGAGTCCCAACTTTGATACAATGATGGGAGCAAAGCGAACCCCGAACCCCGACGGCCTCTAAAACACCGGAGACCGAATGGCGCGCCTTGAGCCTTTCATGGTAAAGCAAACAGGGGGCACCACCTAGCTTCAGCGGCTAGGACGCAAACAACACACCACCATAACAAAGTTTTCATCCAAGAGAAATGGATGCTTGGGAGTAATGATGAAAAGGAAAGGGAATGAGATCAGGTGAGAGAGAGAGAGAGAGAGTGAGGGAGGGGGTATAGCGGCTTAGTACTTAGGCATCACAAGAGGATGGCGAATCCGCACACCCTTCACACATACACAAGCTCACTCCAAAACACAAGACTAGGTGGCGATTCCGCACACCTCACATGGGCAAAACATTGCAAGAAAACATACTCACAAAACCTCAAGCTTTATTTGTTAAACTAGGCGATGAAATGGGGAGCATAGGGTAGGGGAATGAGAAGGGAGAGAGTGGTAGAGCACATGGCGGATAGGTGGGAGTTGATGGCGACGACTCGCACGAGGATTATGGCCATCATCCTTCATTTAGTTGCCCTTCATCTTCCATAGCCAAGGGTGTAGAGGTCATGCTCAAGACAAGCATGGTGATTGCGGTGATGGTGATGGTGTGGGTGTGTGTGTGTGCACTAGGCACACACAGTGCATAGTGTGTTCTTTGGTGATGTTGTGTGTTTTTGTGTGATGGTGACCCCTCTTTATATAGGGGAGGAGGGGGGGGGAGAAATTCTAGAATTTAGAAATGAAGAAATCATTATCTACATAGGCCATGTGACTGTGGGCCCCACTTGTCTGGCTATGTGTATATGTGCCAGAACAGGAGTCTCATGAGAGAGAGACTAAGAGAGAGAGATGGGTTGATGAAAAAAAGTGAGAGGTGACATGGAGAATAAAGTAATTACAAGAGGGGAGAGAGAGGAGTGTGTTCAGAGGTGAATCTATGTGCAGATGTGTGTGAACACAAGAAAAATCAGGTAACCACCGGGTGGGGATGGGTGTGTGGGCACCTTTTTTAGTGAAACTGAGTGTGTGTGAGTGTAGGGGAGGTTATTTAGCTACAAGACAAGAGACATGGCACCCTTTAGAGAGAGGGGGGGGGTATTTGGGTCATGGGATATGATAGGAGAGAGAAAGGGGGGTTGGGGTATACTATTTTGGAAGATAGGGTAAGTTGCATGTGAGTTAGGGTGCATTATTGGTGAGTTAGAATGCATTATTGGTGAGAGGTGGGGTAGCTTGAGGGGAGAGAGAAAGGAGAAAGGACAAGGGGAAGAGAGAGGGGGTTGACCTTTTGAGTGGAGGAGAGGAAAAGGGACACACGACGGGGCAACAGTGAAGAAAAAGGAGGCAAGGTGGGGATGGGCTGCCCCGCAGGCATGAGGTGGCCTATTTTACCTTTCTCATATATTTACATAATCATACTTTATTTTTTTCTTACTTTTTCCAATGTCTTTTATCACTCCCTCCCTAAGAGGGGGTTTTCATGGGGTGGGGACGAGAGAAGAGGGGTATGGGAGCTTGTGAAAAGCTCCCATCATTAGCCCTCCCCTTTTGGCTAGAGGCATTCATGTCTCTAGCTCATCTGTTTGATCATTATTGTTGGAGGTGGCGGCTGATGGTGTGTCCTCATCTGGAATGTCAATAGGTGGAGCGTGGTCAAATCGAATAAAATAAGGTTTAAGTCGCTAACCATTTACCCTGGTTTTATGAAGTTTTCCATCAGCCTCCATAAGCTGCTAGCTTCCATTGGCATACTTTTTCCTGACGATGAAAGGACCTTCCCATGGGAGTAGGAGTTTCTTATCCTTACGCGTGTCGAAGCGATTGTCGTAGCGGAGCACCAACATTCCTTTCTTCAATTCTTTTTTCCGGAGATGCTTGTTAAAGCTAAGCCGTCTATGCTCTGCTTGTGCTGCATAATAATTTATTGCTTCTTCTCTGTCCAGCTGCAGTCTTTCCAAGTTGATGATGTGATCTCTCAAATGCATGTTGGGCTGTTGAAGCTGGCTTGCCATTACTCTGAGACTTTGTAGTTGCACTTCAATGGGCAAGATTGCTTCCTTACCAAATACTAGATGATACGGTGTGAATCCCAAGGATGTACGAAATGAAGTTCTGTAGGTCCATAAAGCTGGTAGTAGATACTTATCCCAGTCTCCAGGATGATTGTTTACCTGCTTGGTAATAATTTTAGAAACCATTCCATTTACCTTTTCAACTAGGCCATTACATTGAGGGTAATATAGTGAAGAGTGCGTCCTTGTAATGCCCAGTTTCTGCATTAATTCTCCTACCAAGTCTGCTCTGAAACCTGGCCCTCTATCAGAGATGATCTCTAAAGGTGTGCCAAACCTACAGCATATGTGCTCGTAGATAAATTTAGCTACCTCTACCGCTGTGATTCTAGTGGTGGCTGTAGCCTCTGCCCATCTAGTCATGTAGTCGACCCCCATGATAATGTAGAATTTTCCTGAGTTGGCCCTAGGTAATGGCCCAATGGCATCGATACCCTATTTTTCAAATGGGCCATATGAGAGAATAGGTGTCTGTGGTTCAGGCATAAGTGACCTAGTGCCGGCCTTTTGACACAACTTACATGTTTTGCACCAGTGGTGTACATCACGGTTGAGGCTAGGCCATATGAAGTCTGCCTGCAAGATTTTCCTACTTGTTATGTCTAGGGCAAAGTGACCACCACAAACCCCGTCGTGACAGCTAGCAATTACTCCCGTGATTTCCTGAGAGAGAGGGACCTTCTTGAGTATTTGGTCCTTATCCTTACAGTACAAACCGTCATTGATGAGTCGATACCTTGTGGCCTTCCGCGTCAGCCATTGCTTCTGTCCCTTTGTTAAATCTGATGGGCATTCCCCTATTTCCAAAAAATGCATGATGTCAGGCAAGGCATCACTTCCTTGAAATAGAGGGAGCTTTAGTTTTATTGCTCCAACCACCACTTCCTGTAGTCTTTCACTTGCTAGGGCATCTGCTTCTTGGTTTTGAGCCCTTGGGATATGGTGTATTTGAACTTCTTCAAACTTACCCAACAAGGTTTTTACACCACTTAAGTGAGTCCTTAAATTAGGATTCTTGCATGTCCATGCTCCATTTACTTGCCTTACCAGAAGTAGAGCATCCCCAAATACATTAAGGCATTGTACACCTTGCGAGACGCACCATTGTAGACCCTTGGTTAGTGCTGCATACTCAGCTTCATTGTTAGAATGTGAATCTAACAATTGGCCCAACGAAAATACCTTTGTCCCTTTGTCATCAAAGACCACTATGCCTGCAGCTGCTTTGTCGGACGCTCGCTTGTAGGCTCCATCAAAGTAGAGAGAGTATGCTCCTTCTACCATCGGTGGTACTGGAGGTAATCGGACTTCTCCTTCCTTAGATTGCTTCTCCTTCCTTTCAAAGACCTTGTAGGTCATGAGTCCCCCCAAACTTGCCCTTGTCGTGCTTTCTACCTGTACCGTGTAGTCAAACTCTTGCAGACGAACTTAGCCATTTAGTAATTCTAGCAGACACATCCATGTGTTGTACAACATAGGGAAATATTTCATCCATGGTTAGAATCACAAATTGCTTAGGCAGCAAATATGACCTAAACTTTGTAGTTGCAAATCTAAGAGCTAGGACTAAGTGTTCCACATGGGTGAAACCTTTCTCTCCTGCTGTCATCATTCGACTAGAGAAGTAGATTGGCCTCATGAAAGATGTCGTCGTATCCTTTTGGAGTAGCACAGCCCCCAATGAGTCAACACCAACACTTGAGGTGACATAGAATTTTTCATCCCACTTAGGTGGTGAGATAGTTGGCAGAGTGGCTAAGACCTCCTTTACCTTGTTGTAGTGATGTTCGCTTTCCTCGTCCCAAGTGAAAGTTGATCTTTGAGTGAGTTGTTACAGTGGTAGAACAAGTTGTGATAGTAGATGTATGAATCTACTTAAGTACCTCACCTTCTGTAGAAAAGAGACTAGTTGACGTGCGTTCGTTGGTGAAGGTAGGGCTATGAGTGCGGACACCTTACTTGGGTCGGCGTTGATACCTTTTGCTGAAATTTCATGGCCTAGTAGAATGACTTTACTCTCCCCAATGTGGCATTTATCCACATTTAATTGCCCACCTAGGCTCTACAACCTGGCCAAACCTTCAATTACCTTTTCTAATGTGAAATACGGGAGCTATATATACAAAAATCATCAATGAACACTCTTATGGATGTTCCTAAGAACGGTTGAAAAACATATGTGACATATCTTTGGAATGTGGCAGGTGCATTTGTGAGACCAAATGGCATAACCCTGTATTCAAAACAACCCCATGGTGTGATAAAAGTAGTTTTTAGCTGATCTTCCAAGGCTATGCGTATTTGAAAGTATCCAGAATAACCATCACAGACGATAAAGCATTGAAAACCCGCTACTTCATTCAGAATTTCATCCAAGAAAGGGAGAGGAAAGTGGTCTCTCTTTGTAGCTGCATTTAGTGGTTTGTAGTCAACACAGACCCTCCACTTACCATTCTTTTTAGGCGTCACCACTACGGGTGACACCCATTTTGAGTTTTCTACAGGATAGATGAATCCCGCCTCCAACAGTTTCCTTACCTCGGCTAAGAGTGCCTTTTCTTGTATGACCCCCAATCGTCGTAGCTTTTGCACAACTGGTTTTACCCCTTCCTTCAGCTTAATATGATGTTCCACCACTGTAATGCCTGTGATTCTTTCATACTTGTCAATGAACAGGTTAGGAAATCCCATCAACATTTGCAAAAAACTATCTTTCTCCTCAAGTGTTAATTCCGTAGACAACATTGTTGAGATGTCGAGCTCTACACCTTGCGCTGGCATCCACTACGGGTCTTGGCCGCTTACGGCATTTACTCACTGGCGCGTTAGGTGACCGACACGGAGGATCTCTGCCAGTGATTCTACAGCTGGACTACACTTATAGTGCCAGCCTAGTACGCTTCTAGCGAGTTCACACTTAGTGACCACATGTACATATGTGCTACTTTTCAGCTTTAGCACTTAGTCATTTTGTACTCTCTTTTCTGTGAAGAAGAAGAAGAAGCTTTCCATCTCTGTGTGCTTTGTGCTTGTCTTGTGTAGCTCTCTTGCATCCTCATTCTTTACATGGTATCAGAGCCTGGTGCAGGCAAGAGAGGCTAAGTGAGCAAGAGCATCACAATCCCTTCGTTCGCAATCCACGACCAGATGCCGAAGGCGCCTCGCGCAGCGAAAATTTTTTTAGGGGTTTTTCGCACAAGTTTCTGAACAGGTCTCCAAAGTGCAGTATACAGAGATTTACTGTACAAGTACAGTGGTTGTATGTACGCTTGATTGTGGACACTCGTTGAGTGTAGAAAGCGTTACAGGAACCACGATAGCAGGTTCAGCAGATTTGCAGGTTTTTGCAGATTGCAGCTATTTTGTCTTAGTGCTTCAAGATGTCTGACGGTTTCAATCAGATTGTTACTGAGAAGCTTGAGAAAAATAACTACCCTGCATGGAAGTTCAGAATAACAAATTTCCTAAAAGGAAAAGGTTATTGGGACTATGTAGAAGGAGACAATGAAAAGGAACAAGAGATTCCCGAGGCAAATGCTACAGCAGAACAAAGGAAAGCTTTGAGGGACTGGCAACAAGGCCAGAGCAAAGTGATGTATTGGCTTTCTATGAGCATCACAGATGGCATGATGGGCTATCTACAGGATGCTGAAACCCCCGCCATTGCATGGAGAAACTTAGGCAGAGTGTTCGAGGTGAACACCAAGGCCAAGAAGCTTCAACTAAAGTCGGAGCTAAATCAGGTTAAGAGGAACAACCTCTCAATCAATGATTATGCCTTGAAGATCAAGAGTATCATTGAGGCTCTTGGATCTATTAAAGTCTCAGTGGAAGACGATGACATTGTCCGTGCATGCTTGGATGGTCTAGGAGATGAGTATGTACATTTCAGGTCTTCCATGAATACAAGAGACGACATCCCCGTGTTCCAAGATTTGATTTCTATGCTTATTCTTGAGGAGAAGAACCTTGACACATCTTCTTCTCATGGCAGAAATAATTCTGAACAGGCCTTCTATTCTAACTCCAACAGAGGTAGAGGTAGAGGTCGTGGTCGAGGCCCAAGGGGTTGCAGGGGCCAATTTCTGGAAGGTCAATCAAATCAAAACAATACAGGTGGCAGGGGAAACCAGTCTCAAGGCAGGGGGAGTCAAAGAGGTCGTGGTGCAGGATCAAGCAGGCAGCAACATACTCCAGATAGTAGAGAATGTTGGACTTGTGGTGAAAGAGGTCACATGTCACGTGACTGTCCAAAGGGAAAAGCAAGTAGAAAGAGAGAACAGGGCAACTATGCATCTACTAGCAGAGATGCAGATGACAGCAAAAACGAGCGCATGTTTGTTATGCAGCATGTAATGAATACAACGACTGCAGAGAATTCCACCCAAGATGATGTTTGGTATGTGGATTCAGGTGCCTCTAATCACATGACGTCTCGTGGAGAGTGGTTTAGAGATATGCGCAAACCAGATGTGTCAGGCTATGTGCAGACAGGAGATGACACAGCTCACCCCATTGCTCATGTAGGGGACATACCTCTAAATACAAAGAGTGGGAAATCAAAGTACTTAGCAGATGTACTTCATGTCCCAAACATTACAAAGAATCTTGTTTCTGTTGGACAAATGGTTGAGCAGGGTTTGCAGGTTCGCTTCAATCCAAATGGCTGTTATATAGAAGATTTCCAGAATGGCTGTAAGCTGATCACAGAGGGCAAATGTGTGGGCAGAATGTTTACGCTGAATGTAGACATGCCTGAGGTAAAAGCTGCATTATTTGCACAGGGCACAGGTGTTGTGGCTGATGTTGACATTTGGCCAAACTCATTGGCCATGTCAATGAGCAGAGATTGCGCAGCATGCAATCAAAACGGATTGTAAAAGGTTTGCCCAAATTCAAGGTGGATGGTATGCATAAAGTGTGTGCAGCATGCCAGTTTGGAAAACAGTCAAAGGGCTCATTTCCACATGAGCGCAATGTATGTAAAAAGCCACTTGAGGTGGTGCACACAGATGTTTGGGGTCCAACTGATACTGCAAGTATACATGGTTGCAGGTATTATGTCTCTTTCATTGATGACCATACAAGGAAAGTATGGGTCTACTTCATGCGTAACAAAAGTGAAGTGTTTGGTCACTTTCAAGACTTCAAAGTCATGATTGAGAAGGAGACAGATATGCAAATCAAGACATTGAGGTCAGATGGAGGGGGAGAGTACTTCTCCAATGATTTTTCAGATTTTCTGCGAATGCATGGTATACACAGGCAGTTTACATGCAGATATACTCCACAGCAGAATGGGGTCGCAGAAAGGAAAAACAGGCACATTGCAGAGGTTGCACGTGCATTGATGAATGAGAAGAACATGCCTCATCATTTCTGAGCTGAAGCTGTAAATACAGCTGTGTACATTATGAACAGGACACCTACAGTTGCGGTGCATGATGTAACACCTGAGGAAAAGTTTACAGGTACAAAGCCTGATTTGGCACACTTGAAAGTGTTTGGCTGCATAGCATACGTGCATGTACCAGATGAGTTGCGTAGGAAATTGGATCCTAAAGCAGAGAAATGTATTCTTGTGGGATATTCCCTTGAACAAAAGGGGTACAGGTGCTACAATCCTACTACACGAGAATTACGAGTGAGCAGAGATGTAGTCTTTGATGAGGTGAGCAGCTGGTACAGTAATGCACATGGCACTATTGGGGCTGATGTAAAAGATGATGTGGTTGTACAAAATGTGAGGCCACAGTCACAGGTTTTGAGTGGACCACAAGAGTCCTCTTCTTGTGGCTCTGTTGAGAAACCATGGAATGGTAGACTACGTACGCAGGTTACTCCACCAACAGGTACAGGGAATGTATCACGAAAAGGAAAGGAAAAGGTTGATGAACCTCCCTTTATGGCTGATGCATCATCAGGTTTTTCACATGCAGACATGGATTCAGATGGTTCTGAACAAAGTCTTGATGAGGAATTTGGAATTCCGGCTGTCAGGACACCTGGTGTAAGGAAAGTACAAGAAGATGATAGAGGGCAAAGGAGTGACCCAGGACCGCGCAGATCTAATAGAGTCAGAAATCCAGTTCAGAAATTGACTTATGATGGGTATCTAGCGCATCACCAAGCCTACATGGCTAAGGTGATACAGGATGTGGAGCCTACATGTTTTGAGGATGCAGTTGGAAATGTGCATTGGGATGATGCAATGAATGAAGAGATGGCTGCATTGGAAGCAAATGACACATGGGAGTTGGTGCCATTGCCAAGTGGCAAGAAAGCTATTGGCTGTAAATGGGTGTATAAAACCAAGCATAAGGCTGATGGTAACATTGAGCGTCACAAGGCAAGGCTGGTCGCAAAGGGTTATGCACAGACGTATGGCATAGACTATGAGGAGACCTTTGCTCCAGTGGCAAAGATGACGACTGTGAGAGCTGTCATAGTAGTGGCTGCATCTAGAGGATGGATTATGCATCAAATGGATGTAAAGAATGCCTTCTTGAATGGTGAGTTGCAAGAGGAAGTGTATATGGATCAGCCACCTGGTTATGTTGATCCAGGTTACCCAAATTATGTATGCAGACTTCTCAAAGCTTTGTATGGTTTGAAGCAGGGCTCTAGAGCATGGTATGACAGGATTGCCAAGTATCTTGTCAGTATTGGTTTTAGGAGAGCTCATGCTGATCATTCACTCTATGTACGTGAGAGTGATGTGGGGATTGTGGTCATTACCATATATGTAGATGACCTTATTATTGTTGGTGACAATGCTATGGAGATTGACCATGTGAAGGGTCTTCTCAAACAGGAGTTTGAAATGAAAGATTTAGGCGAGTTGCGCTACTTTCTTGGCATTGAGGTGATCAGGACTCCAGAGGGTGTATGGCTATCACAGAGAAAGTATGCTTTGGACATGTTGTCAAAGTATGGTATGGCTGATTGTAAGCCAATTTCTATTCCCTTGGATGTGAATGCAAAGCTGAGTGCAGAGAAGGGTGATGTTGTTGAGGATGTCAACATGTACAGGAAGATTGTGGGTAGTCTAATCTACTTGACTATCACGAGGCCAGACTTGAGCTACATAGTAGGCTTGGAGAGTCAGTTCATGCAGCTTCCGAGGAAGCCACA
Source organism: Adiantum capillus-veneris (assembly GCF_014529385.1). Classification (NCBI taxonomy): domain Eukaryota; kingdom Viridiplantae; phylum Streptophyta; class Polypodiopsida; order Polypodiales; family Pteridaceae; genus Adiantum; species Adiantum capillus-veneris. The sequence goes on from NC_140953.1 coordinate 104,160,683, forward strand.
TTTGGATGGAGTACGACGCACACTTAGGTATGTGCAAGGTACTCTTGACTACGCATTGTTCTATGCAGCAGATGCACCATTAGCATTGTATGGGTATACAGATGCAGATTGGGCAGGTAGCATTGTTGATAGGAGATCTACGAGTGGGTTCATGTTCTCTTTTGGGAGTGCTGCTGTTACTTGGAGCAGCAAAAAGCAGCCTACAGTTGCTTTATCGAGCACAGAGGCCGAGTACAGAGGTGCAGCAGTTGCGGCGTGCGAGGTAGCTTGGCTACGCACATTACTTGAGGACTTGGGAGTGCAGGTGGACCAGCAGATTTTCATCCATTGTGACAACCTCAGCAACATGCAATTGACTAGGAACCCAGTGTTCCATGCCAGGACCAAACACATAGAGGTCCATTACCACTACGTTCGAGAGCGAGTGTTGGCGGGTGACATCGACTTGGTCTACGTCAGCACAGAGGAGCAGATAGCGGATATCTTTATCAAGGCCCTCGGAGCTGAGAAGCTTCGACGTTTCCGGACTATGCTTGGACTCTGCGACATGCAGAGCTCGAGGGGGAGTGTTGAGATGTCGAGCTCTACACCTTGCGCTGGCATCCACTACGGGTCTTGGCCGCTTACGGCATTTACTCACTGGCGCGTTAGGTGACCGACACGGAGGATCTCTGCCAGTGATTCTACAGCTGGACTACACTTATAGTGCCAGCCTAGTACGCTTCTAGCGAGTTCACACTTAGTGACCGCATGTACATATGTGCTACTTTTCAGCTTTAGCACTTAGTCATTTTGTACTCTCTTTTCTGTGAAGAAGAAGAAGAAGCTTTCCATCTCTGTGTGCTTTGTGCTTGTCTTGTGTAGCTCTCTTGCATCCTCATTCTTTACAAACATACCCTTCAACCTACTTCCTCCTAGGCCAGGTGATTTTCTCTCCTCTTCATTGGGTTTCCCTTTTGGTGATGGATCACCAGTTGTGCTTAGTACCCTTTGTGGATCCTTCATAATGATACCCATCACATCAATGGAACTGTCACTTTCGTCAGTGGATGTGGTCTCCTCCTCAGAACTGGAAGATTCGCTAGTGGTTTCATCTGCCGATGTTTCTAGATTCATTTGCTTCTGCTTGCCAATCCTCATGTCGTAGTAGATTGTCTCCCCTTTCTTACCGGTCATGCGTAGAAGGCCAGTACCCCAGTCCTGTTTTGCCTTCATGGCCATCAACCATGGCCTTCCCAAAATTAGTGGATAGCCCTCCCCCTTAGTAGGCATTACAAAAACATCTACCTCTACCTCAGTGTTGAAATCTTTGATTTTCACGGCACTTACCACACCCACACACTTTACTTTTGCGTTGTTTGCCATCTTTGCCTTGCATGGAGAAGGCCTGTCAACCTCGAGCCCTAATCGAAGCATCATAGCTTCGCTCATTACACAGATTTGTGCACCTCCATCAATGTAGGTGTTTCCAACCCTCTTTCCTTTTATGTTTACGTCGACAATTGGAAGGATGCCATCCATGTTGCATCCCGAAATTGCTCCGGCTACCTTTGTTTTGGAGCGTCTTGTACTTACCATTTTAGACCATTGTCGCCTTACTTTTGGTGCAAGATGTAGCAGCTGTGGCCATGTAATCTTCGGTCCTTGCTTTGCCACATCCAATGTTAGATCATAGGGCTTAGAACTTTCCCCTAGCTGGAAGTCGGTGATGCCCAATTTCCGTCGTGGCCTGGATGGCCTCTTGCTAGTTTCTCCTCTCATGCTTCTCTCATCATCTGATTGTGTAGCTTTCTCCCTCCTAGCTCTTTTCACAGTCATGGCTTGAAGTGGTTCTAAAAAGGTTACCTTCTCCTTACCCTTGTCCCTCTCCTTTGCTCTGGGTGGATCCACTACTATGGCTTTTCCTTTCTCTTCTAGCCTTATGATGTTTACAGGGCGATCAGGTGGTGGGGCTGGTGGAAGAGGTGGGATGGATGCTTGTAGTGGTGTCTGGGGTGGACGTAGAATTTGTGTTAGTGGGGGTGGTGGTCGGGGTGGGGGTGTTCTTTCTCTAGGGGGTGACAATTGGTTCCTCCTACCTCCTCTATTATAGTTTTGTCGTGGTTTAAGACAGTAGTACATACCGTGACCGTCTTCTCCACAGTTGTAGCAATGATACTCCCTGTTTTGTCATCGTGCTCTTCCAGGGTCTTGATCTCTTTCTTGACTCCTCCCTTGTTGTATTAAGTGGACAGACAAATTCTGCAGTTGGTCAGTAATATGGGCCAACATATCTTGTTGGTCATCTCTTATCCCAAGAGCCGGTGGTGGTGGTGGAATGGTGGTTGTCGTAGTTGCTGGTCGACGCGATGTTCCTGATTCTGTTGACTCGGTTTCTTTGGCTTTCATTCGCAGCTTCTTGTCTTTAAGGCGAGCAATCTCAACGGCTAACTCGTACGTAGCCGGGAATCTACCTTTCACCTTCTCCTTGAGAAGCAGCCATAAGCCATGCGTGAACCGATCTTTTTTTAGGAAATCGGGTGCAGCTTCCCCCCTAGCCAGTGACTCAACCCACCGTTCCCACAAATCCACAAATTTGGACTCATAGGTGGCATATTCTAAAAGACCCTCCTGCTTCAAGTCTCTCAACTTGTCCGACAACTTTTCTGAAGTGGTACCTCCCCCAAAGCGCCTCTTAAAAGCGGTTTTTAAGTGTTCCCAGTCATCCTTGGTTGCTTGTGGAAGTGCATTGTACCATGATCTAGCTTCTAGCTTCATGAGATGCTTAAAGATTCTAACCCGGGATTCATCCGTATCTTTGTTGCTCACTACACATGCTACTTCAAAGTCATCTAGGAAGTCTGTTACCAAATCCTCCCCCTTCTTTCCTTTAAATGTTGGAAATGCTACACTTGCCATGATTACTGAGAGAGAGCTAGAAAGACACACTGCTTAACTTGCAAAAGTTTTTTTCTTCTTTACAAGGAGGCGTGTATACCCTCTTATACTAGGACATAGATTAGAACTTCAAACGGTACATTGCCTTGTACCAAAGGTAAGACAAATGGTTGATCTGATGCCAGAACCTCCAAAAACCGCTCCCCACCCGGCATGGTGTCAATGACGTGCTGGTAGTGAGCCTTCAAATCCAGTATTACCTTGATTGAGCGTACACGTGTTGGTATGTGTGATCTGTCTTGAGGTAGGTTGTACTGATTCATGTGAAGCTTAGAGGTGCTTAGTCACTGTCCAAGCTTGTGGGAGAGGGTGGTGTTCTTTCCTGAAACAAACTCAGTAGATCCCTAGTTTCTCTAGTGAGAGTGTGAGCCAATGCTTCCGTTATCTATGCTGCAGCATCAGGTGCGACTTGAAAACTGACTGTGATAATTACCTCGGTGACTTGAGTTACCCGATTCTCAAAGTAGAATAGTGTTGATTCTCTATTGTGTAGAGCTCCTTCCATTTTGTTGTTGTGGGTTGGTTGTAGGTTGCGGACATGGTTTCGACTTTCTCCTTCTTCTTCTTGGCACTTGGCCTATGTATATCCACTGGGTTTGGCGTGTTGGTTGACTCTCCCACTGCAAATCGATTACCGTTACGCCTGGCACTCGAGCTTCGATGGAGATGCGGAGTTCGTCTAGTTGTGCTTGGAGCTCTTCTTCTTCTGTCGTCCAATTAGCAAATCCTGCTAGCCATTCATCCATTCACAATAGTTTAAGGGTTTCAGTCTTGTAAACTGAAGGGTTTCATGAAAAGATCCTCAGTGGGGGCACCAAATGATGGGAGCAAAGCGAACCCTGAACCCCGACGGCCTCTAAAACACCGGGGACCGAATGGCGCGCCTCGAGCCTATCATGGTAAAGCAAACAGGGGGCACCACGTAGCTTCAGCGGCTAGGATGCAAACAACACACCACCATAACAAAGTTTTCATCCAAGAGAGATGGATGCTTGGGAGTAATGATGAAAAAGAAAGGGAATGAGATCAAGTGAGAGAGAGAGAGAGAGAGTGAGGGAGGGGGTATAGCGGCTTAGTACTTAGGCATCACAAAAGGATGGCGAATCCGCACACCCTTCACACATACACAAGCTCACTCCAAAACACAAGACTAGGTGGAGATTCCGCACACCTCACATGGGCAAAACATTGCAAGAAAACATACTCACAAAACCTCAAGATTTATTTAGAGAATTAGGCGATGAAATGGGGAGCATAGGGTAGGGGAATGAGAAGGGAGAGAGTGGTAGAGCACATGGCGGATATGTGGGAGTTAATGGCGACGACTCACACGAAGATTATGGCCATCATCCTTCATTTAGTTGCCCTTCATCTTCCATAGCCAAGGGTGTAGAGGTCATGCTCAAGACAAGCATGGTGATTGCGGTGATGGTGATGGTGTGGGTGTGTGTGTGTGTGCACTAGGCACACACAGTGCATAGTGTGTTCTTTGGTGATGTTGTGTGTTTTTGTGTGATGGTGACCCCTCTTTATATAGGGGAGGAGGGGGGGGAGAAATTCTAGAATTTAGAAATGAAGAAATCATTATCTACATAGGCCATGTGACTGTGGGCCCCACTTGTCTGGCTGTGTGTATATGCACCAGAGCAGCAGTCTCATGAGAGAGAGACTAAGAGAGAGAGATGGGTTGATGAAAAAAAGTGAGAGGTGACATGGAGAATAAAGTAATTACAAGAGGGGAGAGAGAGGAGTGTGTTCAGAGGTGAATCTGTGTGCAGATGTGTGTGAACACAAGAAAAATCAGGTAACCACCGGGTGGGGATGGGTGTGTGGGCACCTTTTTTAGTGAAACTGAGTGTGTGTGAGTGTGGGGGAGGTTATTTAGCTACAAGACAAGAGACATGGAGCCCTTTAGAGAGAGGGGGGGGTATTTGGGTCATGGGATATGATAGGAGAGAGAAAGGGGGGATGGGGTATACTATTTTGGAAGATATGGTAAGTTGCATGTGAGTTAGGGTGCATTATTGGTGAGTTAGAATGCATTATTGGTGAGAGGTGGGGTAGCTTGAGGGAAGAGAGAAAGGAGAAAGGACAAGGGGAAGAGAGAGGGGGTTGACCTTTTGAGTGGAGGAGAGGAAAAGGGACACACGGCGGGGCAACAGTGAAGAAAAAGGAGGCAAGGTGGGGATGGGCTGCCCCGCAGGCATGAGGTGGCCTATTTTACCTTTCTCATATATTTACATAATCATACTTTATTTTTTTCTTACTTTTTCCAATGTCTTTTATCACTCCCTCCCTAAGAGGGGGTTTTCATAGGGTGGGGACGAGAGAAGAGGGGTATGGGAGCTTGGCTTGTGAAAAGCCCCCATCAACACAAGCTTGAGTAATAACACATACTTGTGCACCTCCGTCAATATAAGCCTCTCCAATGAACTTCCTCTTATGCCATGCATCCATAGTAGGACATATATCAGGTAGCTCATTCAAAGACTAGACTCTCACTGACCCCCTTGCAGGCTCCTTATTCATGGGGTTGACTACGTGCTTCCATTGCCTCTTTAACTTGGGACACATCTCCATGAGTTTCCCAAAGGTAACATTAGTCTTTCTACCCACCAAATCAACCCTTAAACTATAATTTGGTTGCCCTTCTCCCAAAGGAAAGTCGGATGCATTGTTATGTTTCTTGGGCTTTCTCTTCTTCTTCTCTTTACCTGTACCTGTTTCAACCTGTTTCCCTCTTTTATGGCTGGGACTTGCATCACTCATGTCATGATCTCTTGTAACCCTCTTACCTACAGGCATGACCATAGCTCCCAAATCATCCTCTTTCTTCTCCAAACGGATTATGCTTACCACTTTTGTTTTTCCCTTCTCTTCTGCTGTCAATCCACTTGGTCCTGCTTCCCCTTTAATCTCAATACCATAATCTTGAGCTCGAGAAGGAATTTGTGGAGGAAGAGGAAACATGTCGCCACCCATTCTGTTTGGATTGTCACATTGAGGGCTTTTATGACCCCATTCACCACAATTGTAGCATTGAAACATATCCCCTCTTCCAGCCATGCCTCTTCCTCTACCACCTGTATAACCCTCATTGCTTCCATAACCACGTCCATATCCATAGCTTTGACCTCTTCCACCTCCCATCATATGCACACTAAGATTCTTCATAAGACCTACAACCTCTTGCATCTCCTTGCGAAAGGAATTCACATCATGAGAATCTTGTTGATCATAACTTGGCTCCCTGATGAGGACCCTTGGTTGCTCTACCGCTTTCACTTCAAGCTTTGGCTCCACATTGATTCCAAGTTGATGAAGACGCTCTGCTTTCCACTCTTTATTCTTTGCAATTTCAACTGCCTCCGCAAAGGTCCTTGGCTGCTTAAGCTCTACCTTCAAGAGTAGGTTACTCTTAAAGCTTGCAAGAAACCTGTCCTTCTTCAACATGGCTGGAGGAATTTCAGCCCCCAAATATGTACACCACTTTGCCCATAACGTATTGAATGCCCTGACAAAGTCTTCAATGGTTTGGCCTTCATCTTGTACTAAGCCTTGAATAGACTGCCATACCTTTTGTGGGTCTTCCACCTGTTGAAAGTGTGTAAGAAAAGCATGCCTTACCATTTCATAAGTCATAACTTGAGGAGGTTGGGCTGATTGTAGATCCTTTTCGTAGCCTTCCAACCATTCCCTAGCATCTCCCTTCAAACAGAAGTAGAAGATTCGTAGCACCAACGCTGGGTCTTGCTTGTCAGCAAGAAGGCAAGCAAACTCCATTCTCTCAATGAAAGCTTTGTAACTTTCATTTGATTTTCCACTAAACTCCGGAAAATTAAACGCCATGTCTTAAAAACCTATAAACTGAAGGTAACTTGAAGCGATTCCTCGGTGGCGGGCACCAAAACACTGTTGAGAAACAAGCAAACTAGAACACCTCTATAGTGATGTCACCCAAGAGCGTTCAAAGATAACTACAAGACACCAAAAGCTTTGCAAAATCCTTTTGAAACGCCACAAGTCCAATAGGAGTAGATCCTTGGGAATTTACTAGCCATCGCCCACCCAAGAGACTATGTCACATAGGAGCAAAACCCTGCCAAAGCACGGATTTACAGCACACGCCGACCAATGCATATGAAGACAAGAGCCTCTCCTTACACAATCAAACATCACTAAACCACAACTTCAACATCAATTCCACAATTCATAGATACATGCCCTCCGAATCTGTCTACACACAATTTGCCACTAGGTTGCCATAGCCATAACCCTGCGGAGAACTAGTCGTAACCTGATGAGCACAACTCCAATTGGGGCACTTTAAAGCTTGAGAGAAAGCTTGAAAAATGAATGGCGAGAAAGCTGAAGATGACTGAAACTGATTCCATACGCCCCCATGAGCAAAATTGACGCGAACAGAGAGCTGTCCCAGCACGACTACACGTAGAAAAGGCTAGTCGGGGCAAAAAATTGCATCCAAGAGCACCAAGGAGATGGAATGAGCTAAAACCTGCAAATTTCTGATATTTTGCTGAACTTTTTTTAGTTTGTACATGAGTTTAAGTTATATACAAGGCTCACTTCAAAAAACTCACTCACGGGCACTTACAGTAGCCCGACAGTTGTCACTAGACTAGCGACTTGCAGTGCATGTACATGTGCTTGCTAAAGCAAGCCTAAAAACCCACAAAAAGAAAGCCCACACACCCTTTTGACATCGGGCGTCATGTCCATATGTACAAATTTACAAAAAACGGGGTGTCAGAAATGCGCCCAAGAACGCCAATGGTGGCGTAACGGCCATTGCATGGACCGTAACATTCCATACATGGATTCATGGCTTAGTTGGTGGGAGATTCGTATTGCGCATTGGGGTGGCATTATGACGTGCGTAGAAAGTAGCTTTGATGGACCAAACACTCCACGCATAAACCTTGTGGAGAGCAAGCATGGTAGCTGGCTAGAAAGGGAGGGTTTTTCTAAATGCATTTCATTATATGATGCATGTATAACCGACCTTGAAAATTCCATCTTACAGAGCTTAAAGGCCAATGTGCCTTTAAGCAAGATCTACTAGTGTACAACTAATAGAAGGTGAGATATTCTCTCAACCTATGCCCACTGACTCTCGATGAGCTAGTGCATCCGGCTCTATTGATAGAAAAACATCCCGCTGCGGAAGCCACACAGAGCTAGCTCCAAGCTCTGCAAATAGTCTACAAGAGCTCATGCACTCCTGCAAGTATCGGTCCAATACCTGCAAACCTCCCCTATGCTCTATGCCGAGATCAGTCATCGAACAACTAATCAAACCTGCTGCAAATGCTCCCACTGCAGCTGCTATGTCGGGCCTCGAGATCAACATCTCGTACATGAGGACACCGAACGTTGATGCAACCCTGGAAACCTTGGCCACCTCCAACTCAGAACTCAACTCATGGCAATCCTGTCCCCTATCATAGAGACCATGGCACTCTGACTCCGAGCTCAGGAGTGACTCCTCGTGCCCACTACATATTACATGTGTACCAAGAGTATCCATCTGTCCTGAATTTGCATCAAGCTCTGGCATAAGCATATCAAGAAATGACTCCACAATAGCCGACATCTCAACATCCATGTGAGTCATCTCTGTCATCACCTCTAATGACTCATCCTGCTGTGACTCACTAGAGCTGTCCTGCTCTACCTGTGCATCCGTAGACGCAACCTGCACAACAAGGTCACTGCTATGCACTCCATGCAAAGCATCCTGCAACCCACAAGCAAAAGAGACTCGCCTGCTCTCTTGCTCTCTACCTGGCTGCATGATCACAAAGACAACACCGTCTCTCCCGTGATCCACATGCAATGGGTAACCTGTACCACTCCTGGCACCTCTCGCAATCACTAGCGAACCCAAATGCATCACAAAATCTCGCTCTCATAGCGAAATCTAACATCCACAATCTCTAAGCTGACCAATCGAGATCAAACTCACTGTCAAATCTGGTACATAGCGCACATGTCGTAACAAGTAAGATGCACCACTCGATAATGATAGTCTCACATCTCCTGCACCTGCTATCGCATGCACCGATCCATCGGTCAAACGTACACTGCCAAGCATCCCTCTAGAATAGCTACAAAACCATTCACTATGCGGCATGACATGAAACATAGCATCTGTGTCTAGCAACCACTGCGAAGGGAGTGCACTATCCACATGTATAGCATCTCGTGCATAGCTCGAGGTAAAAGTGACATCCCCGTCACTAGTATACTCTGACACTACATCTGCCTCAACTGTCAAAGCAACTGAGTCCATGGCATCACTACATACATCTCTGAGACTGCCATGTCTCCTAGGATGTCGCATACGACGAAAACAGCGCCGTCTAACGTATCCAAAATGACCACAATACCAACATATCACCTTTCGGTGTACTCGTGAATGTACATGTCTCACATGAGTCCTTGATGACTCAGATCTATCATACATATCATGTAATTTGCGCCAAAGTGCTCTCAAAGTAGTTTCATACATAACAAGAGCATATAAAGATTCCGCAAGGTGCAAAGAGAGTGTTAGATAGTGCCATCTCCTCTAGCTCTTGCCACTGATTGTCAGACATGTTTGAAGGTCTATCTGCATCACCACTCAATGGTCGATGCAACCCTCGCTGTGTCAATGCATCTTGCGGAATCTGTCTGACCCATCAAACATGCACATTTCGGAGAGATCATAATCTGAGCGATCACCTGTCTCTGCCATGAGCACAATGTAGCAAAGTAGAAAGCAAAACCACCTCACCAACAAAACCTGGAAATTGTCTACAAATATGGCTAGAAACACAATGTAAAACCTGTGAGACACACTCCAAAATAGAGCTCCCGCAATGTCAATACAAGCCTCGCCTGCTCTAGTATCACACTGCAATCTGTGAGCTAATCACCAAGCCCACACTAAGCGGTATCGATGCATACACATGCACAAATCTCCCACCCGCAGAGAACACCGCACGCAAATACTGAGTGCAACCCGCAATCTCTATCTAGATCGCATAAATGATACGCATAAAACTCCTGAGAAAATTTCGCCAAAGTTTCGACGCACAATGGCTATCAACACAAAATAACCATTGTCCTGCAAGCTCAATACAATGAGCAATCAATGCACATCAAACTACACTCAACATACATGCATAAGCTCTACAAAACTATGGCAAACAATGCTCGAGATCACGAGACTCTCCCACCCGAGAGAAAACCACTGTCTCAAGCAAAGAAAGATACACAACTCCTCACTCTTGCAAGAGTAGATACAAAAAACACAAAACTGTGTCCAAACTGACAAAACCTGTCAAAGTGAGAGTAAACACTCGATCACAAAGTGTGGCGAGAATTTGGGAAAAATCCGGCAGAATTTCCCTTGAAAACTGAGCAAAAACTCAAGTACAATCTCTACCATAAATCATAACACTACTCAATGCCAATGAGTAGAAATGCCAAAATGGCTCCACATTTTCACATACAATGGCAGCACCGCATAAGCAAGGGCCAAAAGATTTGCAATCAAGAGAGCTCACCGACACTTGAAAGTGCTCGCCAAAATGCATGTATAATGGGCATCAACCATGCGCCATAACCATATGCAAACCATCCGCAAAGACCATGAATCCAAGCACAAAATCACTGCCAAAGTATCTTGTGAAAACCAGTGAAAGAAGCTCCACCTGTGTGCTCCAAAAAACTGCGTCTCTCAAGAGACCGCCTCGGTGGTGTGTAAATGCCTTCGTACTTCGTTGCCCAAGTCTACCAAAAAACCCTCAAACCACAAGCTTAACACAAGCTGCAATTGAATATTCAACTCAGAATTTATGCACTCAACTTCAAGCATCTCCCGTGCTTCCAAAAGTGCATCAAACTCGCACACAATGCGACAACAGAAAATCTGAAATTTTTGTATACAGTCAGTCTGAGCTGAATATCAGCAAAACGGTGAGGAATTTGCAAAACGTTTCTTCTGCAAAGTTGTAGACCACGTCCAAACGGATGGTCCCCCCTGATAGAATTATCAGATCTGCATTCTACAAGGAGAAAAACGAATCTGAAAACAGTGCTGCTGCGCACACAGTTTTTAGGGCAGCACCTTCACTTACACACAATCTTCCACACTCCTTTCTGAGCTTCCACAAGAGCATACATCACTCTCAATTGATCTCACAAGCTCCCATTGCATTCTTACAGCAAGTCTTCTGCACAGAATTTTGAACTCAATCTTCGACTGCTTGTTGGCTCTCCGCTATCGTCGTGACTGTGCACACACGCGCTCCCTCCGCACCTACGCTCTCATACCAATTGAAGGGGATTGGGGAGCACCATAGACGGAGAGTGAGAGAGAGAGAAGGAGACACACACACGATGTGGGTGGGGAGACTTTGAAGTGGCAGCTCTCCCTATACAGTATACTCACTATAAGTATAGGGTAATAGTGGGCGGGCGCCCATGACCTGGGCGACCGGTCAAGGCATATAGGCCTTAACCCCAACAGGTTCTGGTGGGCAGTATGTAGTTGAGTGCAAGGTCAATGAGGCAATGTGGGCCATACGCCGAACTCCACAAGGTAGTAGGGTCACATGTAGCGGCACGCCAAGAGGAGGACGAAGGTGTGGATGCAGTATTGTAGGTTCTAGCCTTGGTATACCGGCCCCATCTTTCGAAGGATATCGAAAGCATCCAAATGATGTGGTGCGTCAATGTTTTTGGTTTTTTCCGGATCATGTCTTGCATTGCCATATAGTAGACCAGAACATTGAGCCGTAGCCTCAACATCCACCACACACTTGGCCCGTGCATGTGGGCACCAACCTATCGGAGGATAAGGTGGAAATATTGCATGAAGGGGGGTATTGTTGAGCTTATATGTGAAGCTATTCAATATATGGCTTCTCTATATATGGCACCCAGGTCCCCTCTATATATACATCATCTCATGTGTGTATTCTACACACTTTGGGGTTCTACTTCTGTGCTCTCTCCTTCTCTCTCAACATGGTATCAGAGCAGTACGTTTTTGTTTTAGATTTTTCTCCTGATCAAAATCTATTTTGCAAAAACTACCTGTTTAAGAGATCGGAATCGATGTGGTCTACAACTTTGCAGAAGGAAGTGTTTTCAAATTCTGCACCGATTTTGAGTTATCGTTCGCGGACTGCGTACATACCTGAAAAGCAATTTTTGCTTTTTATTTTTGATTTTTCTGCTTATTGAAAACGATTTTGCAGAAACTACTCCCGCAAGAGACCGGAATCGATGTGGTCTACAACTTTGCAGAAGAAAGTGTTTTCAAATTCTGCACCAATTTTGAGTTATCGTTCGCGGACTGCGTACATACCTGAAAAGCAATTTTCGTTTTTTGTTTTTTATTTTTCTGCTTATTGAAAACGATTTTGCAGAAACTACCCGTGTGAGGGACCGGAATCGATGTGTTCTACAACTTTGCACAAGAAACTACCCACGATGGGGATTGGAATCGATGTGGTCTATAACTTTGCAGAAGAAAGTTTCTCTAAATTCTGTACCGATTTTGGGTTATCGTCTCGGACTGCGAATATGTTTGAAAATCAAAATTTTACTTTTTGCTTTTGATTTTTCTCATAATTGAAAACTTCTCAATTATATTTTTCTTCATCAATCATATATTTGTTACTTACGTAACTTTGCTGCAGAAGCCAGTTACACATCGTTCCGATTCAATCGAGCCGTTGATGATCGTCCAAATTCTATCGAGCTACTATTGGTACATGATCTTTTGTTATATGATATACTCGTTCATTGATTCTCGTATAATTATTCTTTTAGAGATATAGTTTACATCGTTTTATTGATAATTTCTCATTGATACCATAGTGATTTTGATGGTACCATGATGATGTTTTGTTAATACTTTGGTCATGGTGATTTTCGTTGATACCATGATGATATGTCATTGATACCATGGTTATTCTCGGTGGTGCCATGATGATATTTCGTTGATACCATGGTTATTCTCGGTGATTCCATGATGATATTTCGTTGATTCCATGGTGATTTTTGTTGATACCATGATGATGTTTTGTTGATACCATGGTTATTCTCGGTGATACCATGATGTTGTTTCGTTGATACCATGGTTATTCTCGGTGATGCCATGATGATGTTTCATTGATACCATGGTTATTCTTGGTGATGCCATGATGTTGTTTCGTTGATACAATGATTATTCTCGGTGATATCATGATGCTTTTCGTTGATACCATGATCATTTATTCATTTTTATTGATATAATGATGATATTTTGTTAATACTTTGATGGTATTCATTGATCACTACATTGATAAATGTTGTTTTATGTAGTATATACACATATCATTTGTATCACGTAATCACACATTTTGTACTTTTACGTTTATACTTTATGTACCATATGTTGTCGCGCGTATATATGTCGTCAAAAGAGTGGCATCGCGAACCATCTCTTATGGCATTGTGAACGTAATTATTTCATTAACGATGCTAATAATTTTCATGACATGTTTTTTTTTTTTTGGAGTCTACGATCTATGTAGGATTGATCAAAGAATTGATTTTATGAAGACAAACTTGGTGACAATAAAATATTTATGAAGATATGTTTGGTGATGCCATATTGATGACAACAAGAAGACATGTTTGGTGATGCGATATTGATGACAAGCTACACAGCAGATTCACGGAGACACTTTTGATTACAAGCTAATCGATAGCTTTTACACCTCTTTATTGAACCTTTGTATTCATTATTGTATTTGATAGGATAGGAGTAATGTAACTCCTCATAAAACATTCATTGTAAAAGGAGTGATGTAGCTCCTCGTAAACATTTGTATATTCAATGATTTTTATAATATAACGGTGGGTGTATATAGAGCTGTGGGTTTTTCCCTTGATCCCCCAAGGGTTTTTTCATCCACAGTTAGGGACCCTTATTTGAGCGGGGGGTGTTGAGCTTATATGTGAATCTACTCAATATATGGCTTCTCTATATATGGCACCCAGGTCCCCTCTATATATACATCATCTCATGTGTGTATTCTACACACTTTGGGGTTCTACTTCTGTGCTCTCTCCTTCTCTCTCAACAGGTATCAAGTGGAGCTCAGCAAAGAAGGAATATCTAATGTAACACCGGTTGTTCCCGCACAAAATATGGCCAACTCTCCTTTCAAGTCAAAAGATACATCCACTCCTGAAGGCAGTGCAAGAGCCACAGTGTGAGATGGTGTGCGTGTACGATATAGGACATCCATTTGTGAGGATGCTGCTCGCAAGATTAGTTTAGCACTAGCCCTGAGAGCGAAGGTCGTAGAAGAGATATGTGCAGCAGATGGTGTTAATGAGGTCTTCAAAGTAGAGACCAAAAGTGAAGATGGTCATGTTGGGATGTACAAAGTTTGTATTTGCAACTAGCCATCGTGCACATGTCCAGACTTCATGGAACGGGTGTCAAAGCAAAAACTATATCTTGCATGTAAACATTTGTATTTTATTTATCTGCGTGTGCTAGGGTTAAGCCAAAATGAGAACATGTTTATCCATCAACCAATTATGGAAGATGCTGATATCTTCACGGCACTGAGCCAAAGCTGGGACCTATCCAGGCATGGATGCATAGCATTTGTCGTTTCTCACTTTTTGTTTGTATGCTTCACAAAATGGACAACTATACTAGTTTCTAATTTTATCTTATGATGGCCACATTTTGGTACATTGATTTGCAGTTATCAGCAAATTTGGAAAATGGTTGTTTATTTGTCAATTCATAAATAAAGTAATATAATATTTGCACAATGGCTATAAATTACCATTGCTTGAATCTATTTTTGTGAAAGCGTCCAGTAGCTTCCGTTCCACACCTCTATTACTTTTCACGATGACAGACGATCTTGAAAATAAAATCAATCTGCGTGGGATGCCATGGAAGACATTCCCAACGGAGAGGCATTGTATGGAGCCAACTGGTTTAGGGATGATCTAAAGGAAACAATCAATGTGTATCACCTCTATCATTGCCGCATGGAACTCAATATGCGGACCTTACTCAGCTTGGTTGAGAAGGGACAATTCGCTTTCTCTTGTTGGAAGAAGATTGGGCTCATCTCACAGAGGAGGATGAGGAGGAAATGACGCAGCAGCTAGGGAATGTTGGAGAGGGGGAATGGGGGAACACACCAGGAACAAACAAAAGGGCCTCTCTATAGCTTAGGGTATTCAAAGCACCCCTATCCTCTCAAAAAACACCTTCAAACACACAACTCACACTAGCAGACCACCGCCTGCTCAATTACCACTGTTCACACACTCTATAAACCACCACGCAAGGCACACCTACTATCACTGCCTATCTCCACCCTTACCCACACACATAGCCACTCAATCTCACTCTCTCACTCAAAACACTGTCAGTCCGGGGAGGCACACACTTTCACACAGCCGGCACCGAGGAGAAACATGAAAGCAGAAGAAAGAGAAGGGGGGAAGGGGAAACAACAGTAAGGTGAGGCAACAACGACTCAATTGCACTCCACAAAACACCTTTACAAACTCACACTGCCATCACCATGGCCATTTACACAAGAAAAAGGCAAAGGGCTTGACAAGCACACTCCTCTATCCAAAGCCTCCACTTTGCAGGCTTTCAACGGGCTCCTCAAGCCAAGAAAAAAGCTAGGCCAAAAGCCCCTAATTTGATTAATTTTTGACTTTTATAGGGTGGGGGGTTCAATTTGGGGAAACTGCCCTTTGATTGGTCCATATGGCACCCATTTTTGGTATCTTTTGGGAAGGGGGGCACCTCCTTTTTCCATCTGCTCTCTTCTTCTCTTTTGCACTTGGGAGGGGGGGGGGGGGGGGGGGGGGCGCATTAGCGACGTCGCTATTGCCCTCTAGGCATTCTTTTATTTTTTATTTTTATCCTTCAATTTTCACCCTCTTTGGGCTTAGCCTTGTACTGCCTCTTTGGTCTGACTTTGACTTTAACTCACCTGTCCGGCTCCTCTTGTCCTCTTTTGGCCTTGCATTTGGCTTGGCTTTGCACCCTTTGATTTGTCCAGACAGCCTTTGCCGTTGCCCGGCCTTGGAACCCTCTTTGCTTCTAACCCTACAGCCAACTCGGCCCTTGATTTATCTTGCTTCATCCCTGTGGGACACTCCTCATATACAAGGGGGAGGGGGCAATAGTGATGTCGCTATTGCCTCTTCTCTCCCTCTCCAAAACTTGGCCCGTGGGAATGTGCCCCGTGTCGGGTATTGCCACGTCCTCAAACAGTGCCGCCAGCACGCCACCGGCCAAAACCGCTGCTTACACCAAGCGCAGCGCCTGCAGGACGCCACCCACACGGACGCCATCGCCCACATCTCACGGAGCTCTCGCTCCTCTTGGATACCCTATGTGGCGCTGCCCTCTGGCCTTTATACTCCACGGAGTTGCACGTGGGCAGTGCATGTGGGACTAAGGAATCCGCCACGTGGCACCTCACAGCTCATGGCCTCAAGCCCACCAAAAATCTTCAAACATAGATATTTAAAACCCTTTTTCCCCCCCCTTTGGCCCTCTTCTGCAGGCTCCCATTCATTGCTCCCGGACCCGATCACCAAGCAGAAAAACCTCTCTGAAGCTCCACATCCCCGGCCCCGACTACACTTGCCGTCTCTGCATTTCAATCCCTTGGCACCTTCGTATCAAGGGCTCCAAAACGGAAAAAAATCATCTGCAACTGTTCACTGCCCACGGCTCCCAACTTCATCTCTCCGTATCTGGTCGACCAAGTGTCCGATTGAGGTGCCGTCAACTTGTGCTAGCTCCACATGATGCACCCTTCCACCGAGAACTTTGGCGAGGCCGAAAAACTGCCAAATGGAACATCCTCCAATGCGGTCAAGTGCGCACAGACCCGACCCCCGAGAAATCTTCTAACGGGCATAACTTGCTATCCAGAGCTGCAATTCGCATTCCGAGAAGACAAGCATGCTCTGTAACTCGATCTCTACACACATATCCACTCACACTTGCCTGCTCCACCTGTCCCCAACTGCCCTGCCTGTCGGGGATCTACTACACACTCTTTCTTTAAACTGAACAACAGCTAGAGCACCAGGGCTCTGTTTGATGAGCCGTCTGGATCATCTTGGAAAGCACACTGAAGACCACATTCTAGGACATAAAATCCACATCTCGGACACAGAAGGCCACCAACCTGCTTGGCTCTTTGCAGCACACCTTTGGCCTAAGAAACCGCTTCGAGCATACACCTCTGCTATCCTTTGGCTGCCTAGGGCCTTGGTACCTGCCCTAGCCTTCTGCACTGCACTCACATGTTGCCTCTGCCTGGCATTGACCATCTCCTAGCTCGGACCAACTTTGGCTGCACGATCATTGCCCACCCCCTCGTTGAACATTTATGTTCAACCACACATGGCCTTATTGCACTAAAAAACTACACACCACAAACAGACTCA
Organism: Adiantum capillus-veneris; assembly: GCF_014529385.1. Lineage (NCBI taxonomy): Eukaryota > Viridiplantae > Streptophyta > Polypodiopsida > Polypodiales > Pteridaceae > Adiantum > Adiantum capillus-veneris. The sequence continues at coordinate 104,178,143 of NC_140953.1, forward strand.
TTGTACACTGCAAAACACCCACCATATGTACAAAACCGGCACCTCCTACCTACTGTCTTTGCTCATGCGGGTTGCCCAACCCCCTGCTTTACCTATAATCACCCACTAGGGTCGAACACTTTGCATTGGTCCCTTTCGTCTAGCTCTGTAACACCCTTGCATAGTGCCATACCAAGGCACATATCCAACTGCATATCCAAACTGCTAGCATCATGCTTATACCACTCCAAGCACTTCTTGGCAAACTACCCACTCGCAACCAAGCATCTCCAAGAACACCAAATAGAGCACCTTCGTGCTCACTATCCTGCTCAATCAACACTCGCGACCTACCTGACCCGCCCTCCCATCCATGTAAAGCTAGATCCTCGTCTAGCAAATCCTGCACCTGGTCAACAGCACACTGCACAGTTACCTTTATCACCATTCCCTTCAACCACCACTCACAGACCTCCTTACAAAGATTGAAACACCACCTTGGAATCCGCATCACTTGTCATAGAAGGCACTAATTGCACAGGAATCACCTCTAACTTTGACTCCACATCGTCCTTCTCACCTGCCATGAACTCAATTCCAGCATCGTCGAGCTCCTCCTCGTCAACTAGCCCTTCAAGGTCAATAAGCACTTCTTTCTTGTCGGTTGCAACGACCTGCTCTTTTAATGCTGCATCATCAATCTCTGCCAAGGAAGAGAGAAACTCATCCTCTACCGCCTCCTCTTCCATAGGTACAACTGCTCCATCCCTCTTAGAAAACTTTTTGCACCTGTTGCACCACTATGGCACACTCCACTGCTACCTTCATCAACATGGCCATTAGCATGGCACTGCACACCAGCTTTACCTGCTCTTCACCACATGTAGGCCTAGACCGCTCCATTTGGTCTTCACTAAGCACTTCGGCTTGCACTTCATGCTGCTCCTCGCACATTTTCACTGCCTCTCCACTCACATGTAAGAGGTTGAACTCATCATACCTGGATTGGGATGACTCAGTCTCCCAACTCGTATCTGCATCCATAGAACTACTATCATTCGACCCAGTCTCCTCTTCGGTTTCAAGCTCAGGAACCTCCTCTAGCTTCATCGCTTTAACCTCGTCTGCAAACGGTACTCCTTGCTCTTTACCGCACTTCAATGGAGCTTCAACAGCTTCACTCGAATTTGGCAGCTCATTCTTTGTCCACTCTGGAACCACTTGCACATCCTCCACAATTGGAATTGGTCTAGCCGGCATCTTCGGCATATGAACCACCCTATCTCTTTGTAGCCAAAGAACCCCTGGTTCTTCTCGCACCTGCACTTCTCTTTGCACCACCTGTGGCTCGGCTACCACTGCATCACACTGCTTTGGCATCACTACGCCTGGCAAACCTTGCCTAGCCTCACGCTTCTTCAAAATCTTCTTGGTTCGCCCTCTCGCTAGAGCTACCGCCTCTTCATACGACATTGGACCATCTATTTACACTTTATCTCGCACCTCCTCATGCAAGCAATCCATGAATTTACAAAACTTCAAAAAACTGGTATTTTTTGCAGCAGTTACCTTGATTAACTTTCCCCAAAGGGCCTCGAACTCCCACTCGAACGCTTGAAAATCTCTCTCCAAGCTTTGCTTCAAACCATCCAGCTTCCACTTTACTTCATCTAGCTGCGCATCCGCAACAAATCTTCTTTGAAAAGCCGTCTCCAGGGCCTCGCAATCTGCTTTTTCATCTTCACCAAGGCTATCGAACCATAGCTTTGCTTTATCACGAACCAGGAGCGGGAACACCTGTACTGCACCATCTTCTCTCGATAAACCGCTTTCCAACACGAACAATCCGTAGTCTTGAAGCCACGTTTCCGCATCTTCAACCCCAGTGAAAATGGGAAATCCCGTCCAAGCCATCACTAGCAGCACCTGCTCTTCAAAGGCCGCACCTTTGGCATCACCAAAATCACCGCTTTGACTTCAACTAGGAGCATCAACATACTCCTCCGTGGGGGCACCAGAAGATGGAGAGGGGGAATGGGGGAACATGTCAGGCACAAACAAAAGGGCCTCTCTATAGCTTAGGGTATTCATAGCACCCCTATCCTCTCGGAAAACACCTTCAAACACACAACTCACACTAGCAGACCACCGCCTGCTCCATTGCCACTGTTCACACACTCTACAAACCACCACGCAAGGCACACCTACTACCACTGCCTGTGTCCACCCTTACACACGCACACAGCCACTCAATCTCACTCTCTCACTCAAAGCACTGTCGGTCCGGGGGGGCACACACTTCCGCACATCCAACACCAAGGAGAAACATGAAAGTAGGAGAAAGAGAAGGGGGGAAGGGGAAACAACAGTAAGGCGAGGCAACAACGACTCAATTGTACTCCACAAAACACCTTTACAAACTCGCATTGCCATCACCATGGCCATTTACACAAGAAAAATGTAAAGGGCTTGACAGGCACACTCCTCTGTCCAAAACCTCCACTTTGCAGTCTTCCAACGGGCTCCTCAAGCCAAGAAAAAAGCTAGGCCAAAAGCCCCTAATTTGATCAATTTTTGACTTTTATAGGGTGGGGGTTCAATTTGGGGAAACTGCCCTTTGGTTGGTCCTTATGGCACCCATTTTTGGTATCTTTTGGGAAGGGGGGCACCGCCTTTTTCCATCTGCTCTCTTCTTCTCTTTTGCACTTAGGGGGGGGGGGGGGGGGGGGGGGGGGGGGGGGGGCATTTGCGACGTCGCTATCGCCCTCTAGACATTCTTTTATTTTTTATTTTTATCCTTCAATTTTCACCCTCTTTGGGCTTAGCCTTGTACTGCCTCTTTGGTCTGACTTTGACTTTAACTCACCTGTCCGGCTCCTCTTGTCCTCTTTTGGCCTTGCATTTGGCTTGGTTTTGCACCCTTTGATTTGTCCGGACGGCCTTTGCCCTTGCCCGGCCTTGGAACCCTCTTTGCTTCTAACCCTACAGCCAACTCGGCCCTTGCTTTACCTTGCCTAATCCCTATGGGACACTCCTCATATACAAGGGGGAGGGGGAAATAGCGATGTCGCTATTGCCTCTTCTCTCCCTCTCCAAAACTTGGCCCGCAGGAACACGCCCCGTGTTGGGTACTGCCACGTCCTAGATATTAAAACCCTTTCCCCCCCCCCTTTGGCCCTCTTTTGCAGGCTCCCATTCATTGCTTCCGGACCTGATTACCAAGAAGAAAAAACTCTCCGAGGACCGACCCCGACTACACTTGCTGTCTCTGCATTTCGATCCCTTGGCACCTTCGTACCAAGGGCTCCAAAACGGAAAAAAATCTCTGCAACTGTTCACTTCCCACGGCTCCCAACTTCATCTCCCCGTATCTAGTCGACCAAGTGTCCGATTGACGTGCCCTTAACTCGTTCTAGCTCCACATGATGCACCCTTCCACCAAGAACTTTGGTGAGGCCAAAAAACTACCAAATGGCACATCCTCCAATGCGGTCAAGTGAGCACAGACCCGGCCCCCGAGAAATCTTCTAACGGCCATAACTTGCTATCCAGAGCTCTGATTCGCATTCCAAGAAGACAGACATGCTCCGTAACTCGAGATCTACACACATATCTGCTCACACTTTCCTGGGACACCTGTCCCCAGCTGCCCTATCCGTCGGGGATCTACTACACACTCTTTCTTTAAACTGCAACATCTAGAGCACCGAGGCTCCGTTTGACGAGCCATCTGGACTGGCTTGGAAAGCACACTGAAGACCACATTCTAGGACATAAAATCCACATCTCGGACACAGAAGGCCACCAACCTACTTGGCTCTTTGCAACACACCTTTGGCCTAAAAAAACTCTTCGAGCATACACCTCCGGTATCCTTGGGCTGCCTAGGGCCTTGGTACCTGCCCTAGCCTTCTGCACTGCACTCACATGTTGCCTCTACTTGGCATTGACCATCTCCTAGCTCGGACCAACTTTGGCTGCACCAACGTGGTGAATCTTCTTTTGCCACTCGAAGGCAGCACATCTACTCCTAAAACCGGGTTTCCAGAAGATGAACGCTTCTTGCCTATGTAATGCAAGTGCAATAAAATGTAACTTCCTATTATTAATGGATGTTATTGTTTTAAGCCTCCCTTAGCTCGCATATCTTTGTCTATGTCTCAACCTCCCTAATACCTCTGTGTGTGTGTGTGTGTGTGTGTGTGTGTGTGTGTGTGAGAGAGAGAGAGAGAGAGAGAGAGAGAGAGAGAGAGAGAGAGAGAGAGAGAGAGAGAGATAGAGATATGAGAAAGGCAAAAGAGTCGACAAGGAGGAAGAGAGAATCTTTTTAGGAATCTTCTCACCTGATCTTCCTAAAAAGCGCTCACCAAAAATTTATCGCTTGGAAATATCTCCCCATCACCACTAGCAAACTATCACTCTCTAACTTTCTAGGAAATCGGCCTATATACTGTCTTACCATCTAGGTCATCACGCCATTTCGTCGACCAAATGAACTCGGAATGTAATGAAACTTTAGGAGAGCTATAATAGGCCTAGGGGCACTATCTTGCAAAGTTTCGAGGCATCTGACAAGGTACCAAATTTCCAATCTGTGATGGTCCAACTCATGAAATCTGCAACAAAACAGTCCAGATAGGCCTCCCTATTATCTAAGAACACTCTCCTATGGTCAAAATGTCAAAAGAAATAATCATTTTTGCACTCAAACAACAAATTTATCTCACAGATAGGTAGTTGCGAACCATCGTAAAACTGATAATGATTATACTTAAATGACAGAGCAAGAGACAAGGAACACAATGTAATCCTCAAAAATAGAATTCTCATTACTAGATTAAGAGAAAGATCAGTTACAATGTGCTACTCAGTACTCGCTGACCCTCGTACATACAAAAGCTCTTCAAAACCTTAGATAATGTTACTTTGTTTTTTTTTAAGCTTTAAAGATTTTGACCTTTATACCTAGGCTTCTCATATGACTAATGACTAGCTTACAAGGCTTTTTTGGGCTCACAATAAATTAATACATCACTGAGTATACAGAGTGTAGCTCAAAAATTATAGTGTCTCTTTTATACAAGGCTTTTTGGAAAGATATTATGAGTTACCTCAAAATTGCGGGCTTTGAGAAGGTGTGGTTAGCTAGGAGGGTGCCCGTCAACTGCATCTGTCAAACACTCCCCCCTTCCTAGCTGTTGCACTTCCTCATGCAAGCTTTGTTTGTTGGTATTAAGTAGTCGAACTTTCACTTTTCCAGTGACTTTGTGATGTGACTAAACTTGGTAGCTCGAGCTACTATGTCTACTTGTACCGAGAGATCCTTGAAAGGGTTGTTGAGCATGGCACTCTGGTATGCTATGTGCCTAGCCTGCAGATCTTTGGTCAGGGGATTGAAGATAGTGGAGTCCATCTCAAAGAACCCTGTCATGAATGCTTCCTCGAATGTCTGTATGAAGTGCGAGGGGAGGAACATTATTCTGGCATATATCACCATGAGTATGTTTCTGTTGGGGGCTTCAATTTCTATATTCCATGCAATGCCTTCAATTCCTTCAAGGAATACTTAGCAAGGATGTACCACTGCATTAGTATCTTCAAAAGATTGGATATAGGTTATTATCACCATTGCTATCTTTGTGAGAATCTGGCAAGTGAGTTCCATCACATGCCCCATTTGAGCAATCACTGCATTCATGGTATGGACCGTGTAGGACTCTATCGGCTTGTAATTATTGATCAACTTGGAAAGCATTGTGTAATTCATAATCGAGGGCCTCCTGCTCCTCCATGTGTAATATCTCTCCCAAGATCATCGTCTAGGGATTGGAAAATAGGTTGGGTCGATCCTGAGATGTTGCGGTGCATTTATGTACATTGTTTCGTGTTGTGGCCTTTTCTCAAACCAGTTCTTCCTCCACAAGGGATAACTTTCCAAGATAAGAAGCACTTGATATGTGGTAATTGGCACATCCTCATAGTCACCCTTTGCATTTGGTTCCAATGATGGTAAACGCTTCTTACTCCACAAGATGGCTCCTATTTCATCAGTGGAAGTGGTATCATTTCATGGCCAAAGTTTTTTCACCACTTCATTGGGCTTGATCATTAGTGGGGCCACTGATTCTAGAACTTTGAGCTCATAAAGCATGTATTCTTTGCGGGAGTTGGCTGGAATGTCCTCTATCCATTTCTTTAGTTTCGCACGTGCATTTTTTTGTTATGTTTCTTCTTCAAAATCATGCAAATCTTCCCAATTGATGTGCTTTGTAAGTCCATGGGGGTAAATCTATGCTTTCAAACTCAACTATTTGTTGTGTGGATTGAGCAAGCACAATACCCTTTGATTTCAGGGCATTGGTTGAATGACATTTACTCTTTAGCTCCTTAGCATGCCTCTCCACCTGGCTGGTCAATTTTGCTTTGGCTTTGGCTAATTGTTCCTATAGCTCCTTGATTTCTTACTCCCATTGACTGTGTGTAGACATTTGTCCAGCCAACAATATCTACTTTGTAGCTTCTCCTCGACTAGATCTGCTTTTGGTGCTTTGATTTCTTCTATTGTGGCTGTTGGAGCTTGGGATGTCAAGGCATGGGTAGGGACTTGTTCAATTGCCCCAAGAGATTTGACAATGTGTACTTGACCACATCATATGGTTCACACAATTTGGAATATTTGTGTTGTTCACCTGCCAAGGTCTTCTCTAGAGCTTGATGCTCTACTTGAAGCCTGATGTTGTCCTCGATTTTCCTTTTTAAGTCTTCGAAGATGTTGGCCATGCTACTTTTTTTTCTCATTACAAGGCAACTTTGAGATTTTCATTATCTTCTTGCAGGCACTCTACTTGTTGGTGTAGCCTCTCAACATCTCTGATGGCCGCATTGGCCTCTGCTTTGGCATCTCTGGTGTCCAGCTCCCTCATATTAGAAACCTCTCTTTCGCATCAAAATTATAACCTGATCATTTCCAAGTGATTTTATGATTCAAACTCTTTAATTGAGCTTATCAGCGGCCTCAGCTTCAACTCTCAAGAGAGGTGGTACCTCTCTACGCATTGAAGTTGTTGGTTGCCGCAAGCTCTTAGGCTCAAGTTCTCCTTTTTCTTGATTTTCCTTTGGCTGGTCTTCAGGTTTCCTTTGTTCCTCCTATGACTTGCTTTGATATGGTTTTGTGGTTTCAAAATCCTTGTACTTCGCTTGCATTTCATCGTTCTTTTCTTCAGTTTCTTTTCTATCTCCTTAATCTTTCACTTCTCCTTGTTTGTGGTCAACAAGAGGAGTCAGAGGTTTGGGTGAGCTCTTTTTGTGGTAGGTTGTAGTTGTGTCCTTAGGGGAATATCCTTACATCAATCGTTGACTTCTTGGCGAGTCTGTCAAAGATTCTAAATCGGCCTTTTTTCCTCTTTTTTAGTCTGTTTTTTCTACAGCTACTTTCTGGCGTTTATGTTTATCTTTTCAACCCTTTCCTCTTTGATGTTCTTGAGCTTCCTATCAAGATCCACATCATCTTCTTCATTGTCTTCAGAGGCCGCTTCTTCTATTTTCTTCTTTTCCCTCGAGCCACTATGTTTTCTCCATTGATCTTTGAACCTGTGATTTGGGAGTTTGCTCCGTTGGCTGTATTTTCTTTTGGAACAAGGGAGAAATGATATCCTCTTTAGTAGATTGGTATTTTGAGGGAGTGTCGTTCTTTTATCTTTGATTTCTCCACTTAGCTCAAAGTCCGACTCCGTGGCCTCACTATCCAGTGCTTTGGCCCTCGAGTTTGGTCCCTTTGTCCTTTTCTTGGTGGGAGTGATAAAGGGGAGATTGGATCCCATGGCTATGGTAGTTGTCTCCTAAGCACAACGTGCGGCATGCGCGTAGGCGCTCGTGGCGGTCCTGCGGTGGTTCAGTGGTGGCGAAGGGTAGTGTGGCTCTCTCGGCCGATCGGCATCACTGTTAATAATGTAGATGTGGCATCCCGTGTGGGGTTGTTCACACGCCAAGGGGGCAAATACCTTTTGAAGGCAAGTATTGGGGAGCTTAAGGGGTGGTTCATGCAATATGTGAAAGAGCAAAGGAGAAAGTGGTTGACTTGGGAATGTCTAAGAGGTGTTGCACCTGTAGTAGTTGGAAGAGGAAACTTGCCGAGTTGTGGCGAGCATGCAGTAGATGCTTAGTGGAGGTGAGACATGTGTATGCAATGCAATAAAATGTGAAAAGAGGCTTTGCGGTTGTCTCCCCACGCTCGCTTGAGCTATCTGAACACTCGTTATCTGCATCGTTACTTAATTCCAGATGCTCAGAGGAGTCATAAAACTCTTCTTGTTCTGGTGAGTCTACATTCTCATCTCCTGTTGGTATAAGGCTTACCAGAGTAGCACATCATAGCCATCCTTATCGCAAAATTTTGTCGCTGGGCTATCTATAATGGTACAGACATCCAATGTTGCTAGTATGTGTTCCCATTCCAGAGGTTCTAAGGCATCTTCGGGAAAAGGTTCCGGAGTGTAATCCTTGTCCTCAATAGCTCTTTCTAAGATGCATTCCTCTCTTTTTAAGCTCCCACAATGTGAAGCTCCGCACATCCATAGCTCTTTTTTCTACCCTAACCATGCTGGGAGTTCGGACCATGCCAATGTAGCTGAATCAAACTCTTCCACTGGTGTCTGGTTCACATCCTTGTAACTATGGTCTTTTAGGTATATTTTGGTTGTAGTCTCCCCACGTCTGAGGTATATGTGGTCATAACCCCAATCCTGGACCATCTTTAATTGTCTCATGAATGGTCTTCCCAAGATGATCTCATAATTGTTCTTTTTGTCGAAATCAACTATTGCAAATGTATGCTCATACTTGATTCCACAAGAGGTGACAATTAATTTTTCTAAAAGTCCTAGAGGCTTTTCCATGAACCCATCTACCAGTGCAATTTCATTTTGGTAGCTCTGAAAGCCGGTTTTCCCCATTTTTTCCAGATTTCTTTGGTGGCGATAGCGACTCCCGCTCCACTGTCAAGAATAGCTTTGGAAACTACTCCCTGGAATTCTACTGGGAGTGGGGTATTTCCATCTTCTCCCTCGCAATATTCTCCAACCTTGTTTAAAGGTACTGGCCTAGTGTTTAGTTGAGGCTTGTCCAATTCTCTGATCCCTTCTTGAAGCTTCAAGGTAGGGTCTTTTACTCCAAATTTTTCTAAGCATTTGCCTACGGTGGTCCACATGTTTGGTTGTAACGTCAGGAGTTTGGCTAACGTGATTGTGCATGCCACAGGGGTGGACAATAACTCAATCAACCCTTGTGAATCCATCACTCTGTTGGAAGAAAGTCTTTGAGATGGGATTGATCTCACCTTAGACTTAGCTTCATACTCCCCTAGGTAAAAGGGTAGAGTTTTTAGCGAGTTTGGTTGGCTGTGCCCCGAACTAATTGAACTCTGGTCTCCCTCTTCAGAATGCATATCAAAGTTCATTTTTGATCTTGCCTCAAACTCTTCAATGGGAGGTAAGATCTCATTTTTCTCCTTTCTCGTGTTATTTATTTGGTGGTTCATCCTGCTAGCTTCATTTGCTTCCCGGATTTGCTTGATGGGGAGGAGCTCAGAGCACAACGGAAGAAGAATACACATGCACACACTCACACACACACCACCATAGCCACACACAGGTTGAAGGGGGAGATCCAACGTACTGTATGCCCCCTTTCTTTCTACTCCTTTCTTATGCACTAAGGCACAATACACATTGTACTTAGTGTTAGTGGCTCACACAAGTGTATAGCTGTACACTTAGGGTTAGCAGCAGTTAGTGATGGGCGGTCGACCACATGGCCATTAAACCTAACATTCTCCCACTTGATGGCCAATGTGGGAGACTATAAAAATGGAAGAGCACCACTCTTCACCCAATTCCCATCAACTCACGACAGTGTTGAAACTGATGGCTAGAGAGACTCTCAGTGAGTGCATCCACTACATTCTGTGATGTAGGAATCTTCACTAAATCAAGGCTCTTGTTGGCTAGACATTCACGACTGAAGTGATAGCGCACATCAATGTGTTTCGTTCTGGAATGAAACATTGGATTGTTAGCCAAGGCAATAGCTCTTTGACTATCACAATGAAGAACTGGTGTACACTACCCCAATCCAAGATCTTTCACTAGGCGAGCAAGCCAAATAGCTTCTTTGCATGCTTCACTCAAAGAAACATACTCTACCTCTGTGGTAGAAATGGATGTACAATCTTGAAGAACAGATCTCCAAGAAATAGCTGAACCAACAAATGTGTAAATCCAACCTGTTGTTGATTTACGACTGTCAACACAGCATGCATAGTCACTGTCTACAAATCCCTGAATGGATGACTCTCCACGACCATAGCATAACTATCTATCTCAAGTTCCACTCAAGTATTTGAGAATCGACTTGACAGCATCCCAATGCTTTTTACCAGGGTTAGACATAAATCTGCTCACAACTCTCACTGCATGTGCAATGTCAGGTCTTGTAGCCACCATGGAATACATGAGACTACCACAAGCTGAAGCATAAGGAATTTTGGCCATCGCATCTTTTTCCTCAGTAGATTTGGGACAATCGTTCTTGCTAAGTTTCAAACATGTAGGCAATGGAGTACTCAAGGCCTTCCCCTTCTGCATGTTGAAACGATTAAGAACCTTGTGCACATACTCTTTTTGAGAAAGGTACAACAACCTCTTCTTACGATCACGAGTAATGAGCATACCCAAAATGTGATTGGCTTCACCCAAATCTTTCATGTCGAATTGACTTTTCAGCTTGGTTTTCAAGTCAGCAATGTCCTTCTTAGAATGACCAGCAATAAGCATGTCATCTACATAAAGGATAAGCATAATAAGCTATCCATTTGGTTGTCTTTTCATGTAAAGACTTGGATCCTCATTACTGCACTTATAGCCTAGAGAACGCATAAATGCATCAAACTTTTGATACCATTGTCTGGACGATTGCTTCAAGCCATAGAGACTTTTCAGAAGCTTACAGACCAAATGTTCCTTGCCCTTGAGCACAAACCCTTCAGGTTGCTGCATATAAATCTCTTCCTCAAGATCACCATGTAAGAAAGCTGTAATGACATCCATTTGATCAAGCTCCATATCTTCAGTGGCAACCAAAGCAAGCAACATTCTTAGTGTCGTCATCTTGTGCACTGGAGAAAAGATTTCCTGGAAATCTACACCATATTCTTGCTTGAAACCTTTGGCCACTAAACGAGATTTGTAATTCTCAACATTGGATGCAATCTTCTTCTTGTAAACCCATTTACAAGGCAAAGCTTTTCTACCTTTTGGCAATGGAACAAGTTCCCATGTTTTGTTCTTTGCAATACTGGATAGCTCCCTCTTCATAGCATGTTCCCACTGAACCTTATCATTGGCTAGCATAGCTTCTTTGTAACAAGAAGGCTCACCACTATCTGTCAGCAACACAAAGTCTACGCCTGGAACAAACCATTTTGGTGGATGTGAGACTCTTTGAGATCTCCTCGGTTGATAAGAGCTTGTACTAGTCTATGTAGTAATTGTCTCTGGAGCTATCTGTACAGGAGGTGATACATCGGAAAACGTCACTTTCTGGAATTCAACCTCTTTTCGTTGGTTGTTTATGCATCTTGGTCTCATTGAAGACAACATCACTACTACGGATTACTGATCGACTTTCCGGATCCCATAAACGATAGCCAAATTGACCATCTATACCATAGCCAATAAAGATGCATTTCCTAAACTTAGGGTCAAGCTTAGCACGCAACTCCTTGGGTACATGTGCATAAGCTTTGCAGCCAAATGTATGGAGTTTTTCATAAGACAACTTATGTCCTGGCCATAACTCCAAAGGTACACGAGACTGTAATGAAGCATGTGGTGATCTATTGATCAAATACACAGCAGTGTATAATGCTTCAACCCAAAACACTTGCGGTAAATTAGCCTGCGATAGCATAGACATAATCCTCTATTGGATGGCCCTATTCATTCGTTCGGCAACACCATTTTGTGCAGGGGTATAAGGAGCTGTAAACTCACGCTTAATTCCCCTACTTGAACAGAAGTTTGCAAACACTTTGGAGACATATTCTCCACCATTATTTGAGCATAAAGATTTCAACTTATGTTCAGACTAAGTTTCCACACTAGATAAGAACTTTTTGAAACAAGAAAAAGTCTCATCTTTAGACTTCATGGCATAAACCCAAACATGTCGTGTTGCATCGTCAATGAATGTAACATAATAAGACGCACCACCATGGGATTTAGAAGGCATAGGTCCACATAAATCACTATGCACAAGCTCTAAGGGCTTTCTTTCTTTGTCAAAAGACTGTGTACCATGTGCTCGTGTTTGCTTACCATATTGACAGTGTTCACAAATGCCACAAAGCAACAGTTGGCAGCTCGGTTATAGAAAGAACACTGTTCTTGTCAGATACATAAAGAGGATAAAGTGTACCAACTTTAGAACCATGGGCTAAAATAAGATGACCTTTCGCAATACGCCAAGACTGCTGATGAAAAGTGACTTTGTAACCCAAGTCATCAAGACGTCCAACCGAAATCAAATTTCGTGTCAAAGCTGGAACATGATGCACATTATGTATGGTAAACGTCACCCCATTTTCCATAACCATAGCAATATCACCTATGCCCACAATGTCACAAGAGTAGCTATCACCTAGCGTAACAGTGCCAATGGTTTCCTCATATGTAGTAAACCAATGACTATGAGGTGTGACATGCAACGAAGCGCCCGAATCAAGAATCCATGTATGGGACACTTCACCACTAACACTACAAGAGGCTATTCATATTAGTGACGCTCACACAGCGACGCTCAATTTTTTTTTTCCCGGCGTCGCTATGAGCGTCGCAAATTTACAAGTAAATTTGCGATGCTCATAGCGACGCTCATAGCGACGCCGGCTGGGCTAAAAAAAATAACAGAGAGCGCCCAAAAACTCAGATCTCAGATCTGAGTTTTTCGGCGCCCTCAAGCAAGGAGCAGGTAACGCTCTCCCTCTCTCTCTCTCTCTCTCTTTCTTCTCCACACACACACACACACACACACACACACACACACACACACACACACACACACACACACACATGAGGAGAGGAAGGAGAGCCAGGTATGCTCCTTCCCTCTACTCACTCTCATGTTCCCTTCCCCTCTTTCTCTCTCCCTCTCTCTCTCTCTCTCTCACACACACACACACACACACACATAGTGTTTTTGAGAGAGAGAGAGAGAGAGAGAGAGAGAAAGAGTACAAACATAAACAAAAACGCACACACACATACATAAACAAAGAATGCACACACACACATTGAGAGAGGAAAAGAGAGAGAGAGCATGCATAAATAAAAAACGCACACATTGAGAGAGGAAAAGAGAGAGAGAATATGCATAAACAAAAAACGCACACATTGAGAGAGGAAAAGAGAGAGAAAACATGCATAAACAAAAAAACGCACACACGTTGAGGGAGAAAGAGAGAGAAACTAATTTAACGTCGTAGGAAACTAATTAAAATTAAAAGACCTAAAGATCTAGCCGACGAGGAGTTGAACTCAAGACCTATTATTCAAGAGGGAAATGGCATAACCAATCTATCATACTTGGCATGGGTGATAGAAAGGTTATACCATTTATCTCTTTTTATTGGCACACACATCCACACACGCGCACACACACAAGAAGAAGAGAGTTATAACGTCGTAGGAAACTATCCTAAAAGACGTTTAAGATTAGGTTAGATGTAGACTTATGTTAAATTAGATTTAGGTTTATTTAAGTTAAATTAGATTAGATTTAGGTTTATTTTAAGTTAGATTTACGTTTATTTACGCTAGATTTAGATTTACGTTATATTAGATTAGATTTAGGTCTCCATAGACTGCGATGCCTGCATGAAGCGGGTGAAGAAAGCCCTCAATGGAATATAGGGTATTGCTGCCTTCACTCATGGTGGGCTCCGTCGATCCAAAAGTACTGGTGAAATGTCTTCAGAAGATAGGGAAGAAGGTGGATCTTCAGGGCGGCAAGAGTCACTACATCCCCGACAATGACCATCTAGACAACCTCTAGTCATTCAACAGCAACTTCAAAGTTAGTAACAAGAGCAAGAACGGTCCAAAGGGCCAATTGCTGTCGTCAAATGTGGATGGAGATGAGGCAGCGTCACCGGCGGAAGTTAACTCTCACATCTTTAGTGATGAGAATGCCAACTCTTGCCGAGTTATGTGAAAAATTATGTGTTAAATCAGTTTTAAGGTTCTTATAATCCCTGTTAGTTTAGTTCTTTGTTTTTAATATAACATAATTTAAGTTAGATTTAGATTTATGTTATATTAGATTAGACTTAGGTTTATTTAGGTTTACCCACACACACACACACACACACACACACACACACACACACACACACACACACACACACACACACACACACACACACACACACACACACACACACACAAGAAGAAGAGAGTTTTAACGTCGTAGGAAACTATCCCAAAAGACGTTAAAGATTAGGTTAGATGTAGACTTACGTTAAATTAGATTTAGGTTTATTTTTAGTTAGATTTACGTTTATTTAGATTTACGCTTATTTACGTTAGATCGAGTCCACGCAAGAATTACTTACGGTTTAGGGTTTAGAGTTAGACGAACAGTGAAAAGATCTACTGTGAAAAGATGTTAAGATGCTGTGAAGTGCTACAGCTAGAGAAGAGGCAAAGGGGTTTTGTCCACTACATGCAGTATCATGTAGACGTGAGTCTGTAGATTTCTTGTACCCACAAATATAGGTATTGACCAATAAAGACGAGATTATAACCCGGTGGTTCTGATCTCCGTGCACCTCTAGACCGAGGTGTGCGGGGATTGGACATGACTAGAGAATGTGAGGCAGAGAGAGAGAGAGAGAGAGAGAGAGAGAGAGAGAGAGAGAGAGAGAGAGAGAGAGAGAGAGAGAGAGAGAGAGAGAGAGAGAGAGAGAGATAAGACGAAGAATGCCAATAGAATATTAAATTTGTTGTCTAGGTTATAAGATTTTTATCCTCATTATGAGTAGTGACGAGGATGTGGGACCGTCCAACCGAAACACCTATCTCTCAACGAGGGTCTTATGTCCTTGTAATCAATGCAAGCATGCTGTGCGACGGACAAGACGTGTTTCTTTGTAGCACGTTCGCGAATTTGGCGAGTTCGATCCATCTATTATAGATCGAGTTGTTGCCAATTATAACTCGTCGGACTCTGACGCTGGCCAACAAGCAGCAGTCTTGCAACCCAATAGACGTGTTCGCAGGCGCTTTGGTCAAGCAGCATATGTGAGGCCACAAGATGTAGCCTCTGACAGCTCGGGGGATGATCATACAGAGCACATTCCCAACGAGGCAATGTTTGAGCACGAGATTGATGAAATGATCGAGACGATCATGGATTCAGAAAGGCTTATCTATGATGATATGAAAAGTGAAGCTGATACGCCATTGTATAATGGAGCACGTATGTCTAGATTGAAAGCACTCCTGGTTCTTCTCAACATGCAAGCAATGTTTGGATGGAGTGACACTAGCGTCACAGCGCTTTTCAGGTGATCTATTACAATTAGTTTACTTTAATAAAACTCTAAATGTATAATGATCTGATAGATTTTTACACGACTGTATCGTATTTTTATGTTGTGTAGATTGCTTAAAGAGCACATACTACCAGCTGACAATGTGATGCCAGATTCTCGAGATGAAGCAAGAAAGATTTTGCGAAACTTGGAGATGGATTACAATTCTATCCACGCTTGTCCTAATGACTGCATTCTTTTCAGAGGGGAATACATAGACATGGAGAAGTGTCCGAAATGTGATTCCGAAAGATATCGAGTAGATCTCCACGGGACAAAAATTCCACAAAAGGTTTTGCGACATTTTCCTCTGCTTCCTCGCATCAAGCATTTCTTCGAATGTAAGTCCATGGCCGCCCTAGCATCATGGCATGAGGAGAATAAATCTTCGGGTGGTGTGCTACGAATTCCTGCAGATTGCGTAGCCTGGAAACATATAGATGGAACATGGTCGGATTTTGCCAGGGAAGCTCGAAATTTGCGCTTAGGCTTGGCTATGGATGGCGTAAATCAATTTGGTCAAAGATCAACATCTTACAGTGTATGGCCCGTTGTCATCGTCAACTACAACATTCCCCCGTGGTTGACTACGAAGAAGGGGCACCTATGGCTAAGCTTGATTGTGCCAGGGCGATATAAAGTGGAGAATATGGATGTGTATCTTCGTCCACTATTGGAAGAGCTACAACAATTGTGGATTGGCATAGAGGTGGTGGATATGAGCCGAAACACAGGACGACGGAATGCTTTGATCAGAGGCATTCTAATGTGGACCATGCATGACTATCCCGGGCTAACAGAATGCTCAGGTGATCTATTGACACTCCTCACTCAGACACTGTAAATCTTGTTTTTTTCCATAGTTGATCTATTATCATGTGTATACATGCAGGGCTTCAAACAAGCGGATACAGAGCATGTGTCACATGTGGACCTAGACTGAATGCACGTAGGGCGTTCTCACTAAAGAAGAAAATCTACGAAGATCATCAAGCGTATCTTCCAGAGAATCATGTGTTACGCGACGGCTTTTTGGGAAGAGAGCCACCAAGGATGTCTGCACAAGCATGGTTAGAGCAGAAGGAGATGTGCGATGACGGATTGCCTCCAGGGATGAAGAGACTATCTCTATGGTACGAGTTACCATACTGGCCCCGACTCATGATCAATCACTTGCTCGATCCAATGCACATATTCAAGAATGTGGGTAATCTACTATGGGACCATCTGACCGGCAAGAAAGATACTTTGGGAGCCAGAGTTGACCTTAGAAATGTGGATCGTATGGAGCAATATTGGCCGCAAACAGCATCTGATGGATCGATAAAACTCCCTAAAGCACCATGGATTTTCACGGGAGCCCAAGAACGCAAAGTAAAAGAGACCATTCGATCTCTGCGGACCCCCACTGGCGTAATGCACTCGCTCCGAACGTGTTTTACTAAAGAAGGAAAGCTTACTGGTTTGAAGTCACACGATTGGCATAAAATGTGTCAGGTACGTTCATAGTGGACTTTAATATCATTGCATAAAATGTGGACTTTAATATCATTGCTGCACATACTTTATAGTTTATTTTACCGGTTGCCATTGAGGGATGTTTGTCTCTCGACATCCGTAACACAATCTACAAACTTGCAAAGCTGGTGCAATGGATCCCACAAAACGAGATCAACGTAGACTCCATACCATTCGCCAAACTAAATGCTGCGGAGCTTGTGTGCATGTTTGAGAAACATTTTCCTACTACCATGCTAACCATTCAGGTGCATTTTCCTACTACCATGCTAACCATTCAGGTGCATCTTCTTGTTCACATAGTTGATGAGGTGGAAATAGCTGGCACAGTTCATTCCAGATGGATGTTCTTCTTAGAACGTTTCATGAAAATGCTTAAGGGATATGTGCGTCAAAAGGCACTTCCGGAGGGTAGCATGGCAGAAGGTTGGTTGGTATCAGAGTCCCTAGTGTACATTGGAGAGTGGCTAGACGGATTTGATAAAGCCCGGGACACGCTATGGCGAACCATAGATGATGAGCGCATATCTGGGATTGTCATGTGCAATCTCGGTGTTGAGAAGAAGATGACGGAAGATCTAGAGGCTAAAATCAACCGATTTTGCATGCTTCACAATCCAGTGATGCAAAAGTGGATTTCACAATATGAGGATGCAAAGCAAGAGCGACAAAGGGCACAAATAGAGTGGAGACGGGGAAGACGACCACCGATGCACTATCCGACGGTTCTGGAGAGCCTACCAACATTCATGAGCTTAAGATGGTTGCACAACCAATTGAAAAGCGCACAACAATGCGGTGACGAAGTGACTGAGGAAGAGTGGGAGTACTCTCGGGGTTGCGCGACCAAGGTAAGTTTGCAATGTACGACTAGCTAGTGACTTTATTTCTAAACGTTTGAACGGCCACTCATAATCTTTGTTCGTTGTAGTATAAGTCATACACAGCAGCATGGTGTAACGGTCGACATTTTAGGGTGGAACGGATCGACAAAAAGCGTTTTACTCAAGATTGTGGAATCATGGCAAAATTTGAACAGTCTAATCGACGACGTTCCTCTGATGCAGATCCCGTGGTGGCGGAACTCACTTACTTCGGCACGCTACAAGAGATTTTGAGGAGCGATTATAGAGGATTTTTTGTCGACTTGTTCGACGTGCAATGGTTCAAGATAATCATGGAGGGTCGCAACGCTACTATGCGTAGAGGAGAGTCTGGTTTTCTTGAGGTGGATTCTACTAAGAAATGGACTGACCTAAGAGACACTTTCGTACTACCCGAGCATTGTGAACAAGTAAGTATGTAAATAGTTAACATCCCCCTTTTACAAGTTATGTGCTTGAAAGCTCTCATGTAAGTTATGTGGCTCTGGCAGGTAATATTTCATCCTACAAAGTCTACATCAAACTGGTGGTACGTCATAGAGGTAGCCCCTCGTAGTGCAAGGATGTATGAAGGCTACCATGTGCCAATCACAACGGCATCAATGGAGGAGATCAGAGAAGATGCTCAATCAGAAGCCGCTGCGGTGGTGCCAGACGAGCATCAAGATGCTACTACTCTATATGGGGTGCATGCAGAGGAGCTACAAAATGAAATAGAGGATATGTGTTTAAACGGAGAGCTCTATATAGTATAGGAAGTTATGCTGAGTTATGCGAGGATGAGAGAGAGATCTCTTAAAGCCACAAATATTGTATTTGAACAATTTTGCTCCGTGTTGTAAAAGCTCTGGCTCTCTAAGTACCTTCCATGGTGTATAACGCTCTTTTCTACTCGCGCTCACATCTTTTGATTGAAAATTCTGAGTTTTTGACTTGCCTCTTCTATCACTCAATTCATCGTGTCATTGTATTTATATGCATCATTACGTCATTGTATTTAATGGTCTTTGCGTCATTGTCTACTCTATTCATTCAATATTAAGTTTAAATATTCGTGTGTTTAATGCAGGTATGGATGATGAGGAGTTTCTTTCTTCTTTGTCACCGCAGCAGAGACAGTGGTACGTGGAGCGTCATTGCTCTGGCGCATCATCGCGCGTTCCTACTCCATCCGCATCTCCCTCTCTTTCGGAGCATTCAACGCGCTCCGAAGCTTCGGTGTCGACGAGACGATCTTCACACTTGTCTAGACACCGGCGCTCTAGTGGTGGCGGTGGCGGTTGTTGTGGGGATTCCGCCGCCGATGCCTCCACACCACCTCATGTTCGACGAGGCTCTTTACCCTCCCCTTCTTTTCCCGCCCCCACACCAGCCACAGCATCGCCATCTACGTCAGGTTTTACGCGGCTGACTGTTCCTAGCAGCTACACACCTCTACCTACTTCGCCAAGAGCCACCCCACTCGACACTCCTCGCTTTGGGGCCCAGACGCCGGTGGAGAAACCTGACGTCCGTACCCCCATCGACACGCCGGTGGAGACACCTGACGTCCGTACCCCCATCGACACGCCGCTAGAGACCCCTGCCAGGACACCCAGATTCACGCGTCACCGGCCAGAGGGCTTGCCTTACTCCGTCGACTTCAGTGGCGGCATCATCATGGATGATGACGGCAAGAAGGTGATCTCGCGCATGCGTGGTCTTTGCTCTCAGATGTTTAGACACTACATACTAAACAAATGGAGTGAATTACCAAGTGATTTGAAAGCCAGAGTCATCAGCATACTTCATGATGAGTTTCCCATTCCAACACGGGATCAACGCTTTGATGAAGACCTGATGAAGATTCGAATGCGCGAATACTGCAAACACAAGCGTTCCGAAGTGCAAAAAGCAATCAAGCATGGGTGGAACAGGCGAGATTGGCTAGCCAAAGAAGATTGGAAGAATGCGAAGAAAGCAGCGCGCGAGAATCCTGACAAGTGGAAGCAACAAAAGGATGCAGCCAGAGCGCGAGTAGAGGCAGGGAGCTCGCACCACTTGGGGAGCGGTGGATGGGCATCATTTGAGGCCAATTTTGTAAGTGTTTTCGCATTGCTCTTTATGTTCGATAGTTTAGGGTTTATGAGTTTTTTAATTCTAACATAATGAAATCTTTGTATGTTTTGACAGTGGTCGATGACGGGACGTGATCCCACACTGTACGAGCGCGAGTACAGGGGCAGGAAGGGCTTAAACGCCATAATGGACATTCTCAGTTCTCGCGGCGGCATGGTTAGTATTAGGGTTTACTCTTTTCTATTTTTTGTATTGTTTTATAAATGTCGTTATATGTTTATACTTACTGAAAGCTGTCTTATTGTCTTTTTTTGCAGAATCCGACAGATACGCCGCTTGGACGCGATGAGACGTCTGACTAGACGACGTCAGTTTAGCTGTAGCTAGATAGCATTAGTTTAGGGTTTCTCATAGCTTATGTATCATGAGATGGATTTTATACGTCTTTTTGAACCATGTATATTATTACATTTGTCACCGCAGTTCATTTTGCCAATCAATTCTTTATGCCTATGATGTTGTACAATTGTCATTATTACATTTTCCAATCAATTCATTTTGCCTATGATGTGTACAATTGTCAATTTTACGCTTGTCAATTTTGCAAACAATGCGTCTTGTGGGTGACTATTTTGGGTCTATTATCTACCCTTGCACTTTTTTTAAAAAGTGAATCAAGTACAATATGGTTGATGGGTGACAGGGCATTCAATGCCCAGTCACCAAAAAAAATTTCTCTCGAGCGTCGCTATTTATGGCTCTGGAGCGTCGCTATAAGCGTCGCTATAGACTTTTGTGTAAACGTTGCTATAATCGTCGCTATATAGTGATGCTTATAGCGACGCATATAGCGACGCCTATAGCGACGCCTATAGCGACGCTCTCGTAGCGACGCTATTAGCGACGCTGGGGGTTATAAAAACCCAGTGTATTTCCGTCGCTAACAGCGTCACAAGAGCACACAACCTCTTGTAGTGTAACAAGTAGCTCTACTGGCATAGAACTTTGCAAAGATGGAGTTTCTTGTGCATCATAAAATACATCATTATTTTCAGTCAACATATTGATGTCTTGTGCATCACAATCATCTTGCACTATGTTCAGTTCTTCAATCTTAACCAAACTCTTTGGTTTCTTCTCTTTATCATCATTGTCTTTGACTTTGCCTTTACCTTTGTCACGCTTCCAAGCATAACAATCCTTCTTTATGTGACCAAAATTATCACAATAATGACCAATCCTTCTTCAATCTTAACTGAACTCTTTGGTTTCTTCTCTTTATCATCATTGTCTTTGACTTTGTCTTTACCTTTGTCACGCTTCCAAGCATAACAATCCTTCTTTATGTGACCAAAATTATCACAATAATGGCATTGAACATTGCGACGATTAGGAGACTTGATCTACCCTTTGAAGCATCTCTATTGCCCTCTTTCTTGGATTCACGATTCCAAGAACGACCTTTACGCTGTTTTCCATCCTTTTTCACATAATGAGCTTCGCCATGATGCGAGCTATCCATAGCCTTGCGACGCATTTCCTCTGACAAAAGAGAACTAGTGACATCAATGTACACTAGCGTACCATTAGGAGCAGAGTTACTGACAGCTGTGCAAAATATATCCCATGAGGGTGGCAACGAACAAAGTAATAAGATTGGTTTCATCTCGTCATCAATATTGATCCATTGTGCACGAATCTGGGCAAATAGAGAATCAAAGTCATTAATATGACTAGCAACAATGGCTGACTCCTTCATGCGAAGGTTAAAGAGTTTTCGCATCATGAAAACCTTATTACTTGCCGTATCCTTCTCATAAGTGTTGCATAACTTTTGCCATAAAGCATAGGCAGATTCACATTCTAGCACTGAAAAGTACACTGACTCAGCAAGGCGCAATCTAATAGTAGATCTGCATAGCTCATCAAGCTCCTCCCACTGAAACTGAGTCAAATTCATCTCTTCAATCCATGTCGCATAAATAATAGGCAATTTCTGTTTCTTTTGGACAAGCACATCTTGTATCTGATTCTTCCAAAGCTGAAAATTAGTGCCATCAAACCTTTTTATGTCATAAATGTCATGGTCTTTGCTAGTAGACATGGTGACAAAACTACCAAAAGATTCTGAGAAAATTTTGGCAGAGTCTCCTTTGTATTTGGGACTATGTCAACCAAAATATGAGACAAAATGACCAAGTATGTCAATCACAAAGCATAAAAGAGAGCAATGCCTCTCAAAATCACACTGTATAGAGACCAATTGAGGTGCATAAATAGTCAAACTGACCATAGACCGCCAACTCGGCGTCAAAAGCACCTATACCACTCTATACATATCCTATGGCGAGGCCTCGTAAGGGATACTCCAGCTACCTGTATCACCGAAGGTATCTCCACATTTGAGAATACCCCAGCTCAATGAAAATCTCACGCTATCGACCCTCAACAACACAGGTTATGCAGCAAAAACGTATAGCCAAGTCTCGGAAATGGCTATCTTCCGGACCAAGTCTCAGAAATGGCCGGGACTACCATACTAGCCAAAAGATGGCTCCACAAAAGCGTACAATGGCAGTATCCACAAAGACGTATAAGTCCGTCAAGACGCTCAAACAGGCATCAAAAGCATGTGCCTGCAACTAAACATCCCTGCGGGGAGTCAATCCGCTCTCAAAAGAGCTCAAACACTGTCAAAAGTGTCAACATATGCATGTACGCATAAACAACTGCTCCCACTGGAACCATAATACCGCAAGCACTGAAACCTGTAGCTTGTACCTGTACCTGTAGTCAAAGAAGACAATGCTGTCAAGATCCCACTCTATGTGTGTGTATGAGGCCACTCCGAAAGAGGCTACACACTCCCGAATGAGCTGTGGGCTCTCGTAGATGGAAGAGACTGCAACAAAGGTACCTGTAAAACTGGCTATGGAAGCATTGCAACACAAACTACCACAAGAGGGCTGAAAATTTCAGCTCTTGAACCGTAGCTGGAATGGCTCCGAAAGTGGGGTAAAACCCCAGGACACCTACTGGAAATGCTCTCGGGAAGCTAAACTTGCCAATGGCGAAATCGGAATCCTGTTTGCACTCTTGAAAGTGCGCTCGCGCGAAAACGATTTCGGGAATGAAACCGCTCTGATACCAGATGATGGGGAGGAGCTGGGAGCACAACGGAAGAAGAATACGCATGCACACACTCACACACACACCACCATAGCCACACACAGGTTGAAGGGGGAGAGCCAACATACTGTATGCCCCCTTTCTTTCTACTCTTATCTTATGCACTAAGGCACAATACACATTGTACTTAGTGTTAGTGGCTCACACAAGTGTATAGCTGTACACTTAGGGTTAGCGGTAGTTAGTGGTGGGAAGTCAGCCACATGGCCATTAAACCTAACATTGCTTCCACACGTCATCTAGATTGTTACAATCCTTACCCATTTCTACCAATGTTTTAGGCTGGAAACCATCAATTGTCTCATCTGTTGTATTTGGTACTATGTGAAGGAGTATGAGTGGAAGTGCAACCCGAGAGAGAGTGTGAGAAGAAGAGCATGACGATATGGTGAGCTCGCTCTCTGTAATGTGTAGAGCATAGTGAGTTCTTATAAGGTTTTAACAAAAGAATATGTGTACATACTTGGCGGCCCGCCCACTTACCTGGGCGACCACATTGGGCTTTATACCCCAACAACCTCCCACTTAAAGTCCAATGTGGTACTTTAAGTGTGAGAGAAGCTACTATACAAGAGATGTAGAGAAGTGATGCACTACCCTATGCCTAACTGCTTGTGAAAATGCACAAAGCTCTCTGAGGGAAGTCCTTTTGTAAGTAGATCAGCAAGCTTTTTTGTGGTGTGAACTTTGACAAGCTGAAGTTGCTTATCCTTGAGGATTTCCCTGATGAAATGATACTTCACATCCACATGCTTTGTCTTTGAGTGATAAATTGGATTGCGAGCCAATTGTATAGCACTTTGAGTATCACAATATAGCACAGGCATCTCTTCTTTGATTCCCAAATCTGCTACTAGTCGATTAAGCCAAATTGATTCTTTGCATGCCTCTGATGCTGCAACATATTCAGCCTCTGTAGTAGACTGAGTAACACAATCTTGTAATCTAGAACGCCATGATACTGTGCCACCAGCCAATGTAAAGACATACCCTGACGTAGACCTTCGGTTGTCTAAGTCACCTGCATAATTTGAGTCTGTAAAACCCTTTACACTTAGCTCCTGACTCCCATATCATATACGCATACTCTTTGTAGCTTTCAGGTATCTCAATATTCCTTTCAATGCCTCCTAATGTTTCTTGCCTGGGTTTGAAATGTATCGACTTACTACTCCCACTGCAAATGCAATGTTTGGGGAGTAGCAATCATTGCATACATCAAACTACCCACTGCAGATGCATATGGAATCTTATCCATTTCAGCCTATTCTTCGTCAGACACAGGACAATCTTGTTTGATAATTTTCACATATGGTGGCAATGGAACACTCAATGCCTTTCCCTTCTCCATATTGAAACGTTGCAAAACCTTGTCAATATACTCTGTTTGAGATAACCAAATCAACTTCTTTGATCTGTCTCTCTCAATGCGCATACCAAGTATATGACTTGCTTCACTCATGTCTTTCATGTCAAACGATTTTTCCATCTTTGACTTCAAAGCTGAAATTTCTTCCAAGTTCTTGCCAGCAATCAACATGTCATCCACATACAAAATAAGTATCAGCCAACTGCTATCCTTAGCCTTCTTTGTATATAGACAGTGATCGAACTCACTACGTTTGTAGCCTTGAGAAAGCATAAACTTGTGGAACTTATGGTACCATGCCCTCGGTGATTGTTTTAAGCCCTAGAGACTCTTTAACAACTGGCATACCAAATCTTCCTTGCCTTTCTCAACAAACCCTTCTGGCTGTTGCATGTAAATTTCCACATCTAAATCGCCATGCAAGAACGCTGTCTTGACATCCATTTGGTGCAACACCAAATCTAATATGGCAACCAATGCAAGAAAGCATCTCAATGTAGTCATCTTGACCACCAAAGAGAAGACTTCATCAAAGTCAATGCCTTGTTCTTGCTTAAAGCCCTTGGCAACAAGCCTTGCTTTGTACTTTGGATGACTATCATGAGCGGTGATCTTGTACTTATAAACCCATTTACAAGGGAGAGCCTTTTTGCCCTGTGGTAATTTAACTAGCTTCCATGTCTGGTTTTTATGTAGAGCTGTCATCTCTGACTGCATGGCCAATTTCCAATTCCTGGAGTCCTTCATTTGCACTGCTTCCTTGTAACATGAAGGCTCATTGCAATCAGTCAACATGACATAGTTCATAGATGGAAAAAACTTATCAGGAGGTCACGTGATACGTCCAGATCTATGCACAATAGGTGGCTCAGGCTCAGCCACAACCTGTGGTTCCACTCTATCTTGTCCTTGCTCCTCTTGAGCCCTGACATTTTGTCTTGCACGTGCAGGTCCATCTTCTTGGAAGACAACTCTTCTAATCTCCTCAACCCTCTCTGGTTTAGAATGATATTTGGCTTCATTAAAGTGAACATCATTGCTGCGGATAACCTTTCTGGATTCGGGATCCCAAAGTCTGTACCCCATCTCACCAGAATTACCATAGCCTAGAAAGATGCACTTTCTACTCTTTGGCTCAAGTTTGTTCCTAAATTCCTTTGGAACATGAGTATATGCCTCACAGCCAAAGACTCTGAGATGCTTGTATGAGGGCATTTTGCCTGACCATACCATCTCTGCCACTGAATCCTTCTGCAAAACCTTGTTAGGAGATCTATTTATAAGATGAACAGCTGTTGATACAGCTTCAACCCAAAACCCATTTGGCAGTTGTGCATTAGACAACATACTTCTGACCTTCTCTTGTATGGTCCTATTCATCCTCTCAGCAACACCATTTGAGGAGGATTGTAAGGAGCAGTAAGTTCACGTTTTATACCTTTTGACTCACAAAAGTCCTGAAAGGCCTTTGAAACATACTCTCCACCATTGTCAATGCGTAAGCATTTAAGCTTCTTGCCACTCTGATTCTCCACAAGTGTCACAAACGTTTTGAAAACACTAAACGATTCATCCTTGTGCTTGAGAAAGTAAACCCATACTTTCCTCGAGTAATCATCTATAAATGTCATAAAGTAAGAAGCTCCCACTAGAGATAGGTTAGGCATAGGTCCACACAAATCACTATGAACGAGTGCCAACTGTGTATCTCTTCTAATGCTTCTATGCTTATGTGGCTGCTGTGTTTGCTTACCATACAGACAATGTTCACAGAATTCAAAATCATTAAATTACAAGCCAGGCAAATAACCAGAACGAGACAAGATTTCCATTCCCTTCTTGGACATATGTCCTAACTGGCTATGCCACAAAGAAACGTTCGGCTGCTCGGTTACATTGATTACATTTTTAGAGACATTTGATACATAAATCATGTAAAGTCCTCCAGACTTTACTCCATGTGCTACTGTCATAGAACCCTTGGATATCTTCCACATGTTCCGTCCAAAAGTGGTGACGTAGCCAGCATCGTCAAGTAAACCTGTGCTTATCAAGCTCTTTGTAATTGCGGGAACATGTCTCACATTCTTCAGCGTGAAAGAAGAGCCATTCTGAAACTTCAATTGAACATCTCCAACACCTAAGATCTCACATGTCTGCCCATTGCCTAGCCGAACATGATCTTTAGTGGTCACATAAGAGGTAAACCACTCCTTGTTTGGAGACACATGAAGTGATGCCCCTGAGTCTATAATCCAGTCACTCAGTGCATTTCCATTAGATGCTGTTGAAGGCGGTCCGGGGCAAGAAACAAGAAGAGCGGCCTCTAAACACCCTTCGAGGCTCCCGTGCTGCTCAATTGGGGTTGGGGCAAGCACAATCAGAGACACAACAGCCCACAACCAGAAACCAAACAAGAAAAGGGGCACCACCTAGTTGTAGATGCAAACTAGGACGCACGTGAAATCTCCTTGTACTCAAATGCACAAAGAGAGGGGAATGCAAGATAGCCACACACACCAAACACAAACATTCACCACGCCAGAGAGAGGTAAAGCGCACAAATCAACTTGAACAACTCAGTCTTAGCCTTAAAGACTAGATGCACACAAAGCTTGATGAGAAATAGAGAGACAACACAAAACTTGACCTTGTTGCCAATACACAAATTGTCTTAGGGTCACGGGAGCCCTCTCACCGAGCACCCTCTTACAATTGAAAGTTTTGGCAAACAATTCAACAAGCCCTCAAACCACCAAGCATGAAATGGCACAAAAAACTTCAAGGACAATATACCTTCAACCACCTGATGAGCCAACTTATCAAGTCAATTTGGAGAGAAGAGTCGTAGTTGTAGCATACAATTGCACCCAAAACTATGAATCTTATTTATGGACAAGAGTAGGCTACAAGTGTGATTGCAGAGTATAGTATCACTCCACTCCTCTAGATGGCATAACTAACTTCAAGCTTCTCCATGCACCTATGTGTAGTGATGGAATAGAGCACTCACAATGCACACACTCTACACAACTAGGCTTGAAGAGTGGTGTGTTATGTGTTGAGAATGGTGTGGTGTAGTGTGATCATGGGATCATTTACAAGGGAGAGAAGGGCTCTATTTATAGGTTTTAGAAGCCCCGATTAGAATTATGCCTAATCAAGTTTATCTGAAGGAATAAAAGATTATGCATATTTTTATTTTTATTTTAATGAGGGTGGGTCTCTCTTGTCCTTGGAGTCACATGGATGTGGGCTCAAGGGAAGAGAATTATTGAGGATGATAGGAGAGAGGATTGAGTGAATAATTTGGGAGTGCCTACTCTAGTAGAGGGTGGATTTTACAATAAGGTTAGTGATTAGTAGTTAGTAATTATCACTAAAAAATATTTACAAAATCATTCACCAAATGGTGAGATATATGATGAGAAAAGTTAGAAAAGGGATGAGCTTGTAAATAGAGGTTGAAGCTTTGGAGAAGTTGACATTCACCTCTTTACATCACCGGAAGAAGAAGCAGTCAGCATGGCGAAGCAGCGCGTGTCGATGAAGCTATGTTATTTCAAAACTTGGAAAATTCATGATAAAAGCCTTCATTTGCAGAGGTTATCCTTGGATTTTTGCTGATTTTTTGAAGTTCTTTACAAAGCTGAAGAGAGTATGGTAATATGGACATATATGTAGAGAGAAAGGGGGACACATAGGGTGTAGAAATGGAGGATGAAGGCTATGGAGGTGTGAGAGATGTGGCAAGGGTGAAGAGGGTGAATTAGTACATGGGAGTTGCAGGTTTGGGAGTTGGAAGGAGAGGGAGGAGTGTTTGTGAAAGAGGAAAATGATAAAGTGGAAGAGGGAGTGTCGCTGCAGAGCATGGGCAAACTGGGGTCCACCAATAAAATCCTAGCTCACAGCTCGTAGCTCAAAAAAATATGAAAAAGTTTGAGGTGAAAGTTCAGCTCACAAGCTACAACTTTTATTTGTATCACCTTTTCAAATTCGGGGAGCATGTTATCTTTGAAAATTCAGCAAAACCGATTGTTTTTTCCACTGCACAAGGTCCTTCTTTGGATGATTCTTTTGAATACCTCCAAGAGTGAGCTCCCCATGGTGCATGCATGCATGCCACATACCCTTGACCTTATTTGGTAGGTCTATAATTGAAGATATTGTTTGAGATCATGATAGTACAACTAAGAAAATCAAATATTGAGGGGTCTAAAAACATATATACATGTCAAATATAAATAATATAGGTGGAAAAAATATAAAGGGGTCAAAATAAATCTCTCTCATTATAAGTATACCATAAAAAGATGAATATTTTTGGTGTTCTAATTTATGAGAGTAAAAGAGAATAGATGTAGGAAGGAAAAATCACAATAGTGAAAAAATATACACATAAATAAAACTAGTTTTTTTGGATTTTTGTTGGGATGGAGTTACACCAAAAATAAGAGAAGCTTGCATGAAATTATTTTTATATGGAATAAAGAGTATGCAAAATGGTAAGAAAAAATATGGTAATGGTGAGTCAATGTACATAGCATAAATAACACACCATAGGTAGAAATATTTAAATAAATACCAAAATAATTATGAAAAATCCTTTTATTTAGGCCCTATATACAATGAAATATTTACACACAAATGGGCCATAATATACTTATATTTTTTATATTTTTTTGGCTCAACTAGCCCAATGAATAACTAATTAAGGGTTTTCAAGAAGATATGGGAAAAGTCCTCTAACTCACACACACCTATATACAGTGAAATAATCACCAGATATAGCTCGTGGATCGATCTCGCAAAGCCCGGTCGTACACCTGCAATGTAGGTGTTGGCGTGGAGCTCTCTTCGGGGGCAACACGCTTCACTTCACCGCACTTGATTCTAACCACCAGTGTGCGCGTAGCGTGAAGATAAAACTCTCACTCTCTCTCGTACACAGAGTACGCTCAACTCACACAGATAAAACTTATCCAAATGACAAATAGTTTTTTTGCATTAAGGTCAAAAGTGGTATAAATACCTTACAATCTCAAACCCTAATGTTCCAATTTAACCATTTACTAAGTCTAAATGTCAAAAATGGGATACAGTTTGGAAGCTTCTGCAATCCCCACTATTTACAAAGGTGAAATGACAGTTTCTTCTCAATTAAGGAATGATTACAAAGAAAATTAGTATCTCGTCGGGCAATCATCCTCCGTTGGGTGTATCCAGCCCCGCTAACACTCTCACCATGTTTGAAGGTGTGTGAGGTCTTGGGTCTGAGACCATGGGGGAATTGATGTTGTGTTTTATAAGTGTTTGCTTAGTGCTTGAAGCTTCCATCTTCATTGCACTATCTAGTATTGAAGGAACACAAAGAATTGTATTGTAAAATGTCTCCCTTGAATGGGGGAAACCTATAATACAAAGACTTTTGGAGGGGGGGACTGGCTCCATGTAAATCAGGTCCTCAACTATTGTTAATAGCTTAATTTCTCTCTCTTTTGAAGTATGTTTATGCCTATCTAACTAGGTGTTATGCTTTTTGTTTCTCTCTCCACCCAAGCACTCTTGTTATGCTCATTGAGAATCTATTCTAATGAAATGATCACTAGGTTCATGTTATTTTCCGCTACATACAAGCTACTAGGCCATTAAATGTTACACGAGAGAGAGAGAGAGAGAGAGAGAGAGAGAGAGAGAGAGAGAGAGAGAGAGAGAGAGAGATTGAGAGATTGCCAACTTATGTGGTGTGGAGACTCTAGAGAAGGTAGGACCAGGTGACTGCTGATTGCACACGTGAGACCGTTGCAGGCATGGATACAAAAACTAGAGCAAACAAATAGCCATGTGGCACATGGGAGGAGCAACCAGATTATTGAATGACATTGTTATGCAAACGAAGTACCTAGAGTGTGTTTCACTATAAAAATCTCCAAGTGTTTACTGCAATGTTTTACTGCGTTTTGTAGAGAGAAGGTGCAAACTCAGGTAGAGAAAGAAGAGAGAGGAGGGCAGGTTTTTTTTGTGTTTAAAATATTTTTGTGACTGTTTTCGCATTTATTACCGCGTTTATTACTGCATATATTACCGTGTTTATTTGTGACTACAAAATTTAGCGCCTAAATTTTCAAATTTTGGCTTAATCATCCCCCCCCCCCCCCCCCCTGCCCCCTACTTCAAATTTTGGTGTTTCCCTCCTCTAAAAAAAAAAAGAATATTGTATAAAATTTTCAAAATTTTAAAAAGAAGAGAGAGAGAGAGAGAGAGAGAGAGAGAGAGAGAGAGAGAGAGAGAGAGAGAGAGAGGAGGAGGAGGAAGGGGGATAATAAGATCACACTTGGTTACAACTAAAATAATCACTGTCAATTGATTAACATAATTAAGCATGTTCCCAAATCTGGAGAGATCAGGAAGAGGAGGGAGAGAGAGATGAATGGATTACACGACCAAAAAACTTAATAATTGCAAAATGTTTTTGAATCATCTTCCAAACGATCTCTACATGAGGCATCATCCAATTCTAATACCATGGCTCCTAAATCAATAAAGAGAGAAACGAAATTGTCGTTTGTGGATGCATTGGCTTCATCCTCTTCCAGTTCGTCATCCTCCAGCTCATCATCTTCATCGGCATGACAATCATCCTCGCTAAGACTTGCTGCCGTTGGACTTAATTCATCGACCTCCCTCTCCTTTGTTTCCACCTGATCCAAAGTTGGAGGTGAAAGAGGATGGAAGATGGTCTCCACTGCATTAGTGAAAAAAATAGTTCTTCCCGGAGGTGTTACGGGAATTATGAACCAAAGTTTTGGTTGGTGGATTGCTGGGATATAGATGACCTATGAAAGAGAAGCTCAAGGTGAGTAACATTGGTATAATTAATGCTACAAGAAAATAAGGATAAATAAGGTGCATGTCACTCACCTGCTCACAATTGGGTGGTAGAACTAAATTGTCATACCTCCCTGTGTGATGCACACTAGAGTCCACCATGTAGAGGCCATTCTCATGGTGAACGGTGATCCCTCTCTTCCTCTCTACGGATGTGACCTTAAGTTGGAAAGCTTTCAATGGCATGATACTCAGATTGGAGGCCAACATGTAATGTGCTGAGTAATCCCTTGAACAAAGATCTACTGTGAAAAGATGTTAAGATGCTGTGAAATGCTACAGCTAGAGAAGAGGCAAAGGGGTTTTGTCCACTACATGCACTATCATGTAGACATGGGTGTGTAGATTTCTCATATCCCAGATATAGACATTGACCAATAAAGACGAGATTATAACGCGTTGGTTGTGATCTCCATGCACCTCTAGACCAAGGTGTGCGGGGATTGGACATGACTAGAGGTAGTTTACAACGTGAACACACACACACACACACACACACACACACACACACACACACACACACACACACACACACACACACACACACACACACACACACACACACAGGTTTTCAGTTTTTGAAACCTTAAAAATTATACAAAGCTTGTAAAATTAAATGGAAAACCATTGTTGAAGGATTCAAACACGGCTAATTTTGGTATTTTTGGAAGCAGAGCTTTACTATGTTTAGTAATTTTCAAAATATGAATCCGATAAAAACTGAAAAAGTTATAGACCCTGAAAGATTACAATAGGAATTCAATTAGTAATGAAAATTGGATGGTTTCAGTAATAATCATTAACAAGGACTTTTTACAGTAAGGTTCTAGAATTAATTGGTAATTCCAATTTTCATCATTAGATTCATCAAAAATCAACCAAAGTAAATTCTGGAAGGTATAGGGGCTGTGTGGAAGCTGGGGGAACCTGTCAAGGACAGAGATAGAAGCAGATGGCGCAAATTGCAAGCTGGGGGCTGCTTGCAGTGTGGAAACCTGCCAGAAGTTGCCCGATGCCTAGAAAAGCTATAAAAGGACCCCTTCTCTTCATAATTTCTTAGAATCTGAGCCTTGATACTCTCTCTCTCATCTAGAGAGAACACTATGCAGAAATCATTAGAGATTAATCTCTAGTTGATTAACCTAAACGGTAATTAGTCTAATCATTCTTAATTAGCAAGGTTAGATTAAGCTATTTTGTTAATAAATCAAAGATTAAGCCTATGTATACTCATAAACCCTATCTTAATTAATTATTATCTACTGATTGTTATAATTAAGCTTGGTAATGTTAAGCTAATTAATTATCCTATCATATTAGGGCTGAAATTAGCCAAATTAACCATGAATTAATGGGAAACATATTAATTAAAATTCGATTAAATTGAGGTAATTATCAGAGCTGCATTAGATAGTCATTAAGCTAGGAAAATCATCCAATAATTTTTTGCTACTTTTCTTAATTAATTAGGCAAAATTACACTATTTTTTAGAGAAAATTAAAGGGGAAAATAATCAAACTAATCCCAAATGCTTTGAGTTATTTATCAGTGGTTAATAAAGTGTTAAGAAACCCGTGATAATTAGGAGAAGCTCAGATAATTAATTTACCTAATTACTTTAGCAGAAATACTCTGTGATTTGGACAATTTAAATAGGGGAAACTAACAAAGAGATTTAAATTGAATTGATCTATTTATCAAAGGTTACTTAGATGTTAAGAAACTCTTGATAATTAGGAGAATCTTAGTTAATTAATTTACCTAATTACTTTAGTAGAAATACTCTGTTTTTAGGACAAATTAAATAGGAGAAATTAGTAAATTGATTCCAAATGATGTGAGTTATTTATCAATGGTTAATTACGTGTTAAAAAACCTTTAATAGTTCAGATAAGCTCAGATAATTAATTTAGTTAATTACTTTAGCAAAAATACTTTTTTTTGGACAATTTAATAAGGGAAATTAGAAAATAGATTCAAATTGAACGGAGCTATTTATCAGAGGTTAATTAGATGTTCGGGAACCTGTGATAATTAGGAGTAGCTCAGATAATTAATTTACCTAATTACTTTAGCAGAAATACTCTGTTTTTAGTACAAATTAAATAGGGGAAATTAGTAAACTGATTTCAAATGTTGTGAGTTATTTATCAGTGGTTATTTGGTTTTAAGGAACCTATAATAATTAGGAGAAGGTCCGATAATTAATTTAGCTAATTACTTTAGCAAAAATACTCTATTTTTTGGACAATTTAAATAGGAGAAATTAGCAAATAGATTCAAATTGAAATGCGATATTTATTAGAGGTTAATTAGATGTTAAAAAACCCATGATAATTAGAATAATCTCAAATAATTAATTTAGCTAATTACTTTAGCAGAAATACTCATTTTTTGAATAATTTAAATAGGAGAAATTAGCAAATAGATTCAAATCGAATTGATTTATTTTTCGGAAGTTAATTAGATGTTAGGGAACCCATGATAATTAGAAAAATCTCAAATAAGTAATTTAGCTAATTACTTTAGTAGAAATACTCTTTGTTTTGGACAATTTAAATAGGGAAAATTAGCAAATAGACTCAAATTGAATTGAGTTATTTATCAGACGTTAATTAGAATTTGGATAACCCATGATAATTATGTTACCATCAAAAAATTAGTTTAACTAAATATCCAGGTAAAATTACATTATTTTTTGGGGAAAAATATAGTAAATTAACCCAAAAACCTTTGATATCAATATCAGAAGGAATAACACACCTTGAGGAATACATGATAAATATTCCAACCTTAGATAAATAGTTTAGTTATGTATCTTCAATAAAAATAACCAATTCTTGTATAAAATGGACAAGGGAAATTAGGAAATGAATTTATCTAATTGCCAAATAAATACCCGAGGTCCAAAATCATTATTGAAGAGTGGGAAAAATTACTTATAGCATAAATAAGTTATAGAGGGAATATCTCATCAAATTGACTATTAAAGATACCTATTTATTCCAAAAATCCTTATTTTTGGGTAAACAAGAAAAAAGAAGACTATTCAATTAAGCTTCTAATGGATTAAGTCTTTTTATAAGGCTGTCGACATTGCTCCCAAGAGAACCAGGGGGAATCCTCTGACTGAAGAAGAGGACGTTAGTAACAAGCGAAACAAAGCAACTAATAACCATGAAGCAGGGCCTACTAGCGATAGGCCAACAAAGGAGAGTCTATGGGCACCTGCCCCACAACACATGGATGAGCAGTCCTAGGTGGATTTCTATTATGTTCACTAATAGATTTTAAAGTTCATTTTAAGTTAAGTATTGCATACGCAAGGTTAGGAAGGATAAACTGGCTGTAAATGGAAGGTAACTTCCACGAAACCCACGAGCAATGATTGTAACTAGGAAAGAAACGATTGGGTTATGACTGATTGACCTAGGAAAGAAATGTTTGACCATCCTTAAGACAGCTTGTCTCAAGATACTTCTGATTCCTTGGAAATATTTTACTGTAGGTAATGAGTAATGATGGAGATACCATCATGGAAGAGTCGGATATCTCGGCACGTGTGGAGTCTTTACCCCATGCTTGTTTATGTTTATGGATAGTACTTTCAAGTTTATCCTAGAGTAACTACCCGGTTGTATGGGCAATTGGTTTTGGCGTATGGGCACCCGGACTTTGGATGAAGGCTTTTTCCACCCCGGTTTTTATAAATAAGGAATGGGTGCCGTTTTTCACCCCTCTATAGGTGGTCTTGAGACAAGTTAGTACTGGTAGGGGATACTTCAGAATGACAGTACCTTGTCTTAAGTCTAAAGATGTTGTTTTCTGAAAGAATGTCTTCAATACTGTTTTCAAAGGTTGTCTTAATGAAATGCAGTTATGAAAGTTAAAAGGAATCATTTTTTTAATTTGTGAAAAGAATGTGGTAGTAATTAAACAACACAGAAATCATGGAAGGGTGGACCTGATTAGTTAGGTAACTATCCATTCCCGCGCACTAAAATGTTTAAAAACTTCTTCACTTGGAAGAGGAATCCACCAACGGCTGTGCCCTCACATATGCTAGGGGGAAAAAAGCGTTGGCTAAGGAAACCTTCATCAGAAGGAGGAAGATATAGGGCCGGTTTTTTTTTTTTTTAATAGTTCCATTTCCACTGCGAGACAGGACTAGATCTCTTCTAGGTCTATAAATCTAAACCATTGTCAATGGTAAGGGTTAATTCCCTGGAATTTTCCTTCTTTAGGGACTCTGACTTTAGTAGGCCTAGAGACCTGTCAATGGTACATACCATCCCGTTTTTGGTGTCGGCGGGATTGGGGACCTTACAAGTGGTATCAGAGCATGGTTTAATAAGGTCCTGACCTTAGGAGGGTAGAAGTTGAGAAATAGGCACAAGTTGTATTGCATTTTTAATTATGGTATATTGTGAAATGAGAATTTCCCTATCAATACAAGAAAATATCCGCCAAGATTACCAAAAGTTTGTGATTTTCAACATCATGTTCGACGCTGCTTGCAGCTCCAAAAACTTTGTACTTCGCAAGAGCATCATGCAGTTGATAGATTGAATGTTTTCCCCTCCTCCTACATGGGGAATCAGCAGGTCAAAGTTTGGCAGAATTTTCTTGATTGATATGGGACAGTAAGAAGGGTTGACACTCAATTTAAAAAGACTCAATTAGGCAGAAACACTTCGGACCATCAAAGTTTTCTTCTTCAGTGGGACTGAAGATCTAGATCAGACCATTGTTGTAGATAGGGTAGAAGTGTCAAAGAATCAGTGGGTCTATGATCAGGTAGCCACAGTAATATACCCAGGTAGGATCAGGCCCATGAGGGTAGGCCCAAACTTTAGGGGACCAAAAGACGTTATCTTTTTTGATCCCCTGTCAGACCCACCAGTGGTAAAGAGGATGTTGATTTAGGGAATCAGACATTGTATATAGCATGAGTCCATCTTGTATATAGTATGAGTCCATCTTGTACATAGTATGAGTCAGCGTTGTCAGGAGTTTTTTTTAGCAAGGGATTGCGCATATGTACATACACATGCATGGTGCATCGAATAAAGGATTACCCAATTTCCATAGCCAGGTGGTTACGTGGGGCCCACGTGTGTACAAGTAGAACAGGGTGTACATAGTGCAGCGATTTTCACTATTATCAGTACTAGTGTGTTTTTTCTACAATAAGGAGGAGTTGGTAGCGCGTAAAACTTCTCGAGGAAGCTATCCGCAGGCCGATGACATGAGGTCAATAGGTGCGTCAGATGGCATCTAGTGACGTCAGGAGGGCGAACGAGGTCAATATTTGCACGCGGATGAGGACGGACACAACGTGGGTTTTCTCTTGTGAGAGTTATGCAGAAAGGTCATCATTAGGACCACTTTTTGGGGCCACTTCATGTGATGGCGAGATGCATTATTGGAAAAAAGCTGAGTGCCAGGTGTGCGAATGATGCAAAAAGGTGACAACTATGCACTGCGAGGTCAGTTTTTGGCCTGTTTGGGGTCCGTTTGAGGTCATCTAAAAGGCCAAGGGTGCCCAAGTAATAAAGATAAGTGTGGGAACTGAAAAAAGAGAGAGAAGACCAGAAAAAACGTGGAGAAGAGAGGAGGAACAGCCGCAGGTGTGTTTTTGGGGTTTTTGGAGCCTGTTTTGGCTGTAAACTGCTCATCCGATGTCGGATTTGAGCACTTTGACATTGTAGACTGGGGTTTTGGGCCGTTCCGGACGCGATGGCGCTGTCCATTTTGCCAAATTCCTCACTCTTTTTCTGCTGTTTTTGCTGTGTAAGTTTCTCCTATGAGCGAAGCTTCCGCTCCAGTTTCTGATTGTATCTGGCTTATTTTACCCATATTGTGTGAGCTATTTGCCCCATCGGTGTTGGCCCAAGCTCATTTGTATCTAAATATCAGAAGGTCTCATCTTTTGAGCTGAGTTTTTTGGGTGTGTGTGTGTGTCTCTGTGTGGAGTGGGCAAGTGGATAGTCTCTCTCCTCTCACTCCATAGGTGTGTTTCCTGTCTCGGCCAGGTGTGTTGTGTAAGCCGAGTGGTGTCCCATAGCGTGTGTGTGTATCTTCCCAAGAGTGTGTGTCGGGTTGTTATAGAGGCGTTCTGTGTGTTTCCATCCCGCTCACATTCATTTGACGCCCCCACGGAGGATCTTGTTCGAGTACCTTCTGCTTCGAGCTTCAAGCTTCGAGATTCGGGGCTACAGGTTACAGGTTACAGGGACAGGTACAGGTACAGGTGATTCACACAGGTACAAGTAGCTGGAGTACAGTGATATACTAGCAGTGCTGTCACTTGCAGTTGTTGTGGGTATGCATCACTTGGCGCCTATTTGAGCGCATTGTCTGCTGGATTGTATGTTACTTGTGGAAACTACCATTGTACGCATTTGTGGAGCCATACTTGGTTGTATTTGGCAGTCCCAGCCATTTCTGAGACTTGGTCTGGAAGATAGCCATTTCTGAGACTTGGTCTGGAAGATAGTCATTAGCCTTCGTGTGAGGTTTTTATTGAGCTGGGGGATTCTCAAATGTGGAGATCCTTTCGGTGATACAGGTAGCTGGAGCACCCTTTTTGTGACCTCGCCATAGGCTATGTACTAGTGAGTCCTACTTGATGCTCGGGTTCTATTGTTGATAGTTTATGCATACATAGACAGTCTATATTTTGGGTTCCTACTGCTCTACTTCTGGGGAAACTCTGTCGAAATTTTCCCAAGTTATGATGGCTGGTTTTTTGGTCTTTTGAGCCATTTATGCTGTTATGCTGCTGAAATTTTGGCAAAATCAGAGGTTAAGTCAGGTGTGCCTTCTTGGGAGCTTCATGGTTGGCTTTATGGATGATCAAAATGGCCCTCAATTCACTCCTTTTCATTTAACTCAAAGAATCCAGATAAATGTTCATGTGT
The DNA here is from genome assembly GCF_014529385.1 of Adiantum capillus-veneris. Classification (NCBI taxonomy): domain Eukaryota; kingdom Viridiplantae; phylum Streptophyta; class Polypodiopsida; order Polypodiales; family Pteridaceae; genus Adiantum; species Adiantum capillus-veneris. The sequence goes on from NC_140953.1 coordinate 104,216,598, forward strand.
TCAGGAAGAGTTTTTTTCAGCAGCGCATAGTCTTTATGTTCGGGCCAAGAAGATTACGAGAGATCTTGGAATGTCCTTTGCCTGTTGTAATTCCGATGATCAACTATGAAAACTCATTTGATGTGCATGTGTTTGTCCTTATCTAAAGTTGAGCTCCATTGAAGTTTCTGGGGATTGGGTAGTCAAAAGTTTTGGGTTCTTGCATGTGTGTTCAAAGGGGTTCTCAAAGCATTGTAACTTGGGTAGCCATGGCTTTCTCTTATCCGGAGTTTCATGGAAGAAGTGATGATGATGTGGAAGAATTTTTGGAAAAGATGAAGGTTGCCTGCATTAGCAACCAGATTCATGACCCTACGCAAATGTTACGCCTTCTCCAAATTTGTTTGAAGAGTGATGCACGAGTTTGGTCTAAAGCATTTGAAGAGGAGTTGCGTGTGGCTGATCCACCTGTAAGGATGAGTTGGGACAATCTACGACATGGGTTGGAAGTGGAGTTTGTGAAGATAGAAGATCCTAACAAAGTGTGGCAAGAAGTACAGGCTTTGGTGCAAAAGGAAGGTGAGCCAGTAGATGCGTACATACGTAAGTTTTCATTGGCATGGGAGCGAATGTGCAAGGCCTTAGCACCACAGGTACCCCTGCCTGACATGATGAAGAAGGACAGGTTCTTGGCTGGTCTTTGGGAGAATATACATTGGAGAGTGGAGCTAAAGAAGCCTAGGACATATGAAGATGCACTAGAGGTATCAAGGAACAAAGAGTGGAAGTTGAGGAAAATGAGCCAGTTAGGGGTGGAGTCTTTGCCCATGAGGTCTGAATTTCAGCCTATAGAGTCTTTACAAGGTCGCATGTCATGGGTTCATCACGAACCAGTGGTTCCTGTTACTACTCAGGTTATGCCAGCAGTGGTCACCACAGCAGTGCAAGATGATGGGCTAAGGCAAGACATGAGGCAAATGGTAGATTTGATGAAGAATCTCAGCCTAAACATGCTAGGTCAAGTGGGAAATAATCGAGGTCGAGGGGGGTTTGCAAATCAGCCAAGAGGTGAAGAAAGGCCTAGGAATGGTGTTGGACAAAGCAATGGTAGGTTTTGGAGGCAGACGCCCACATGTTATAATTGTGGAGAGTTGGGTCACATCAGCCCGCAATGTGATAAGCCACCAAGGATGGGGGGAGACATGTATCCATTGCCAAGACAGGTGCTAACTAGGTCAAATGATTATGGCATCGAAATTAAGGGAGACGAAGGAACCAGTGGACTGACCCAAGAGGAAAAGGGAAAGACCAAGGTGCTAAGTGTAGTCACCTTGGAGAAGGCATCAAAGCTAGAGGATACATTAGTGATGCCTATTGGGAAGAGGACCACAGAGGATAAGGAAGGAAGAAGTGCCCCAAGTCCTAGTAAGAAGAAAGGAAAGAGCCATGAAGGCGAGGATGTCAAGGCCAAGAGGAAAAGGAGAGCTCGTCGAAAGTTTCATGTTTCAGATTTTGCACCAGGGGATGGGAAATTAAGCTATGACTTGAAGGAGGATCTGACGATCAGGAAGGCAGATGTTACTTTTGGGCAGCTTATAGAGATGGTGCCTAAGCTAAAGCGATAGTGGAAGAGGATGGTTAACCCAATGGAGAAAGAGCCAGAGAGAGGTTCAGTGAAGGTGTTGGCAATGGACGAGCTACCAGACATTTGTCCAATAGTAGATGTGTGGCATAAAAGGAAAAATTTGGGACAAGGTTATGTGGATGGCGGAGCCCAAATATGCGTCATAACACACTCATGCGTTGAGAAGATGGGTCTCACAGTGGCTGGGGTGTCAGGTTTTCGGATCAGATTGGCAAACCATGAAAAAGTAAAATGCTTGGGTGTTGTAAAGAGCTTAGAAGTGGAGGCATATGATGCAAAGGCAGTGGTTGATTTTCATGTGATGCCAGCAAGGTTGGGAGCATATCCTATTATACTGGGCAGACCATGGTTACGTGCAGTGGGAGCTGTTCAAGATTGGCGACATGGTACGATTAGCCTCTATGGAAAGACAGGTACCAAGAAGCTTTATAATATGGACACAAGGAAAGGATTAGAGGAGATTTATGAAGATGAGGATGAGTCTAGTGATGAAGACTCTTCCACGGTGATAGATGAGGATAGTGATAGCACTACCAACAGTGATGAGGATGCTGATGTTTCATTTCGTTTGATGGATAAAGAAATCCAGGAGTGTGGTTTAGTCGCATTTGCGAATGAAGTTGAAGATGAAAGTGAAGGGCCTTATGAAGTGATTGAAGGGCTGATGCAAACCAAGGTTGAGTTGTCAAAGAAGCAGGAATTAATGACGCAAATGATTAGTGGAGATCTCTCAGCTATGGAGAAGGATATAAATTTGCATATGCTGGCTAGTTTTCCTGATTTGTTCATTACTTCATATGAAGAGATCAGAGGGTTCAAGGGTGAAGAGATGCATATAGAGCTGAAAGAAGGTGCTAAGCCAGTGCGGCAAAGGCTAAGAAGGATGGGTCAAGAGCAAATGGAAGCCTTGCAAGAAGAGGTGGACAAGTTGTTGAAGGCAGGGTTCATAGTCCCTATCGAGACCACAGAATGGGTGAGTCCAGTAGTAGTCAGTCCAAAGAAGGATGGGAAGTGGAGGATTTGTGTAGATTTTAAACCCTTAAATGTAGCCACTAAGAAGAACCCATATCCTCTTCCATTCATTGATCAGATCTTGGATTCAGTGGCAGATTATGAGAGGTACAGTGTGTGTGATGGTTTTTCAGGCTATTTTCAATTGAAGATTGCTCTTAAAGACCGCACAAAGACAACTTTCATTACGCCATGGGGCTGCTATTGCTACACAGTGCTTCCGTTTGCGTTGTCAAATGGACCATATTTCTATCAAGAAAGAGCAAATTGGGTGTTGGAACCATTCATTGGTAGTTGTGTTAAGGCTTTTATGGACGACTTCTGTGTCTACAGCAGCAGGGCTGAACACCATGAGAAGTTGCAGATAGTATTAGCTTGATATGATGAATGTGGAGGACAACTAAACCCAAAGAAATTTCATCTAGCACAGCCAAGGGTGAAGTTGTTGGGCCACATGGTGTCAGAAAATGGCATTGAGGCTGATCCAGATAAGGTGAAGTCTATTATTCTTCTTCCATCACCTACGAGTACGAAGCAATTGGCAACCTTTATACACAAAGTGAAGTACATGGCACGGTTCATTCCATCGTCTTCCCAGCTTCTTTATCCATTACAGCAAGTGGCAAAGCATGATCCATTGCAATGCAATGACAAGTGTGAAGAAGTGTTTCAAGAGGTGTTAGGGGGGTTGTCAGCCATGCGGGCTCTTGATTGGGAGAAAGTTTTTAATGTAAATCCATCAGTAGGGGATGATGCCATTGGAGCCATGCTATTGCAAAAGGGGAAGGGCAGCCATTATATGAGTCCAGCGTATTGTGAAAGCCGAGTGAAGTTGGTAGCGGAGAGAAAGTTATCGGAAGTAGAGCTAGTGATGGCCAGTGTAATATTTTCTTGTCGACGATTTTGTCATTACTTGCTACCACGGCCTTTTGTTTTCTTGACGAGTTATGCCTTTTTGCCACAATTAATTAATGGTACTAACATGTCAAATGTGGTGAAGAAATGGGTAATTGAGCTGCAAGAGTTTGAGTTCTCTTTTCTAGTGGAAGATAGTACAAGGGCTACCTAGCTGATTTGTTGACCTACAAGGAGAATCCCCTTATTGTTAAGGAAGAGGTGGTGAGAAAGGTAGTTGAAGAAGTGCCACTGATCAGCAATGCACATGTGTTGTTCTTTGATGGTTCATACAGAAAGAGCCACGATGCAGCTTCAGGGGGTATAGCACTTTATGATCCAGAGGGGAAGCTAGTATGCAAGAGAGGGTTCAAATTGGATGCACATAGTAACAATGAGGCTGAATATGCTACATTGGAAGCCGGATTACAAATTTGTTTGAAGCATGGGGTTCGAAGGTTGAGCATAAAAGGTGATGCCTTGTTAGTGGTGAAGCAAGTGCTTGGTGTGTGGAAGAGCAAGAACACCTCATTGAAGGAAATGTGCTTCAGAATTAAAGGCCTGTTAAAAAAGTTTGAAGCATGGAGCATCAGACACATTGAACGTGCTCTAAATGGAGAGGCACATGAAGCAGCTCAAGGCATGATTGGGGAGCTATTTGTGTTGAGGACCACTTTACCTCTTTATCATGGCCGGGAAAGTTTGGCTCAAGAAGAGGAGTTTTTGCTAGCAGGAATCATTCCAAAGGAGATTCAGAAGTCTAAGAAGTATGGCTTTGTGCGTAGAGCATACAGGTACAAATTGATTGGTGATGTCTTATACATGAAAGGGGCTGATCTCGTGTTGAGACGTGTACCTTGGCGGGAGGAGCTTTATAGAGTGTTGGAAGAGAATCATGAAGGCGCATGTGGTGGCCATTTTGCTCTAAAGATCACCTTGCATAAGATTTTGCAAGAGGGGTATGTATGGCCTAGTTTGCACAAGGATGTTCACCATTGGTGTAGGTCTTGCAATAGGTGTCAAGCATTTGCGAAGAGAGTGTTGAAGCCAGAGCTACAAAAAACCATTATGGCGTTTGATGTGTTGGAAAAGTGGGGGATTGATGCAATAGGCCCGTTACCTATCACAAGCAGGGGCAAAAGCTATATTTTGACGGCAATGGACTATCTTTCTAGATGGGCAGAGGCTATAGCAGTAAAATAGATCACTGTAAAGTATGTGGCAAAATTTGTGTATGATGAAATATGTTGCAAGTTTGGGGTGCCATTAGAGCTACTTTCAGATAAGGGGCCAGGATTTAGAGCTAAACTGCAAGACTTCTTATGCACAAAGATTAAGATTAAGCACCAGCATACCACTCCTTCTTACCCGCAGTGTAATGTCTTAAATGAAAGATTCAATGGTGAGTTGGTACAAATTCTTTCTAAAGTGACAGATCACCAAGGAAAGAATTGGGATTTGGAATTGCCTAGTGCATTATGGGCTTACCGTACCTCGGTGAAGACAGGTACAGGGTTTACTCCATTTCATTTGGTGTATGGAAAGGAAGCACTATTGCCTGTGGAGGTAGAGTTGCCTACGGTCAAGATGTTAGAGAAGTTGCTTGGGCTGCCTAGTGATGCATTCAAAGAGAGGCTCTTGCAATTACAAGAGGTCCAATTGGATAGGATGAGCGCATTGGAGCATTATGGGCAGATGCAGGATAAGGCTTTGGCAAAGATAAATGAAAAGGTCAAAAGTAAGGGTATCAAGAAACATGACTTGGTTTTGCGCTACAACAGTAAGTTAGACAACACCTTCCAAAAGAAGTTTCAAATTACGTGGGAAGGGCCTTTCAAGGTAGTGGAGTGTTTTCCAAATGGCACATATCAGCTGGCTAACCTGGATGGTGTTCTGTATAAGTAAAGGGTAAATGGATTGCGTCTTAAATTGTATCATGCTAGATTGATGATGGTGGAGCAAGATGAGCTGTCTGTTGAGCAAGCAATGTTGGTGAAGGATGAGGAGACCTGTGATGCGGCGAGTCTCATATCTCTCTTTGCTGCTGCTGATCATGAATGATCTAGCAGGCTAGGGGATGGGCAAATTATGTCAGAAGTTTTTTTTTAGCAAGGGATTGCGCATATGTACATACACATGCATGGTGCATCGAATAAAGGATTACCCAATTTCCATAGCCAGGTGGTTACGTGGGGCCCACGTGTGTACAGGTAGGACAGGGTGTACATAGTGCAACGATTTTCACTATTATCAGTACTAGTGTGTTTTTTCTACAATAAGGAGGAGTTGGTAGTGCGTAAAACTTCTCGAGGAAGCTATCCGTGGGCCGGCAAAATGAAGTCAATAGGTGCGTCAGATGGCATCTAGTGGCGTCAGGAGGGCGAACGAGGTCAATATTTGCACGCGGATGAGGACGGACACAACGTGGGTGTTTTCTTGTGAGAGTTATGCAGAAAGGTCATCATTAGGACCACTTTTTGGGGCCACTTCATGTGGTGGCGAGATGCATTATTGGAAGAAAGCCGAGTGCCAGGTGTGCGAATGATGCAAAAAGGTGACAACTATGCACTGCGAGGTCAGTTTTTGGCCTGTTCGGGGTCCGTTTGAGGTCATCTAAAAGGCCAAGGGTGCCCAAGAAATAAAGCTAAGTGTGGGAAATGTAAAAAGAGAGAGAAGACCAGAAAAAATGGGGAGAAGAGAGGAGGAACAGCCGCAGGTGTGTTTTTGGGGTTTTTGGAGCCTATTTTGACCGTAAACTGCTCATCCGATGTCGGATTTGAGCACTTTGACATTGTAGACTGGGGTTTTGGGCCGTTGTGGACGCGATGGCGCTGTCCATTTTGCCAAATTACTCACTCTTTTTTTTCTGTTTTTGCTGTGTAAGTTTCTGCTATGAGCGAAGCTTCCGCTCCAGTTTCTGATTGTATCTGGCTTATTTTACCCATATTGTGTGAGCTATTTGCCCCATCGGTGTTGACCCAAGCTCATTTGTATCTAAACATCAGAAGTGCTCATCTTTTGAGCTGAGTTTTTTGGGTGTGTGTGTGTGTGTGTGTCTCTATGTGGAGTGGGCAAGTGGATAGTCTCTCTCCTCTCACTCCATAGGTGTGTTTCCTGTCTCGGCCAGGTGTGTTGTGTAAGCCGAGTGGTGCTCCATAGTGTGTGTGTGTATCTTCCCAAGAGTGTGTGTCCGGTTGTTATAGAGGCGTTCTGTGTGTTTCCATCCCGCTCACAGCGTTGTATCAACCTTTGTATATACCATGGTTTTATGACATGCTTGTGTAGTTTAATTGAGATGGTGATGATGATTGTCAGATTTCTATTTTCAGTGTTTTAAAAGTATATAGATTAGAGAACTTGCATGACAAAACAAAAGTAGTGTAATCACTAAAACGTTTCCATTAATTACAAAATCAGGAAAATATATGCAAAAAGTCTCTATACTCGCACCCAGGAAAAGAAACTACTGTTAAAACAAGTTCAACTCCCAACTTTCAAGGGAGAACAACTTAGAACGTGATGCCGAAGCATGGCTCGACGCCATGGATGATTATTTCTTGGCAGTAGGAACTGCTTCAGAAAATCAGGCAATGTTAGGAACGTTTCGACTCACCGGAGATGCCAAACTCTAGTGGAAACAATACCGTAGAGATAATCCTTCCATTAGTCCCTCTTGGGAAAGAATGAAGCAGGCAGTGAAAGAAATATATCTTCCTCCAGCTCACCAAGCTATCAAAATGAACGAGTTCTTCGCCCTCAAACAGTTAGGTCTTACTTTGGAAGAGTATTACACCAAATATGTGTCTTTACAACGTTACGCACCACCAATGACTATGGAACAAAAGATTGCTCGTTTCTGTCAGGGTCTAAACAAACCGTTGAGTAACTGCTTGGAAGATATGAGACCCACCTCTATTCAAGATGCTCTTCTAAGAGCTAAACCACTTTCAGCTGAAGGAAATCCCCCTACCAGGAGCAAGGAGGAATTATAATCAAGGAGGTCAACGGAGGGCAGTGTCACTTGCAGCCACTATAGAACAGACCTTTCTGAACATTAGATGATATGGATGCAATAGAATGGGACACTACAGGAGTCAATGTCCTGAGGGGCAAAATCCTCAAGGTGCTACCGGAACCACTCCTCAGACTCAAATAGGACAAGGAAATAATCAAAGAGGTAGAGCCAATAGAGGACGAGGCAGAGGAAGAGGTAGAGGAGCCAGAGCTTATGCTGCAGTAGGAGAGCCTACCTTGCAGGATGAGAAAAATGAAAGAGCTACTCTTTTTGCCGCTATTGATAACCCTGGAGCTCGGCAATAGTATGCTGTCATCCAAACCACTGCAAACAGAGAAGGTGAAAAATTTGAACTACTTATAGATTGTGGCAGCACATACTCTTTTCTCTCCCCTAAATTTTAAGGAAACTTAAATTGAACCAATATCCCACCAAGAAATTAGTAGTAGAACTAGCCAATGGGAAAGAGGTTCTATCTCAATTTACAGCTGGGGAAGTTGAGTTTGAATTAGGGGGAACCCTGACTTCATCGTACTTTCAAACTCTACCAGTAGGAATCTATGACGGTATTCTAGGAATGGATTGGTTAATCTAAAATCAAGCCCAAATTCACTGTGCTGAAGGGAACTTAACCTTCAAAAATCACTTAGGTGAAGAAAATTAGTACAAGGATTAAATGGGAAACCTAAGGCTCATTTAGTCAAGGCTAGTCGACTTTTGAAGGGGTTACGAAAAGGGCAACAGATCTTCGTAGTAAAACTTAATAAGGCAGATGATTCAAGGGATAACACAACTCCAGAATGGCTTAAAGAATTTTTGGATATATTTCCGGAAGATCTTTCAAATTTACCTCCTCCCAGGGATATAGACCACGAAATTGAAACCTTCCCAGGTAGTGAACCAATTTCAAAAAGACCCTACAAAATGTCCCTCCCGTGAAGCTATTGAATTAAAAGAACAGCTTCGTCAGCTTATTGAATAGGGATTCATAAGACCAAGCATTTCACCTTGGGGAGCGTCTATTCTATTCCAAAAGAAGAAGGATGTATCTTTACATCTCTGCATTGATTATAGGGGGCTTAACCAGGTATTAGTAAAGAATAAGTACCCCATTCCTCTCATCGATGAATTGCTTGATAGGTTACATGGAGCCAAGGTATTCACAAAAAGTGATCTTAGATCAGGTTACCATCAAATCCGGATTAAGGAGGCAGATATTTACAAAACTACTTTCAACACCCGATATGGGCATTATGAGTTCATAGTGATGCCTTTTGGTCTTACGAATGCTCCAACTACTTTTAACCGTCTCATGCAGCATATATTCAGAGAATATTTGGATGATTTTGTGTTGGTGTTTTTCGATGATATCATGGTATATTCTAAGGATGAAAAAGAGAATGAAGACCATGTATGTAAAGTACTTCATCTTCTATGCCAACATCAGTTATATGCCAAGATGAGTAAATGTGTGTTTTCCATGCCAGAAGTTAGTTATCTTGGTTTTATAATAAACCCTGAAGGAATTTTAGTAGACCCCGCAAAGATTAAAGATATAATAGACTGGCCACAACCCAAAATGGTCAGTGAGATTCGAGGATTTTTGGGCATTACAGGATGGTATAGAATCTTCGTCAAAGATTATGTAGTTATCGTCGCACCCCTGACACAAATACTTAAAAAGACAGCCAAACTTACATGGGGAAAGGAATAGGAGGATTGTTTCTTCAAATTAAAACAAAATCTCACATTAGCTCCTGTACTCAAACTTCCTGACTTCACTCAAGAGTTTGAAGTAGTAACAAATGCCAGCGATCTTGCTATATGAGGAGTTTTAAACCAAGAAGGCAGACCAGTCGCCTTTACTTCGCGAAAATTAAGAATCCATGAGTTGAATTATCCAACTCATGATCTAGAACTCCTAGCTGTCATCCATGCCCTAAAACTCTGGAGGCACTATCTTCTAGAAGGGAAGTTCCAGTTAATCACCGATCATTACAGTTCAAAATGGATTTTCTGACAAGCGACACTCAACATGAGGCAAAGAAGATGGATAGAACTCCTACAGGAATATGACTTTGAAATAAAATATAAACTAGGGAAAGAGAAAGTGGTTGCTGACGCTCTTAGCCGTAAGGTTTTTCTTGGGGCTATTTGTACAGTCGACAATCCAATCCTAAACAAGGTTAAGGAAGCTTCACTAGAAGATAAGGATTATCAAGAACTTCTACAGGTTATCAAACAACAGAACCTAAAGGAGAAAGAGAAAGACAGAATCAAGGATTATTCACTTGAGGATGGGATTCTTTATTATAAGTATCGGCTTTACATTCCTAAAAATCCAACATTAAAGGAGTTAATCCTTTATAAAAGACACAATGCCCCAGTTTCCGGCCATCCTAGTTATGAAAAGACCCTTAATGCCATAAATAAAAGTTATTTCTGGCTAGGAATGAAAGGATATATACTTCGCTACATCAGAGAATGCCTATCATGTCAAAGGATTAAGGCTGAACGAGTAATGATGCCGGGGAAACTTCAACCTCTGGACATTCCTCAAATGAAGTGGAAACTCATTAGCATGGACTTTGTAACAGGCCTTCCCACTGTTCAAGGGGGTTACGATTCCATTATGGTGGTAGTGGATATGCTGACTAAAGTCTCCCACTTGATGCTTGTAAAAACAACTTACACTGCACTAGATATAAGCCGTCTCTTTATCAAAGAGATCTTTAGATTACACGGGCTTCCTAAGAGAATAGTCAGTGACAGAGATGCAAAATTCATTTCAAAATTATGGAAAGCTTTATTTAAATCCTTAGGAACTCAGCTATGCTTCAGTACATCCTATCACCCTCAGACAGACGGCCATATAGAAAGAGTGAATCAAGTTATTGAAGACATCCTTAGAGCCTATTGTGGTAGGGAACCCCAGAAATGGATCCAATTTCTTCCTCTGGTGGAATTCGCCTATAACTCTTCCTTTCATCAAAGCGTTGGGATGTCACCATTTAATGCTCTTTATGGGCATGAATGCATATCACCCCTAAACTTTTCTGACCCTACTACAAGAGTAGAAGCTTCAAAACAAATGTTGGAGGAGATGGATGCCCAAACCAAATCCATAAGACAAGACATTCAGGCAACCAAGGACTGCCAGAAACAGTATGCTGATAAAAAACGGTCTGATCGGGTTTTCAAACAAGGAGATAAAGTATTCCTAAGGGTTCGGCCAAAAAGAAGCACTCTATCCTTAGGAAAATACAAAAAACTAAGCCCCAGATATTGTGGACCTTATAAAGTGATTAAAGTAATCAGTGATCAAGCTTATAAACTAATATTGCATGAGCACCTCAAGGTCCATAATGTATTCCATATCGATCTTCTAAAACCCTACATCCCAAATCCTAATCACATTCTAGATGACGAACAGATTGTGATGCAGAAGCAAGGAATTCTTTAACTCCAACCAGATTGTATTCTCGACACTAGGGAAAGGAGTCTGAGAAACAGGGTAATTAGAGAATATTTGGTCAAATGGAAGGACTACCCCACCGAAGACGCCTCCTGGGAGGATGAAGTATCACTTCGCAAAGATTTTCCCAATTTCGGTTGAGATGAGCACATCTCAATCCCTTAAGTTGGGGTGATTGTAAGGTTTCCAGTTTCCAAAACATTAAAAATTGTACAAAGCTTGTAAAATTAAATGGAAAAACAATGTTGAAGGATTCAAACACAGCTAATCTTGGTATTTTTGGAATCATAAGCAGAGCTTTACTATGTTTAGTAATTTTCAGAATCTGAATCCGATAAAAACTGGAAAAGTTACACACCTTGGAAGATTACATTAGGAATTCAATTAGTAATGAAAATTGGATGGTTTCAGTAATAATCATTAACAAGGACTTTTTACACTAAGGTTCTAGAATTAAATGGTAATTCCAAATTTCATCATTAGATTCATAAAAAATCAACCAAAGTAAATTTTGGAAGGTATGGGGGCTGTGTGGAAGCTAGGGGAACCTGCCAAGGACAGAGATAGCAGCAGATGGTGCAAAGTGAAAGGTGGGGGACTGCTTGGAGTGTGGAAACCTGCCAGAAGTTTCCCGATGCCCAGAAAAGCTATAAAAGGATCCCCTCTCCTTGGAAGGTTGGACGGATACGCCGCGACGGACGTCAGCACAACGAGGACTAACCTAACAAGATTTGTCAGCTAAGGACAAAGCTCGACCCGCAAGCACGTGGAAGCAAGATAGGGTGTCAACGTACTCTCGACCGACTCCTAACTAATTCCTACAGAGGTCCTTGCCGAATGTCTAAGTCACAGCCTTCAGGAGTGCATAAGAGAAAACTTCCTACAACACTTTCTAGAGCCGAACACCCATCAAACAATCTCGAAACACCACATAACTTGAAGGAGACCCTACTAACACCAATAGGTCGCTCTCCCTAAGGTCTATGAACCAAAACCCCAACCCAAAACACCCGGTGCAAAATCACGTAGGATGTCTGGGAGAAATTTTCAGGTCTTCGTTTCCGAAATCTAAAGTGCCTAATGTGTAGCTCTACTCAATGTGAACGCGTGGATATGTTGCAATGCAAAATCGGACAACGTATGCTCACCGAATCACCAGTTGAAGCTCATAGATGGAGCTCGCAAAACCGGACCGTACGCGTGCAATGTAGGTATCGGCGTGTAGCTCTCATTGGGGGCAACACGCTACACTTCTCCGCACTCGATTCCGACCACTGGTGCACACGTAGCGTCAAGATGAAGCTCACACCCTCTCTCGTACACAGTACGCTCACTCAAAGACTTTTTAAAAATGACAAAAGGTGTTTCATTAAGGTCAAAAAGTGGTATAAATACCTTACAATTCTCAAACCTTAAAGTTCCAAATTAACCATTTACTCAATCTAAATGTCAAAACTGGGATACAATCTGGAAACTTCTGTAAGCCCCAATATTTACAAGGTGAAATGTCGGGTTTTCTCCATAAATGAATAATTACAAAAAATGATAATCTGAGGAGTAGTCACTTTCTGTAGGGTGTGTCCAGCTTCTAATACTCCCCCCCTCCTTGCTCATGTTGTCCCCGACATGGCTGTTGAGCTGCTTCTTCATCTTATGGTTTCGCACATCTTGAGTAGCGACTCATATCTTGCATGTAAATCCAATAGTGTTGGGCCGAATATACCAGTGTTGATGGTGAAGAAGCTGGTGTAGAAAGCTTCTTCAAAGGCCTGGAGGTGATAGGATGGCAAAAACATGATCCTTTGATAAAATGCATGTATCACCTCCTTGGAAGGCTGACCAGAAAGATCATATGCACATTTGTAAGTATCTTGAAAGAAGAAGATATTGTCTGTCACCTGGCCCGGTTTAAACGTCTCGAAGACTGTCAAAAGGGTTTTGCAGATCTTCCTCATCATTATGCAAGATAGGTCAGGCAAGCCAGTGAACAATTTGATGGTGCCCTTTAGGGTTTTCACCATGTCTTGAATACTTATTCTCTCACCTGCCTTCAAGCCTGGCTTCGGATAGTTCAGCCAAGTGGGTTGGCTTCTTTGTAGTATCTCCTGGGCCTTCCACATCCGCGTCCTTGGTAGAGGGCAGAAGCTTAGGTTATCTTTGATGATTTTGGGTGCCTCTACCAAGTGGATTAGGTACTATGGATACTTCGTCAGCCATGACTTTCTCCACCTAGGCTGGGAGTCGACTATCAACTTTGCCCCTTTAGGTTGGGAGATATCTGCTGTGTAGAGTGGCTCTGTCGGCTCTTCTCTGATCCTCTCGTTGATGGTGGCGGCTTTGTACTTTAGCAAAGGATATGGGAGAGAGGGCTGTAGCCATTCACGTCGGAGGTTGCTTGCGTCTATCTTCTAAATGGTCATGGATTTAAAAACCCTCTGCTCCCATTCCAAGGCTTCCTAGGCCGTTTCCTTGATTTTTGCCTCTATGACCTTGCGCAGCTTCTCTTCCTCTTCTTGTGTCAGATCTTGTGGCTCTTGAGAGGGTCCAACTAGGATTTCCTCTTGCATGGGTGTGTCCACACGATCTGCCACATTCTCTAGGTCTATGCCTTCCATGGCTTCTGGACCCGTGCCTGCCTGCTCTTCTGCCTGCTGTCCTCTCAGCTCTTCTATCTGCTTTTGGAGTGTCTGTTTCTTTGCTTCAGCTTCTTCTCCCATGTTTACGAGGAGGTCGTTCAACTCGGTGTTTATCTTCTCCGCATCCTCGAGCTTTCTCTTGATCTTTTCTAGCTCATCTTGAATTGCTTTTTGCTTTTCTTCCATGCGTGTTTGCATAACCACCGACCCTTCTGCCATCATCAACCTTTGCTTCTTCTCTAAGGTCAACTCTTTTTGGAGCTCTTTCATCTGTTCTTCATAGATCTGGATCTCTGTAGTGGTGTGAGTCAAGCTAGTAGCTCTGACTCTGGCAGGAGATGCCCGTAGCCGCTGGATGGTTTGATCTTTAACTTTGAGCTGGTTCTTGAGCTCAAGGACCTCATCCTGGCTAGCCTCATACTTTATTTCCACCTTCTCTTTGGCATTTTGCATGGCCTCAACTTCCTTAGACTCCTTAGCAAGTTGTAGGGTTAGGTTATCCCTTTCCCTCTCTACATCTTTCAATGACTTTCTGAGTTGTCTATATTCCTCTTCGGCTCCTTGCAGTCTTTGAGCTGCTGCCTGATTTTCCCTTTCCATTTCTTGGCATCTTTGTAATGCCTTTGGCAGATTGGCTTGCAACTCTGTTTCTCTCTCTATTTGACTTTGGATTTGCTTTTGCAACGTGTCAACTTCAAGCTTTATCTGCACTTCAGTGGCTTTGAGAGTTGCCATTTCACTTTCTGAGGGCATTGATTGTGAGCTTAGCCCGGTTAACTTTGTCATCACCACATCCCAATCACTGGTGGCTGGCTGCAGGTCCACTGTATGAGTGGTGGCCATTTCTTGAAGCTCCACTAACCTCAGGCTCTTCATTTGCTCTTTGGGTCCTGTGCTTGCCAAGTGAAATGCAAATGTGGCAGCCTCTTCCTTTGTATATCCGGCAGCTAGCAGGTCTAGAAATGTGTTATACCTTGCTTCATTTGGTTGGCTTTGGCTGCTCACTCTTAGGCTTAGCCTCTTATTTTGGTTCTTGCTCTTGGATTTGTTCTTGCTTTGATTCTTCTTGGTCTTCTGGTTTGTCTTGCTCCTCTTTCTCTTCTTGTGGAGAGCTACGAGGAGGTGGTGAGGGCGGTGGGCTAGAATCAGGGCTGGACGGTGGAGTTGTCGGCTTTTTCTTGAAATCCCTATCTGCCTTTGTCTTCCTTTCTCTCTCTTGGCCTTCCTACTCTTCTAGCAATTGCCTTCTAACTTGCTCCACTTCTGCTTCAGTAAATGGTATATGTGGGATATTTTCCGTTGTGGCATCAAGAATCTCAAAATTCTTAATGTAATCATCGAATCTGTCTCTGTGCACCCTTTGGGATGATCCCGACATTGCTTCTAGAGACGGATTCCATAGTTCATTCAAATCTCCTTTGAGGGCTCTTTCGGCCCTGAAGCTTTCCATCAACTGCTCTAGATGTGCAGCTTTTTGTGCTTTCGTCTCTTTTACTGGCACTTGGGCAGATTCCTCCTTTCCCTTCTTCAGCTCTGGCTGCTCTTCTTGCACGGTTTCCTGTACTTTTGTGGCCGCTTTGCACACATATGGAAATATTGATTGTACAGCTGACTCATGATTGCCACTTTAGGGTTGGCAATGTCTTCAAAGGTGTAGTTGGCTTTCTTTTCTGTATACACCTTTACTTCGTCTCTCCTTTTGGTTACACTATCCCCTTTGTTGGAGAGGTCTAGTGCAGCTGCCACTACTCTCTCGGTGATTAGAATCTCTGTGCCTAGCTTGCCCTGCAGATCTGTAACTCGGGCCATTCCATCTTCCTTGATTGTCGTCACAAATTCACATACTCTTTTTATGTCAATACCTACAGGCGCCGCTTCAAAATAATTGTAGAGATCAATCTTCTCCAGATACTCTGCCATCTTGCTTCTGAGGAACTCTTGAGTTCCCGTGGTAGCATTGGTAGCTCTATCACATTTCCTTCAGTGTCTTTGAACACGCCTTGGTAAATCTTTAGATCATTTGACTCTAGCATATCTTCTCGGATCCATGTGCTGGTTGGCTTTAGAGTTCCTTCTGGTATGACGAAGGGCTCTACTTCTTCCAAGTAATCCTTTATGGTTGTCCTCTTCTTCTTTGCCGGTGACTTTGCGGCTGCCATAGATCCTGTTGCACTCAGTAGTCCGAAGTTAGCATTTTTTCCATATCAGCTGAGAAACTGAGTTTTAACTATCCAAATGACTTGAAAATTGAAAATGAAACTTAAAAGGAACTTGGGCAGCTGTGCATGTGCTCACAGTGCAATTTAGGCCAAAAAATTTTATTTAGACATCCTACGCGTAGGATGTCTTTTTCATCAGATTTGGGTGATACTTGACATGCTGGTGGTCCTTGGCCTATATAACATGGCTATGTGCTTGGATTGCATTTGGGCATCAAAAAGTGGATTTTTGGGCTGATTCAAGCTTTAGGTCACCAATTGGGTAGAATGTCCATAGCAGGTAGTAAATGATATCCAAATGGGTTGAAACTTGATATATGGGCTCCTTGCACCATGGTAATGGCTCCCATGATGTCATTATTTGCACAGAAGGTCAAAAACATGCAATAGACATCCTACGCGTAGGATGTCTATTTTAATCAAAATGGCTTGGGATTTGTTCTGTGGGTAGTCCTTGGCATGGAAAACATGGCCATGCTCTTGGATTTTGATTTGGACAAGAATTGATGTTGGTAAGACCTTGTGTAGTGTTTTTGGGCTCAAAAAGTGTATCTTGAAGGTGTTGGGGGTCAAATTTGGTTAGAATGGCTTCAAACTTGATATATGAGCTCTTGAAGATGATAAGAAAAGATCTAGAATGTAAAAATACCCCTTGTAGGCCAAAAATGTCAAATAGACATCCTACACGTAGGATGTCTATCTCATCATTTCTTCCAGGTGACCAAACAGGTTGGTTGGCTATGTGCTCATGAATGTGTTGTGCAAGTTTCACGTGATTTGGACAAGATTTGGTAGGTCTATGGCCCATTATTGCCTCTATGTCCTAACTTTGCGTTTTTTCATGCATATGAGGTCAATTTTGGTCCAAATGTGATGAAACTTGGTGGCTAGCATGTAAAGGCCATTCAGAAAATGTGTGTGATGAGAAATGTTGGGTTCTGTGCCCAGAAATTCCCTTGAGACATCCTACGCGTAGGATGTCTCCTGATGATTTTTTCATGGAGTCTGTCACTAGTGCCCCCTTAGTCCCTTTTAAGCCTAATTTCAACAAAAAAGTCAAATGGATAGAAAGTAACTCCCTGTGTAGATTTCAGAGTCTCCGAGCCGATTTCTGACTTTGGGAGTTCTTTTTGGTGATGAAATTTCTTGATGTTGGTCTCCATAGCTTCCCTATCCCTTGGGGATCCTTGCCGTATGGTTTTTGTCGACTTTGGCTTCACCGGAGCTCCATTTGGCAATTTGTCGCGCTAGAAGCACCCGTGGTTTACATGTCTTCGATGATTTGTGGTGGTCTACCACCATAGGATTTGGTTGTTGATGGTCTAGGAAAGCCGCTCGTGAAGTTTGGTGGCAAACGGACATGCGGTTTGGCCGCGAGAGCTATTTGACGCTTTGTGTGTCTGATGCCGTTTCTGAAGTTTAGCGCCGCTTCGGGTCACTTTTTGGTCATGTGGGCTACATAGGCTTGTCGAGCATGTCGAGATGATCCTACCCATGAATTTTGGTAGCATTTGGGCGCCTTTCCGCTGATTTCCCATTTGGTGGCCTCTTGCGGGATTATAGGAGTTAGGGTTTTTCCCGATGGTTTTCTACTGCCTTTGGACATCCAAGACTGGTCTCCTATGCTAGGGTAAGCTGCTGATGAAGTCGAAGCCATGCCTGCAATGATGGCTGAGTTGCTGGTTGGTTTTGATTGTTGAATATCTGCGGTTGGGTAGAATGTGAGGTAGCATCATACTCCTCTGAAAAGGGATTCGTTGACTTGCTAGGGGTGTAGGTGGCTCTTGGCACTTCGTCGGGGGCATATGTTGATGTTCCTAGAATTGTTTCCTTTTCTACCTCCTCTGGGAGAATACGTTGGTATTCTCGCCCGTACCTATAAAAAAAACTATATCCTTCCCCATAGCAGTTTCATACGAGAATAGATAAAGAACCTTTTCTTTGCTTAACTTGTTTGGGTATGGTCTTTCCAGAGAAAGTAAGAGACTATTCCCTCGCTCTCATGCTTGTAGATTCCCACATTCTTATTATAAGTTGAAACCCTGGTTGTTTTCTTATCATATACATAAAAATTGCTCCAAGTCGATCAATGTTTGGTGGCCGTTCTTGAGTTTCTGAAACCATTTTTCCTTTCGCCCCGTTATCTCCATATCTGTTGTAATCTTCAGGGTTAGTAACTATCAGATAGTGGTTCCCCTTTTCATCTCAGAATCTATCTCCATCATCATAGACTCGAATTATCTCTAGTCTGTGAGGCGGTCTTTCTTCAATACAAATACACTTGCGTCCTCGATAGTCAGAACAGACTAGGGCTCCCCTTGAGTTTGTTCCTTCTAAGAAGATCACAATGAACTTGGAATCATTCAAAGGATTTAGGGAGGTGCTTCCTCCTAGCATTGGTCCATTGTAGGTGAAACCTCCTGGCTGTTGACTACCCATCATGAAGAAGGATTTGTATGATGAAGTATCAGTATCACTACCTTCCTCAATAATCGGTGCTAGTGGATCTAGCCTTGCCTGAGTTACACTCTCCTCGGTGGACACTAAGCTACCTTGGTCACCTGCCACATTCAGGTCTCTAAAAATGTATCTTCCTGATCTTAAATTCATCAAACTTATCAATGCAATTTATCACAAATCCAACCACTCACCTGGCAAAGGATCAGTCTCCGCACAACTTCTTGCTTTGCTGCTGAATATACGTGTACACAAGCGTTTAATTTCGGCAATCGAATCAAAGCATTTAACTGCTAGAGGTTATCTTAGTAATGATTGGTGTAACTGGAGAGTTAATCTCAACCACTACAATATTTTATACACTGTTGATTTTTTGGATTAGGTATGCTAATCTGGAACTGTACTTCCCTAGATGTTGGTCAATTTATGTGAGAAAGTATGAATTCAGTCTTTGCTCCGTCAAATGCACAAACAAGGTCCAAATTCACTTTTGAAAGAAGTTTTGGAACCCTTAAGCCAAATGGAACCTCACTCTCTAAGCCTAATCAAATTTTCTCTTCACTAAGCCCCCGTAGACATCCTACGCGTAGGATGTCTCCTGCTCTGTTTTGCCTGGATTCTTGCTCTATGGATTCCCCTTGATGTGCTGAGTCCACAGCTGCTTTTACTTTTTGATTTGGACACCTATAAGTTGGTCAATGGATCGGAGACCTGTTCCGACAGCTTGCTGCTAGTCTTGATCAGTCTAATCAACTCCAAATTGGACCAAAATTGACTAGGAGGCTTGCCTTAGGTTATACAACACCTTTCTATGCCCACAGTCAATATCTGGCTCCAATTTCTTGCTTTAGACATCCTACGCGTACGATGTATTTTTCATCAGAATGGCTTCACATTCAAAGAATAGGCTCCCCTTGAGGTGCTGATCACTTTGGTATGCTCAAAATTAGGTTTGGAGTGCAAAATCACACAGATGACATCCTACGCGTAGGATGTCTTTTTGGCCTGTTTGACCCCAGACTTGACCCACCGCTTCCCCTTGATGTCAACAACCCAGTGGTATGCTTAGATTTTGGTTTGGATTTCAAAAGTCCCCAATTTTAGATGTTCTAGCTTTTTTCAGTCAAAAGTGCTAAAGTCTGCTTAGAACCCAATTTTCTCACCCAAATGAGATTAAACCTCTCTCAGTCACTCAATATATCATGCAGATCATGCTCATGCAGCCATCCTATGGTTTTGGTCTTAAAATAATGCTTTGGCACAATTTGGGTAGGATGTCTGGCAATTTTAGTCTATCTGGCCTTATCCTGTCAAGATATGGTCAAATTTCCACTTTCCAGGTGAAAATAGGGTAAACCCCACCTTCTGGACACACTGGTCAACTCAAAATTTCAAAACTCCCACCAGATTAGCTTGTAGACATCCTACGTGTAGGATGTCTCCTGGCTTAAAATTATACTTTTTCCTTACAGAAATGCTCCTGATGCTCTGCAGCTCTATCATAAATACTCACAATAACTTTTGGACTTCACTTCAGCTTTAAAACACACTTTTGCATCTTTTACAACCTTGTGATGAATCTACCAAGGAAGTATATGTTAGGAAATAAGACGTAGCTAA
The DNA here is from genome assembly GCF_014529385.1 of Adiantum capillus-veneris. Lineage (NCBI taxonomy): Eukaryota > Viridiplantae > Streptophyta > Polypodiopsida > Polypodiales > Pteridaceae > Adiantum > Adiantum capillus-veneris. Next base: position 104,236,549 of record NC_140953.1, read on the forward strand.
ATAGATAATTGAGTAGATTACTTAACGGAGAGAGATAGATTTACATACACGAGATTATAGAGTAGAGAGAGAGAGAGAGAGAGAGAGAGAGAGAGAGAGAGAGAGAGAGAGAGAGAGAGAGAGAGAGAGAGAGAGTACACACGATATACGTGGTTCACCCAATGTGGGCTACGTCCACGGGAAAGCAGCCACTCAATGGATTTAGTACTTGAAAACAAGAAGTAGTTTACAAAGGGATTATACCCTTAACACTAGGTTGGTAACCTAACAGGACATAAAAGTGTCCTTTCAAGGTTTTGAAAAAAACCTCCAAAACCATAGTAGATCCACTCATTTTGTAAAATCCTTTCATGAGGTTATAGTTCAAGGCCTACTACACATGGAAAAAATAAGAGACTTGTAAAATTTCTCATCTTTTGGTCACACCAAGCCTCCAAAGTTGATGGACCAATACATTTTCATCAAAACAGTCATTTCTTACGTTTTTTTGTATAAAAATAAGATTAGGGATTTTTGTAGGACTTAAGATAAATTCCCGTGTAAACTTCAATGGGTTGGTGATCAGAACATATGATTGCTTCTCACTCACTATTTTTTGTTTTGCCAAAAGAAATAGGTACAAAAAAGTTGAATTTTTACCATTCTACAAACCTATCATCAAAGTTTCTATAGCCACGCTGAATACAAATAATATATGCATGTTTTCTTAGTTCCCTATTGTCCTTTAGGTTCAGAAGGAGCCATGGACCATGTCAAAAGAATAATACATCTCTTACCAACGGGAATCTTGGGGACAAAGATGAAGTGCTAAATACAACAAACATGAAAAAACTGGGTTCAACATTATGAGTTGTAGAATCCCATAGATACTATTGAATATCTAGCCAAATTTGATCCTTATGACTAGATATGGTTATTACCTACAAAATGCATATAGTTGTCACAAGAAACTAGCAATATTGAAAAAGCTATACTTGATATACTAGAATGTTTCGTTTTCTTCTATAATAGAAAAAATCAACGATCGTTGTGTACTATGAAAAATAGGGTATTAGGTGCCCCAAAACTCAAGGAATATTAGCTTTATGTTACAATATGGGACATAGAAAATCAAAACTACATTTGGATATCATGAAAGCCACCAAAAACATCATAGAAGAGCTAAAATTGGCTAAAAAACAGGATTTGACAATTTTTGTAATTTGGTCATAACTTACAACTTTAACATTTATTTCTCCCTAGAAGCATCAGGACATGTTGAGGACTACAAAAGATAGTTCTCTAGCATTATAGACCTCACAAACATGAATTCTAGAGTGGTATAGTTGCAAAAATTTGAAAAAAGCCAAAAACAAGACCCGTTTTTTCACACAGTTTAGGTTGTGAAATGTTGTGCAAGGAGAAGGTTAAAGATGGAATTGATATTCCAAAAAAATGTCAAGTTTTTTTCAGCTCATGAGACAAATTTCTAGATAGATAGCACCTCAAAATCCATTTTGAAACTCTTGACATAATTCAAGGAAAATGGTCACTTAACAGGACATAAAAGTGTCCCATTACCAACGTAGTGTTAATGGAGCTCCCGCCTTGCTTCACTCTCACCACCTCACACTCACCTTGTTGCATCAACTTCAGACTATGAAATGTGTGTAGAAATGGCCTCCTTTTATAGGCCAAAAGGGCTGCCCTCTCTCATGAGAGGTAGCCATGTGTAGACGTCCTTGTGTGAATGAGTCCAAATCGGACCTTCCAATCCGCCCATGTGTGGCCGCCCTTGTGTAGACAAATCTGCTTTTGAATTCGGCCACCGGCCACCACCGGCCATTGACTTCCGACCACCCGCCCACTGGCCAACCGAACGATTGTTTTTCGACCACTTTCCCGCCTCCGTCCGGCCATAATATTCCGGCGAGGGAAAAAAAAAGTCTCGGGGGCTTCCGCCCCCGAGGCCCCTAAAGTTGCCCCTGAATTTTGGCTTCTAGTGAGTGATTTTCCTTCACGCACGATGGCTTCTCCTCATAATGGGGGCCTTACAAATGTGTGCTTTTACCACAGAAAATTACAAGAGGTAAATCAGGCTCCATATTTATCAATCTCCCACTTGGAGACTGATCTCCAAACCAAACCTATGATTGCTTTCCATCCTGGCTTCTTATCCTTGAATGCTGATTGAAGATGAGCAGAAGCTCAACTTCTCCTTGTTGACCACCTTTGTAAACATGTCTGCAGGATTTTCACTTGTATGCACCTTTCCTAGCTTTAGCTATCCCTCTTCCAAAAGAGTGCGTATGAAGTGATATCTCACCTCAATGTGCTTTGTCCTTGAATGAAAGGCTGAGTTCTTGGCAAGATGGATAGCGCTTTGACTATCACTGTACAAGACACAATTGTCTTGTTTGAATCCAAGCTCTTCTAGGAATCTGTGAAGCCATAGAATTTCTTTGCTTGCCTCCGTCATTGCTACATACTCTGCTTCCGTGGTAGAAAGTGAAACCAATTTCTGTAGCTTTGAAGCCCAACTTACTGATGTGCTTCCAACCGTGAACACATAGCCAGTAGTGCTCCTTCGAGTATCTTTGTCACCTACCATATCTGCATCAGCATACCCTTCTAGAAACATATCAGTTCCTCCAAAGTACAAAGCATTTGTTGTTGTCCCTTTTAGATACCTAAGTATCCACTTCACAGCTTGCCAATTCTCTTTACCTGGGTTGCCCATGAACCTACTCACAACTCCCACTGCATGTGCAATGTCTGGCCTTGTCCAGACCGTAGCATACATTAGAGAACCTACCGCTCTAGCATATGGAACTTTAGACATATAGGCTATCTCCTCCTGTGTCTTTGGACACATATCCTTCGTTAGTTTAAAATGACCAGCCAAAGGTGTAGAAACTGGTTTTGCATTTTGCATTGCAAACCTTTCTAGTACCTTCTTGATGTAATCTTCTTGAGATAGCTTTATTGTCTTCTTTGTACTGTCCCTTGATATTTTCATACCAAGTATCCTCTTTGCAGCACCTAAATCTTTCATTGAAAAAGATTTAGACAGCTCCTCTTTTAGGTTTTTGATGTCCTGCATGTTAGCACTTGCAATCAACATGCCATCAACATACAACATTAGGATGATGAATTTCCCATCTCCCAAATTCTTTGTGTAGACGCAGTGATCCGAGTTGCATCTTGTGAATCCATGATCCAAAATCCATCGATCAAACTTCAAGTACCATTGTCTTGATGCTTGGTTTAAACCATACAAGCTCTTCTTTAATCTGCAAATCATTTTCTCCCTACCTTTTACTTCATACCCCTTTGGTTGAAGCATGTAGATTTCCTCCTCTAAGTCACCGTGAGGGAATGCCGTATTTACATCCATTTTCTCGAGATTTAGATCATGAGCAGCCACAAGGCTTAAGACTAATTGAGTTCAGTTTTACAACAGGAGAAAATATTTCATTGAGGTCAATACCTTTCCTTTGAGAAAACCCTTTTACCACAAGCCTAGACTCGTACCTTTTCTTCCCACCTTCTTCTTCCTTCAGCTTGTACACCCATTTGTTTTTAAGTGCCCGCTTACCTTTAGGAAACTCAACCAACTCCCATGTTTGGTTGCAATGTAGTGAGTCGATCTCCACTTGCATGCTCTTCGTCCATTCTTCTTTGGATTCATGTTGCATAGCTTCTTCGTATGATGCTGGATCTCCAGAATCTGAGATCAAGAGATGGTTGAAGGAAGGAACAAACCTTTCTGGAGGTCTACTTGCTCTTGTAGATCTTCGGGGAATAGGTTGAGGCTCCTCATTTGGTTGACGTTGTTGCACATTGTCACTGTTTGCAGTCCTTGAGTCTTCACTATCCTCAAGCTCCATATACTCATCAACTGTTTCTTTTGTTTGCTTTCTTTCCAAGTAATCTTTGTACATATTTTGTTTCGTTAAAAATTACATCCCTACTCCTTAAGATTTTACCATCTTCAGGATTCCATAGGCGATACCCAAAGTCACCTTCTCCATAGCCAATGAAGAAACACTTTTTGGACTTTGCATCTAGCTTTGATCTTAGGCTTCTATCAATGTGCATGAAATCCTGACACCCAAACACTTTGAGAAATGCATAGTTCACCGGTTTACATGTCCATGCCTCTTCTAGAACTCCCCCATCCAATGCTGTTGAGGGTGACCGATTGATTAAGTACATAGACGTACTTATAGCTTTCGCCCAAAGCTCAAGCGGTAGGCCTACATGTAGCCGCATGCTTCGTGCTTGGTCCATGATTGTCCTCTTCATCCTTTCCAAAATCCCATTTTGTTGAGGTGTCCTTGGGGTTGTCCTTTGCCTCCGAATGCCATTGCTAGCACAAAAGATTTCAAAAGCTTGGCTGCAATATTCGCCTCCATTGTTGGATCTGAGGCATTTAACCTTGGTACCTGTTTCATTCTCCACAAATACTTTCCACCTTTGAAATATGGAAAATACATCGGAATTAATCTTCATGACATAAACCCATGTTTTTCTAGTCGCATCGTTTATGAATGTTACATAGTACAATGAGCCACCAAGTGATGGTGTACTTGCAGGACCCCAAACATCAGAATGAACCAACTCGAGTTTTTTATTTTTTCTTTCATTTCTTGATTTTTGAAATATCACCCTCTTTTGTTTACCATAAACACAATCTTCACAGAACTCTAAGTCCACTTCTTTCAAACCTGGTAGAAGCTTCTTTGTTTGAAGTATTTGCATTCCTTTGGCACTCATATGCCCAAGTCGGTAGTGCCACACCGCACTGTCAACATCTGTAGTTGCTGCACAAGCTGAAGGTTGTGTGCTAACAATACACAAGTAAAGTGTACCGAATTTTTCTCCCTTGGAAACCACCAAAGATCCCTTTGAGATCTTCCAATGTTTGTTTCCGAATGCAATGTTGTGACCTTCATCGTCCAATTGTCCTGTAGAGATCAAATTGTTACGAAGAGAAGGAACATGACTAACATCTTAATGCTTCCATTCATTTACATTAGCAGTTTTGACAGAAACTATACCTTTGTCGACAATCTCACAAGCTTCATCATCTCCCAAGTATACATACCCGAAATTACCTTTGGTGTAGTTTGAAAATTTTGCTTGTGTGGTGTCGCATGGAATGAAGCCCCGGAATCTACTATCCAAGAATTAGACACATTGTCTAATGAGAGAATTAGAGCAAGATACCTGCCACATTGGATTCCAATGTTGGCTTGTTGTCTTGAGACTCAGTCTCCTTCTTCTTCTTGGACTAGCAATCCTTCTTGACGTGGCCCTTCTTGCCGCAGTTCCAACATTCAAGAACTGACTTTGTGCGTGACTTGCTCCGTCTTGAGCGATCACGACCCTTTTGGATTTTGAACCTCTCCTTAGGCCTTCCTCTTGTTTCCACTGACAATGCAGCACTTGATGATTCTCCTGTGCTTCTCCTTCATATTTCCTCGCTTAGGAGAACACCCACAACATCATCAAACTTAAGAGTATTTGTACCAGAGATAGAATTACTTACAGCCATCACAAGGCTGTCCCAACTATTCCGTAGAGATGATAGTATAAGGAGAGCTCGCACTTCGTCATTGAAATTGATTTTCACCGATCGAAGTTGACTTATGTTTGTGTTAAAGTCATTTAGGTGTTCTGCAACTGAACCATTCTCTGCCATCTTTAGATTGAACAAGCGCTTCATAAGAAATACCTTATTTGATGCCGATGGTTTCTCATAGAAGTCGTCAAGTGACTTCATCAAGTCCTCCATGGTCTTCATCTCCGAAACATTGAAGGCCACCGTTGACGCCAAGATTAACCGGATTGTTCCCAGTGCCTTTCGATCAAGGACAATCCATGCTTCATCTCCCATTGTTGCGGGCTTCTTCGCAAGACCGCCTTATGGAAAATAGAGGTCCTTCTGGTAGAGATAGTTTTCAATCTGCATCTTCCAATGTTGGTAGTTTTTGCCGTTGAACTTCTCAATCTTGAGCGTCCCTTCCTCCGCCATAACTCCCACTCAATTCAAGGAATCCTTTCCTTGAGATAATTTAGCTACGAGCAAACCTTGCTCTGATACCAGTTGTTAGGAAATAAGACGTAGCTAAATAGATAATTGAGTAGATTACTTAATGGAGAGAGACAGATTTCCATACACGAGATTATAGAGTAGAGAGAGAGAGAGAGAGAGAGAGAGAGAGAGAGAGAGAGAGAGTACACACGATATACGTGGTTCCCCCAATGTGGGCTACGTCTACGGGAAAGCAGCTACTCAATGGCTTTAGTACTTCAAAACAAGAAGTAGTTTACAAAGGGATTATACCCTTAATGGAGATCCCGCCTTGCTTCACTTTCACCACCTCACACTCACCTTGTTGCATCAACTTCACACTATGAAATGTGTGTAGAAATGGCCTCCTTTTATAGGCCAAAAGAGTTGCCCTCTCTCATGAGAGGCAGCCATGTGTAGCCGTCCTTGTGTGAATAAGTCCAAATCGGACCTTCCAATCCGCCCATGTGTGGCCGCCCTTGTGTAGACAAATTCGCTTTTGATTTCGGCCACCGGCCACCGGCCATTGACTTCCGACCACCGGCCACCAGCCATTGACTATTGGCCACCACCGACCAACTGACCGGTTGTTTTTCGACCACTTTCCCCTCGCCGTCCGGCCATAATATTCCGGCGAGGGGAAAAAAAAAGTCTTGTGGGCTTCTGCCCCCGAGGCCCCTAAAGTTGCCCCTCAATTTTGGCTGTGAAAATTTTGGTTTGCGGTGAGTGATTTTCCTTCATGTAGGATGGCTTCTCGTCATAATGCGGGCCTTACAAATGTGCGCTTTTACCACAAAAAATTACAAGAGGTAAATCGGGCTCCATATTTATCAGTATACATGCATGAAGTGCTCTAGATCCTGAATCATGATGTCCTACTTACTCTACTCCTACTCATCATATGAAATGGTGATAATGGTGCTTTGGTTGTTTTTTGGCCTCTCCGGACTCTCAAGCTTTCCTCTCACCGCTTCTACCACTCCAACTCCTACTCTAGAACTCAACTAATCTAAAACTATCTCAGTCTACCTAAATCTACCTAAGTCGAAGGATCTATACCAGACACATGCTTCCTATACTCCCTCTAAGACCTAGAGAGTCCTCCACCCCCTGATCCTATCTAAATGTAAAACGAGACTCTTGGCAAGCCAAAGAATCCCTATCCTCAAGGACTAGTCTCGGTCACCTACCTAAGGTTTTCGTCCCCGGCAGCGACGCCAATGTTGGACGGATACGCCACGATGGACGTCCGCACAGCAAGAACTCACCTAACAAGATTTGTCAGCTAAGGATGAAGCTCAACCCGCAGGTGCGTGGAAGCAAGCATAGGGTGTCAACGTACACTCGACCGACTCCTAACTAATTCCTACAGAGGTTCTTGCCCAATGTCAAAGTCACAGCCTTCAGGAGTGCATGAGAGAAAACTTCCTACAACGCTTTCTAGAGCCAAATACCCATCCATCAAACAATCTCGAAACACCACAGAACTTGAAGGAGACCCTACTAACACCAATAGGTCGCTCTCCCTAAGGTCTATGAACCAAAACCCCAACCCAAAACACCAGGTGCAAAATCACGTAGGATGTCTGGGACAAATTTACAGGTCTTCGTTTCCAAAATCTAAAGTGCCTAATGTGTAGCTCTACTCAATGTGAACGTGTGGATATGTTGCAATTCAAAATCTGACAACGTATGCTCACCGAATCACCAGTTGAAGCTCATAGATGGAGCTCGCAAAACTGGACCGTACGCGCGCAATGTAGGTATCGGCGCGTAACTCTCGTCGTGGGAAGCACGCTGCACTTCTCTGCCCTCGATTCTGACCACCGGTGCACACATAGCATCAAGATGAAGCTCACACTCTCTCTCGTACACAGTACGCTCACTCACAGACTTCCAAACTTTTTAAAAATGACAAAAGGTGTTTCATTAAGGTCAAAAAGTGGTATAAATACCTTACAATTCTCAAACCCTAAAGTTCCAAATTAACCATCTACTCAATCTAAATGTCAAAACTGGGATACAATCTGAAAACTTCTGTAAGCCCCAATATTTACAAGGTGAAATGTCGGGTTTTCTCCATAAGTGAATAATTACAAAAAATTATAATCTGCCGAGTAGTCAGTTTCTATAGGGTGTGTCCAGCTTCTAACACTTCTCTTCATAATTTCTTAGATCGGAGCCTTGATACTCTCTCTCTCATCTAGAGAGAACACTACGCAGAAATCAGTAGAGATTAATCTCTAGTTGATTAACCTAAATGGTAATTAGTCTAATCCTTCTTAATTAGCAAGGTTAGATTAAGCTATTTTGTTAATAAATCAAAGATTAGGCCTATGTATACTCATAAAACCACTCTTAATTAATTATTATCTGCTGATTGTTGTAATTAAGCTTGGTAATGTTAAGCTAATTAATTATCTTATCATATTAGGACTGAAATTAGCCAAATTAACCATGAATTAATAAGAAATATATTAAATAATCTTAGATTAAGTTGAGGTTTTTTCAGAGCTACATTAGAGAGTCATTAAGCTAGGAAAATTATCCTATAATTTTCTTAGTAATTTTCCTAATTAATTAGGCAGAATTACACTGTTTTTTAGAGAAAATTAAAGGGGAAAGTAATCAAATTAATCCCAAATCCTTTGAGTTATTTATCAGTGATTAATTAAGTGTTAAGAAACCCATGATAGTCAGGAGAAGCGCAGATAATTAATTTACCTAATTACTTTAGCAGAAATACTCTGTTTTTTGGACAATTTAAATAGGAAAAATTAGCAAAGAGATTGAAACTGAGCTGAGATATTTATCAAAGTTTAAATAAATATGAGGAAACCTATGATAATTAGGAGAAGCTCAGATAATTTATTTACCTAATTACTTTAGTAGAAATACTCTGTTTTTAGGACAAATTAAATAGGGAGAACTAGTAAATTGATTTCGAATGATGTGAGTTATTTATCAATGGTTAATTAGGTGTTAAGAAACCCGTGATAATTAGAAGAATCTCAGATAATTACTCTAGGTAATCACTTTAGCAGAAATACTCTATTTTTCGGACAATTTAAATAGGGGAAATTAGCAAATAGATTTAAATTGAACTGAGCTATTGGTCAAAGGTTAATTAGATGTTAGGGAACTCGTGATAATTAGGATAAGCACAGATAAGTAATTTACCAAATTACTTTTGTAGAAATACTCTATTTTTAGGATAAATTAAATAGGGGAAATTAGTAAATTGATTGAAAATGCTGTGAGTTATTTATCAGTGGTTAACTAGATGTTAATAAACCCATGATAGTTAGGAAAAGATCAGATAATTAATTTAGCTAATTACTTTAGTAGAAATACTCTGTTTTTATGACAATTTAAATAGGATAAATTAGGAAATAGATTCAAATTAAATTGAACTATTTATTAGAGGTTAATTAAATGTTAGGAAACCAGTGATAACTAAGACAAGCTCAAATAATTAATTTAGCTAATTACTTTAGCATAAATACCTTATTTTTTGGAGAATTTAAAGAGAGGAAATTAACAAATAGATTCAAATTGAGGTGAGCTATTTATTAGAGTTTAATTAGATGTTAGGAAACCCATGATAATTAGGACAAGCTCAAATAATTAATTTAGCTAATTACTTTAGCAGTAATACTCGTTTTTTGGACAATTTCGATAGGGGAAATTAGCAAATAGATTCAAATTGAATTGAGTTATTTATCAGAATTTATTGAGATGTTAGCAAACCCGTGATAATTAGGAAAAGATCAAATAATTAATTTAGCTAATTACTTTAGCAGAAATACTCTTTTTTGGACAATTTAAATAGGGAAAATTAACAAATAGACTCAAATTGAATTGAGTTACTTATTAGAGGTTAATTAGACCTTGGAGAACCCGTGATAATTATGTTACCATCAAAAAATTAGTTTAACTAAATATCCTAGTAAAACTACATTATTTTTAGGAGAAAAATATAGTAAATTAACCCAAAAACCTTTGATATCAATATCAGAGGAAGAACACACCTTGAGGAATACATGATAAATATCCCAACCTTAGATAAATAGTTTAGTTATATCTTCAATAAAAATAACCAATTCTTGTATAAAATGGACAAGGGAAATTAGGAAATGAATTTATCTAATTGCCAAATAAATACCCGAGGTCCAAAATCATTATTGAAGAGTGGAAAAAATTACTTAAAGCATAAATAAGTTATAGAGGGAATATATCATCAAATTGACTATTAAAGATACCTATTTATTCCAAAAATCCTTATTTTTGGGTAAACAAGGAAAAAGAAGACTATTCAATTAAGCTTCTAATGGATTAAGTCTTTTTATAAGGCTGCCAACATGAATCCCAAGAGAACCAAGGGAAATCCTCTGACTGAAGAAGAGGATGTTAGTAACAAGCGAAACAAAGCAACTAATGACCATGAAGCAGGGCCTAGCCATAGGCCAACAGAGGAGAGTCTACCGACACCTTCCCCACAGCACATGGACGAGCAATCCCAAGTGGATTTCTATTATGTTCACTAATAGCTTTTAAAGTTCATTTTAAGTTAAGCATTGCATACGTAAGGTTAGGAAGGATAAACTGGTTGTAAATGGAAGGTAACTTCCATGAAACCCACGAGCAATGATTGTAACTAGAAAAGAAATGATTGGGTTATGACTGATTGACCTAGAAAAAAAATGTTTGACCATCCTTAAGACAGCTTGTCTCAAGACACCTCTGATTCCTTGGAAATATTTTACTCTAGGTAATGAGTAATGATGGAGATACCATCATGGAAGAGTCGGTTACCTCGGCACGTGTGGAGTGGTTACACCATGCTTGTTTATGTTTATGGATAGTACTTTAAAGTTTATCTTAGAGAAACCGCCCGGTTGTATGGGCAACTGGTTTTGGCGTATGGATGCCTGGACTTTGGGTGAAGGCTTTTTCCACCCCGGTTTTTATAAATAAGGAATGGGTGCCGTTTTGCACGCGTGTGTAGATGGTCTTGAGACAAGTTAGTACTGGTAAGAGATACTTCAGAATGATAGTACCTTGTCTTAAGTCTAAAGATGTTGTTTTCTGAAAGAATGTCTTCAATACTATTTTCAAAGGTTGTCTTAATGAAATGCAGTTAGGAAAGTTAAAAGGAATCATTGTTTTAATTGTGAAAAGAATGTGGTAGTAATTAAACAACACAAAAATCATGTGTGAGTGCGGGGTGGTAAGTGGGGATTGACTAAGGTTGTCAATCATGGACGGGTGGACCTGATTAGTCAGGTAACTATCCATTCCCACGCACTAAAACGTTTAGAAACTTCTGCACTTGGAAGAGGAATCCACCAACGGCTGTGCCCTCACATATGCTAGGGGGGGGAAAACGTTGGCTAAGGAAACCTTAATCAGAAGGAGGAAGATATAGGGCCGGAATTTTTTTTTTTATAGTCCCGTTTCCCTTGTGAGATAGGACTAGGTCTCTTCTAGGGCTATAAACCTAAACCATTGTCAATGGTAAGGGTGAATTCCCTGGAATTTTCCTTGTTTAAGGATCTGACTTTAGTAGGCCTAGAGACCTGTCAATGGTACCATCGTGTTTTGGGTGTCAGCGGGATTGGGGACCTTACAGAGAGAAAGGATGGAGGATGCCAATAGAAGATTAGATTTATGTGCAGGTTATAATGTTTTTACCCTCATTATGAGTAGTGACGAGGATGTGGGGCCGTCCAACCGAAACACCTATCTCTCAAAGAGGATCTTATGTCCTTGTAATAAATGCAAGCATGCTATGTGACGGACAAGACGCATTTCTTTGCAGCATGTTTGCGAATTTGGTAACTTCAATCCATCTATTATAGATCAAGTTGTTGCTAATTATAACTCGTCGGAATCTGATACTGGCCAACAGGCAAAAATCTTGCTACCCAATAGATGTGTTCGCAAGCGCTTTGTTCAAGCAGCATATGTGAGGCCACAAGATGTAGCCTCTGAGAGCTTGGGGGATGATCATACAAACCACATTCCCAACGAGGCAATGTTTGATCCCAAGATCCATGAAATGATCGAGACGATCATGGATTCAGAAAGGCTTATCTATGATGATATGAAAAGTGAAGCCGATACACCATTGTATGATGAAGCACTTGTGTCTAGGTTGAAGGCGCTCCTGGTTCTTCTCAACATGCAGACAAAGTTTGGATGGAGTGACACTAGTGTCACAACACTTTTTAGGTGATCTATTACAATGTGTTTACTTTAATAAAAAACTCTAGATGTATAATGATCTGATAGATTACTTACAAAATTGTACTGCGTTTTATTTTGCTGTGTAGATTGCTCATTAAAGAGCACATACTGCCAACAGATAATGTGATGCTAGATTCCAGAGAGGAAGCAAGAAAGATCTTGCAAAAGTACATTCCAGATGGATGTTATTTTTAGAACTTTTCATGAAAATGCTCAAGGGATATGTGCGTCAGAAGGCACGTTCGGAGGGCAGCATGGCAGAAGGTTGGCTGGTATCAGAGTCCCTATTTTCCATTAGAAAGTGGCTAGACGGATTTGATAGAGCCCAGGACACGCTATGGTGAACCATAGATGATGAACGGATATCTGGGATTGTCATGTGCAATCTCGGTGTTGAGAAGAAGTTGATGGAAGATCTAGAGGCTAAAATCAACCGATTTTGCATGCTTCACAATCCAGTGATGCAAAAGTAGATTTCACAATATGAGGATGCAAAGAAAGATCGAAAAAGGGCACGAATCGAGTGGAGACGCGGAAGACGACCACCGATGCATTATCTAGCGGGCCTCGAGAGCCTACCAACATTCATGATCTTAAGATGGTTGCACAACCAATTGAAAAGCGCACAACAGTACGGTGAAGAAGTGACTAAGGAGGAGTGGGAGTACTCTCGGGGTTGCACGATCAAGGTAAGTTTGCAATGTATGACTAGTGACTTTCTCGATGTTTGAACGGACATTCATAATCTTTGCTGGTTGTAGTATAAGTTATACACAGCAACATGGTGTAAAGGTCGACATTCTAGGGTGGAACAGATTGACAGAAAGCGTTTTACTCAAGATTGTGGAATCATGGCAAAATTAGAATAGTCTAGTTGACGACGTTCCTTTGATGCAGATCCTATGGTGGTGGAACTCACTTGATTCGGCACGCTACAAGAGATCTTGAGGATCGATTATAGAGGATTTTTTGTCGACTTGTTTGATGTGCAATGGTTCAAGATAATCATGGAGGGTTGCAACACTACTGTGGGTTGAGGAGAGTCTGGTTTCCTTGAGGTGGATTCAACTAAGAAATGGACTGGCCTAAGAGACACTTTCGTACTACCCGAGCATTGTGAACAAGAAAGTATGTAAATAGTTAACATCCAATTTTAGAAGACATGTGCTTGGAAGCTCTCATATAAGTTATGTGGATCTGGCAGGTGATATTTCATCCTACAAAGTCTGCATCAAACTGGTGGTACTTCATAGAGGTAACCCCTTGTAGTGCACGGATGTATGAAGGCTACCATGTGCCAATCATAGTGGCATCAATGGAGGAGATCGGAGAAGATGCTGACTCAAAAGCCGCTGTGGTGGTGCGAGACAAGCATCAAGCTGCTACTCTCTATGGGGTACATGTAGAGGATCTACAAAATGAAACGGAGGACATTTGTCTAAATGTAGAGCTCTATATAGATATAGGAAGTTATGCTGAGCTATGAGAGAGACCTCTTAAAGCCATAAATATTGTATTTGAAAAATTTTGCTCCATTTTATAATATATATTGTATTCACGTGGCTTTTTATCCATTCCTGTCTATATGCGTCATTGGGACATTGTATTCAATGGTCTACTTGTCCATGTTTTCTTCTCCATTCATTCAATATTAAGATTAAATGTTCGTATGTTTAATGCAGGTATGGATGATGATGAGTTTCTTTGTTCTTTGTCACCCAAGCAGAGGCAGTGGTACGTGGATCGTCATCGCTCTAGAGCACCATCATGCGTTCGTACTCCTTTACAATCTCTCTCTGTTTCAGAGCATTCAACGTGCTCCGAAGCTTCAATGTTGACGAGACAATCTTCACACTCATCTAGGAACCAACGCTCTAGTGGTGGCGGCGGTGGTTGTTGTGGGGATGCCACCACCGATGCCTCGACACCGCCTCGTGTGAATGAGGCTCTTTACCCTCCCCTTCTTTTCCCGCCCCCACATCGGCCACGGCATCGCCATCTACGCCAGGTTTTGCGCGGCTGATGGTCGTTCCTAGTAGCTACACACCACTACCTACTCCTTCGGGAGTCACCCCAATCAACACTCCTCGCTTCGGGGCCTAGACTCCGGTGGAGACACCAGACCTCCGTACCCCCATCGACACGCCGCTAGAGACCCCTGTCGGGACACCCAGGTTCACGTGTCACCGGCGTGGGGGCTTACCTTACTCTGTCAACTTTAGCAACGGCATCATCTTGGATGATGAAGGCAAGAAGGTGATCTTCTGCATGCATGGTCTTTGCTCTCAGGTGTTTAGAAACTACATACTAACACCTGGAGTGAAGTACCAAGTGATTTAAAAGACAGAGTCATCAACATGCTGCATGACGAGTTTCCCATTTCAACATGAGATGACCGCTTCAATGAAGACCTGATGAATGCTCGAATGCGCGAATACTGCAAGCACAAGTGTTTTGAAGTGCAAAAAGAAATAAAGAATTGGTGGAAGAGACGATATTGGCTGGCCAAAGAAGATTGGAAGAATGCGAAGAAAGCAGCACGTGAGAATCCTGACAAGTGGAAGCAATAGAAGGAGGCAGCCAAAGTGCAAGTAGAGGCACGGAGCTCGCACCACTTGGGGAGTGGCAGGTGGGCATCATTTGTGGGCGATCTTGTAAGTGTTTTTGGATTTCTCTTTAGGTTTGATAGTTTAAAGTTTTGGGGTTTTTAAATTCTAGCATAATGGATTCTTTGTATGTTTTTAAATTCTAACATAATGGATTCTTTGTATGTTTTGACAGTTGTCAATGACACGATGTGACCCCACACCGTACGAGCGCGAGTATGTAGGCACGAAGGGCTTAAACGCCCTGATGGACATTCTGAGTTCTCACGGCGGCATGGTTAGTATTAGGGTTTACTCTTTTCTATTTGTTGTATTGTTTTGTAAATTATATGTTTATACATATAAAAAGCTGTCTTATTGTTTTTTTTGCAGAATCCGATAGGTACGCCGCTTGGACACGATGAGACGTTTGATTAGTCGACGTTAGTCTAGCCGTAGTAGCTAGACAGCATTAGTTTCCTTTTGTCATAGCATATGTATCATGAGATGACGTGTATACGTCTTCTTGTAACTATTGGAAAACCATGTATATTTTCTCAATAATGACAATGGTGTTGTAACTATTACATTTGCAAAGTTTAACGATCAAGTGATTTTTCCTATGATGTGTACAATTGTCATTGATTTACTTTCATCAATTTACTTTTGTCAATTTTGTATCTTTATTCAGCAAACAATACTATGGATGATGGAGTTAATGGTTATATTGTCTTGTGGGTGATTAATTTGGGTCTATATCTAAGCTTGCACTTTCTTTCAAAGGTGAATCTGGGCTTATCTTGGATTTATTTAGGTTTACTCTATTATTGAAACATTCAATATGGTTGATGGGTGGCAGGGCATTCAATGCCCTTCCACCAAATTCAATGCTATAAGCGTCGGTATATAAGGCTCTGCAGCGTCTCTATGAACGTTGTTATAGGTGACCTGCGAGTATCGCTATGGTAGTTGCTATATGCATCCTATATAGCGACGGCTATAGAGATGCATATAGCGACAGTTATAGAAACGCTCATAGCAACGTTCTCGTATTGACGCTGTTAGCGACGGTCTTAGCAATGCCAGGGAGTATAAAAACCCAATGTATTTTCGTTGCTAACAGCGTCACAAGTGCACACAACCTCTTGTAGTGTATCTTTTATCAAATATATATTAAAGATAATTTCAAAAAAAAAATTACAATATGGTTTAGGTATATGAGTACTCTACCTTTGGTAAACAGCGTCGTGCATACTCCCTTTCTTTGCTGGTGATGTCTTCTCCGTGCGCTTTTGCCTCGGTCATTCTCTCATTAATCCACTTTGCACTAATGAGATCTGGGAAATATGCAAGGTGTCTAGGTACTGGGGGTGATCTCCTTTCTCCATGTGCTTGTTTCCATGCTTCTCTCTATTGCAAACACCTTGCCTTTGCCACTGTCCACAAGTCCACCCACTTGGTAATAATCTTTGCATTGAGAATACAAAAGTTATTGACCACTCGGGATAGATTCATGTCCATGTTAAGTAGTTTCCCCTTTCCACTTGGCAAGTGTGAAGTCATCCTTGCATCTTCCTCGTCTAACCACATGTGAAGCTTTGAAGGATCAACTTGTGCCAAATACTCTGATATGTAAACAAATTCCTCTTGAATGATCCACCCTTTGGCCATACATGCCTCTGGTTGAGACCGTAGCCGCAAAAAATCTTTGAGAGTCTTTAAAAACCTCTCTAAGAAGGACATCTATCATGTGTGAACTATTCCACATATAGCGATCTCCTCCACCACGTGAACCAAGAGGTGAATTTGACTAACAAGGACCGATTAAGGAAATGCATCTTCAATGGCACACACAGTTTCTGCTGCAAGTGTTTGAGCAGCAGGGATAGCATCTATTCTAATTTCCTTGGAGCTCACAAATCTACAAGAAAACACACAAGGATACACAAAGTGCTAGTTGAAATTATTGTGTACATAAAAAAGGTGTAGTTGAGTGGAGTCTTGTGGTGTACCTTACTAGCTCTCCTAGTTAGAAAATAGCATCCTTGACTTTCTTGTCCCTACATATACACATACTCATCGGCAGAATGAACTACAATGTAAATTAGGGGAAGGGAAAGTGAGTAAAAGTCATACATACAAACTATAGATAGAACAGGGAGTATGAAGATTACCTGGAGCATCTTGTGCCAATCATGGGACTTCAACCCATACAATTGAATGCTTCCACTCTTCTTTGCTTTTGTGAAAGATCCCTTTAGCAACCTCATGTATCCTATTGGTGTGCGAATAGAGGCAATGGTACCCTTCACCTTGTCTAATTCCTCTTTGGCTAGCATCCATGGTGCTTTAGGAAGCACAATCTTTCCATTTGGGGCACGACGTGGAGTAGCAAATACGGGGAGACATTTTAAAATCCTCAAATCCTCCCTCGCACCCAAAGAGTCCTTCTTGCCAATAATGTGGTCCCATAGTGTTTGGGCTACATTCTTGAATATGTGCATGGGATCCAAGAGGTGTTGTATTTTTAAGTCCTTCCAATATGGAAGCCTTAAAAATATGGAATACCTTGACATACCTTTTGGTGGAGGACAGGGAGCCGGATTGTTGTTGTGGTGTTCTTCCCAAATGGTTGCACAATCTGCCATCGTGAGCTTTAGAGGGGTCTTCCTATTTGTTGGATACTTGTGCTTGTTATGCCCTTACGATGGTTGTTTGGATAGATTACCTTGCGCAAGTAATCGGGCCTCTTTGTCACCAATGATGACCCGCAAGTAGGACATGCATTGTGCCTTGATGTAGACAACCCTGCATAATATCATATCATTAGAGAGATGAGTGAACTAAAGGAAGAGATGGAAAGATAGAGAGAGAGATAGAGGAAAGGGGGCCGGTTACCAGAAATCTCTCCAAGCCTAGGATAGTCGTGCATAGTAAACATAAGGATTCCCCTCACAATGGCCTCTTTCCCCCCTTTGCAAGTGAGACATTGACAATATGAATGCCTCTCCATAACTCCTCCAAATCCTCGATGAGGGGCTTGAGATAGACGTCAATGTTTGACACTTTGTACTTCCCTGGCACAAGCAAGGAAAGAAGTATATTGCCCTTCTTGGTTGTCTCCCATAGTGGGATATTGTACTTGAAAATCACCACAGGCCAAGTGCTCCATGAAGTAGACTTAGTTCCGAAGTGGTTGACACCATCACTTGCTAACACAAGCCTCAAGTGTCGAGGATCCAACCCAAACTCTATCCATTGAGTTTTGTTGTGCCTCCATGCAGATGAATCAGCAAGGACACGCATCATTCCATCACTTGAGTTTGGCGTGCCACGCGAGAAGCTCCACGATAGACCTGCTTTTGAACATGTTTTGGATGCGATGAATTAATGGAAAATGTCTCAAAACCTTGCGAGGTAGGTGCACCCCACTCACTTCGGTCTTGTATCGTGCCTCCCCACACACGAGACATGAGGTAGCATGTGTGTGCTGATTGCAATATAGCATGCAATTGTTGATGCATGCATGGATGCGCTCATACTCCATTCCAAGTGCAATGACATACGATATAGCTCGTCGACGATCTGGAGGCATGTGGTGATCTTTTGGCAACATTTTGCCCATCAAACTACAACAAACAAGCGTATTAGTATAATTGCTAGAAGACAACACCATAAAGCGAGTGGAGAGTATATGAAAGCCACATTCCATACTTACAAAAGTAGTGCATCGACACTTGCATTACTCCAACCGAATTTTGATTGCAAGTTGAGGACTTCCAACGATGCTCGGAGCACCGAGTACCGTGTGCAGTTGTAAAGAGGTGTTTGGGCACTTTCCATCAATTTATCCTCCATTTCGGCAGCTCATTTAGTGCAAGGCTGACAATCCTCCTCGCACACATCACGCTCATGAGCTAGTAACTCATTACATATGTTGAACATGTGCTCGTCCTCTGTCTCAAAGTGTGACAAAGACGCCATAGGAGCTCCCGAAGTAGAGCCAATGGGAAGATCACCATGCGGTGCACCCAAATTGCCCATTCGCTCTTGCCTCTGCTTTTTGGCCTTGCGCATGGATGCACCACCACCGAACACAAACCAATGGGGCACCTCCTTAAGCGACGGGTGAGTCGTGCTCTTATCTCACCGAGTGCATTTTTGAGGATGCCAAAGGCCTTCGTTCTTGACGTGCTCCAAGGCAATGCGCCTCAAGCGAGCGATTGTCCTTTTGCACTTGGCGCAAGGACAAGGGAGTTTTTCCTTGAGCCATTGATCACGCTCAGGGCCTCCAAGGGAGCCACGATTATCCCAATCAATGTCTTCCACACGCGAAATGTTGTTTATTTAGTCATGTGTCCTAAAAGAATAATAGTTAGAAAGTCCCTAAATTCCATTAAAAAAATTACATGAAGTTAAGTTCAAAGAGAATAAACGACAATGAGTGCTAAATTTAATTTTAACTAAAAGAGAACTTTAAAAATGCAATTAATTAAAAAAAACACTACAAAATAAAGTATCCATAAAAAAATAAAAATCTTCATAAAAAAACTCAAAAGGCTAAAATATGGAATAATGGATAGCTAAGGGTAGAGGGGGTGAATTGTACACCCCCCCCCCCCCCCCCCCCCCCCTCTGCAACCTCGGATTTGCATGTATCCATTTGAAATGACCCATGCAAGGTAATAGGTGCAGCAATATCCGCGATAATACTTGGCACCTAAAGTAGGCAAGGAGGCAGAGTATGCCGCGTTTTTGCTGCATACTCTGCTCTCCTTCCTCTCTGCCATCACTCCCTCTCCAATCTCCTCCCCCCCCCCCCCCCCCCCCCCCCCCCCCCCCCCCCCCATCTCAAGCACACCATCAACACACACACACACACACACACACACACACACACACACACACACACACACACACACACACACACACAAACAGACATGCACGTTCGTGTCAAGGAGGAGTTCGCGGAAGGGGATTTTTTGGGTTTCTCATTGGAAGCTCGACCTAGTTGGCAACCGCGCTACAACGAAAGGTAAACACAAAACAACGCTCCTCCCCCTCTTTACCTTTTTTTTTCCCTACTACTACTACTACTACTACACACACACACACACACACAGAGAAACATGCATAAACCCTAAAAAAATAGAAAAAGTAGAGATATCATGACATACCTCGTTCATTTCCCAAATGGTTGCGTTGTTGAAATGTTTCTTTATGTGTGGTAGACAAGAGATGCTTTTTTGGCAATGGTTGTGTTGCTCAGCTTGTTAGATTTTCAAATGTTAAAAATTTTAGGTTTGTTAGAGATAGTGAATGTTAGATAGAGATAGAGATAGTGAATGTTAGATAGACATGTTAAGTTTGTTAGATAGAAATGTTATATAGAAATAGAGAGACAGATGGAGAAACAAAAATTAAAATAAAAATAAATAAATAAATAAATATATATATATAGAGAGAGAGAGAGAGAGGGAGAGAGAGATATAGATATGGAGAGGGATAAATAGAGAGAGGGAGACAGAGATAAATGGAGAGGGATATATATATATATATATATAGAGAGAGAGAGAGAGAGAGAGAGAGGGCTAGAGGGAAAGAGAAAGAGAGAGAATTAGAGATATCCGTCCGCAGAAAGAGATAGCTAAAGAGAGGAAAATAAAGAAACAGGGAGATAAAGAGCAATGCTTGTAAGCGGAGCAACGATATTGTGGTGTGCATAGTGCGGGTATGGTCCTGCTTCTGTAGAGTGCTATGAGAAAAACGTTCTTTACGTGACATCGACAGACCCTCAAAAATTACTTTCTACTCTCTTCTCCTTAATTTCTCTCTATCTCTCTTCCTATCTCTTTCTCCCCACTGAATAGGCATTAGGGTGGACATGTTTTAACGATACCGTACCTCAGAATGGAGGCAGACATGCGTGCAGAATGGAGGCAAAGTAATCCCTCGAACAAGGAGTTGTTGTGAAGAGATGTTGTGCAAGAAGCACAATAAAGAAGCTCTTCTTTATAGCACTCTACAAAAGCAGCGAGCACTCTCGCACTGTGCACAACACAAAATGATGGCTACATGTACAACCATAACTCTTTATATCTACTCAAAATGATGGCTACATTACGTATATGTATATATATTTGTGTGTACATATATATTTTTTATGTATATGTATAGGCACTAAGTATGGGAGCATAGCACCCAAAGGTTAGACGCTTCCTATTGGGTATAGTCCCTTTTTAATTGTGGTGTTGCGGTCATTGGCCCACTCCTGCTTGGATTACCACAACGTACCTTTGGTTTTACCACGGTTGAGACTGTGATGATATATTTAGTGAGGTGCCACTTGACATTTGGCACTACTAGCCTCTACTTAGATCTACTAGTATGTATATGTATCTACGTGTTTGTGTGCTAATATACTTGTGTACGTATTTATACATGAGTGAGTAGGGGAGAAATATTAATCTTATATTGCTCTTTGTGATATAGATGTCAGACGAGAGACAACCTAGTGGGGAGCAGCCAGCTGGCTCTTCTTTTCATTGGTTCACATCCAGGTGGGCTCCCACCCAAGGTGGACATCGCCTCCAGTGGACCCAAGTCTTGAGTTGATGAGAACAAGCAAAGAAATAAAGAATCTCTCTGGCTAGTTAGCCCTAAACCATGAGTGTCATAGGTTTATTTTTGTTATTTGCAGGCATGGTCATCCTACACCTACCATTCTCAGGTTCCTCCAACCGTAGATCCAGACCTACAACTGACTCTCTCTTTACAAGACCAGTACCTCCAAGAGAGAGAAAATTTGTTTGGTCACTACACTCCGCAGTAGCTTGCGAGCTACAGTATTTCTCCATAGACTACACCATGGGGGAGTCCGGGAGAGACTCCTTACCTATAGAGCCTCGTACCAACGACACCTCAGTCTACAACCCCTTCTTATCGTCCTACTCCCCTTCCATCGTGGGGTCCCACTCCCATCGCATCACAGGGTCCTAAGCCACTCCATTCCACTCTTGCTTTGCCAGAGCATCATCGACGAACTTCCTCTAGCAGCGTGCCAGAGCGTGCCACCCCTGATGTAGAGGACGAGGATACTGACACACCCGTGCCAGACACACGTGGGTGCTAGTACATGGTCAAATATGGCAAGGAGGTGGACTTCGACACAACACAGGGCTGGGCATTTTGATGCCATCTATAAATTCATATACTGTTTTAATAATGTTTAAGAGAACAACTATCTGATCATGCATGGTACATTGAGGACGCGATGTTAGCAACGTTTTCCAAATGTCCCCGATCAATATTTTTCACAACAATGGTTGGAGGGCTATATAAAGACATTTCTAAAAAACAAGCAGTGAAGTGTGCTGTGTGCAACAGCCAACCAAGCCAGACATCCAGACAAGAGCTAACGCGGTGGCAACATGACAGATGCGGAGTGGGAGTGGGGAATTCAAGAAAAGAGCGATCAAGCCGCGAGGCTCATCATACAGACAACAACGCGAGGTTTGCGCCAGACAAACTTCCACACACTATGGCTCTGGAGGCAAGGGAGCTTGGAAAGACAAATATGTAAGATTGATTAAATTATAACTCGATCATTGATTATTAAGATTGTAGTCGATGATTTGTTATTGCTAACTTAGGAAAATATCACTCTTTCTCAACCAACTAGAGATATGGTCAAGTATCGGGAGCGGGAACGACATACATAATTTGATACTTGGTGATGGTTGTTTGAAAATAACCACATCTCTCGTGAGCAGTTCGACGAAGTGGCTGGATCACAACAAGCGGTAATTTTAAACAAATAATTTTGTATCAATTGATTTGAGTTGTTGATAAATGTTTGATTTGGTTTGGATTTATGTAGAGCAAGGTGATCAAACGTACGTGCCTCTAGACGACGATGAGATAGAGGAGTATTAGATAGAATAATATTTTGTCCAAACTTTCGTAAAGTCGGACCAATGTGACACAATGTATATACAACTATTTACTTTTTATTGTAACTTTTTTAAATAGTTGATATTCTGTATATTAAATTATCAAGGTAAAGTAAATTCAATTTCAATTCTTCCAAAAAACAATTGATGTTTCTTTGGTTTTATTTATACTCTTCCAAAAAAAATTTGATGTTTCATTGTTTTATATGCAGGTCAAAAATAAGGGTTCTCATTTGGGGCCAAATGAGCACCTTTATTTTTGAATGGCTGTGTAGCGGCAATAAGTGCGGTAATAGAAGCGGCAACTATCGCAGTAATAGCAACGGGTATATTGCTGCGACTATTACCTCGCTTATTGCTGAGAAACCACTACCGCGTCCATAGCCGTGGTTATTTCCGCTCCCGCAATTTTTTCTCTCTCCTTTTCCCTTTGTTTTTCCGCAGCAATGCTAGCGGTTATAGATAACTCCTCTTATAATGTTAGCGATCGCACATTCAAATGTTTGCAGCATAGCTGTCGGGCATTAACATAATGTCAATACTCAAAGAAGTGAGTCGGATGGGGTACAGAGACTCTTTGAGGGTGTCAACCTCAAGAAATGAACCTAGTGACATAAGCTATCATCACCACCAGCAAACTATCACTCTCTAACTTTCTAGGAAATCTGCCTATATACTATCTCACCTCTCTAGGTCATCGTGCCATTTTGTTGACCAGATGAACTTGGAATGCAACGGAACTTTAGGAGAGCTATAATAGGCCTATAGGCACTATCCTCCAAAGTCTCAAGGTCATCTGTCAAGGTATTCAATTCCCGATTTGTGATGGTCCAACTCATGAAATCTGCAACAAAACAGTCCAGATAGGTCTCCCTATTGTCTAAGAACACTCTCCTATTGTCAAAATGCAAAAAAAAATTCATTTTTGCACTCAAAACTGTAGATTTAGCTCACGGACAAGTAGTTGCAAACCATCATAAAACTGATAATGATTATACTTAAATGAAGAGCAAGAGACAAGGAACACAATGTAATCCTCAAAATAAAATTCTCATTACTAGATTAAGAGAAAGATCAGTTACAATGTATTGCTCAGTAATCACTCACCATCGTATGTATCATAAAGCTCTTCAAAACCTTGGATAATGTTATAATGGTTTTTTTAAAACTTTAAAGATTTTGAGCTTTATACCTAAGCTTCTCATATGACCAATGACCATCTTACAAGGCTTTTTTGGGCTCAAGATAAATTAATACCTCACTGAGTATATAGAGTGTAGCTTGAAAATTATAATTTCTCTTTATACAAGGCTTTTTGGAAAGATATTATTAGTTACATCAAAATTGTGGGCTTGGAGAAGGTGTGGTCAGCTAGGAGGGTGCCCGTCAACTGCATCCATCAAACACTCCCCCCTTCCTAGCCGTTGAAATTCCTCGTGCAAGCTTTGTTCTTTGGTGTTTAGTAGTCAAACTTTCGCTTTTCCAGTGTCTTTGTGATGCGAGTAAATTTGGTAGCTTGAGCTACTATGTCTGCTTGTATCGAGAGATCCTTGAAAGGGTCATTGAGCATGGCACTCTGGTATGCTATGTGTCTAGCCTATAGATCTTTGGTCAGGGGGTTGAAGATGGTGAAGTCCATCTCGAAGAACCCTGTCATGAATGCCTCCTCAAATTTCTGCATGTAGTGCGAGGGGAGGAACATTATTCTAGCATACATCACCATGAGTATCTTTTTGTTGGGGACTTCAATTTATAAAATCCATGCAATGTGTTCAGTTCCTTCAAGGAATACCTGGCAAGGATGCGACGTTGCATCAATATATTCAAAATATTGGATATAGGTGATTGTCATCTTTGCTATCTTTGTGAGCATCTGGCAAGTGAGTTCCATCACATGCCCCATTTGAGAAATCACTGCATTCATGGTATGGACCATCTAGGACTCTATTGGCTTGTAATTATTGATCACCTTGGAAAGCATTGCGTAATTCAAAATTGAGGGCCTCTTGCTCCTCCATGTGTACTATCTCTCTTTAGATCGTCGTCTAGGGATTGGACAGTAGGTTGGGTCGATCATGAGACGTTGTGGTGAATTTCTGTACATTGTTTCATGTTGTGGCCTTTTCTCAAACCACTTCCTTCTCCACAAGGGCTAACTTTCCAAGATAAGAAGCACCTAACATGTGGTAATTGGCACATCCTCATAGTCACCCTTTGCATTTGGTTCCAATGATGGTAAACGTTTCTTACTCCACAAGATGGCCTCCTATTTCATCAGTGGGAGTGGTATCATTTCATGGCCAAAGTTTTTCACCACCTCATTGGGCTTGATCATCAATATGGCCATTGATTCTAGCACTTTGAGCTCATAAATCATGTATTCTTTGTGGGATTTGTCTTGCATGTCTTCTATCCATTTCTTTAGTTTCAAATGTGCATTTGTTTGTTATATTTATTCTTCAAAATCTTGAAAACCTTTCCCAATTGATGTGCTTTGTATGTCCATTGGGGGTAAATCTGTGCTTTCAAACTCAACTATTTGTTGTGTGGATTGAGCGGGCACAATACCCTTTGATTGTAGGGCATTGATTGCTTGATTTTTACTTTGTAGCTCCTTAGCATGCCTCTCCACCTGGCTAGTCAATTTTGCTTTGGCTTTGGCTAATTGTTCCTATAGCTCCTTGATTTATTACTCCCTTTGACTGTGTGTAGCAATTTGTCCATCCAACAACATCTGTCTTTGTAGCTTCTCCTCCACCAGCTCTGCTTTTGGTGCTTTGATTTCTTCTATTGTGGCTGTTGGAGCTTGATATGTCAAGGCAGGGGCAAAGAATTATTGGATTGCCAAGAGATTTCACAATGTGTACTTGACCAATCATATGGTTCACACAATTTGGAATATTTCTTTTGTTCACTTGCCAAGGTCTCCTCTAGATGCTGATGCTCTACTTGAAGCTCGATGTTGGCCTCAATTTTCCATTTTAAGTCTTGGAAGATGTTGGCCATGCTACTTGTTTTTCTCATCCCAAGGCAGCTTTGAGGTTTTCATTATCTTCTCTGCAGGCACTCTACTAGTTGGCGTAGCCTCTCAATATCTCTGATGGTCGCATTGGCCTCTTCTGTGGCGTCTCTGGCATCTAGCTCCCTCAGATCAAAAACCTCTCTTTGGGATTGAATTTGGAACCTAATAATTTCCAGGTGAACTTCTAATTCTAAATCTTTAATGAGTTTATCGGCGGCCTCAGCTTTAGCTCTCAAGAGATGTGGTACCTCTCTACTCACTTGAGTCATTGGTTGCTGCAAGCTCTTAGGCTCAAGTTCTCTTCTTTCTTGATTTTCCTTTGGCTGGTCTTCAGGTTGCCTTTGTTCCTCCTCCGACTTGACTTGATCTGGTTTTGTGGTTTCATAATCCTTGTACTTTGCTTGCGTTTCATGTTTCTTTTCATCAAATTTTATTCTATCTCCTTAATCTTTGACTTCTTCTTGTTTGTGGTCAAAGAGGAGTCTGAGGTTTGGATGAGACTTGTTGTTGCTGCTCAATCGCAGATCTCCTCTCCTCTTGCTACTTTGTGGTAGTTGTGTCCTTAGGGGAATCTCATTACTTCAATTGTTGACTTCTTGGCAAGTCCGTCGAAGATTCTAAATCGGCCATTTTTTGTCATTTTAGTTTGATTTTTCTCTTTGGTTGGCCTTTCGCTTTAGGACATCATGAAACTTTTGCGTGTAAGACTCCACTAGCTCTACTTCTACAACTCTTTTTTGTGTTTATGCTGCATGATCTTTTAAATCCTTTCCCCTTTGATTTTCTCAAGCTTCCTATCAAGATCCACATCATATTCTTGATTGTCTTTAGAGGTCTCTTGTTTTCTGCCAACCCGCTTTTCTTTTTCCATTTTTCTTTGAGCTTGTGATTTGGGAATTTGCTCCATTGTCTGTGTTTTCTTTTGAAACAAGGGAGCAGTGATATCCTCTTTACTAGATTGATATTTTGAGGGAGCGTCATGCTTTCTACCTTTGATTTCTCCACTTAGCTCAAAGTCCGACTTCGTGGTCTCACTATCCTGTGTTTTGACCCTTGAGCTTTGTCCCCTTGTCCTTGTCTTGGTGGGAGTTGTAGATGCGTTGCGAATCAACTTTACCTCATGATTTTCTATGTGTAATAGATTCAATTGTGATGGCCTTTGG
The DNA here is from genome assembly GCF_014529385.1 of Adiantum capillus-veneris. Lineage (NCBI taxonomy): Eukaryota > Viridiplantae > Streptophyta > Polypodiopsida > Polypodiales > Pteridaceae > Adiantum > Adiantum capillus-veneris. Next base: position 104,263,578 of record NC_140953.1, read on the forward strand.
TAGTTGATCTATCATGCCCAATGCTTGGTATGGTATCCTGGTTAGCACTGGGCCTGCATTCATATTCGTCTTGCTTTTGTCACTTTCCTTGAGGTTTTATTCGACCAGGTTTTCAAGGATATAGTTCCCTAGGTCACACATGGTTACTCTTCTTTCTTCCAACCCCATAGCCATCACCACTGCAATATGGAGATTGGGCTTTGTGTATCTCGGTGGCTTTTGGGCTTCAAGGTGTTGTGAAATAAGTCGTCGTGGTAGCTTTTTCTCTAAATATATGAGGTCTTTATAAGTAAACTTATGCCTTTGTTGCTTCAAAAAATCCTTGTCATTGTCAATTTACTTTGTTCTGCTGAGCAAGTTATGTGTTGCTGGTTGGGAGATGGAGGGCCTCATTAATTCGTTCATATGTGATCCTCACTTTTACCATAGCTCCATCTTTATCAGTGAGGGTGGCTTCACCATTATACTAAATTGAGCTTATTAGTCTATGTGCCCTTTGTTAGTTGGTGCCCCAAGATGGTAATCTAGAAAACCCATCCAAATATAGGCACCTTGTTCCCTCTAGGACATCTCATTGCTGGTGCAGGGTCCCCAACTCCTTTGGCAAGATAGTTGTCTTTACTTTGGTGTCATTTTCCACTTGATGTATGTCAATGAACACAATGGTAGGTACTTTTCTAGCTCTTCATCTATGATGTGGGAATTTTCATTGGACAAGGATATCCATGACTTCATAAGGCACCGATTTCCACTCCTTCTGAGCTTTTGAGCGAGGCATCTTGCTACCACAAAATCATTTTTTTAGGATTGGAAACTTGTTGAGATGTAGTCGAAAAGTCAAAAAACTTCTGAACTTGACCATTCAAAGAAAAATAAGCATAAATTTCTAAAAAAAACTCCAAATTTGACCAAACTTCACCAATGTGACTAGGACAACTATGGGCACTAGGTTGATGCGCCTCAATTCTGGATCTGAGATACATGGATCACGATCCATGTTGAAACACATTTTGGGAATCTTCTTGCACCATCTGATAAATTATGTTATGGGGATGCTATGGTTCAAAACGTGTTACAGAATAAGCCGCACATTGCGGTCTTGTGGATGTTTGGACATTGCGGACTAGGAGTTCATGCTGCTTTGGGACAGTTATTCATGGGATATCATGGGACAAGACGGGGTTTTGCATCATTCCCGATCTACACTAGAGAATCAGGTGTATTTGGGGGGGCATACCAGTCTTTGTGGCTATCTTTCATGCAATCAATATATCATTCTTATGTAATTCTATGTTCTGTTACATATCAATGAAGAAGATGTTGTTCTGTTCCTGTGTATTGTCTTCTATTCTGTCTTCATATACCTTGTTATTTATATAATGTAAGGCAGTGTGAGGGTATCCATTCCCGTAGTGCTTATTGCTCCATTGTGGGGCATAAGGCATTACATCTGGTGACCATGATGCACGATGGGTGACGTGCTATGAACATGCATGCGCACTAGGTCATAGGGTCCTCTTGAACCTGCTTTTCCAATTGTGGGGAGATGACGGAGGCGAGTCGGTTCGGATGAATTCATTTTTTCCATACCACAGGACAAGGAACATGTGTCTCCATCGCCAAGCCCGGGGTGTGGTTGGTGTATTCGGCATGCGTGGTGTACTCTTCGTATTCAGCCATGTCCTCCTACTGTGCGCTCTCCCTCACCCACTCATGTTACTCCACCACCCACTCCGGATTTCACCGCCATCGTCCCCGCTTCCTATTGTTCGACAGCTTTTTCCAAGGGGGGTCTAGTTGGGCAACGGACTATGGCATAGCTAGTGGCGGTTGGTCATATTAAGTATAGTTGCTTTCGAGGTCTTTCAAAGGAAGAACCTGATGCACATTTGTGACAATTTAATAAAGTGTATGGATAGAATCATCCTGGCGCTGTGGTTCCTCTCCATCAACAATCAGTGTTTGAATCCTCACTTTCAGGGAAAGCTGCAAAATGGCTGTTAGAGTATCCTGACAATCCCTTTCAAACATATGTCAAAGGGTCCAGAGTGTTCTTGCATCAATTTAGAATAGAAAAGATGGTTCCTCAACATTTGGAAAAGCTTCGGATGTTACGTCAAAAGTCATTTCCAGTAGAGGATTATGCTGCAAAGTTTGGGATGCTTTTGCAGTTGGTACCTCAGGCACAACGGCCAGCAAGCCGAGGTGTTAAATGATTATTTTCTACGAGGACTTAATAAGGATCTCAGAATTGCTATAAAACCATTGGATAAGGTAACCACTCCACTGGATAATGTTATTGCAAGGGCTGTTGTAGCAAGAGAGGCTTTAGAGGATTCGGAAGCACCAAGGAAATCAAAGAAAAAGGATCGTAAGAAATCTCATCATAAATCTCAAGGAAGTGGCAGTGATAGTTCGGAGTCGGAGAGTGCAGACTCAAAATCCTCAGATTCAGGTAGCAATGGTTTGGTGAAAGAATCAGAGGAAGCAACTTGAAAAAAATCTCAACGTCAAGCGATCAAAAGTGTTCCATCCGGATCGATGGAATCTTCTGCGGTGGTTAAAAGTCTAAAGGAGCTGTGGTGTACTCAGTGCCGGAATCTGGGACATGCCACTCAAGAGTGTGCAATGAATAAAAAATGGTGTGTGATTTGCATAGCCAACACCCATAATATAGTGGAATGTTCTTACAATGGTCGTGGCCGTAGGAGTCATGACTCTTCTACATGGCAGTCACAACAGTCATGGCATGGACAAGAGCCTTCGGTGGCATTGACCCACTCTCATGCATGAGAGACGCCTTTTCAAGGACAAGCCGGTGGATGGGGTCAAGGAGGGGGTTCCAGTCACTTGCGGAAGAGGTGGCCAAGATCCTAATCGAGTGCCTTTTTGTTTGGGAGATGGGCATTGGCGGTCCGAGTGTTCAGAGGCTATGGAGTATGATCGGAAGAAACAGGAACGTGCTGCTGCTGGAAAGCAGCCGAGTGTGGCTATGGTTCAAATTAAGGGACTGGACAAATCAAACCCGATGGTTTCGCTGATTACCCATTCTGGCAAAAATGTGGTACCAACAGCCAATGTTAAGCTCCTGGATTGGGCAACTCAAGAAGATGTATGTAAAAAGACTTTAACTTGGGTGCCACATTCAATATCACCATTGCAATCATCCGGACCATCGCCCTCCTCTCCCAAAAAGAAAGAGGGGAAATCCGAAACAAGGTAAATACCATGGAAGTGGATAATTGGGATTCTATTTGGAACTAGGTTCTAGAATCACCATTACAAGTACGATTGGGATAGTTATTGAAATTGGTTCCAAATTTTCATAACACTTTGCTGAGTCAGAAGCTCAAAGCAATGAATGAGATGGAAGTTGATATTGCAACAGCTGAGGGTGAGTGGGATGATTCAGTCTTGGTGCCAACAACTAGGAAAAAGAATACACGCATTCCAGAGCTTTCAATAAGATATCATGACACATATATGGACAAAGTACTATTAGATAGAAGTGCGGGAGTGAATATTATTACTCAAGTGGCTTGTGAGTGCTTTGGTCTTAGTGATTGGGAACCTGCACCCTTTGTAGTTCGCATGGCAGATCAGAGAAGTGTACAGCCACTAGGATTACTCCGAGGCATTGTGATGGATGTGACTGGGTTGTCTTTTGTTGTCTCGTTAGTAGTCTTAAATATTGAGGATCACAGTTAGGATTATCATATTATTTTGGGGAGACCATGGTTATATCAAGCCAGGGTAAAGCATAATTGGGAGGCAAATATGTTGACAGTTAAAAAGGGTTGCAGGAAAGTTCCGGTGATGTTGGAAACATGTAGACAACCAGTTCAGGCAGCATGGCGTGTGATAGCGGAGATGGTGAATATGGTGGAATAATTAGAAGAGGATGAAGAGGAGAAATTTTTGAAGGATAACCCGGATTTAGTTTCTTTCTATCTTGCAAATATTTCTATGCTTTTGGAGGGGAATTCTTTAGGGGACCCAGGAATAGGAGAGCCAGGGGGGCAAGAAAAATTCTTGCCTATTTTTGAACCATTGGAGGAAATTATTAGGCAATAATGTAAGTTTGAAGCACAATGAGTAAAGTAACAAGGGTAAAGGAAGATGAACTGGAGACGGTCTTTCTAGGAGCTCAAGGGGAGTGTCAGCGCATTCATATTAATAAACAGCTTGAGGCAAGTTTTTTAAGGAGACTTGATTAATTTGTTGACAAAATTCAAGGATATTTTTGCATGGGAATATTCCGATATGAAAGGATTGGATCCAAAGATGCAGTGCCGGTGAAGCAACATTCATATAGGATGAATCCCAATGTGTCGAAGAAAGTCAAGGTGGAAATTGATCGCCTGTTCAGGTGGGTTTTATTACCCCTATTGACAATCTCGAATGGATTTCTCCTATTGTGTGGATTATAGAAAGCTGAATGCAGATGTTGTTCCGGACCCTTTTCCTCTTCCATTTCTGGATTCTATTTTGTATGATGTGGTAGGGCATGAGATGTATTCTTTTCTGGATGGGTTCAGTGGATATAACCAAATTTGGATGGCTGAAGGTGACCAAGCTAAAACAACTTTTATTACAGCATGGGGCGTTTTCGCCTGCTTAGTAATGTGGTTTGGATTACGGAATGCGCCCTCAACTTTTCAAAGGGATATGTTTCAAATTTTTGGTCCCTATTTGACAGATTTTATGTGAATCTTTCTTGATGATCTCAGTGTCTTTGGAGCGCAATTAGAGCATGTGAAGAAATTGAGGTTATGTTTTATGAAATGTAGAGAGGTGAAATTTAGTTTAAATCCTCTAAAATATGCAATGACACTGCAAAGTGGAAGATTATTGGGTCATGTAATTTCTAAAGATGGCATTTCAGTGGATTTGGATAAAATAGCAGCAATTATGGAAGCACCTCCGTTGGTGAATTCAAAGGTGTGCAATATTTCTGGGCCAAGCTCATTGGCATGGGAGGAATTTGTGGTTTGTCGCGCATTTGGCAATCCCTATTAATCAGGAAACACATGCCAAAGTTTTTGAATGGATGCAAGAATGTGATCTGGCCTTCAGGAGATTAAAAATTCAGCTCTCCAAAGCTTCGATCACGATCCCTCCAAATTGGGGTCAGGATTTCCATGTTTTTGTGGATGCTTCTGACAGAGCTATTGGCAGTGTGCTGATGCAAGAACAAACTCAAGGGTGGTTTCGACTTTTCTATTATGCCAGCAAAAGATTATCATCCGCAAAAAAAATTATTCAGTTACAGAAAGAACATGTTTAGGGATGATTTACTCGGTGAAGAGGTTCCGTCATTATCTGTTGGGCTGGCGGTTTTTCTTTCATGTACATCATTCGGCTCTTTTATATCTAGTGCGCCACCAAAATTTGACAAGAAGATTGGCTCGATGGGTGCTCTTGTTACAAGAATTTGATTTTGAGGTAATACATTGTCCCGGAGCCCAGCATGCGATTGTTGGATACCTGTCCAGGCTAGATTTAGACGAGCTGCCGACGGGGGTTGCTGATGAACCCTTTGCAGAAGTTGACACAACAAGTCAAGTTTGTTTGGTCTGATGAGCTTGAATAATATTTTTGTAACATCAAAGTCATTCTATCAGAGCTACCAACATTTATGCCTCCTTGTTGGGAGTACACATTCTTTGCTAGCTCTAGTGTTGGGAAAAAAATAATCGGTGCTGTTTTGATACAACACGATCCCCACAGTACCAGGATACGACCCATCTATTTTTCTAGTAGGGTCATGAATGCCTTGGAGAGAGGCTACACGGAGGCAGAACTCATGATGCTTTCTCTCATGTTTGTAGTGAGAAAGTTTAGATCCTACTTGCTACCAAAACCTTTTGTAATTCTCACTACAGAAAATTTGTTCCCTTGGGTGTCATCTCAAATGAATCTTAGTACTAGGATCTCAAAGTGGATTATGGAGTTGCAAGAGTTTCAATACTCTTTCAAGGTAGAAGATAGTGTGCGTGCACAATTGGCAGGGATTCTCACTTATAGGGTGCATAAAAAGGAGATTAAGGTTCCTGAAGTAAAGACCCTACCATTGCCACCACCTAAAAGTATTCCTAATGCTTTTACCATGTTCTTTGATGGAGCTTTTTGACGAGTCACAGGAAAAGCGGGGGGTTAGTGCTGTTCAACCCCAAGTGGAGAGGTGGTCATGAAAGAGAAGGTCAATCTACCAGGTTCAACTAGCAATAATGAAGCAGAATACGACACACTACTTCATGGTTTGAAGATGTGCATTAGTCAAGGTATACAACATCTCATGGTAAAGGGGGATGCACTTCTCATTGTGAAGCAAATATTAGGCATTTGGGCATGCAAGAATGAAAGCCTCAGGACAAAGGTTCATGCCATTCGTAGATTGTTTAATCAGTTTGAAGAAGTGCAACTATATCATATTTCTAGGAAACAAAATGAAGATGCTGATTTACTTGCACAACAAGTAGCTACATGTGTTGAGAAAGGAGTGCAGGTCATCATGGTGGCAAACAGTTGTCAAGCAACCGAGATACCAAGGGTTGGAGTCATTGGCTCCCATTATTGGCTACATTTTGGAGGGAGATTTTACACAAGACTTCACTAAAACTCAGAAAAGGAGACTCATGAAGAAGGCAAGTTTCTATCTCTTCCTAGAAGGATCCCTCTATCAGAGAGGGAAGGATCAAGTGTGCAGAAGAGTACCAACTATTGAGGAAACTCCAGCCATTTAATAAGGTTTGCATGAAGAGGCATGTTGTGGTCATTTTGCCCAAGAATTGACTGTGAAGAAGATTTTGCTTGCGGGGTATGTTTGGCCAAGCTTGCATGTGGATGTCCAAATTGGTGTAAAAGTTGTCACAACTGTCAGGTAAATGGAAATAAAAGGCTCGTGCATGGTCCAAGGCAAATAGTGCTTGCAAATGAACCCTTTGAAAAGTGGGGCATTGATGCTATGGGTCCTTTGCTTAGAACAAAGAATGGTAAAATCTACATTCTACTGGTTGTGGGCTACATGACTAGGTGGGTAGAGGCTCAAATTGTGGCAATGGTAAATGGGAAAATAGTGAGCAAGTTTGTCTACAGTAATATTTGTTGTAGATTTGGCACACCTCTGGAGATTGTTTCTGATAATGGTCCAGGGTTCAAGAAGGGTTTACTCAAAGAAGTTTGTGAAGAGCTTCACATTCTAGAGTGCTTTATTTTTGTGAGCTTCTAATTTACATCTTTTTGAAAAGATTTCGGTCTTTTCAAGTTGTGGGTAGAATTTAATTTTTTTCTGCAGTTATTAAAAATTTCTTTGACTTTCTAATGTCATGAGACTTTTATTCTATTATTATCAACCTATACTTACTTTCCCCGTTCAAACTTTTCAATTTCCACACTTTAAAATGTTTATTTTCCCATTCCACCTCTCAATGTTTTAGCCTAGATTAATTATAATCTTTTTTCTTTTTCAAATTGTAGAGACTTAATGAACTCTTTAAAATATACAATCTACCCTCTTATTTCATAAGACAGAGTTTCAAGTCAAGGCCCAAACTCAACAATAAGTGTATTGTTTTTAAAATCTACATAAAAGATTTGAGCCACCATTCAAAAGTACCTATAGCACATGCATTCAAGAGGTATTTATAAAACCCCTCTACACACACACACACACACACACACACACACACACACACACACACACACACACACACACACACACACACACTTTACCATGAATTAAAAGACCCCTTTTCCTTTAGATAACTGTAACTTTTTTTTCAACTTTTTATTTTGAAAACCCTATTGTACATATAATTTTGTAACTATTTGATATATAAAAAAACCCCCCTCTATGTGAACACACGTGCTACACTTACATATTCTAAGGTGGATCCCTCAAGAATTTGAGCTCAAGTGTTGATTTAGTGGACCATACACATTGAAGTTGGTAGTGCGGCATTGAATAAAAATGTCCAAAAAATCCATATTTAATAGTAACCTTGATTACAAACAGTAAAATTGTGAGGAGTATGTTGAGTCCATGGATGTTGACCTTCATCTAATAACACAACCATATCTTCAGATGCTCCTTATTTTAAGGAAAAACATAATCACTAAGCTTAGAGTCACCATCATTAATATATTTAGTCCTTTTGCCATCATATGTAACATAAGTTGGTTATAAAGTAGTTTTTTCACTTCCAAAGACACAAAATTTTAGTTGCCAAAGGAATAAATTATTTACATAAGTAAGCAAAACATCTTAAAAATAGATATCTATTGTGTCAAGGTTGTAGAAAAGGGGTAAGAAGAAGTCCACAAAAATCCATTTGAACAGATAGATATTGGGTAAGATTTGCATTCTATTTTCAAGATTTACCACTTAAAATCAATATAGGGTGGATGTCACTTGAGTCTTTCTACACATCTCTCTAGTTTGAAAGGCAAGGGCATGAGAAAAAGCCTTATCTAGCTAGTTGTAGAAAGATTGATTTCTCTTTTGGAGGGACCCTTGGACTTGATTTCAAATGACTTATGGTGGTAGATACTATTAAGGATACTCAATGACAATGAATATGTAAATTCTTCCTTCCTTGAGGTGCAAAGGAACAATTAAATCACATAAATTTTGTGAGTGCTACTAACCCATTAAAGCTATATTATGGTGGATAAGTTCCAAATACTCCAACATTTTTTGACATTTCTTGTTTGTTGGTGTGTTGTGATTCCTTGGTAGGATAGTACATAAAGAGGATACAAATTCCAAGCCTAAACTTTTTGAATTAAACTCCTAAATCCATGTCTAACAGATATACATATCTTTCCTTATGTATGAAATGATGTTAACGTACTCATGGCAAATTTATCTTGTCCTTTGAGTTCCATTCCACTGTGTATGTATTCAATGTTTTTATTTTATATTTTTCATTGAGATGAAATAGGAAATTGAAACCAATGGATGTTGCAAGGGCATGCAATGTCTTTTCCATTAATGCAACCAAGAACTTTTTTGTTTATTGTAAGTCATAATAACAATTGTGAGTGGAGATGCTATGTAGGGAGAACATTTCCAAAAAGACGATGTACGATTAATAGAAAAAGACCCTCTTTCCATATCTAGTAGCTTCAACCAAGGGCCACTTGTGTGCTTTTTCCCTAGAGGGCACCACCCAAGGAGGAAATGTGACTTAGTGCATGTTTTTGTTCTTTGGCTTATGATGATTTCCCTAGACCATATTAGATATACAAGCTCCGTGCTTTCATGTACAATCTTCTCCCAATGCCACTCAAATCCTTCGATCTCACCATCCATTGTCATTTCCCACACTATCATTGAGTTGCGTCTTTTGTGTTTTTTTCCATAGGAATCATTTGATGGGCTTTAGAAATTCTTTCCAATTGTATTTGGCCATTTTTAATGTATGGGGTTATTAAGGAGATAATCATAGAAACTTTGCTATGAAAAGGGAAAATTGTATACTCCCACCTTCTCATGTTAATTTTGTTCTTATTCAAGACCTAGTCAAATATTTGTTTGTCTGAGGTGTCCACCCCTAGTGATGCATTGAGGTGTCTAGACGCTAAACACTTGTGGCTCTTGATATAATCACCCTTAGCCATTTGGCGGGGTTAAAGGAATCATTTTCAATGAGTGAAATCAATCTTATTTTTTTGATGTTACACTTAGAGACTAATGCAATTGCAAAAATTTGGAGGATCTTGTGTGTTCTTCTTAGCATCTAGGAGTTCGCTTTTATGAAGAGCAGAGAACCGTCAGCAAACAATTTCACAGGAAATTGTTTACCCCCGATAGCGAGAGTCCTTGAATCTCCCCATTTATAGCATTTTATTTGAGTGAATACACAAGTAGATATGAATCAATTGCAAAGAGTAGTGAGACAAGCTGGAAACCTTGCTTGATTGATCTCTTCACTTCAAACATTCCTACTACATCAACTCCCACCTATCTGCCATGTGCTCTACCACTCTCTCCCTTCTCATTCCCCTACCCTATGCTCCCCATTTCATCGCCTAATTATCTAAATAAAGCTTGAGGTTTTGTGAGTATGTTTTCTTGCAATGTTTTGCCCATGTGAGGTGTGCGGAATCGCCACCTAGTCTTGTGTTTTGGAGTGAGCTTGTGTATGTGTGAAGGGTGTGCGGATTCGCCATCCTTTTGTGGTGCCTAAGTACTAAGCCACTATACCCCCTCCCTCACTCTCTCTCTCTCTCTCTCTCTCTCTCTCTCTCTCTCTCTCACTTGATCTCATTCCCTTTCCTCTTCATCATTACTCCCAAGCATCCATCTCTCTTGGATGAAAACTTTGTTATGGTGGTGTGTTGTTTGCGTCCTAGCCGGTGAAGCTAGGTGGTGCCCCCTGTTTGCTTTACCATGACAGGCTCGACGCGCGCCATTCGATCCGCGGTGTTTTAGAGGCCGTCAGGGTTCGGGGTTCTCTTTGCTTCCATCAGAAGCAAGAGGGTGTCCTCCACAACAGCCCGCACCACTCATGCAGAGTCAAAGTCGCTCATGCAACTCTCAACAAGCAAGGTTGTAGGGATCTGAATTTCCAGATCTGACATGAACGTGGGTCGAGGAGAGATGCAGAGCTGCTATGGCTGCGTCTCTTGAGAAAGTAGCCTACTTGGAGTGCAGCCACGGAAAGCTTCATGCAGAAGCTGCTCGCAGGCTACGAAGGGCCTTGAAAGCCTGGTTTATGTTGCAGCAGTAGGGATAGTAGCTGTTTTAATTCAAAATCAATCAGAATCCAACGAATAGTATCTATTTTAATTCAAAATCGATCAGAATCTTACGAGCTTCTCTCTATAATCTCCTCTATCTTGTTTGCATATGTCGCTCTCTGCATGCGATTCTCAGTTTGTTGAGAGACTCTCTCTCTCTCTCTCTCTCTCTCTCTTTACTTTGGCTCTGTGCATGTACGTTTCAAAATTCTCTCACATCTCTTTGAACTCCTTTGTCTGTTATCTCTCTCTACTTTGACTCTGCGCATGTACGTCAGAGGTTGTGCATGCACCATAAGATGCTTGGCAGCTTGCGGTGTGGCAACAAGATGAGTGCATGGTTGCCTAAGGAAGCCGAGCTGCCTGTGATGGGGCTGGAGCACCTGTTTGAGGATGGGATGCTGTCAGTTCTTGCCCTTTGGTCTTTCGCTCGAGTGATGGAGCTTGTTTGGAACAACACGACCTCCTCTCTTCTCCCGTTTCAGCGATCAATCAATATTTGTGTAGGATCTCGTTAGGGGAGCGTGGGGTGGGGGTGTGCAGCCGGGTTCTATTAGAATGCAGGCGACGAAAGAGGCGGCGCCCAGGTATTGTGGAGAGATGGGATTGGGGGGACATTCCAAAGCATCTTTGGCCTAATTGATTTTTTTAAACATCCTCCCAGTATGTACGATTGTTTTACACAGAATGTAAGAAAGTGCGTGTAGGAAGAAAAATAGAGGATGATGGGGGCATTGAGAGAGAGAGAGAGAGAGAGAGAGAGAGAGAGAGAGAGAGAGAGAGAGAGAGAGAGAGAGAGAGAGAGAGAGCACTCAGAGAGGGGGCGTTGTGGGTTGTCCTACCCTCATGAATAACGACTATGCAGTGAAGACCCAAGCCAGCCATAATTGGCACCCACAGTCACACAAACACACACACGTAGAGAGAGAGAGAGAGAGAGAGAGAGAGAGAAAGAGAGAGAGAGAGAGACCATCATGGGATTTTCTTCACCTACACGTGGCAGCCCAGCCTCGTGAGTCGTGGTTTGCACGCTTTGATTTGGTCCCACCACATAAGAATCGCCGCCTCTACTGCATCCAAAAGCACACCCATAACTGATAGGTCAATGAGGGAAATCGACTCGTAATAATGTGCTTCCTACATTGCAGCTCCCTCTCTCGAGACTAAGTGACATGGGCATGGGAGGGTGGGATCTACGATGTGGACCGCCTTGCACACTTCTTTAAGTAAATTAGGGCTCCCATACTTCAAAAACGCATGCAACACGAAGTGGCTAGGGCATGTGTCTCTCATGGGTGACGTCAAGGGTTCAAACCCCACGCCCGCAAAATAGGGTGCCCTAAATTACTTTTGAAACGCGGGTACCCTAGATTAATTTTTGTAATCTAGGGTACTCGCATTCCATATCTATGGCCCACAATCCCCCCACCGTAGATCACACCCTCCCACGCCCGTGTCACTTAGTCCCGAGTCCAGTACTAATTGACGCCGCAATTTTAGAGGGGATCTATGGTTGAAAATCGAGGTCATGTTTTGGAAAAGATAAAAGTCGTCGATTTCAAATGTGAACCTGATGTAAACTAGGTGTGAACCCGAGTGAACGTGAACCATTGTGAACCTGCATGTGAAATCTGCAAGCTATGTGCACTACATTAAGGTGGTGTTAACTAGATGTGCACTCAACATTGAAGATGCAAGTTGTAACTGTCTACCTTCACCTAAAATTATTCCATACCTGCAAAACACATTGGGAGCGACCGCGCCATGAGAGGAGCCGTTTGTGGGGTGATGCGCAAGTGGGCAAGGGGCATGCAGTGACTTATGATTTATCAACAAGCACATCAAGATAGCTTCAATATGCTACAACGCCTTTGTATAATATTTCCTTAGCGATTGTTCTATTGGACGGTACTTGTGTACCTTTGTAGACTTTCTTTACGCACTGCTACTATGATGTGCTTGCAGCTACAACTCAATTCCTCATCCACACCGCAAAATAAAAACAAGTTCTTGATGAGTCCCATGTTTGGGCTTACATCCCTTAGAGTGTGAAAGGGAAAAATATACCCAAAAAGGGCAAAGCCAAAAACCTCTGGGTTGTTTTTCGCAGGAGCACAACAAGCGTCTAAAGTTTCTTTCTAGATACAGTGTATGGGATTGGACTGTAAACATGTAGTCACTCATGCCTAATGGATGGAAGCTTAATGTATTTTGAGAACACTATTCTTGCTTGGTTTTTCCTTGTGGGTTCTTGTGTTGAATATGGAAATTGTGAGGTAGAAAGGTTTTCCTTTAAGTGTGTATTGTGTCGTAGTACTTATTCACCATATCAAGTCTCTAAATGAGTAATATCTAGTATGGTATCTAGGTTATAGAGAGAATAATTGTATACATACAAAGCAAGCTAGGATGTAGCATTCACATAAAGTATATAAATATGTTTTAAACTACAAGATCATGAACTTAATACTCCTTATCTTAACAAGATATTTCCAAAATTTCATTGAGACACACAAAAACTTTGTTTCAATTCCAATAGGTGTTTAGTTTGTTAGACAACTAAAATTCGTTTTTATTGTTGCATGTGACAATGGTTATGTATTTATCTCAGTTTTTCCATGGCATTTATTGTTTTTTTGGATGCTCAATGTCTATTTCATGGATACGATTCATACCAAGATTGGTTGTGATATGAAAACATTGCAGTATAATGTGATATCCAAACATTACAATATGAAGGAAAAAAATAAATACAACCATGCCAGACTCCATGGCATTGGCTATTATTCTTCTAACATGGTTCATAACTAGCAATCCATGAGCTACCTCTCCTCCACTTCAGTAGCTACTCCAACCTGATCTATGGGAAAGGTAGAACCACTTGGAGGATAATATATCAACTTTCTATGCAAGACACTGATAAACTATTATGTTTTAGAAGCATTTTACATTATGCAATGCAATGCATCTAGCACTTGTAGACTTTCAAATATCCTTTCAGACTAAAAAATGTCTTGATCTAGACTAGCAAATCAATTAGCTCTCACCTTCTTTGTGATGAGAAAGGCTACATTATGTATTTAGTAATCTTAAAGTTAACCATTAATAAATACGAGAAGAGACACACATTTATATATAGCAAGTATATAAAGAGTTTTTTTTTGTGGGATAGAATGGTTGTACATAGTATAAATTTCTGATATGTGTTATGTATTAGCTTAAAGAATCCAAAGAATATTTTGAACTCACAAAAAAAATAGCTATAAAATTATGTTGAAAGTTTGTACATTTGGGAGAATTTCCATGTACATCCAACCTATATGAGCACACAATTGAAAAAGCACCAAATTTATGCCAAAAGCTCTAAATTAAAAGCTAGCAAATTTATTATCCCCCACATTCTACATCGTCATAGCACACCCTACTACCCACAGTCAAATGGTTTGGTGGAGAAGGCTAATGGTGTCATTGTAGGCATCATTAGGAAGATGGTGCAAAACAAGACAAAGCTGTAGGATGAATTTTTGGATGGTGCCTTGTGGGTGTATCGAACCACGTATAGGGAAGCCATGGAGTTCACACCATTTCACTTGGTCTATGGTCCAAAGGCTTTGGAGTCTATCGAGCTCAACATCCCAATGATACATCTTCATGGCAGAGGTGCACAAGATGATGAAGAGGTATGGATGGATCGACTTCTTACACTAGTGGAGCTTGAGTGGAAAAGAGAAGCAGCCTATTAGTGCTACAAGAGAAAAGCTACACAGGCAGGCAAAGGAGAAGCTTGACAAGAAACTGAAGGACAAAGATAACAATGAAAGAGATCTTGTGCTAAGGTATGACAATCGACTCAGTAATCGTTTTGATGCCAAGTTTGAAACTAGATGGTAAGGACCATACATAGTCAAGAAGGCTTTCAATTCAAGTTACTATCAACTTATGGACTTGAATGGGAAAGAGCACTCTAGGAAGGTAAACGAGTATCGTTTGAAGCCCTATTTGAGTCGCCTTCTACCAAAGAATCTACCAAAGATGTGTCAAAAGGAAGCTATCTTATGTAAGTATTGTTCCATGAAGCATGAGTGTAACTCCAACCAAAATGCCAAGGGGTCGAACAGTGAAGATCTCCTCAAGGACTCTGAATCACTCTTTTTGCAAAAGATGCTCTATGATGGTACATGAATATACCATCATCATGGGGGAGGTCTAATGAGAGCCGTTTTTTGGCTCTCTATAATCGCCATAGTGAGTTATCTCACCCTACCAAAATCACCTAAACACTATGGCTATTCTTACCTTTTCACTGTACATAGGCGTGTGTGAGTTAGGGAATTTTTCCCATATCTTTCTAAAACATTTAGCTAACTAGTCATTGGGCTAGTTGAGCCAAAAAAATAAAAAAAATAAAAAAAATAAAAAATATTGTAGCCCAATTTTGTGTATACATTTCATTATACATAGGGCCTAAATATAGGGAAATTTCATAATTATTTTGGTATTTATTTAAATAGTTCTACTTAGGTGTGCGTTATTTTCCTATATATGCTATGTACATTTACTCACCATTACCATAATATTTTTACCTACGTATTCTATAAAAAATCATTTCATGTAATCTTCTCTTATTTTTGGTGTGAATGCACTCCAACGAAAAACCTCAAAAATACCTTTCACCACAGTCCACACTAAATTCCTATTTCCTGGAGGTATGTTTTCTTATCTCTCGAAAATAAATATACTTCAATAAAAACAAATGAGGGTCCCCTCATTTGATTCCTTATATTTTCATATATCTCCTTTTTCCATTTTATATTTATATATAGCTGACACTATTCTAGATTCCATAAATTGTTTATATATACTAGCCTGTTTTTTCCCATCATATCCATGTATTATATTTGTGAATCATCCACAACCATGCACATTTTTTAGGTCATGCTCTAACGCAAGGAGGGGCTCACCTTTGGAGCCATATGCAAATTCAAAAAAAGGGGGGCCACTGAAGACTTTTTTCTGAAGAAAAATATGTATTTTGGTGGAATTTTTTATATCCATCTCCAGTTTGAATTTGAAGCGGTGGTCAAAAGAGAAAATGTGGACCAAGAGCTGAATAATCAAACAAACCTTTTGGTGATGTTTGGAGCAACCACTGGTGAGCGAGGATTTTTTGAGTGGACCCCAGTCTTCCCACTTTTCTCACAAGTAGCGCACAGTCTTCTCTCACCTCTTTCCACATTTCTACACACACACACTCATTCCTGTCAATATCTCATTCAAATCTGCACCTTCCATGGTTTCTCTAACCTTCTTCACCATTAACCTCCCCTCTTACTCCCATAGCTCTCATATGAGCTCTCCATGTACATACACCATCTCTATGCCTCTCTCTATTACTTTCAAAGTACAATTTCGTCTTACCCCTTTTCTATATACATGAAATTCAGCATGTAAACCATGTTTAACCTCTGGAAATCAAGAGATCTTATCAACCAAATTGCCATTTTCATTGCGATAATCAAACTTGGCGGCGGTGGCGTAAAGAAGAGATGAAAAAGAAGAAGATCGATAGTCATTTTGAGAAGCTACACAAGTAAGTCAAATACTTCTTCAAGCTTCATCGTCACAAGGATTTCCTCACTTCATTCAACCATCCACCCCATTGTAAATATATCATTAACTTTATAGTGATTACTAACACTAACCACTAACATACTAACACAAAATCCATTGACCTAACTATAAAAGACACCTCACCTCAAGACATGTGCATAGTAACTCTCTCTCTTGACCTAACTATAAAAGACACCTCACCTCAAGACATGTGCATAGTAACTCTCTCTCTCTCTCTCTCTCTCTCTCTCTCTCTCCCCTTCCTTAAAACTCTACTTTCACCTTATCCACCATCAATAATTCTCTCTTTTGAGCGCACATCCATGACTCAAGCAGACGAAGAAGACCCGCAATGTTTTGATATTCAGAAAAAATCATAATCCTGATTTGTTAGCTTATAAATCACTACAAGAGGTACTTAATATTAGCGACGCTCGCAGTGCAACACTCAAATGTGAAAACCCACGGCGTTGCTATAGGCGTCGCTATGCACGTCCCTAAGTTATAAGTAACTTAGCGACGCTCATAGCGACGCCTATAGCAACACCGTCAGGGGTAAATAAATAACTGAGAGCGTTCGAAAACGCAGATTTCAGATCTGAGTTTTCGACACGCGCTCAAGCAAGCGAAGGTAACGCATGCTCTCCCTCTCTCTCTCTTTCTTCTCCACACACACATACACGAGGAGTGGAAAGAGATCCAGGTATGCTACTTCCCTCTCCTCACTCTCATGTTCCCTTCCCCTCTTTCTCTCTCCCTCTCTCTCTCTCTCACACACACACACACATTGTGTTTGAGAGAGAGAGAGAGAGAGAGAGAGAGAGAGAGAGAGAGAGAGCATGCATAAACCAAAAATTCACACACAGATGCATAAACAAAGAATGCACACACACAGTGGGAGGGGAAAAGAAAGAGAGAGAGATAGAGAGAGAAAGAGAAAGATATAAAACAAAGAGAGAGAGAGAGAGAGAGAGAGAGAGAGAGAGAGAGTCTTAACATCATAGGAAACTATCCCAAGAGACCTTAAAGATCTAGTCGACTAGGAGTTCAACTCAAGACCTGTTATTCATGAGGCAAATAGCATAACCAATCTATCATACATGGGTGATAGAAAAGTTATACCATTTTTCTCCTTTTATTGGCTTGCACACACACCCACACACACACACCCGAGAAGAAGAGAGTTTAATTTAACGTCGTAGGAAACTTATTCAAGAGACCTTAAAGATCTAGCCGATGAGGAGTTGAACTCAAGACCTATTATTCAAGAGAGAAATGGCATAACCAATCTACCACACTTGGGTGATAGAAAGGTTATACCATTTTTCTCTTTTTATTGGCAATACCCACACACACACATGAGAAGAAGAGAGTTTTAACGTCGTAGGAAACTATCTCAAAAGACGTTAAAGATTAGGTTAGATGTAGACTTACGTTAGATTAGATTTAGGTTTATTTTTAGTTAGATTTACATTTGATTAGATTTAGGTTTATTTACGTTAGATTTAGATTTACGTTATATTAGATTAGATTTAGGTTTATTTATGTTATTTACCTGTTATTGAAGAGAGAAATGGAATAACCAATCTACCACACTTGGGTGATAGAAAGGTTATACCATTTTCCTCTTTTTATCGTTTAAGATAAGGTTAGATTTAGATTTACGTTAGATTAGATTTAAGTTTATTTAAGTTAGATTAGATTAGATTTATGTTTAAGTTGAGTACACCGAAGGATTATACTACCTACGCGTTTGAGAGTGGTGTCCCGGTCACTGCGTCGAAGATGCTTAGGAGTGACCCGAACACTGCGTCGGGGTCACCTAGAGGCCTGGATGATGAGCATTCATTGGACAGGGTTGCTATAGTTCACGAGAGGGACATGCCAAAGTGATACTCCTACCCAGGGATTTCAAAATGACGTGATCGCACTATAATTTCAGGTTAATAACAATAGAAATGCAAAATAACAAATATTTTGTTACTTGACATTCACCTTTTTTGATCTCCAGGGAGACCTAGAGACCGGCTCGTAGCTCGCCGGGCCCGCCGTGGCTATATAAAGGTGACGCTGGTGCTTGTCTTTTCACAAAAGAGGTACATTGAAAAGTCTTCACCAAACTTTCTGGTAGCTTCTCAAAGTAGTGTAGCAGTAATTTTTTAAACCCTTCCTTATTTTATTGATGTTTTTTTGAGTTTTTTGCGTTAAAACTTAAAGGTGATCTTATGGAGACAGTGCCCCATCCACATGGATCTTTCACGACGCTTGTAGCGCATCAAGAGGAGAAAGGAAAGATCCCTGTAGACTTTAAATGGGAGCAGCCCTCTGAAGACGAGAAAACACGTATCAAGAGCCTATGCAATCATGCTCCTTCGTTGATCGATGCCTTGGTGAAGGCATTGCGATTCGCATATGACGAGGCAGTGATCCACAATGATTTCCATCCATGGAACATCATGTTGGACTTTACCAAGGATCTCACTCCCCGTATTGGAATAATTGATTGGGGATTGGCTTTGCGGGTTGGCTTAGAGACACAAAAGACCAACAATACGGATGAAAACTGGCAAAAGCTTCATCCTTGGTGAGCTCCTGAGTTACTAGATGGAAATCACCCGTGCCCATGGACCAAGGCCACGGATGTGTACGCCATAGGATGGGTGATGTGGCAATTTTGTAAGTTTTGTGGAGAGTTCTCTAACTACTACAGCACAGATTGGTTCAAACATAAGGTTTCAATGGAGGTACAAGGCATATCTAGGATTGTTGTGGAAGGTTGGGTGAGGAAGAAATCCACAGAGAGAAAGACCTTGGCACTTTTGGACGAAGAATTAGAAAGATTTGAAGCCCAACGAGAACAATGCTTACGCCCTCCCTCTGAAATGAGTGTAGCCTTTTTTTGATGGATATATGATGTACTTTATGAAGCAGGGTTTTCTGAGACTTTGGACTTATAAAAACACTTTTAAAATTTGGGTTTTATGCGCCATGGATGATGTATGAGTAATAAAAACACTTTGTTATATCTCAATAGACAACAAATTTTCTATGAGTTTTGTTTTTTCTCTTAAGTTTCAAGCAATAAGCCACATGGAATCACTGATTGTCATTGATTGATTTAGAAAATGGTGGTTACTCTTATATCAATTGATTGTCGTAAGATGGTGGTTATTCTTATATCAATTGATTGTCGTAAAATGATGGTTACTCTTATATCAATTGATTGTCGTAAAATGGTGGTTACTCTTATAGCAATTGATTATCAATAAGTTTGTATGCCGTAATTGAAGTATAGTGTTTAATCAGGATATGGATAATGATAATCAAAGAGCTAAGCACGCTTTTGAGCGTCTCAGATCCATGTGTCAAGGTGGTGGAGTGAATGACACCGCTCGAATTGCTGCTCGTTGCTCCCAGTGGGCCAACCCAGTGGGTACACAATGGAAAGAGGTGAACTCTAAGATTGACCAAGAAATGGTCAAATCCATATGGCCAAGCGTTGCAGATGACAACATCAAGAAATTTCGACTCAAGCTATCACAATGCATTAATGCAGACATATGAGACAATGGAGAGAACATATATCTCCATATTATGGCTCATCCTATGCATCATATGGATTGTCCATTGTGGTTTTCCAAGATGTTATACATACATTATGTCTTGGGTGAAGCAGTGGACTTCAGCTCAAGGACACCTCATATGACGGTGTCAGGAGTTTTTTGGATCAAGGGATTGTGCATATGTACATACACATGCATGGCGTATTGAATAAAGGATTGCCCATTTTCCAGAGCCAGGTGGTTACGTGGGGCCCACATGTGTACAGGTAGGACAACGTGTACATAGTGCATCGATTTTCATCGTTACCAGTACCAGTGTGTTTTTTCTACAATAATGAGGAGTTGGTAGCGCGTAAAACTTCTCGAGAAAGCTATCCGCGGGCCGACGACATGAGGTAAGCAGGTGCGTCAGATGGCATTTAGTGGCATCAGGAGGGCGAACACGGTCAATATTTGCACGCGGATGAGTACGGACACAACGTGGGTGTTTTCTTGTGATACTTATGCAAAAAGGTCATCATGAGGACCACTTTTTGGGGCCACTCCACGTGGTGGCGGGATGCATTATTGAAAAGAAATGAGTGCCAGGTGTGCGGATGATGAAAAAAGGTGACAACTATGCACTGTGAGGTCAGTTTTTGGCCTGTTCGGGGTCTGTTTGAGGTCATCTAAAAGGCCAAGGGTGCCCAACTAATAAAGCTAAGTGTGGGAACTGAAAAAACAGAGAGAAGACCAGAAAAAACGTGGAGAAGAGAGGAGGAACAGCCGTAGATGTGTTTTTGGGATTTTTGGAGCCTGTTTTAGCCGTAAACTGCTCATCCAAGGTCGGATTTGAGCACTTTGACATTGTAGACTAGGGTTTTGGGACGTTCCGGACACGATGGCGCTGTTTATTTTTCCAAATTACTCACTCTTTTTCTGCTATTTTTGCTGTGTAAGTTTCTCTTATGAGCGAAGCTTCTGCTGCAGTTTGTGATTGTATCTGGTATATTTTACCCATTTTGTGTGATCTATTTGCCCATTGGTGTTGGCCCAAGCTCATTTCTATCTAAACATAAGAAGTTCTCCTATTTTGAGCTGAGTTTTTTGGGCGTGTGTGTGTGTGTGTGTCTGTGTGGAGTGGGCAAGTGGGTATTCTCTCTCCCCCCATTCCATAGGTGTGTTCCCTGTCTCGGCCAGGTGTGTTGTGTAAGCCGAGTGGTGCCCCATAGTGCGCGTGTGTATCTTTCCAAGAGTGTGTGTTGGGTCGTTATAAAGGCGTTCTGTGTGTTTCCATCCCGCTCACATTCTTTTGGCGCCCCCACGGAGGATCTTCTTCGAGTACCTTCTGCTTTGAGCTTCAAGCTTCGAGATTCGGGATTACAGGTTGCAGGTTACAGGTTACAGGTTACAGGGACAGGTACAGGTACAGGTGATTCACACAGGTACACGTAACTGGAGTATAGTGATATACTAGCAGTGGTGTCACTTGCAGCTGTTGTGGGTATGCATCATTTGGCGCCTGTTTGAGCGCATTGTCTGCTAGATTGTACGTTTCTTGTGGAAACTACCATTGTACGCCTTTGTGGAGCCATATTTTGTTATGTTTGGCAGTCCTCGCCATTTTTGAGACTTGGTCTCGAAGATAGTCATTTCTGAGACTTGACTATACGCGATTTGCATTAGCCTTCATGTGAGGGTTGATAGCGTGAGGTTTTATTGAGCTGGGGGATTCTCAAATGTGGAGATCCTTTCGGTGATATAGGTAGCTGGAGCACCCTTTTCGTGAGCTTGCCATAGGCTATGTACTAGTGAGTCCTATTTGATGCTCGGGTTCTATTGTTGACAGTTTATGCATACATATACAGTCTATATTTTGGGTTCTTACTGCTCTACTTCTGGGGAAACTCTGCCAAAATTTTTCCAAATTGTGATGGCT
Organism: Adiantum capillus-veneris; assembly: GCF_014529385.1. Classification (NCBI taxonomy): domain Eukaryota; kingdom Viridiplantae; phylum Streptophyta; class Polypodiopsida; order Polypodiales; family Pteridaceae; genus Adiantum; species Adiantum capillus-veneris. The sequence continues at coordinate 104,285,415 of NC_140953.1, forward strand.
GGTTTTTTGGTCTTTTGAGCCATTTATGCTGTTACGCTGCTGAAATTTTGGCAAAATTAGAGGATAAGACAGGTGTGCTTGCTTGGGAGCTGCATGGTTGGCTTTAATGGATGATCAAAATGTCCCTCAATTCACTCCTTTTCATTTAACTCAAAGAATCCAGATTAATGTTCATGTGCCCAGGAAGATCTTTTTCCAGCAGCATAGTCTTTATGTTCGGGCCAAGAAGATTACGAGAGATCCTGGAATGTCCTTTGCCTGTTGTAATTCCGATGATTAACTATCCGATGATTAACTATGAAAACTGATTTGATGTGCATGTGTTTGTCCTTATCTAATGCTTGAGCTCCATTGAAGTTTTTGGGAACTGAGTCAGTCAAAAAGGTTTGGGTTCTTGTACGTGTGTTTGAAGGGGTTCTCAAAGCATAGTAGCTTGGGTAGCCATGGATTTCTCTTATCCGGAATTTCATGGAAGAAGTGGTGAAGATGCGGAAGACTTTCTGGAGCAAGTCAAGGTGGCATGCATAAGCAACAATATGTGTGATGAGGACAAGATTTTGAGGCTATTTGGATTGCTCTTGAAAGATGAGGCCCGTGTTTGGTTCAGGGATTTGGAAGCTAAAGAAGCAGTGGCTTCTTTAGCTTGGTTCAGGGATTTGGAACCATAAGATGAGGCCCGTGTTTGGTTCAGGGATTTGGAACCATAAGAAGAAGCAGTGGCTTCTTCTTATGGTTTGAGTCTTGACAAGTTTATAGAAGCTTTTTTAGAGCATTTCCAAGTTTTTGAAGATACAAATGCAGTATGGAATGAGCTCAATGCTCTTAAGCAAGGTTCTTGTCAAGGTGTTGATGCCTATATACAAGTTTTTACAGATTTATGGACTCGTTGGTGTGTTGCTCTTAACACTAGAATGGTAACCTAACAGGACATAAAAGTGTCCTTTCAGAGTTTTGGGAAAAATTTCCAAAACCATAGTAGATCCACTCATTTTGAAAAATCCTTTTTTGAGCTTATAGTTCAATAACTACTACATATGGAAAAAATGAGAAACTTGTAATTTTTCTCATCCCTTGGTCACTACAAGCCTCCAAAGTTGAAGGACCAGTGCATTTTGCCCAAAACAACAATTTCTTACCGTTGATTGCATATAAATAAGAGTGGAGATTTTTGTAGGACATTATATAAAATGCCCGGTTAACTTCAATGGGTTGGTGACCAAAACATATGGTTTCTTTTACCTCACTAAATTTTTTTTGGGAAAAAAAAAGGTACAAAAAAGTTGCATTTTTGCCATTCTGCGGACCTAATCAAAGTTTCTATAGTCACGCTCAATACAGATACTATATACATGTTTTCTTAGTTCCCTTTGGGCCTCTGAATTCAAAAAGAGCCATGGAGCATGTCAAAAGGATAATGGATTTCTTACAATTGGAACCTTGGGGGCAATGATAAAGTGCTAAATACAGCAAACATGAAAAAACTGGGTTTAGCATTATGACCTCTAGAAACCCATAGAACCTACCCAATATCTAGCCAAGTTTGTAGTCTATCATTAGACATGGTTACTACCTAAAAAATACACACAATTGGCCTAAGAAACTAGCAATATTGAGAAAGTTATATTTGCTACTCTAAAATGTATCGTATTCTTCAGCAATCAAAAAAATCAACCATCATCATATACTATGCTATATATCATATTAGGTCCCCCAAAACTCAAGGAAGATTATGTTATACATTAAACTTACACAATCAAAATTGAATTTGGATATCAAGAAAGACACCAAAAAAATCATAAAAGTGCTAATTTTGGCCAAAAAACAGGATTATGCATTTTTTGTAAATTGGTCATAACTTTCAATTTTAACACTTAGCTCTCCCTACAAGCATCAAAACATGTTGAGAACTATGAAGGCCTAACCTCTAGCCATCTAAACCTCACAAACATGAAGTTTAGAGTGGTATAGTTGCCAAAAATTGAAAAAAAAGCCAAAAACAGGACCCGTTTTTTCACACAATTTAGGTTCAAAAATGTTGTGCAAGAGTAAGGTTAATGGTGAGATCTATACTCAAGAAAAAATGCTAAGTTTTTTTCAGCTCATAAGGCAAGTTTGTGGATATATAGCACCTAGAAATTCATTTTAATACTCTTCAAATAATTCAAGCAAAATGGTCACTTAACAGGACACAAAAGTGTCCAAGGACATAAAAGTGTCATGTTACCATTCTAGTGTTAAGGATGAGATCCCCCCTTGTTCATTGAAGAAAAGTTCTTTTGTTGATGGTTTGTCACCTTGGTTGCGGTTTGAGGTTCAGTTGAGGACGCTCGAGTCTTTTGAAGATGCGGTATGCATTGCAAAGCACAAGGAATGGAAGTTTAAGCGTCTTGAGGAACATGGTATTAGTATAGGTATGCATGTGAAAAATGGATTTGGCATGGAAGATGAAGTTAAGCCTAAGCAGGTGAAAAGTAGCCTATCCTATGATGTTTCTCGTTTCTTCCCAAGGTCTATTGTGAAGCGTAAAGAGGTCTTGCAGGTTGACAAGTTTATGGAAGAGCCTAAAGAGGTGAGTAATGCTTTGCATACAGGATTGAAAAGTCTTGAAGAGGATGCATTGGCTACTTGTGTACCTTGTGATTTTGGGTGTGAGTGTGAGGTTGAGGTTATTGATGATGAGCACGTATCTTTGGATACTAGTTCCTTGGAAATTAGGGAAGAGGGCAAGCTTGAGAGCCATTTTGTGGATTTGTTAGATGTGGAGCCTGTTTTGAAGCCATATTTTGATGCATGTGGAGTGATTGAACCGATTTGTGAGCATGATTGTGGTTTAGAGCAGGGATCTGTATTCTTGGAGACTGATGAACCCATGCTAGAAGCTATGGATAGTGGTGCTAGCCATGATTATGATGTGGATAAAGTGATGTGTGATGATGAGTATGCTTATGATGATGAGAAGGGGTTTGGCATATATGAGTCCAATCTCAGCTATGTGGATGCCTATGCTAGGGATAAGTGTGCTGCGGGGATACTTTTGTGCTTTGGATATCAACAACTTTACCTTCACACAATGCTTTTAGCTACTTGGGTGCATGATTTGTAGGTTGTTGCTACGGCTGGTGAACCCAAGATGCCAGGTGATGAGTCACTTGAGTTGTCTCTATCGGTTGGGTTGAATGTGGCATGCAATATTTATGCTTTTGGAACTCCAGACAAGGCGGATGTGTTAGTTGGATATGCCTATGGTGCATTTTGGTTGATTGTTGAAAAATGTAGGTGTGGTGTTATGATGCTTCTTGTGAATCAGGCGATATGCCTTTGGCCTTTTGATCCAGGTGGAATGAGCATCTACTACTGCTGCTGCTGAGCATGAATGCTCTAGCAGGCTAGGGGGTGGGCAAATTATGTCAGGAGTTTTTTGGAGCAAGGGATTGCGCATATGTACATACACATGCATGGTGCATCGAATAAAGGATTGCCCATTTTCCAGAGCCAGGTGGTTACGTGGGGCCCACATGTGTACAGGTAGGACAACGTGTACATAGTGCATCGATTTTCATCGTTACCAGTACCAATGTGTTTTTTCTACAATAATGAGGAGTTGGTAGTGCGTAAAAATTATTGAGGAAGCTATCCGCGGTCCGACGACATGAGGTAAGCAGGTGCGTCAGATGGCATCTAGTGGCGTCAGGAGGGCGAACAAGGTCAATATTTGCACGCAGATGAGTATGGACACAACGTGGGTTTTTCTTGTGATACTTATGCAGAAAGTTCATCATGAGAAACACTGTTTGGGGCCACTCCACGTAGTGGCGGGATGAATTATTGAAAAGAAATGAGTGCCAGGTGTGCGCATGATGCAAAAAGGTGACAACTATACACTGCGAGGTCAGTTTTTGGCCTGTTCAGGGTCCGTTTGAGGTCATCTAAAAGGCCAAGGGTGCCCAACTAATAAAGCAAAGTGTGGGAACTGAAAAAACAAAGAGAAGACCAGAAAAAACGTGGAGAAGAGAGGAGGAACAGCCGCAGGTGTGTTTTTGGGATTTTTAGAGCCTGTTTTGGCCGTAAACTGCTCATCCGAGGTCGGATTTGAGCTTTTTGACATTGTAGACTGGGGTTTTGGGACGTTCCGGACGGGATGGCGCTGTCCATTTTGCCAAATTACTCACTCTTTTTCTGATTTTTTTGTTGTGTAAGTTTCTCCTATGAGCGAAGCTTCTGCTCCAGTTTGTGATTGTATCTGGTATATTTTACCCATTTTGTGTGAGTTATTTACCCATTGGTGTTGGCCCAAGCTCATTTCTATCTAAACATCAGAAGTTATCCTCTTTTGAGCTGAGTTTTTTGGGTGTGTGTGTGTGTGTGTGTGTGTGTGTCTATGTGGAGTGGGCAAGTGGGTATTCTCTCCCCCCCCCCATTCCATAGGTGTGTTCCCTGTCTCGGCCAGGTGTGTTGTGTAAGCCGAGTGGTGCCCCATAGTGTGTGTGTGTGTGTGTGTATCTTCCCAAGAGTGTGTTTGTCGGGTTGTTATAGAGGCGTTCTGTGTGTTTCCATCCCGCTCACAACGGTTGAGGACATTCACAGCAGTGCAATCACCGTCACACCGCAAGAGATGTCATTGGCACTAGAAGGTGCACCAAGTGGTCCTAGAATTTTTCCACCTGCCTTTCGCTTGCCGTGTGAAGTGGTGCCCTACGAAGCAAGACGTGGCATCGAGGTAGGAGGTCGCCTCAAGGAAGCCAGGCTTGAGACACCAACATCACCGCTCACATTCCCGGTGGAAGACATACTTATTGGATGCCTGCAATACCAATAAACATAGATCAATATGCTATCTCTTCTTTCAAGTATTATTCAAACCAAACATTAGTGTTATAATCAATATCACACACAAGTTTAGTAGTGAATCTTGAAGGGAATAAACCTCAATCTACTCAAATATGAGCAAGCAAATACAACGGTGAATCAAATATGTGATCAGTCCATCCCAAAAGTAGAGATATCGACCCAAAGATTCACCTTCCTACCTCCTTTCATGAATCAGTCCAGTCCAAAAAAGAACTAATGACCCATGATTGGAGCTCTAATCAAAATAGCAAGCAAATACAGCGGTGAATCAAACATGTGATCAGTCCATCCCAAAAGTAGAGATATTGACCCAAAGATTCACCTTCCTACCTCCTTTCATGAATCAGTCCAGTCCAAAAAAGAACTAATGACCCATGATTGGAGATCTAATCGGAATAGCAAGCAAATACTGTTAAGTATGGAGCCTGATTTACCCTTTGTAATTTTCTGTGGTAAAAACGCACATTTGTAAGGCCCCCATTATGAGGAGAAGCCATCGTGCGTGAAGGAAAATCACTCACCGAAAACCAAAATTTTCACGGACAAGAATCAAGGGCAACTTTAAAGGCCTCGGGGGCGGAGGCCCCCGAGATTTTTTTTTCTCCGGAATATTCTTTTTCGCCGGAATATTATGGCCGGACGGCGGCCGGAAAGTGGTTGGAAAACAACCGGTCGGTTGGCCGGTGGCCAGTAGTCAATGGCCGATGGCCGGTGGTCGGAAGTCAATGGCCGGTGGCCGGTGGTCGGAAGTCAATGGCCGATGGCCGGTGGCCGAATTCAATGGTCGGTGGACGAAATCAAAAGCGGACTTGTCTTCTCAAGGGCGGCTACACATGGGCGGATTGGAGGGTCCGATTTGGACTTATTCGCACAAGGGCGGCTACACATGGCTGTCTCTCATAAGAGAGGGCAGCCCTTTTGGCCTATAAAAGGAGGCCATTTCTACACACATTTCATAGTGTGAAGTTGATGCAACAAGGTGAGTGTGAGGTGGTGAGAGTGAAGCAAGGCGGGAGCTCCATTAAGGGTATAATCCCTTTGTAAATTACTTCTTGTTTTGAAGTACTAAAGCCATTGAGTGGTTGCTTTCCCGTGGACGTAGCCCACATTGGGTGAACCGCGTATATCGTGTGTACTCTCTCTCTCTCTACTCTATAATCTCATGTATATAAATCTGTCTCTCTCCATTAAGTAATCTACTCAATTATCTATTTAGCTACGTCTTATTTCCTAAAAACTGGTATCAGAGCAAGGTTTGCTCGTAGCTAAATTATCTCAAGGAAAGGATTCCTTGAATTGAGTGGGAGTTATGAAGGAGGAAGGGAAGCTCAAGATTGAGATGCTCAACGGCAAAAACTACCAACATTGGAAGATGCAGGTTGAAGACTATCTCTACCAGAAGGACCTCTATTTGCCACTAGGCGGTCTTGCGAAGAAGCCCGCAATTATGGCAGATGAAGCATGGATTGTCCTTGATCGAAAGGCACTGGGAACAATCCGGTTAAGCTTGGCGTCAACGGTGGCCTTCAATGTTTCGGAGATGAAGACCACGGAGGACTTGATGAAGTCACTTGACGACTTCTACGAGAAACCATCGACATCCAATAAGGTATTTCTTATGAAGCGCTTGTTCAATCTAAAGATGACACAGAATGGTTCAGTTGCAGAACACCTAAATGACTTTAACACAAACATAAGTCAACTTCGATCAGTGAAAATCAATTTCGATGACGAAGTGCGAGCTCTCCTTATACTATCATCTCTACCGGATAGTTGGGACAACCTTGTGATGGCTGTAAGTAATTCTATCTCTGACACAAATACTCTTAAGTTTGATGATGTTGTGGGTGTTCTCCTAAGTGAGGAAATGCGAAGGAGAAGCACAGGAGAATCATCAAGTGCTGCACTATCAGTGGAAACAAGAGGAAGGCTTAAGGAGAGTTTCAAAAACCAAAAGGGTCGTGATCGCTCAAGGCGGAGCAAGTCACGCACAAAGTCAGTTCTTGAATGTTGGAACTGCGGCAAGAAGGGCCACGTCAAGAAGGATTGTTGGTCCAAGAAGAAGAAGGAGACAGAGTCTCAAGACAACAAGCCAACATCGGAGGCCAATGTGGCAGGTAAAGTATAGCAAGATGCTCTAATTCTCTCATTAGACAATGTGTCTAATTCCTGGATAGTAGATTTCGGGGCTTCATTCCATGCGACACCACACAAGCAACATTTCCAAGACTACACCAAAGGTAATTTTGGGTATGTATACTTGGGAGATGATGAAGCTTGTGAGATTGTCGGCAAAGGTACAGTTTCTGTCAAAACTGCTAACGGAAATGAATGGAAGCTTAAAGATGTTAGGCATGTTCCTTCTCTTCGCAAAAATTTGATCTCTACAGGACAATTGGATGATGAAGGTCACAACATTGCATTCGGAAACAAACGGTGGAAGATCTCAAAGGGATCTTTGGTGGTTGCCAAGGGTGAAAAAGTCGGTAAACTTTACTTGTGTATTGTTAGCACGCAACCTTCAGCTTGTGCAGCAACTAAAGAAGTTGAGAGTGCGGTGTGGCACTACTGACTTGGGCATATGAGTGCCAAAGGAATGCAAATCCTTCAAACAAAGAAGCTTCTACCAGGTTTGAAAGAAGTGGACTTAGAGTTCTGTGAAGATTGTGTTTATGGTAAACAAAAGAGGGTAAAATTTCAAAAATCAGGAAATGAAAGAAAAAATAAAAAAATTGAGTTGGTTCATTCTGATGTTTGGGGTCCTGCAAGTACACCATCACTTGGTGGCTCATTGTACTATGTAACATTCATAGACGATGCGACTAGAAAAACATGGGTTTATGTCATGAAGAATAAATCCGATGTACTTTCCATATTTCAAAGGTGGAAAGCCTTTGTGGAGAATGAAACAGGTACCAAGGTTAAATGCCTCAGATCCGACAATGGAGTCGAATATTGCAGCCAAGCTTTTGAAAGCTTTTGTGCTAGCAATGGCATTGGGAGGCAAAGGACAACCCCAAGGACACCTCAACAAAAAGGGATTTCGGAAAGGATGAACAGGACAATCATGGAACGAGCACGAAGCATGCGGCTACATGCAGGCCTACCGCTTGAGCTTTGGGCGGGAGCTTTGGGCGGAAGCTGTAAGTACGTCTGTGTATTTAATCAATCGGTCACCCTCAACGGCATTGGATGGGGGAGTTCCAGAAGAGGCATGGACAGGTAAACCGGTGAATTATGCATTTCTCAAAGTGTTTGGGTGTGAGGCTTTCATGCACATAGATAGAAGCCTAAGATCAAAGTTAGATGCAAAGTCCAAAAAGTGTTTCTTCATTGGCTATGGAGAAGGAGACTTTGGGTATCCCCTATGGAATCCTGAAGATGGTAAAATCTTAAGGAGTAGGGATGTAATTTTTAACGAACAAAATATGTACAAAGATTACTTGGAAAGAAAACAAACAAAAGAAACAGGTGATGAGTACATGGAGCTTGAGGACAGTGAAGACTCAAGGACTGCAAACGGTGACAATGTGCAACAACGTCAACCAAATGAAGAGCCTCAACCTATTCCCCGAAGATCTACAAGAGCAAGTAGACCTCCAGAGAGGTTTGTTCCTTCCTTCAACCATCTCTTGATCTTAGATTCTGGAGAGCCGGAATCATATGAAGAAGCTATGCAACATGAATCCAAAGAAGAATTGACGAAGAGCATGCAAGTGGAGATGGACTCACTACATTGCAACCAAACATGGGAGTTGGTTGAGTTTCCTAAAGGTAAGCGGGCACTTCAAAACAAATGGGTGTACAAGCTAAAGGAAGAAGAAGATGGGAAGAAAAGGTACAAGTCTAGGCTTGTGGTAAAAGGTTTTTCTCAAAAGAAAGGTATTGACTTCAATGAAATATTTTCTCCTGTTGTAAAAATGAACTCAATAGGCTTGTCTTAAGCCTTGTGGCTGCTCATGATCTAAATCTCGAGCAAATGGATGTAAATACGGCATTCCCTCACGGTGACTTAGAGGAGGAAATCTACATGCTTCAACCAAAGGGGTATGAAGTAAAAGGTAAGGAGAAAATGGTTTGCACATTAAAGAAGAGCTTGTATGGTTTAAAGCAAGCATCAAGACAATGGTACTTGAAGTTTTATCGATGGATGTTGGATCATGGATTCACAAGATGCAACTCGGATCACTGCGTCTACACGGAGAATTTGGGAGATGGGAAATTCATCATCCTAATGTTGTATGTTGATGACATGTTGATTGCAAGTGCTAACATGCAGGACATCAAAGACCTAAAAGAGGAGCTGTCCAAATATTTTTCAATGAAAGATTTAGGTGCTGCAAAGAGGATACTTGGTATGAAAATATCAAGGGACAGGACGAAGAAGACAATAAAGCTATCTCAAGAAGATTACATCAAGAAGGTACTAGAAAGGTTTGCAATGCAAAATGCAAAACCAGTTTCTACACCTTTGGCTGGTCATTTTAAACTAACGAAGGATATGTGTCCAAAGACACAAGAGGAGATAGCCTATACGTCTAAAGTTCCATATGCTACAGCGGTAGGTTTTCTAATGTATGCTATGGTCTGGACAAGGCCAGACATTGCACATGCAGTGGGAGTTGTGAGTAGGTTTATGGACAACCCAGGTAAAGAGCATTGGCAAGCTGTGAAGTGGATACTTAGGTATCTAAAAGGGACAACAACAAATGCTTTGTATTTTGGAGGAGCTGATATTTTTCTAGAAGAGTATGCTGATGCAGATATGGCGGGTGACAAAGATACTCGAAGGAGCACTACTGGCTATGTGTTTACGGTTGGAGGCACAGCAGTAAGCTAGGCTTCAAAGCTGCAGAAAGTGGTTTCACTTTCTACCACGGAATCAGAGTATGTAGCAATGATAGAGGCAAGCAAAGAAATTCTGTGGCTTCAGAGATTCTTAGAAGAGCTTGGATTCAAACAAGACAATTGTGTCTTGTACAGTGATAGCGAAAGCGCTATCCATCTTGCGAAGAAATCAGCCTTTCATTCAAGGACAAAGCACATTGAGGTGAGATATCACTTCATACGCACTCTTTTGGAAGAGGGACAGCTAAAGCTAGGAAAGGTGCATACAAGTGAAAATCTTGCAGACATGTTTACAAAGGTGGTCAACAAGGAGAAGTTGAGCTTTTTCTCATCTTCAATCGGCATTCAAGGATAAGAAGCCAGAATGGAAAGCAGTCATAGGTTTGGTTTGGAGATCAGTCTCCAAGTGGAAGATTGTTAAGTATGGAGCCTGATTTACCCTTTGTAATTTTCTGTGGTAAAAGCGCACATTTGTAAGGCCCCCATTATGAGGAGAAGCCATCGTGCGTGAAGGAAAATCACTCACCGAAAACCAAAATTTTCACGGACAAGAATCAAGGGCAACTTTAAAGGCCTCGGGGGCGGAGGCCCCCGAGATTTTTTTTATCTCCGGAATATTCCTTTTCGCCGGAATATTATGGCCAGACGGCGGCCGGAAAGTGGTCAAAAAACAACCGGTCGGTTGGCCGGTGACCGGTAGTCAATGGCCGATGGCCGGTGGTCGGAAGTCAATGGCCGGTGGCCGGTGGTCGGAAGTCAATGGCCGGTGGCCGGTGGCCGAATTCAATGGTCGGTGGCCGAATTCAAAAGCGGACTTGTCTTCTCAAGGACGGCTACACATGGGCGGATTGGAGGGTCGGATTTGGACTTATTCGCACAAGGGCGACTACACATGGCTGTCTCTCATAAGAGAGGGCAGCCCTTTTGTCCTATAAAAGGAGGCCATTTCTACACACATTTCATAGTGTGAAGTTGATGCAACAAGGTGAGTGTGAGGTGGTGAGAGTGAAGCAAGGCGGGAGCTCCATTAAGGGTATAATCCCTTTGTAAATTACTTCTTGTTTTGAAGTACTAAAGCCATTGAGTGGTTGCTTTCCCATGGACGTAGCCCACATTGGGTGAACCACGTATATCGTGTGTACTCTCTCTCTCTCTCTCTCTCTCTCTCTACTCTATAATCTTGTGTATATAAATCTGTCTCTCTCCATTAAGTAATCTACTCAATTATCTATTTAGCTACGTCTTATTTCCTAAAAAATACAGTGGTGAATCAAACATGTGATCAATCCATCCCAAAAGTAGAGATATCTACCCAGAAATTCACCTTCCTACCTCCTTTCATGAATCAGTCCAGTCCAAAAAAGAACTAATGACCCATGATTGGAGCTCTAATCGGAATAGAAAACAAATACAACGGTGAATCAAACATGTGATCAGTCCATCCCAAAGGAGATATCGACCCAAAGATTCACCTTTCTATCTCTTTTCAAGAATCAGTTCAGTCCAAAGAAGAACTAATGACCCATGATAAAAGTTCTAATCAATATAGCAATCAATTTAGCAAATATAACGGTGAACCAAACATGAGATCAATCCATCCCAAATGTAGAGATACCGACCCAAAGATTCACCTTTCTACCTCCTTTCAAGAATCAGTTCAGTCCAAAAAAGAACTAATGATCCATGATCAGAGTTACATTAAGTCTTAATTTTTTTTAAAGACTATTCATTTTTTTACCTTTAGTTTTTCTTCTAAATTTTAAAGGATGACCAAATTTAGAGGAAGAGGTGATGTGATGTGATGTCTATAAAAGGGTTATATAGAGCCGCCAAATATGGAGGGGGTACATGACAGGCCCGGCGGGATTCTTGCTTGTCCCGTCGGGCCCGTCGGGTTTCATATTAAACTCGTCGGGCCTGTCGGGATTGTTGGTTGTCCCGCCGGTTCTACGTTTTCTACCGGTTTTCGTAGGTCATGACATTAGATATGTTATTAATATGAAAAAAATAGTGATAATAACAACAATAATTAACATTTAACAAAATGCGTCATCGCCTAATTAAAATCCCTGCGTCTACCCCATCAATCGTATGTCTAATGAGACCATTATGACCTCTGAGGGGAAGCAAGTGATAGGCCACATACAACAGTTGTGTAAACAGGTTTTTGGACACACTGTAGTTTACCATGGTCTCTTGGAGGGATCATGATAAATCCTCTAAGGATTATCTTATTGCGACTCTGCATCGGGGATGATCCCGTCTTGATGCAAACTCTTGCTGCGTCACTTTGCTGCCACCACCTGTCGAGGTTGGTCGTCCTCTCCTCCCTAATACATTTGATGATGCTTGGATGAGGAGACGCTTGGATGAGGATATTCTTGGATCACGGAGGAGATGACGACCAATCCAGACAGGTGGTGGTAGAAAAGTGATCTATTAAAATTAGTTTAGTTTAATAAAACTCTAAATGTATATTGATCTGATAGATTTTTACACAATTGTACCGTATTTTTATGTTGTGTAGATTGCTCAAAGAGCACATACTACCAGCTGACAATGTGATGACAGATTCCCGAGATGAAGCAAGAAAGATTTTGCGAAACTTGGGGATGGATTACAATTCGATCCACGCTTGTCCTAATGACTGCATTCTGTTCAGAGGGGAATACATACACATGGAGAAGTGTCTGAAATGTGATTCCGAGAGATATCGAGTAGATCTCCATGGAACAAAAATTTTGCAAAAGGTTTTGTGACATTTTTATCTGCTTCCTCGCATCAAGCATTTCTTCGAATGTAAGTCCATGGCCGCCCTAGCATCATGGCATGAGGAGAATAAATCTTCGGATGGTGTGCCACGGATTTCTGCAGATTGTGCAGCCTGGAAACATATAGATGGAACATGGTCGGATTTGCCAGGGAAGCTTGAAATTTGCGCTTAGGCCTGGCTATGGATGGCGTAAATCCATTTGGTCAAAGATCAACATCTTACAGTGTATGGCCCGTTGTCATCGTCAACTACAACATTCTCCCGTGGTTGAATACGAAGAAGGGGTACCTATGGCTAAGTTTTTTTGTGCCGGGGCGATATAAAGTGAAGAATATGGATGTGTATCTTCGCCCACTATTGGAAGAGCTACAACAATTGTGGATTGGCATAGAAGTGGTGGATATGAGCCGACACATAGGTTGACGGATTGCTTTGATCAGAGGCATTCTAATGTGGACCATGCATCCCAGACTAACAGCGTCCGATGGATCAATAAAACTCCCTAAAGCACCATGGATTTTCACAGGAGCCCAAGAACGCAAAGTAAAAGAGACCATTCGATCTTTGCGAACCCCCACTGGCGTAATGCACTCGCTCTGAATGTGTTTTACTAAAGAAGGAAAGATTACCGGTTTGAAGTCACACGACTGGCAAAAAATGTGTCAGTTATGTTCATAGTGGAATATATCATAGTGGGAGTTGTGTAACAAATTTGTGTGTGGACTTTAATATCATTGCTGCACGTGTTTTGCAATTTATTTTACCTATTGCCATTGAGGGATGTATGTCTCTTGACGTCCGTAACACAATCTACAAACTTGCAAAGTTGGTGCAATGGATATCACAAAAGGAGATCAATGCCACTGTGACCAACAAATTAAACATGAATGTAGGTTCCAAGATCATATTGAGTAAACATAAAAACATTATCAACTTGTGATAAAAAAATGTTATTAAACAAGCTAATCTTTTATGTGAAACAATTTGATCCTTCACAGCAGGGAAAACGTTTGTAAACCTACCTTTTTACCGAAAACAGAGCCTATAGTTTATCATGTTCAAGTGATCTTGTTTGGTTCACTTTGTTGCTCGCCCTCTCTCTCTCTCTCTCTCTCTCTCTCTCTCTCTCTCTCTCTCTCTCTCTCTCTCTCTCTCTACCCTAGCAAAAAATGACGTGTCATGTTTATATGTGTCACGAAGTGTGGAAGGGCCAATATTTTTTGGGGGCACGACCTTCACATATATTTTATCAAATCCGTTATTTTTAGCAAGATGCTTGGCATTCCCAACTCACGAACTTAGCAATCACTCAGCGGGTGATCCTAACCTCAACTTGTTTCTCATGCATTCAATGTTTTGTGTCACTTCTAATTGACTTCCAATGGTTTTGATTGTATGAGCACTCAATCCGTCCGTGCGCGCGTAGACGAACTGCGTGCTCAATCGCCAAGGTGGCTTACAAAATCAAAGTGAAAATTTCAAAGGCTAAGTTGAAACCATTTTTCACTATGCCAACTTGTAACAAGATTTTGCCCTCACCACCTCTGCTGATTGAACGTGCTGCATGAGCGCACCGACCGTCCGCTCGCGCGCAGACGAGCAGTGTGCTCATGATTGCTCATATGACCAAGTACCGTATCGATGTTCAGGTTCGCTAGTGTACAACGATGCGTCACAAGTGAATGAAAAGCTCCTCGCTGGTTGGTGATTACGAAGTGATGGGGGCTTTTCACAAGCCAAGCTCTCATACCCCTCTTCTCTCGTCCCCACCCCATGAAAACCCGTGCTTGGAAGCTCTCATGTAAGTTATGTGGCTCTGGCAGGTGATATTTCATCCTACAAAGTGTGCATCAAACTGGTGGTACGTCATAGAGGTAGCCCCTCGTAGTGCACGGACGTATGAAGGCTATCATGTGCCAATCACAGCGGCATCAATGGAGGAGATCGGAGAAGATGCTCAGTCAGAAGCCGTTGAGGTGGTGCCAGACGAACATCAAGCTGCTACTCTCTATGGGGTGCATGCAGAGGATCTACAAAATGAAACGGAGGATATTTTTTTAAACGGAGAGCTTTATATAGATATAGGAAGTTATGCTGAGCTATGAGAGGATGAGAGAGAGACCTCTTAACACTCGAATGGTAATAGGACACTTTTATGTCCTTGGACACTTTTGTGTCCTGTTAAGTGACCATTTTGCTTGAATTATTTGAAGAGTATGAAAATGAATTTCTAGGTGCTATATATCCACAAAGTTGCCTTATGAGCTGAAAACAACTTAGCATTTTTTTTTAAGTATCAATCTCACCATTAACCTTACTCTTGCACAACATTTTTGAACCTAAACTGTGTAAAAAAACGGGTCCTGTTTTTGGCTTTTTTTCAATTTTTGGCAACTATACCACTCTAAACTTCATGTTTGTGAGGTTTAGATGGCTAGAGGTTAGGCCTTCATAGTTCTCAGCATGTTTTGATGCTTGTAGGGAGAGCTAAGTGTAAAAGTTGAAAGTTATGACCAATTTACAAGAATTGCATAATCCTGTGTTTTGGCCAAAATTAGCACTTTTATGATTTTTTTGGTGGCTTTCTTGATATCCAAATTCAATTTTGATTGTGTAAGTGTAATGTATAACACATAAATCTAATCTTCCTTGAGTTTTGGGGGACCTAATATGCTATATAGCATACATAGTATATGATGATGGTTGAGTTTTTTGTTTGCTGAAGAATACGATACATTTTAGAGTAGCAAGTATAACTTTCTCAATATTGCTAGTTTCTTAGGCCAATTGTGTGTATTTTGTAGGTAGTAACCATATATAATCATAGACTACAAACTTGGCTAGATATTGAGTAGTTTCTATGGGTTTCTAGAGGTCATAATGCTAAACCCAGTTTTTCCATGTTTACTGTATTTAGCACTTTATCATTGCCCCCAAAGTTCCAATTGTAAGAGATCCATTATCCTTTTGACATGATCCATGGCTCCTTTTGAATCCAAATGCCCAAAGGGAACTAAGAAAACATGTATATAGTATTTTTATTGAGCGTGACTATAGAAACTTTGATGATAGGTCCACAGAATGGCAAAAATGCAACTTTTTTGTACCTATTGTTTTTGCCCAAAAAAACAATGGTGAGGTAAAAGCAACCATATGTTTTGTTCACCAACCCACTGAAGTTAACGGGGCATTTTATCTCATGTCCTACAAAAATCCCCACTCTTATTTATATGCAATCAATCGTAAGAAATTTCTGTTTCGGGCAAAATGCACTGGTCCATCAACTTTGGAGGCTTGTAGTGACCAAGGGTTGAGAAAAATTACAAGTTTCTCATTTTCCCCAAATGTAGTAGTTATTGAACTATAAGCTCATGAAAGGATTTTTCAAAATGAGTGGATCTACTATGGTTTTGGAATTTTTTTCCAAAACCCTGAAAGGACACTTTTATGTCCTGTTAGGTTCCCATTCTAGTGTTAAAGCCATAAATATTGTATTTGAACAATTTTTCTCCGTTTTGTAAAAACTCTGGTTATCTAAGTACCTTCCATGTTGTATAACGCTCTTTTGATTTTGCGCTCACATCCTGGGCAATCCATGGCCACATGGCCACATGCAGCTCCACCACATGGTTTTTCGACTGCAAGACTTGATTGTGTGCGCTCTCTCTCTCTCTCTCTCTCTCTCTCTCTCTCTCTCTCTTTGTTTTGATTGAAAATTTTGAGTTATCAACTTGCCTCTTCCATCATTCAAGTTGAATAGAAGAAGAACGTGTTTTGTTGCTGCTAGCCTTTGAACATTCCAAAGCTACAAGCACCTTCAAGTTCTACGTCAAAAAAGAAAGAGATAGTTGGGACTCTTTTACGATTCTACGTTTTGAACAGTTTTGCTCCGTTTTATAATATATATTGTGATCACGTGGCTTTTTTTCCATTTCTATTTATATGCGTCATTGCGTCATTGTATTTAATGGTCTTTGCGTCCACTCCAGGAACGTATGCTCTAGGTATGCTCTCACAAGCAGGGACGACGAGCACTGCGCTCCGGGTGCGATGGAGACTGAAGATGCAATTAGATGCAGCTCGTCTCACCGCTAGATCTAATTGATCGGGTGAAAGAGACGCTAAGAAGCACTACTACTGCTTACTTAGAGTCTCTTTCACCCGATCAACTAGATTTAGCGGTGAAAGAGACGCTAAGAAAGCAGCGCGCGAGAATCCCGACAAGTGAAAGCAACAAAAGGAGGTAGACAGAGCGCAAGTAGAGGCAGGGAGCTCGCACCACTTGGGGAGCGGCGGGTGGACATCATTTGAGACCGATTTTGTAAGTGTTTTTGCATTGCTTTTTATGTCTGATAGTTTAGGATTTATGGGTTTTTAAATTCTAGCATAATGGATTCTTTGTATGTTTTGATAGTGGTCGATGACAGGACGTGATCCCACACCATACGAGCGCGAGTACGCAAGCAGGAAGGGCTTAAACGCCCTGATTGACATTCTGAGTTCTCGCGGCGGCAGGGTTAGTATTAGGGTTTACTCTTTTCTATTTGTTGTATTGTTTTATGAACGTCGCTATAAGTTTATACTTACAAAAAGCTGTCTTATTGTTTTTTTTTGCAGAATCCAACAGATACTCCGCTTGGACGTGATCAGATGTCTGATTAGACGATGTCATTCTAGTCATAGCTAGATAGCATTAGTTTCTTTTTGTCATACCTTATGTATCATGAGACGACTTTTATACGTCTTTTTGAAAACCATGTATATTTTTTCAATAATGACAATGGTGTTGTAACTATTACATTTGCAAAGTTTAACAATCAAGTGATTTTGCCTATGATGTGTACAATTGTCATTGATTTACTTTCATCAATTCACGATTGTCAGTTTTGTATCTTTATTTTGCAAACAATACGTACTATGGATGATGGAGTTAATGGTTATATTGTTTTGTGGGTAACTATTTTGGGTCTATATCTACCTTTACATGTTTTTTCAAAGGTGAATCAATTAATGAAACATTCAATGTAGTTGATGGGTGAATGCCCTGCCACCAATGTTTTTTCCTCTCGGGCGTCACTATGAACGTCGCTATATAAGGCTATGCAGCGTCGCTATAGATGGCCTGCAAACATCGCTATAGGCGTCGCAATATAGCAATGTTTATAGTGACGCATATAGTGACTTATAGCGACGCTTATAGCGACGTTCCCATATCGACGTTCCCATATTGACGTTGGTAGCGATGATCTTAGCGACAGCGGGGGTTATAAAAACCCAATGTATTTCCGTCGCTAACAGCATCACAAGCGCACACAACCTCTTGTAGTGAATTAGGATTTCCAATAATCTTAATGAGGGGTCTCCAACCTATAAATAGGTCCCTCTCCTTCTTATAAAACAACCTCCAATATCTCACATAGCCCCCCAACACTCTATGCGTGAGGAGAGACTGAGGTGTAGCAACCACTTTGTGAGCTTCACTCTTGGTTGTGAGAAAAGCTTTCAAGCTACACATTGCAAGTGAGAGAGCGTGAGTTCAAAATCTCAAAACCACTATTGTATATGTTCCTCCATCATCTATGAATTGAGGTTTGGTGCATCAAAGGCGTGATTCAACGTTCAAATCTTCGTCCTTCCACTTGTGCGATACGGTTTAGTGAATTCAAGGTGACTTGTGTATTTTGAGTTCTATCGTTTGAAATTGTTTTAGAAAGTGTTTTAGTGTGTTTTCATTGCCAATTTTGTGTCCATTGTAAGAGGGTATTGTGGTGAGAGGTCTCCCACACCCTAAGACAGTGTGTGTTTTTTGGCAATGTTTAGAATTCACTAAGCATTGAGTGAGTTTTCTACAAGCTCTACGATAGCAACATAACGAACCATCTCCATTTGCAAGTCACAAATAAGGTATTACGCAAGATCCATTACTCTCTCTCTTCCCTTTGCTCTAGCTCTCTCTGATCCATTTTGTGTGTGTCTTGGTGTGAGGTTCCTTGTGTGTGTTTTGTGGTGCATCTTCTTGGTTGTGCCAAAATCTCTCTTGTGTCCTAGTTCGCATACCATAACTATGTGGTGCCCCTTCACTTGTTTGGATATGGGTTTGTTTTTGTTGTTTCTTGCTTGTGGTTTCCCTAGCCCCAATTGAGCAACACAGGAGCCTTGAGAGGGTTTAGAGGTCGCCTCTCTTGTTGCCCTCCCTGTACAGCCTCAATTTTGGTGCCCCCACTGAGGACGGCTTGTGTATCTTTTTGTGTAGGTTCAACCTTTAGCATAGTCAAGTAGTTTGTATGAATCACAAGAATTTGTATGATCCTTTCATTCCCATTGCAAGGCAAAAGGTACACATAATTGCTATTACTAAGTTGCAATTTCAATGTGTAATTCGTAGAATTAAAGGTCCTCTTAGGTTATCCAAGATAAATGCTTGAGTAAATTCTTTTATTTTGCCTCTCATTAGGTACGACCTTAGTTTGGACGTTTATATTTTTGTTTTGTTTTAAGAATTAGGTCATGCATAGACAATGGATAATGGCCCAAGAATAGAGTTTTTTCCCTTCCATTTCACTCCACACATTAGAATAAACATTGCAATTAGTAGAAAAATCCATTTTCAACAACGTATGGTGTTCATGTTTGGTGCCCAAAGAGTAGGAGAAATTCTCGCGTCACCAAACCCTGTCATCTTGCCTCTTATTGATTATCATAGGTCATTTGATGTGAATATTTTTATTTTGTTGTAGAATAGATTGCAATTTAGAAAATATTATTGTGTAAATATTTTTAAGAAAGAAAAACAAAAACGTGTTGTCACTTTGAAACTGATTCAATGGAGGCCCAACACCAAGTGTTGGGATATCCTCTTTTCTTTGGAGAGCCTGGAGAGGATGCAGAATAATTTTTAGCAAATTTCAAGATGTTTTGCCGTATCAAGAGGATAGTAACTGATCAAGAACGTATAGAAATGTTTGAGGTGGTCCTTAGGAAAGATGCTAGCACTTGGTTTGACTCTTTGGCTGAGGAAGTTAAAGAGAATTACATGGAAGTTGTGAATCATTTCAACAGATACTTCTTTGATCCCCAAAACACTCAAAAGCTATGGCAAGACATTGTTTCTCACAAACAAAAAGACTTAGATGACTACTACATGTATAAACAAGAGTTTCTACGTCTTTGGGTTGTATGGGATAGAAATGTTGCTAACCCTGGTGATGGTACAGAGTTACTAAATAAGGAGAGGTTCATAGCCAGTCTCTTTCCCACACTCAAGATAAAGGTTGAAGTCGGTGAACCTGCTACCTTTGACGCAACTGAAACTAGAGCTGTTGAGAAGTATAGGAAACTCAAGTGTCTAAGAGGAGAGGTTCCAATAGAGGATCCTAGACCTAAGGGAAAAATGCAAGCATCAACATCTAGAGATATTCTTGAGGTAACGTCTGAAGTGATTGAGAAGTTAAATGAATCTTTAAGAAACCTATCAATTCATCTTGCACAAGCCATAGGTCCAAAGGAACAAGCAAATAAGTCAGAAGAGCGATATGTTGTGGTTCATCAACACAGGAAATGCATAGTGCATCACAATTCTTTCAGCATCGCATAACTCAGAAATAATACACAGAAGTAATAACATCATACTGAAGGTAAGAGATAGAAGGAATTGATAACTCAGAATTAAGATAACAAGAGTGCTTCATTGATCAAGAAGAGCTACAACATCTCTGAATACAACTGCGCCATCACAACTCCCAGAACCGACTTATAACCATCACACAAAACAGACTGGTAATAACAACCTCAGTCTTGATATATCATAACTGCTAAATATCCGATTTAAACAACATCCGACTAACTATATCCGATGAAGCACTTCCGACTAACTACTAAATTGGTACTTTGATATGCCTGTCAACACATGGCACAGCCTGGTGGTGGATTTCTCTGAAATCTGACTCAAATCCACATATCCCTTGATCAGCAAGAGATAGACAAAAGAATTACTAGCCATCCTAAACTTCAAACATATCTTTGAGAACTATTTAAGTATTAGCTTCTTGTATTGTAGTCACCATAGTCTCCTCATTCTTTGCTGCACTGAGATATGGAACTTCAATATTTGCAGCATCTGTAATCTCCTTCTGATATTCAACCTCCATTGGCAAAGCTTCTCCACTTGACTTCTGAATTTCCTCAGCAGCTTGCAGTGTTTGAACATAAACATGCACTAGTTTTTTAAGTGCAGAACCACCTTGTACCATGAATTCTTCATCCACTTGCAAACTGTTTATCCTTGAACTCCTGAAGCTGCTCCTGATAAACATATTTTTCTTTCTTCAGAGATTCAACTGTCTCTAATAAGGCAGCTTCATGAGAACTGATGAAGCCTGATCTCACAGCCGCATACGGATACTTGATAACTGATGTCAGCCTTTCTCTCATTGCTTTCCAAACATCCTGCATCCCCTCAAGCAACTGTTGCCTTACTAGATTGAGATCCCCTTCATCCATGAGCACTCCAGAAACATTGATATCTTCTTGAGCTAATACTTGCTTTTCCAGAGCTTCCAAAGGTTTCAACCTTTGTTGTAACATTTCATTCTCCACCTGTAACTCTGTATTTCTGCTAGACACCTGATCCAGCTCAAAATCGACTCTGCCTTCCAATTCCTTAGTCCATTCTTGAAACATTCCCAAGGAGAGCTTAACCTTTTCTATCTCTTGTTGATGTAGTTGCAGCTGATCCTGCATCTCTTGTTGATGTTTCTCCTTCTTCTCTACCAATTCTTGCTTCAAGGATTCCACCAACTCCGACTGTTGGTGCAGCATTTCTTTAGATAGACGAGATTCAGCTATATTTTGTAACTGTTCCTCCATATTGTGCTGCTGATACCTTACAAATCCCTGTAATTCCTGCAACATCTTCAGAGCTGTTGGTACATCAGTAATAAGAAAATCAGATTTAGCAGAAGTACTAGGACCAACTGGAGAGAAATCTAATGATTGGGCCACCTCATGCAAAGCACTATCCAGCTTCCTCTTTTTGGGCATGTTAAAAGTTTTTCCAATAACCCTACTAGGAGTTTGTGTCTCAACATCCAAACTCTTGAGCAAATTCCCCATAAGCAATTTTTGCTCATGAATAGCCAATGCCATCTTGGCCTCATTCTCAGTGTATCCTGCTTCAATAAAATCCTGTATGGTCCTCAGCTTTTCATCCACGCTTTTACTAAACTTTGCTTTGTCAGATATTCTCCCCTGTTCCGGCCCAGGACTGACAACATTGATAGGAGTAATGAGAGAAATTGTGACCTCCCCTACATCAACTTTCTGAGCAAAAGCAAACAAAGCAGACATAAATGTTGCTAACCTGCTACTCAACTGGGTCTTTCTTCTATCGGAGGTAAAGACTTCTGCACGAATCCTATCATACACCCAATGTGCCCAACTGACCTTCCCCCCATTTTCAGCAAAATACAGTGGTGCCCAATTTTCCTTAGACATGTAGTCATATTTAGCTAGAAAACAAACTCTTTCCAAAAACCATTTCAGTTGTTCTCTCCTCCAATACTCTACATTCTTCAACATAAAGTACTGCCTACCTCCTTCTCTTGGTCCAAATTCTTTTTTCAGATCTTCATCTGAACATTTTGGAACTGCAATAACAGAGGTAAAGGGAAGCTGAAATACCTGAGCTACCACACCTGGACTTAGATGTTCCTTCTCAGAAATGGCACCTTTGGATTTTCGTAACAGCTCCATTTGCGTTATGGCATAAATGTTCCCTTCCCCCACTGGCCCCAGGGTACATTAGAAAATTCATATAAACCTGTTGCCTTCAACCACTTCTCATTCTGTTCTGCCTGATAGTCAATTTCCACCCTTAAATCAGTGAAAGGCTCCATTAAGCTTTGTAACATCTTGCTTGATGACATTGGTGATGATTCTTCCTCAGGTAGCACGTCGACCTCGTCTTCAGGGTCAGATACATCAACTCTGAGCACTACTCCTTTTTTGCGAGGGCGCAGCTTACCAACTTCTCCTTGCTCATCTTCTGGCGATGGTCTCATGATAGAAACAAGTTTAGTCTTAGGCATAGCTGAAGCAGAAGTAGGAGAAAGCTTAGCAAGTTGTGGAGTATGCATGCGCGTGCTACTTATGTGAATCGCACAAGTGCTAAGGCCTCTAAAAGTGTATGAGGAAATGATGTCGTCCCTTACTCGTATGATGGAGTTAAGTGGAAGGAACTTTGCACCCTTTTCGACACAAAATTTGAAATTTAAATATTGTTTAAGTAATCGGATCAGGTGAACTCCAACCCAGTAAACTCCGAGCCAACAAACTCCGATGTAATACAATCTGATCGCTGACCTGAATGCAAAGCCTATGCACTCTGATGATAAATCATCAGTGACTTGGTTCATCATTCCTGAAGAGAACTCCACCATTCCACAGAATGCAACCTCTGGTATAATAGGTTTGAGCCAATCCAAATGGGTTGGCTTGCCTTGAAATTTTTTTAACTTGAAACCATTAACAGGTTTCTCTACCCTTGTGCCAAAAACATCTGCTACAATAAAAGTTCCTCGACCTAGGTCTGTTATAATCTGATATGGCCCCTTGTACCTTAAATTGAGCTTCCCAGGATGTGGACCTAACCTTGAGTTGTAAAGCATTACCTAGTCACCTACCTCGAAAACCTTAAAATTGACATTCATACTGACCCAAGCTTTCCTTCTTCTCTGAATGACTTCTGATATATAGGAGCTGATCAACCTGTCTTCTTCTAGCTGCATTAAATACTTGCTTCTATTGTGAACTGAGAGCTTTGGAGTCATCTTCCTAGTAGTAATCCTCAGACTAGGTACCACAAACTCCATTGGTACTACAGCTTCCAAGCCATACACCAATTGGAATGGGGTCATACTTGTTGTCACCTTGAAAGCTGTTCTAAATGACCACAGAGCAGAATCCAACTTTACATCCCAATCCCTCTTATTCTCCTGTACAATCTTTTTCAGAATCTTTATAAGAGTCTTATTGGTACTCTCAGCCTGTCCATTAGCTTGGGGATGGTAAGCTGTAGATTTCTTAAGCATTATCATGTGGGTTTTTGTTAACTCAGAAATCACCTCATTCAAAAAATGTGTTCCTCTATCACTGAACAACTCTATGGGACATCCAAACCTGGTCATAATGTTGTGATACAAGAACTTTGCCACACTCTGAGCTTTGTTATCTTTCAATGCCACAGCTTCCACCCACTTTGTACAGTAGTCAGTAGCTACTAGAATGTACTTGCATCCCTTACTTGTTGTAGGCTTGACTGGTCCTACAAAATCCATACCCCATTTTTTAAATGGCTTTAATGGCAGTATACGATGATATGTCATTCTATCTCTAGAATCAACTTGACCAAACTGTTGACACACCACACAGCTTTTTGCATAGGAATGAGCATCCTTCAACACAGTTGGCCACCACAAACCATCTTGGAGTATCTTTTTTCCTGTGATGTCCCCTGAGAAATGTCCTCCTGCTGCTCCATAATGGGCTTCTTGCAACATAGCTGATTGTTCAAAATCTGGTACACACCTTTTAATGACCTGGTCAATCCCTTTTGTGTATAATGCTCCAGAAATCACTAAAAAGGGTTTGCTTGTTAGGGCAAATTTCCTCCTTTGGTCTGTTGTAAACCCTGTTGGCATAACACCATCAGTCAGGAACACCAGCATTTGGTCATACCATGAATTAGAAATGAAACTCTGCACTTCAAATAAATCTGCATCTGGCAACTGATCCGAAATCCTTGTCGGTTGTTCCCCTGTCTCAATCCGACTTAGGTAATCAGCTATTGCATGTTCCTTGCCAGGTGTATGAACAATAAGGAAGTCAAATTCCTTCAACAATAGCATCCACCTTGCCAATCTACCTGTAATAAGTAAAGGCTTTTTAATAAGATAAAGCAATGCTTGATGATCCACATGGAATATGACCCTATTGCACAAGAGGTAATGTCTGAATTTGTTTAAAGCATAAACCATCCCTAATTCCTCCCTCTCAGTCACTGCATAGTTTTTCTTAGCAGATGTAAGCACCCTACTAGCATAGTACACAGGTCTAAACCACCCTTGGGTCTTCTCCTGCATTAAAACAACTCCAATAGCTATATCCGAGGCATCAACAAACACATGAAATGGCAATACCTAATCTAGAGGTTGTAATATGGGAGCAACTGAGAGCATTTTCTTGAGAATCTGAAATGCTTTTTCCTGTGGCTCAGACCAAACAAACTCTACATGCTTCTTGGTTAAATGGGTAAGAGGCATACATACATTAGCCAAATATCTGATGTACCTGCTGTGCCACTTAACTTGTCCCACAAACCTGCTCAATTCCTTGATATTTCTAGGTGCTCGTGCTAATTGTATTACCTCAATCTTCTTCTCATCTATTGACATCCCTTCCTGAGAGACCACATGACCCAATAGCACACCACTCTTGACAAGCATCACACTTTTGTAGGGATTAAGGGACAATCTAAAAATCCTACATCTTTCAAAACATAATTTCAGATGCTCAAGGTGTAAATCCCTTTGACCAAAAACTAAAAAGTCATCTACAAACACTCTCATGAAATCCTGCAAATAAGGTTCAAATGTCTTAAAAGCAGTAAAATTAAAGGATGGTGGTCCATTTTTAAGGCCAAAGTTCATGACAGTAGATGCAAAGGCTCCCCAATCTGTAATAAAGGTTGTTTTATGTTGGTCCTCCTCTACAACCTGAATCTGATTATACCCTGAGAAACCATCAAGGAAACTATACATCTCTTTCCCTGCTACTGCATCTAAGATAGCATCACAAAAGGGCATTCGGAAAGGATCTGTAATAGTTGCAGCATTTAACTTCCTGTAATCCGCACAAACCCTAAGCTTCCCATTCTTCTTTGGTACCACAATGATTGGAGATAACCAAGTGACTTCATGAATAGGTTTGATGAACCCAACTGCCAATAATTTATCAATTTCCTGCTTAACCTGCTGTGCAAAGTTGGGATTCATCCTATATCTCTGCTGGGCAATCGGAATGGCATCTTCTCTCAGATTAATGTGATGTTGATGCAGTAATGGATCAATACCTTTTACATCTGCATAATCCCATGAAAAAATATCTTTATATTCCAACAATAACTGCCATAACTCTTGTAGGAATTCCCCATCCACATAAATGCTAACCTTAACCATCCTTGGTTCTTCTTCAGTCCCTAAATTCAATTCTTTTAGTTCATCCTACTGAACCCTTTTAGATCCTCTAAATCTTTTCTTGTAAATTTTTTCCACCATATCTCTGGCATCCCTCTCCTCCTGCTGAACTTCCTCTTTGACACTAGTTGATAGACTCTGATCCATCAGTTTTAGTATGTCAGAACCCTGAATTTCATGTCCCATGACAGGCTCATCAAAAAGTTCCTCTGTTTCCTGATCCTTCTGCAAAATTACCTCAATATCAACTTCAAAAACAGGTATGACAGTCGGATTAGCCTGCAAAAAGGCTTCCTCCTCATCATCCTCTACTTCCTCAGCAAGACTGATTGATTGAGAAAACAAGGGTCTTTCTTTTCTAGGAATGTGCTTTCTTCCCAACATAGGTATGCTAATTATCTGTTTCCCTTTGGTAAGCACCACCTGATTCTCTCCCAATCCTGTTTCACCTTGGCTAACCTAAACGAAGGTCTTCCCAACAACATCTCATAGGAAGCATCACCTTCCTTCATTTTGAGAACAACAAAATTAACTTGAAATTGCATCCCTGCAATCTGAATAGAAGAGTTCCTTGAAATTCCAATTGGCTGAACCCTCCTTTGATCATCCATTTTAACTTGGAAAGGTACTGGTTCCAATCTCCCTAAGCCCATTGTGAGATAAACTGACTCAGGTAAGATATTGACACCAGATCCTCCATCCAGCAATACTTCCTCAAATATCCTGTCCTGTAAAGTCACCTTGATAACTGGAACCATGAAATCCACATCAGAAGGATGAATGCTATTCACCCCAGGCTCCTCTTGCTGCTGCATGGAACTTTCATAGTGCTTTCCTAGTAACTTATGTAGCAATCTCTATTTAAATGCTGGAACTATAGAAAGCATTTGGTCTAAAGACAAGTGTAAATCAGAGTTGATTAATACCTCAAACCAATCTGGTTCAGGTACTTCAACCTGATTTTTATGTTGTACTGGTGCATCAGAAGATTCTGCATGATCCTCCAAGTGTTGACCTTGCTGCTCCTTCTGAACCTGTTTCTACAACTGATCTCTAACCCCTTTTTGCTGCTCCCAATCAATAGGACATTTAGCCTTGGATCTTGTCACAACCAGCACATCAATTTCATCTTCCATATTATCTGGATATTGACAATCATTCTCCACATTGTCATACTCTTCAGTCAGAGGCACTGTTGCTGTTTCATTAGGGGTATCCTGATAAATCGGAATGTCGATAATGATCACATTTGCTTCTGCCCGTGGTTGATTTGGAGGTGGTTGTGGAGGACCTGCTTGCTGGTTCTCCTGATTTAATGGAACAACAGGAACACCTCTCTCCTCACGATGTTTTACCCATAAGGCACAACGAAGGCCAACCCAATGTGTAGGGTCACCACAATATACACAAGGCATAACCCCTTGGGGCCTTCTTTGGTTATTATCCTAGTTTCTTCTAGGTCCCCTCTGAAATCCCTGTCCAGGAGGTCTTCCTCTGAATGGAGCTACCTGATTTGCCTCTGCTGAAGCAGTACCCCACCCAGCACCTGTACCTGTTTTACCCCTTTGGTTAGGGTTGTACCAGCATTGAGCAGTGGTGTGTCCATCTCTTTCACAAATCTCACAGTACCTTTTCTCTTTAGGTGCTATGACTGAATAGCCAATATTATTTAATTGTTGAACAATATCAACTTCACCCCCTGTTTTTTCCTTCTTCTTCTTCTTAGGACTCTTCGTTTTCTTCGTTTCCTCCTCATCAGATGAACTACTAGTATCCGATTCTTTAGAAGAAGATGTCTCTGACTCTGAACCTGTTTCAGATTCCTTGTCTCCTCTCTTACTAGACTTTGTCATTCCCAGCCTCTTCTCAACTCTAGAAGCAGCCCGTACCAAATTATCAAAACCTCCTCCAATGTCAATGTTGGCCACCGCATTTTTAATACCACTCCTCAATCCTTTGAGAAGGTAGCCAGCCAACATTTCATTAGTTGGCCTTTCATTTCCTTGCAATCTCTCAACAAATATTCTAAATCTCTGAGAAAAATCTTCTACCAACATTGTCCCCTGCTTTGTAATGGAATTGATATTTTGATGATATATTTGTGAAATATTTGATATTCTGATGAAGCATTGCAATGTTGATTTGAATTGTGGAATATGATCACTTGTTGGGTGTTGTGTGATCAGATCAGTGATTGGCACATGCTGGACAATAAAGCGATAGCACTTATCCGGAATAAAACTGCCACCATTGGATTTTCTGTGGCAAGCCTTAGTATTTATGGTTTAGTTATAAGTTGAGATGTAGACAGCTATGAATTGTAACATTGAGCTCTTTATGAGCCAGGACTATTTTATGCCCAAGTGTGAATTGGATGTAACTCATTTTTGAGCATGAACTTTTCTATAAATAAAATACGTTCAAGAGGGATATGCTCACTCTTGCACGGGGGAGATTGTACCCATTGCTTGTGTCTTGTTCTCTCCTCTCTTCTCTCTCGCCGTGCCGGCGTAGCACTTCTCTCTAGGAGGTGCGCCTGCACGTGTTCTTTTGCTCTCTCCCGCTCTCTTTCTCTCTCTGTTCGTGTACGACTTGATCATATACTCACAGGCTTTGTCAGGTATGCGTAATTGCGGTGTTTTGTTGTTTCCATCATGATATTCGAGGTATTTTGCAGGGACGCTACGCTCCTGTCTGTAGCAGTGGTATCAGAGCGTGGATCATCACTCCTGGCGTACACGAATCATGGCAAAAAGGATCTTTATGCACAATTAACATGAAGATAAGTTTTCTCTTTTATGGTTATCTCTGATTATATTTCACGACTCTTCTCTGCTCTGGGATAGGAAGAGGTCTATTTTTCTTTGTGTTATCGGAAGCCTTCCTGCAAGTATCGAGTAATTATTATATAGAAGTTGAATGGAGCCTATGTGTACTATTTGATTAGTCGACATAGGCTATTGTTAGAATAAGAAGATATGGTACTTAGATAGGCGCATATATGTGTAAGAATCACGTAATTCCCAATGATTGTACGAATAATCCCTAGAGATCTATAAACAAAATAAAAAAATAAAAAAATTGACTGAGTTTGAAGGAGTAGCAGACAGGAACAGAGAAGACGAGCCGTTACCAACAAATTTTAGTGCTCTAGAAACCGTCTCAAGAGTTGGAGAAGGCGAGACATCCGAGCAATTCTTTCTCATCTGTAGCACGGGACACAACCCCTAAGGACCACACTCATAATTAAATTTTTTTATTTTTTATTTTTTAAACTTTCAATCAATACAACATACCCTGTATGCGAGGTCCGCCGACCATAAGCGCAGGAAAAAAAGAAAAAAGAAAAACGCACGCTTTTCTTTTTTTTCTTCGTTTTGGTCACCCTTCTCCCTCTCTATCTCTGTGTGGCGCCAGCTTACCCTGTCGATCCAGGAGCCCCCCCCTCACCACCTTCTACCTGTACTGCCAGAACTGAGTGTGTGTGGGGTTTCTTATGTGAATGTCAATCCAGGCCAGGCAGGAGATCATGGACTGCGTGTGTGTGGGGCCCATTCAACGACGTCATCGTCTCTGAGTATGTGAGTTGAGAGCCAGTCAATTGGGTGAGCATATCAGAGTTGCAGGCTCGCAGAATTGTAGGTGTGTGTGTGAGAGCATCACAGGTGAGCAGATCCTACACATTAGTGGCAATCCGACTTCGTCGGCTTTCCCCCTTTTTTTGCTGCCGCTGCCCGAGGCAAGGGATGTAACTGGCGTGGAATATCCGCAGGGAGTCATAACGGGATATCATACAATCAGTTGAAGTTCACAACAGCGCCATATTCCCATGGGGTAGGTAACTGGAGCAGAACGGGAGGTGGTGGCAAGCTGGAAGAGAGAGAAAGAGAGAGAGAAGCTGCAACGCCACAGGTGGCCATGAAATAAGGTTAGTGCATGCAAAGATTGGCAAAAAAAGGTGATGATTACAAACCATGCAAAGTGACCCAGTGGCGAGCAACTGCCTGATTATACAATTCCTGGTGAAAAGCAGCTGATGCGCTTGTTGAGATGGGTAGAGAGAAAACTAACAAAACCGGCTGAACCACACCCTCTTTCTCGCATGCCGACCACACCTTCAGGATCTTTTTTCTCTTGCCCTCTCAGATTCCACAATCTCTCCCCAAGTCTCAGCACCTGGCATACACTATTTTTTTTTACCTTCAAAACAACAAGGGAGATTACCACAGAAAGGTTTTTTGCAAGCTATCCCGCAGAGAGTTTTCTTTTACCATACCTAAGCAAGCATACACACCCATCTACATCGCCTTCCTCTTTGACATGTCGATGGTACGGACCGCGTCGCGCTACCCAAGCAGACACACTCACGACATGTCGATCTCTCTTGCAAAATAAGCCGCAAGATAGCTAGCACCATTTTTCGCATAGACCGAGCTTGTCGAACCTATCAAACAAGGTGGTAATTCTCGTCGCCCTTCTTCAATTATATGCCTCCTCTGCTATTTCGCATTCACAACCAGTGACACGTTGATTGCGCACCGCTACATCATCAACAACCTACTTGTCTACATCGCTTCTACGTCAAAAACCTCGCAACTGCTCTGCACCATCGGGAGCTTTGCAATACGTGGCATTGGGCTTATGAACTCTTTTACTCTATTCAACAGCATGGAATCAGGTTAGTCGAATTTATTCATCGCAAACCTTCTACCCCGGCTAGGGATTTGCAGCAAATCAACGTAATTACCAACTTTCCCCATCATCATGGAGACAAACGGTGCCAGTGCCCCCTCCCACTGGACCAGTGATTCACCTCTACCGGCACCGACCTTGGAGCAACAAGTATTCTTACTGCAACAGGAATTAGACATTGCGAATCAATGCCTCACCGCAAATGATCAGAAACGAGCACGTAAAGACGACAACGAAGATGAACGTATGATCAAAATTTTGAAGGCTGCGTTCGAAGCTCAAAAATCCAGCAAAGAGGTAAAGATAAGTCAAAAATCTTTCACGTTTTTCAAGTTATCTTTATTTTCAGCAAAAGCTATGCATCACAACACCCTTCAAGGAACTAGCAATGACTGAAATTCATGCACCACCATATATGGGTCACCGAGGAATTCAATCCACACTCACTGCATGTCAAGATCTTTTTTTTTTTGGCCTGGAATGAAGCAGATATCACAAAATTTGTTTCAGAATGTTTGATATGTCAAAGAGTTAAACGTCATAATGGTAAGTCTTATGGTCTTTTAATGCCTCTCCCCATCCCTGCTAGTCCTTGGGAACAAATCTCCATGGATTTCATCACAGGACTCCCTACCACATCCTCACACAATGACATGATATGGACCATAGTGGACCGTTTTAGCAAACAAGCATACTTTGTACCCTGCAAAAAGACATTGTTTGCACCACAGGCTGCAAAGCTTTTCCTCCAAGCCATCTTCCCTTATCACGGCTTCCCCAAGGTCATTCTCTCCGACCGTGATGGACGCTTTTGCAATCATTTTTGGGTCGCCCTAGCCAAAAACTTAGGGTCTAAAATGGATTTCACATTTGCATTTCACCCTAAAAGTAATGGTCAAACAGAAGCCACAAACAATACCATTATGGATCTTCTTCGATCTTATACCACTACCAATACTGCAAACTGGGACCAACACCTCCCTATGCTTCAATTTGCTTACAATAACACACCCCACTCATCCACAAACCGTGCACCTTTTGAAATTGTCTATGGGAAAAAACTCCCTGTCCCTGTCTCCACTATTAGCATTGATGTCCCTGCGGCTGACACTTTAGCAAGAGATCACACACACATTTTACAAGAAGCCACAACTTGCATTAAACAAGCACAAGAACGATACATTACACAAGCCAATAAGAAACGAAGACCTGCACCTTTTAAAGAAAACGACCTTGTTTGGCTTAGAATAGAAAAACGACGCTTAAAAAGTGTAGAAAAACACCCTAAAGTGAAATTGGCCCCTAGATTTTATGGCCCATTCAAAATTCTTCAAAACATAAATGATAATGCGTTCCGCTTGGGCATTCCCTCACATTGGAAAATACACAACTCCTTCCATGTCAGTTTGCTGAGACCACACAAGGGACCTATTCCTGACACCCCTACCACAATTGACCCCCCCTTCATCGAGGACGATGAAGAAATTCTGACTCCCGAAATAATTTTAGATCATGACATGACCACTACCCATAGAGGAAACCAGTACATAAGATATTTGGTAAAATACAAAAACCATTCCTTAGAAGAGTGTCAATGGATCTCTGAGCAATCGCTAAGTCCACACTACCGTCACTTGATACTTGCATACCACACACCTAGAGACACATATTCGCCGATTTAGGCAATGCCTCTCTACTAGTGTAGATTCGCCGATCTAGGCAACACGAACTCAAAATCTAGATCCGTCGATTTAGGCAGCATTAGTGCAGATCCGCCGATTTAGGCAGCATGAACATTGGTGTAGATCCGCCGATCTAGGCAACACCAAATTACTAGACCACTCCACCAGTGGCTGGCCAGCACGGTCGCTAGTTTGGTTTTGGTAACAATTGAGGACAATTGCTTTTCAACCCCGGGGTATGTAATGGAATTGATATTTTGATGATATATTTGTGAAATATTTGATATTCTGATGAAGCATTGCAATGTTGATTTGAATTGTGAAATATGATCACTTGTTGGGTGTTGTGTGAGCAGATCAGTGATTGGCACATGCTGGACAATAAAGCGATAGCAGTTATCCGGAATAAAGCTGCCACCATTGGATTTTCTATGGCAAGCCTTAGTATTTATGGTTTAGTTATAAGTTGAGATGTAGACAGCTATGATTAATTACATTGAGCTCTTTATGAGCCAGGACTATTTTATGCCCAAGTGTGAATTGAATGTAGCTCATTTTTGAGCATGAAATTTTCTATAAATAAAATACGTGCAAGAGGGACATGCTCACTCTTGCACGGGGGGAGATTGTACCCAGTGCTTGTGTCTTGTTCTCTCCTCTCTTCTCTCTCGCCATGCCGGTGTAGCACTTCGCTCTAGGAGGTGTGCCTGCACGTGTTCTTTCGCTCTCTCTCGCTCTCTATCTCTCTCTGTTTGTGTACGACTTGATCGTATACTCACAGGCTTTGTCAGGTATGCGTAATTGCGGTGTTTTGTTGTTTCCATCATGCTATTCGAGGTATTTTGCAGGGATGCTACGCTCCCGTCTGTAGCATGTTTGATGCGTCGTAACTTGCTTAAAATATCTGTAGGAGTTTTCTCCTTCCGGAATCTTTGTAGAAAATCCAAACTAAGTGCAGCATAAGTAGGAAAGTGAGCCATACCATATTGGTTGAGCCAGCTCATGGCCTTGCCTTCCAAGGTAGCTGAAAATTGCTGTAATTTTATAGGATCTGGAAACATCACCTGGTATCCACTTGCTTGCCAGCAGGTTTCAAATTGTGCTACATGACAATCTGCATCCTCTTTGGGCTTCCCTCTGAATTTGGCGAATTTGATATGTGGATTAGGAGGTGGTTGAGCCGTGGGGATGGGATTTGGGATTCTTACAGGTCTTTACCTGCCACATCCTCTCAATGGGTCAAATTGGAGTCGCCTTCTACTTCGTGCAGGTCCTCCTGTCAAGAGTAGTGGCCCCACAAGTTGCCTCACTGCCCTGTCCTCTGCTTCTCCAGAACCCTCCTCCCCAGAATTTACCAGCCGTTCTTGAGGTGGTAGACAATTTTCTTCATCTACAATTACATCCTCATAGTGGAATGGATCTATATTGCCTGCTCTAGCTAGACTCCGTGTGTAATATATACGAGAGTGTCTTCTACCTCGCTCGGACATGCATTATCACCAGAATGCGATTCATGAACCGAAGAATAATACGTGATAACTGCATACGTCCTCAGCCACGAGAACTGAACCCGCAGGATCGCCAAATGTGTTGTGGTTCATCAACACAGGAAATGCATAGTGCATCACAATTCTTTCAGCATCTCATAACTCGGAAATAATACACAGAAGTACTAACATCATTCTGAAGGTAAGAGATAGAAGGAATTGATAACTTAGAATTAAGATAACAAGAGTGCTTCATTGATCAAGAAGAGCTACAACATCTCTGAATACAACTGCGCCATCAAAACTCCCAGAACCGACTTATAACCATCATACAAAACAGACTGGTAATAACAACCTCAGTCTTGATATATCATAACTGTTAAATATTCAATTTAAACAACATCCGACTAACTATGATCCAACTAGCTATATCCGATGAAGCACTTCCGACTAACTACTAAATTGGTACTCTGATATGCCTGTCAACACGAGAGCCACCACGACCTAGGAGAGTCTTGTAATGTTGGAATTGCGGAGAGTCTGGAGATGGGATGTATAATTGTCCTTGGTCCCATGGGGATCCAGGGAGACCTAACTTGAATTACCCAATGATGAATGTAGGTGAAGGAACTAGTCAACAACCACAGCTTCTACAAAGGCCAAATGGAGCAAGACCACCTCCATGAGGAGTGGAAGGAGTTACACCTTTGCCAGACCCAAATGTGCATGTGGTAGAGGTGACAAATTCCAATGACGTGGACATGGAAGCAAATGGCATTAAGCGTGGCTGTGGAAAAGGTAAGGAGAAAGAAGGAGTCACGTCACAAAGTGATCATGGATGAGAAAAGAAGGCAAAGGAGACCAAGGAAACCAAGAGCATTGGAAGTCGTATCAACCTCCAAGACTTCCCTCTTGGACATGGTGTGGCTTCGTACAACTTGTTGGAAGACATGAGAGGTAAGGGTCCTGATATCTCATGGCCTCAATTTCTTGCATTATGTCCACAAGTTATGAGGGATTTAACAAGGGCAGTTAGCACTAGGAGAAAGGTAAAAGAGAGTGTGCCTGTTGTAAAAATTACACAAGCTAAAATGAATGAGGATATTACACATGTTCTAGATTGTTACATCAAAGGAAGATTGGTTAGGAAAGGTCTAGTGGATGGGGGTGCACAAATTTGCATCATGACAGAGGGACTCATGCAAAGACTAGGCATGCACATCCATGAGACACCTGAAATCAAAGTCAAGATGGCAAACATTAGCAAGGCTAGGTGTGTAGGCATTTGTAAAAATGTCTTTGTAGAGGCCTTTGGCATTAAGAAGGCGGTGGATTTTTATGTTATGTCGATGAAGGGAAGTGGTTATCCATTTATCTTAGGAAGACCATGGCTAATGAAAATGCGATATTTGCAGGATCGGGAGAGTGAAAAATTAATTTTCAGGAATGACATTCATAAGAAGGTTGTCTTTGACATGAAGGAGCAACGCCAAGAGGAGCTCCATGAATAATCCTCTTAAAGTGAGATGGAAGAAGATTGGACCGATAACACTTCAGAAGAAGAAAGTAGCGGCAGCATTACTGAAGAGGAGTCTTCCATCAAAGTCATGGGTGTAAGGTTTAAGTCAACCAACCAAGAGACCTCTTGTCAAGGTTTGGAGGAGGTAGGTTCCCAAGATAACCAAAATGTGGAAGATGAAGGAATGTTAGAAGGTATATTGTCTACAACACTTACAAAGGATGAAAGACAAGAGTTCAAAGGTGTGTTAAGGAAATTTCCTAAGCTTTTTGCTAAAGACTACACCGACGTGCGTGGAGTAGATGATGTTCAACACAAGATAAAGCTAAAGCCAGAGGCCAACCCTAAAGCTCAAAAGCTACGAAGGCTAGGAGTCATCAAGGAGCAGGCTCTACTTAAGGAGGTAAGAAAGCTTCTAGCAACAGTAGGTTTCATTTATCTAGTGGATTATTTAGAGTGGGTCTCTCCCGTTGTTGTCACTCCCAAGAAAAACAGTAAGTGGAGGGTGTGTGTGGACTACCATCCACTAAATGAGGCAACAAAAAGAGATCACTTTCCCCTCCCATTTCAGGATGAGATACTAAATGAAGTATCTGGTCATGAAAAGTACACCGTATGTGATGGCTACTCACGTTACTTTCAAATAGGTATCACATTGGAGGATCAGTTGAAAACAACCTTCATCACTCCTTGGGGTTGTTATGCTTTCTGATTCATGCCATTTGGCCTGACAAAAGCTCTTGAAACTTTCCAACATTTCATGAACATGGTGCTTCAAGCATTCTTTGGAAAGTCAATTAGGGTGTTCATTGATGATTTTTGCATTTATAGCTCAAAATCATTGCATCTACAAAGGGTAGAAGAAGGATTGAAGAAGCTTTATGAAATGGGAGGTCAAGTCAACCCCGACAAGTGCCACATAGGTGAGGATGAAGTGATCTTGCTTGGCCACAAGGTTTCCTATAAAGGTAATGAGGTGGATCCTTCAAAGGCAAAGGCTCTTATTGAGCTACTGTCATCGAAGAGTCTTAAAGAGGTCATCTCATTCATTCAAAAGGTGAAGTATATGTCACGCTTCATTCACTTAGCCTTAGAGTTACTTCACCCTTTGCAAAAGTTGACACAACAAGTCGAGTTTGTTTGGTCTGATGAGCTTGAAGAATATTTTTGTAACATCAAATTCATTCTGTCAGAGCTACCAACACTTATGCCTCCTTGTTGGGAGTACAAATTCTTTGTTAGCTCTAGTGTTGGGAAAGAAACAATCGGTGTTGTTTTTCTACAACAAGATCCCCACAGTACTAGGATGCGACCCATCTATTTTTCTAGTAGGGTCATGAATGCCTTGGAGAGAGGCTACACGGAGGGAGAACTCATGATGCTTTCTCTCATGTTTCAGTGAGAAAGTTTAGATCCTACTTGCTACCAAAACCTTTTGTAATTCTCACTACAAAAAATTTGTTCCCTTGGGTGTCATCTCAGATGAATCTTAGTACTAGGATCTCAAAGTGGATTATGGAGTTGCAAGAGTTTCAATACTCTTTCAAGGTAGAAGATAGTGTGCGTGCACAATTGGCAAGTATTCTCACTTATAGGGTGCATGAAAAGGATATTAAGGTTCCTGAAGTAAAGACCCTACCATTGTCACCACCTAAAAGTATTCCTAATGCTTTTACCCTGTTCTTTGATAAAGCTTTTCGATGAGTCACACGAAAAGCAGGGGGAGGGCTAGTGTTGTTTAACTCAAGTGGAGAGGTGGTCATGAAAGAGAAGGTCAATCTACCAGGTTCAACTAGCAATAATGAAGCAGAATACGACACACTACTTCATGGTTTGAAGATGTGCATTAGTCAAGGTATACAACCTCTCATGGTAAAGGGAGATGCACTTCCCATTGTAAAGCAAATCATAGGCATTTGGGCATGCAAGAATGAAAGCCTCGGGACAAAGGTTCATGCCACTCGTAGATTGTTTAATCAGTTTGAAAAAGTGCAACTATATCATATTCCTAAGAAACAAAATGAAGATGCTGATTTACTTGCACAATAAGCAGCTACATGTGTTCAGAAAGGAGTGCAGGTCATCATGGTGGAAGCAGTTGTCAAGCAACCCAGATACCAGGGGTTGGAGTCATTGGCTCCCATTATTGGCTACATTTTGGAGGGCGAGTTTCCACAAGACTTCACTAAAACTCAAAAAAGGAGACTCTTGAAGAAGGAAAGTTTCTATCTCTTCCTAGAAGGATCCCTCTATCAGAGAGGGAAGGGTCAAGTGTGCAGAAGAGTACCAACTATTGAGGAAATTCCAGCCATTTTAAAAGGTTTGCATGAAGAGGCATGTTGTGGTCATTTTGCCCAAGAATTAACTGTGAAGAAGATTTTTCTTGCGGGGTATGTTTGGCCAAGATTGCATGTGGATGTCCAACATTGGTGTAAAAGTAGTCACAACTATCAGGTAAATGGAAATAAAAGGTTGGTGCATGGTACAAGGCAAATAGTGCTTGAAAATGGAGCCTTTGAAACGTGGGGCATTGATTCTATGGGTCCACTGCCTAGAACAAAGAATGGTAAACTCTACATTCTAGTGGCTATGGACTACATGACTAGGTGGGTAGAGGCTCAAAGTATGGCAAGGGTAAATGGGAAAACAGTGAGCACGTTTGTCTACACTAATATTTGTTGTAGATTCGGCACACCTCTGGAGATTGTTTTTGATAATGGTCCAGGGTTCAAGAAGGGTTTACTCATAGAAGTTTGTGAAGAGCTTCACATTCTACATCGTCATAGCACACCCTACTACCCACAGTTAAATGGTTTGGTGGAGAAGGCTAATGGTGTCATTGTAGGCATCATTAGGAAGATGGTGCAAAACAAGACAAAGCTGTGGGATGACTTCTTGGATGGTGCCTTGTGGGCGTATCGAGCCACGTATAGGGAAGCCACATAGTTCACACGAATTCACTTGGTCTATGGTCAAGAGGCTTTGCAGCCTATCGAGCTCAACATTTCAATGATACGGCTTCATGGCGGAGGTGCAGAAGATGATCAAGAGGTATGGATGGATCGACTTCTTACACTAGTGGAGCTTGAGTGGAAAAGAGAAGCAGCCTATGAGTGCTACAAGAGGAAAGCTACACAGGCGAAGGAGAAGCTTGACAAG
This sequence comes from Adiantum capillus-veneris, assembly GCF_014529385.1. Taxonomy (NCBI): domain Eukaryota; kingdom Viridiplantae; phylum Streptophyta; class Polypodiopsida; order Polypodiales; family Pteridaceae; genus Adiantum; species Adiantum capillus-veneris. The sequence goes on from NC_140953.1 coordinate 104,323,673, forward strand.
AAACTGAAGGAGAAAGGCATCAATGAAAGAGATCTTGTGCTGAGGTATGACAATCGACTCGATAATGGTTTTGATGCCAAGTTTGAAACTAGATGGCAAGGACCATACATAGTCAAGAAGGCTTTCAATTCAAGTTACTATCAACTTATGGACTTGAATGGGAAAGAGCACTCTATGAAGGTAAACGGGTATCTCTTGAAGACCTATTTGAGTCGCCTTCTACCAAAGGATCTACCAAAGATCTGTCCAAAAGGCAGCTATCTCATATAAGTATTGTTCCATGAAGCATGAGTGTAAGTCCAACCAAAATGCTAAGTGGCCGAACAATGAAGATCTCATCAAGGACTCTGAAGCACTCTCTTTGTAAAAGATGCTCTATGATGGTACATGAATATAACATCATCATGGGGGAGGGCTAATGATAGCCGTTTTTTGGCTCTCTGTAATCACCATGGTGAGTTATTTCACCCTACCAAAATCACCTAAACATTGTGGCTATTCTTACCTTTTCACTGTACATAGGCGTGTGTGAGCTAGGGAATTTTTCCCATATCTTCCTAAAACCCTCAGCTAGCTAGTCATTGGGCTATTTGAGCCAAAAAAAAAACAAAATTTAAAAAATAAAATATACTATGGCCCAATTGTGTGTATATATTTCATTGTACATAGGGCCTAAATATAGGGAATTTTCATAATTATTTTGGTATTTATTTAAATAGTTCTACCTGGGTGTACGTTATTTTCTTATATATGCTATGTACATTTACTCACCATTACCATAATATTTTTACCTATGTATTCTATAAAAATAATTTCACGTAATCTTCTCTTATTTTTGGTGTGAATACACTCCAATGAAAAACATCAAAAATACCTTTCACCATCAGTCCACACTAAATTCCTATTTCCTAGAGGTATTTTTTCTTATCTCTTGTAAATACACTTCAATAAAAACAAATGAGGGTCCCCACATTTGATTCCTTATATTTTCATATATCTCTTTTTTTCATTTTATATTTATATATAGCTGATACTATTCTAGATTCCATAAATTGTTTATATATACTAGCCTGTTTTTTCCCATCATATCCATGTATTATATTTGTGCATAATCCACAACCATGCAAAATTTCAAACCCCTAAGAATCAATTAGGTCATGCTCTAACGCAAGGAGGGGCTCACCTTTGGAGCCATATGCAAATTCAACAAAAGGGGGGCCACTGAAGACTTTTTTCTGAAGAAAAACAGGTATTTTGGTGGGATTTTTTATATCCATCTCCACTCCAAATTTGAAGCGGTGGCCAAAAGAGAAAATGTGGACCTAGAGCTGAATAGTCACCTCAAAACTTTTGGTGATGTTTGGAGCAACCACGGGTGAGCGAGGATTTTTTGAGTGGACCCCAGTCTGCCCACTTTTCTCACAAGTAGCCCATAGAATTCTCTCACCTCTTTCCACATTTCTACACACACACACACACTCATTCCTCTCAATATCTCACTCAAACCTACACCTTCCGTGGTTTCTCTAACCTTCTTCACCATTAGCATCCCCTCTTACTCCCATAGCTCTATATGAGCTCTCCATGTACATACACTATCTCTATGCCTCTCTCTATTACTTCCAAAGTACAATTCCATCTTACCCCTTCTCTATATACATAAAATTCAGCATGTAAACCATGCTTAACCTTTGCAAATCAAGAGATCTCATCGACCAAATTGCCATTTTCATCGTGGTAAAACCTTGGCGGCAGTGGCGTAAAGAAGAGAAGATAAAGAAGAAGATCGATAGTCATTTTGAGAACCTACACAAGTAAGTCAAAAACTTCTTCAAGCTTCACCATCACAAAGATTTCCTCACTTCATTCAACCATCCACCCCATTTTACCCATTGTAAATATATCATCAACTTTCTAGTGATTACTAACACTAACCACTAACATACTAACACAAAATAGCCATTGACATAACCATAAAAGACACCTCACCTAAAGACATGTGCATAGTAACTCTCTCTCTCTCTCTCTCTCTCTCTCTCTCCCCTTCCTTAAAACTCTACTTTCACCTTATCTACCATCAATAATGCTATCTTTTGAGCCCACATCCATGACTCAAGCAGACAAAGAAGGCCCGCAATGTTTTGATATTCGAAAAAATCATAATCTTGATTTGTTAGCTTGTAAATTAGGATTTCCAATAATCTTAATGAGGGGTCTCCAACCTGTAAATAGGCCCCTCTCCTTCTCGTAAAACAACCTCCAATATCTCACATAGCCCCCCAACTCTCTATGCGTGAGGAGAGACTTAAGTGTAGCAACCACTTTGTGAGCTTCACTCTTGGTGTGAGAAAAGCTTTCAAGCTACACATTGCAAGTGAGAGAGCGTGAGTTCAAAATCTCAAAACCACTATTGTATATGTTTCTCCATCATGAATGAATTGAGGTTTGGTGTTTCAAAGGCATGATGCGATGTTCAAATTTTCATCCTTCCACTTGTGTGATACGGTTTAGTGAATTCAAGGTGACTTGTGTATTTTGAGTTCTATCATTTGATCTTGTTTTAGAAAGTGTTTAAGTGTGTTTTCATTGCCAATTTTGTGTCCATTGTAAGAGGGTCTTGTGGTGAGAGGTCTCCCACAGCCTAAGATAGTGTGTGTGTGTGTTGGCAATGTTTAGCATTCACTAAGCATTGAGTGAGTGAGTTTTCTAAAACTCCACGATAGCAACATAATGAACCATCTCCATTTGCAAGTCACAAATAAGGTATTACACAAGATCCATTCCTCTCTCTCTTCCCTTTGCTCTAGCTCTCTCTGATCCATTTTGTGTGAGGTTGCTTGTGTGTGTTTTGTGGCGCATCTTCTTGGTTGTGCCAAAATCTCTCTTGCATCCTAGTTCGCATACCATAACTAGGTGGTGCCCCTTCGCTTGTTTGGCTGTGGGTTTGTTTTTGTTGTTTCTTGCTTGTGGTTGCCCCAGCCCCAATTGAGCAGCACGGGAGCCTTGAGAGGTGTTTAGAGGTCGCCTCTATTATCTCCTGCCACGGACGGCCTCAACATCAATGGTGCCGGATGGCTATTTGAAGCCAGAATTTTGAGATTGTCATGGGGAAGTTGTATTATGGCACAATAGTGGATGTCGTGCTAAGATGTGTCCTACCACAGGAACAAGGATCTGTTTTGGAGGAGGTTCATACAGGCATTACAGGGGGCCACTTTGTAGCTTTGATCACAGTAACGAAAGTGCTACAACCTGGATTATGGTGGCCAACGTTGTTTCAAGATGCGAGGGGTTTCGTACAACACATGTCCCTTCTTGTAGCAGGACTGCTCCAATAGCACGGTTATCGATATCCGTTTCCAAAATGAATGGTTTCAAAGGATCTACAATAGCTAGAATAGGAGTTGTAGCTAATGCATCCTTGAGCGTATCAAAACTATGCTGTTGACTGATCCCCCCACTGAAAGATCTTGCCTTTTCCTTTCAGTTGGTTTGTCATGGGAACAACAATATTAGCATAGTTTTAAACGAACCTTTGATAAAAACCTGCAAATCCCAATAAAATTTGTAATTCTTCCAGATTTTGAGGAGAAGGCCACCACTGAATGGTATCCACTTTGGATTGATCCATGTGCAGTCCAGTGGTGAGGTAACATGCCCAGGATAGTGAATTTCCTCCTTGAGAAAATCACACTTGGATTCTTTGGCATATAATTGATTTGTTCATAACAAATCAAACACTTGCCTCAGATGTTGCAAGCGTTTTCCTCAAAAGCACTGTATACTAGAATGTCATCAAGAAAAACGATAACAAGCTTGCCCAAGTAAGATTTCAAGACACTATCCATAAGTGTCATGAATGTTGCGGACGCATTGATTAACCCAAAAGGCATGACCAAAAACTCGTAGTGTCCAAACCTTGTCCGGAATGCAGTTTTGGGTATATCAGCAAGTCCAATACGTACTTGGTGATAACCTGACCGCAAGTCTGTTTTTGTAAAAATACGAGCATGAGTGAGCTTGTTGAACAACTCATCCACGCGTGGAAATGGGTACTTGTTATTAATATTAACCGCATTTAATCCATGGTAGTTGACGCACATGTGCATACTACCATCCTTTTTCTTCACTAATAGGATAGGAGAAGCCCATGGTGAAGAGCTGGGTTGAATAAAACCTCTACTAAGATAGTCAGCAAGCTGACGTTCCACCTCAAGAGCTCCAGAATAACTCATTCTGTAGGGTGGTTTACTAATTGGTTTACTAGCTGCAACCACGTCGATTCTATGTTGCACCGATCGTGTCGGCGGTAATCTTGATGGCAAATCATTAGGAATAACATCGTGAAATTTCTTTAATAAAAATTTTAAGTCACTAGCAACCTTTGCTTGTTAAGAAGTAGCCATTGGTGGAAGAGATGAGAGAGAAGCATGCGGCATTGACGAATGTTCAACAGATTTAACATTGGAAAGAAAATGACGTAATGAGTAACACAAGAAAACTTCATCTATTTCATTATAAAAAACGAGCTGCATAAGGTCTGCTATACACATCAGTGGTAAGGAAGGCACATCCTTCTCTCCTAACAACAACACATGTGCGCCATGGGATTCAAACATCAATCTGTTGTGCTTGTTAAGTATGGAGCCTGATTTACCCCTTGTAATTTTCTGGGGTAAAAACGGACATTTTCCATTATGAGGAGAAGCCATCATGTGTGAAGAAAAATAACTCATCGAAAAATAAAATCACTCGCCGAAAACCAAAATTTTCACGGTCAATCTCAAGCAAAGCTCGAGATTTTTGGCTTCGCCAAAATATTCCTTTTTGCCGGAATATTATGGCCGGACGGTGGCCGGAAAGTATTCGGGAAAAGGACCAATCGGTTGGCCGGTTGGTTGATGACTGGTGGTCGAAAGTCAATGGCCGGTGGCGGGTGGCCGAATTCAAAAGCGAACTTGTCTTCTCAAGGGCGGCCACAGATGGGCGGATTGAAGGGTCCGATTTGGACTTATCTACACAAGGGCGGCTACACATGGCTGCCTCTCATGAGAGAGGGCAGCCCTTTTGGCCTATAAAAGGAGGCCTTTCTACACACATTTCATGATGTGAAGTTGATGCAACAATGTGGGTGTGAGGTGGTGAGAGTGAAGCAAGGTGGGAGCTCTATTAAGGGTATAATCCCTTTGTAAACTACTTCTTGTTTTGAAGTACTAAAGCCATTGAGTGGCTGCTTTCCCGTGGACGTAGCCCACATTGGGTGAACCACGTATATCGTGTGTACTCTCTCTCTCTGTGTCTCTACTCTATAATGTCTTGTGTGTGAAATCTATCTCTCTCCATTAAGTAATCTACTCAAATATCTATTTAGCTACGTCATATTTCCTAACAACTAGTATCAGAGCAAGGTTTGCTCGTTATGTAAACACTTAGCAATTGAGAAAATTGTAAGATTTGGATCAACTGGCCACAAACCATTCAAGACAAAGTGTCCGTCATGACCTTCTCCATGTCCATGAGTGGTCATGCCAATCAATGCCACCTGCAGATTATATCCTGAATCCACACCCTTAGGAACAATGCGTAATCTAGGAATGGAAGTCTTCTTTTGATCCATCTTATCATGGATTATGCATACATATTTTTGTGGTTGAGTTTCTGAATACGTGCGCCATGCATAATACATTTCTGCAACTCTTTTGTTGTGCCATGTGAGCTTCTCTCTCCCTCAAGATAAGATCTCTCTCTTCAAGAGAAGGTTTAGCTTCTAACCTTGCCTTAATTGAGATACAAATATTGCACTTAGAGAACTCAATCGTCTTTGTTAAAGTGACATGTGGGTACTCTTTGTTCCAAATTCTACCAAAAGAAGATTGGGGTAGATTCTTCTCATAGCCCATTTGGTCAATGTCCTGTTGATTTCACATAAAATATCCACTTGTTTGTATGTTGATGGAATCACCAATTGAGTCTCTCTTGAGCCATCTAGCAGTGTTCTACTTCTATGTGGCATCTTCTCAGAGTTGTTTTCCACAAACTCATTTAGTAGTGCTCTTGCTAAACTAGTAAGTTGAAGTCCCCTTCTCAATGTACATGTGTTCCCATGTACATATTGGCGCACACCATTTTCAAATTTCTCCTTGTATCGATAAAATGATGTCTTTGGTATTCCATGTAGCTCATACCATGCTCTACAACAAACAATAGAGCCATTTAGCCTGAATTGGTATCGTGACTTCTCATATTTCTGATAACAAATAGAAAGAACATCATAAACATAATTAGTGCGTGATTTTTGAGACTCTCCCCAAAATTGTTGTTGTAACCTTGTCACCATATCACAATCTGCAAACTGGCAACATTTTTGTGCACAACAATCAATGCATGATACCCTTTGAATTGATTTGTTTGAAAGGTAAAAAGTGGAAGCTGGTGCTGCGTTTGATTTTTGAGTCCTGTTCATAAAAGTGCATCGTCTCTTCCTTGACAACTGGACAACATTACTCCCATCAAGTTTTTTTCCAACATTGTCATCGTTGGATACATCCTCACATTTAGCATGCATGCCATCAACAGGAACAAAGCGTTGTAATGGGCTCCCATTCAACATTGTTGTCTACTTGATGGGCCACTTTAGCAAAGTGATGCTATCCACTTCAACCACATCATCAATGCTTGCATTTGCTCTTTCAATGCCCACAGCCACACAATCATGACCAAGTTCCTGAAAGTTGACATAATCATGTGGAAATATATATAAGATGGTCCCTTCATTCATGGTTTGCATCATTGTGTCATCTTTTAAAAGGACCCTCTGATTTCTCCAACTCTCGAATCACTGCTTCAAATTCAAGGCTTGTCATAGGTATTGCATCTGTAACTAGAGGATCAGAATGATCATGTTTTTCATCACCATTGTAGCTTTCTTGTGGATCAATTAAGTTCCCATTTAATATAAAAGATCGCAAAAGAAGCTTTGACCATCGAACAACACTCCATAATGAGCCTTGGAGAGATGAAGTATCCATTGTAGGAAAATGTAGGACCACATCCTTCAAGCATTCCTTCACTAGTATGGAGACATTTTCTTGCCCTATCTTTGTACCACCACAAGTGGAATCTGGATCTGTTCTAGACACACAATCAATACCAACAATTTCATTGTCAAGTATCATATGTACTGATAGCCTTTTTTTGGCTCTCCGTAATTGCCATAGTGAGTTAACCCACCCTACCAAAATCATCCAAACAATGTGGCTATCCCTACCATTTCATTGTATATAGGTGTGTGTGATGTAGGGAACTTTTCCCATATCTTCTTAAAAACCCTTAATTAGCTAGTCATTGGGCTAGTTGAGCCAAAAATATATATATATATATATAAGTATATTATGGCCCATTTGTGTGTAAATATTTCATTGTATATAGGGCCTAAATAAAAGGATTTTTTATAATTATTTTGGTATTTATTTAAATATTTCTACCTATGGTGTTATTTATGCTATGTACATTGACTCACCATTACCGTATTTTTTCTTACCATTTTGCATACTCTTTATTCCATATAAAAATAATTTCATGCAAGCTTCTCTTATTTTTGGTGTAACTCAATCCCAACAAAAATCCAAAAAAACTAGTTTTATTTATGTGTATATTTTTTCACTATTGTGATTTTTCCTTCCTACATCTATTCTCTTTTACTCTCATAAATTAGAACACCAAAAATATTCATCTTTTTACGGTAGACTTATAATGAGAGAGATTTATATTTGACATGTACATATTTTTTTAGACCCCTCAATATTTGATTTTCTTAGTTGTACTATTCACTTATATCATGATCTCAACAATATCTTCAATTATAGACCTACCAAATAAAGTCAAGGGTATGTGGAATGCATGCATGCACCATGGGGAACTCACTCTTGGAGGTATTCAAAAGAATCATCCAAAGAAGGACCTCACAAGGACCTTCTGCAGTGGAAAAAACAGTCGGTTTTGCTGAATTTTTAAAGATCACATGCTCCCCGAATTTGAAAAGGTGATACAAACAAAAGTTGTAGCTTGTGAGCTTAACTTTTACCTCAAATTTTTTCATATTTTTTTGAGCTACGAGCTGTGAGCTAGGATTTTATTTGTGGACCCCAGTTTGCCCATGCTATGCAACCACACTCCCTCTTCCACTTTATCATTTTCCTCTTTCACACACACTCCTCCCTCTCCTTCCCACTCCCATGTCCTAATTCACCCTCTTCACCATTGCCACATCTCTCACACCTCCATAGCCTTCATCCTCCATTTCTACACCCTATGTGTCCCCCTTTCTCTCTACATATATGTCCATATTACCATACTCTCTTTAGCTTTGTAAATAACTTCAAAAAATCAGAAAAAATCCAAGGATAACCTCTGCAAATGAAGGCTTTATCATGAATTTTCCAAGGTTTGAAGATAACATACCTTCATCGACACGCGCTACCTCGCCATGCTGACCGCTTCTTCTACCGGTGCTGTAAAGAAGTGAATGTCAACTTCTCCAAAGCTTCAACCTCTCTTTACAAGCTCATCCCTTCTCTAACTTTTCTCATCATATATCTCACCATTTGGTGAATGACTCTGTAAATATTTTTTAGTGATAATTACTAACTACTAACCACTAACCTTATTGTAAAATGCACCCTCTACTAGAGTAGGCCCTCCCAAATTATTCACTCAATCCCTCTCTCCTTTCATTCTCAATAAATCTCTTCCCTTGAGCCCACATCCATGTGACTCAAAGGACAAGAGAGACCCACCTTCATTAAAAAAAATAAAAATATGCATAATCTTTTATTCCTTCAAATAAACTTGATTAGGCCTAATCCAAATCGGGGCTTCTAAAACCTATAAATAGAGCCCTTCTCTCCCTTGTAAAACATCCCATGATCACACTACACCACACCATTCTCAACACATAACACACCACTCTTCAAGACTACTTGTGTAGAGTGTGTGCATTGTGAGTGCTCTATTCCATCACTACACATAGGTGCATGAAGGAGCTTGAAGTTAGTTATGCCATCTAGAGGAGTGGAGTGATACTATACTCTGCAATCACACTTGTAGCCTACTCTTGTCCATAAATAAGATTCATAGTTTTGGGTGCAATTGTATGCTGCAACTATGACTCTTCTCTCCAAATTGACTTGATAAGTTAGCTCATTAGGTGGTTGGAGGTATATTGTCCTTGAAGTTTTTTGTACCAGTTCATGCTTGGTGGTTTGAGGGCTTGTTGAATTGTTTTCCAAAACTTTCAATTGTAAGAGGGTGCTCGGTGAGAGGGCTCCCGTGACCCTAAGACAATTTGTGTATTGGCAACAATGTCAAGTTTTGTGTTGTCTCTCTATTTCTCATCAAGCTTTGTGTGCATCTAGTCTTTAAGGCTAAGAATGAGTTGCTCAAGTTGATTTGTGCGCTTTACCTCTCTCTGGCATGGTGAATGTTTGTGTTTGGTGTGTGTGGCTATCTTGCATTCCCCTCTCTTTGTGCGTTTGAGTACAAGGAGATATCATGTGCGTCCTAGTTAGCATCTACAACTAGGTGGTGCCCCTTTTCTTGTTTGGTTTCTGGCTGTGGGTTGTTGTTGTCTCTAACTGTGCTTGCCACAGCCCCATTTGAGCAGCACGGGAGCCTCGAAGGGTGTTTAGAGGCCGCTCTTCTTGTGGCGCGCCCCGGACCGCCTCAAATTGGTGCCCCTACGGAGTAACGGCTTGTGTATTTTTGTGAAGGCTCAACCTTTAGCATAATCAAGTAGCTTGCATGAATCACGAGAATTTGTATGATCCCTTCATTCCCATTGCAACGCAAAAGGTACACATAATTGTTAGTACTAAGTTGCAATTTCAACGTGTAATTTGTAGTATTTTAGGTCCTCTTAGGTTGGCAGAGATAAACGCATTAGTAAATCCTTTTATTTATCCTCTCATTAGGTACGACCTTAGTTTGGACGTCTATATTTTTGTTTTGTTTTAAGAATTAGTTCATGCATAGACCATGGATAATGGACCAAGAATAAAGGTTTTCCCCTTTCATTTCACTCCACACATTAGAATAAACATTGCAATTAGTAGAAAAATCCATTTTCAACAACGTATGGTGTTCATGTTTGGTGCCCAAAGAGTAGGAGAAATTCTCACATCACCAAACCCTGTCATCCTGCCTCTTATTGATTATCATAGGTCATTTGATGTGAATATTTTTATTTTGTTGTAGAATAGATTGCAATTTAGAAAACATTATTGTGTAAATTTTTTAAGAAAGAAAAACAAAAAAGTGTTGTCACTTTGAAACCGATTCAATGGAGGCCCAACGCCAAATGTCCGGATATCCTCTTTTCTTTGGAGAGCCTGGAGAGGATGTAGAATTATTTTTAGCAAATTTCAAGATGTCTTGTCGTATCAAGAGGATAGTAACTGATCAAGAACGTGTAGAGATGTTTGAGGTGGTCCTTAGAAAAGATGCTAGCGCTTGGTTTGACTCTTTGCCTGAGGAAGTTAAAGGGAATTACACGAAAGTTGTGAATCATTTCAAGAGATACTTCTTTGATCCCCAAAACACTCAAAAGCTATGGCAAGACATTGTTTCTCATAAGCAAAAAGACTTAGATGACTACTACTTGTACAAGCAAGAGTTTCTACGTCTTTGGGCTGTATGGGTGAGAAATGTTGCAAACCCTGGTGATAGTGCAGAGTTCCTAAAGAAGGAGAGGTTCATAGCCGGCGGACTCTTTCCTGACCTTAAGATAAAAGTTGAGGCCGGTGCACCTGCTACCTTTGAAGCAGCTGAAACTAGGGTTGCTGAGAAATATAGGAACCTCAAGTGCTTAAGGGGGGAGGTTCCAATAGAAGGTCTTAGACCCAAAGGTAAGTCACAAGCATCAACATCTAGGGAGCTTCCTGAGGTAACGACGGAAGTGATTGAGAAGTTCAATGATTCTTTAAGCAGCTTGTCAATTCACCTTGCATAAGCTGTAGGTCCAAAGGGACAAGCAAAGAAGTCTAAAGAGGGAGATTCACGACCTAGGAGAGTCTTGCAATGTTGGAATTGCGGTGAGTCTGGACATGGGATGTATAATTGTCCTTGGCCCCGTGGGGAGCCAGGGAGACCTAACTTGAATTACCCAGTGATGAATGCAGGAGAAGGAACTAGTCAGCAACCACGGCTTCTACAAAGGCCAAATGGAGCAAGACCACCTCCACAAGGAGTGGAAGGAGTTCCACCTTTGCCACACCCAAATGTGCATGTAGTAGAGGTGACAAACTCAAATGAGGTTGACATGGAAGCAAATGGCATTAAGCGTGGCCGAGGAAAAGGTAAAGAGAAAGAAGGTGTCACATCACAAAGTGACCATGGACGAGAAAAGAAGACAAAGGAGACCAAGGAAGCTAAGAGGACTGGACGTCGTATCAATCTCCAAGACTTCCCTCTTGGACATGGTATGGCTCCATACAACCTATTGGAAGACATGAGAGGTAAGGGTCCTGATATCTCATGGCCTCAGTTTCTTGCATTATGCCCACAAGTTAGGAGGGATTTAACAAAGGCAGTTAGCACTAGGAGAAAGGTAAAAGAGAGTGTGCCTGTTGTAAAAATTTCACATGCTGAAATGAATGAGAATATTACACCTGTGCTAGATTTTTACATCAAAGGAAGATTGGTTAGGAAAGGTCTAGTGGATGGGGGTGCACAAATTTGCATCATGACAGAGGGACTCATGCAAAAACTAGGCATGTACATCCATGAGACACTCAATGAGGCAACAAAAAGAGATCACTTTCCCCTCCCATTTCAAGATGAGATACTAAATGAGGTAGCTGGTCATGAGAAGTACACTGTGTGTGATGGCTACTCGGGTTACTTTCAAATAGGTATCGCATTGGAAGATCAGTTAAAAACAACCTTCATCACTCCTTGGGGTTGTTATTCTTTTAGATTCATGCCAATTGGTCTGACAAATGCTCCTGCAACATTCCAACGTTTCATGAACATGATGTTTCAAGAATTATTTGGAAAGTCAATTAGGGTGTTCATTGATGATTTCTGCATTTATAGCTCAAAATCATTGCATCTACAAAGGGTAGAAGAAGGTTTAAAGAAGGTCTATGACATGGGAGGTCAACTCAACCCTGACAAATGTCACATAGGTGAGGATGAAGTGATCTTGCTTGGTCACAAGGTTTCCTATAAAGGCATTGAGGTGGATCCTTCAAAGGCAAAGGCTCTTATTGATCTCCCATCACCCAAGAATCTCAAAGAGGTAATATCATTCACTCAAAAGGTGAAGTATATGTCATGCTTTATTCACTTAGCTTCGGGGTTGCTTCATCCTTTGCAAAAGTTGACACAACAAGTAGAATTTGCATGGTCTAATGAGCTTGAAGAGTACTTTTGTAACATTAAATTCATTTTGTCAGAGCTACCAACACTCATGCCTCCTTGTTGGGAGTACACATTCTTTGTTAGCTCTAATGTTGAGAAAGAAACAATTGGTGCGGTTTTGCTACAACAAGATCCCCACAGTACTAGAATGCAACCCATCTACTTTGCTATTAGGGTCATGAATTCTTTAGAGAGAGGCTACACAGAGGCAGAACTCATGATGCTTTCTCTCATGTTTGCGGTGAGAAAGTTTAGATCCTACCTGCTACCAAAACCTTTTGTCATTCTCACTACAGAAAATTTGTTCCCTTGGGTGTCATCTCAAATGAATCTTAGTACTAGGATCTCAAAGTGGATTATGGAGTTGCAAGAGTTTCAATACTCTTTCAAAGTAGAAGATAGTGTGCGTGCACAATTGGCAGGGATCCTTACTTATAGGTACATGAGAACGCGATTAAGGTGCCTGAAGTAAAGACCCTACCATTTCCACCACCTAAAAGTATTCCTAATGCTTTTACCTTGTTCTTTGATGGAGCTTTCCGACGAGCCACAGGAAAAGCAGGGGGAGGGCTAGTATTGCTCAACCCAAGTGGGGAGGTGGTCATGCAAGATAAGGTCAATCTAATAGGTTCAACTAGCAACAATGAAGCAGAATATGACACACTACTTCATGGTTTAAAGATATGCATTGGCCAAGGTATACAACGTCTCATGGTAAAAGGGGATGCACTTCTCATCGTGAAGCAAATTTTAGGCATTTGGGCATGCAAGAATGAAAGCCTAAGGACAAAAGTTCATGCCATTCGTAGACTGTTTAATCAATTTGAAGAAGTGCAACTATATCATATTCCTAGGAAACAGAATGAAGATGCCGATTTACTTGCACAACAAGCAGTTACATGTGTTGAGAAAGAAGTGCAGGTCATCATGGTGGCAACAACTGTCAAGCAACCGAGATACGAGGGATTGGAGTCATTGACTCCCATTATTAGCTACATTTTGGAGGGTGAGTTTCCACAAGACTTCACGAAGGCTCAGAAGAGGAGACTCATGAAAAAGGAAAGCGCGTATCTCTTTCTAGAAGGATCCCTTTATCAAAGAGGGAAGGATCAAGTGTGCAGAAGAGTACCAACTATTGAGGAAATCCCAGCCATTCTAAAAGGTTTGCATGAGGAAGCGTGTGGTGGTCATTTTGCACAGGAACTCACTGCAAAAAGGATTTTTCTTGCCGGATATGTTTGGCCAAGCTTGCACATTGATGTTCAACATTGGTGTAAAAGCTGTCACAACTGTCATATTAATGGAAACAAGCGTCTATTATATGGTCCACGTCAGTTAGTCCTTGCAAATGGTCCATTTGAAAAATGGGGCATTGATGCTATGGGTCCATTGCCTAAGACTAAAGATGGGAAATCGTATATCTTGGTGGCCGTAGACTACATGACGAGATGGGTAGAAGCATAAAGTGTGGCAAAGGTAAATGAGAGGAGAGTGAGCAAATTTGTCTACACTCACATTTGCTGTAGATTTGGCACACCTTTGGAGATTGTTTCTGATAATGGTCCAGGGTTTAGAAAGGGCTTGCTCACAGAGGTCTGTGAAGAACTTCACATTCTACATCGTCATAGTACACCCTACTATCCCCAATCCAATGGTCTGGTAGAAAAAGCTAATGGTGTCATTGCAGGTATCATTAGAAAGATGGTGAGAAACAAGACAAAGTTGTGGGATGACTTCTTGGATGGTGCCTTGTGGGCATATCGAACCACATATAGGGAAGCCACGGAGTTTACACCATTTCACTTGGTCTATGGTCAAGAGGCTTTACAACCAATTGAGCTCAACATCCCAACAATACAACTTCATCGCAAAGCAGCACAAGATGATCAAGAAGCATGGATGGATTGACTTCTTACCTTAGCTGAGCTTGAGTGGAAAAGAGAAGCAGCATACGAGTGCTACAAGAGGAAATCTACGCAGGCGAAGGAGAAGCTTGACAAGAAACTAAAGGACAAAGGCATCAATGAAGGAGATCTTGTGCTAAGGTATGACAATCGACTCGACAATCGTTTTGATGCCAAATTTGAAACTAGATGGCAAGGGCCATACATAGTTAAGAAGGCTTTCAATTCAAGTTACTATCAACTTATGGACTTGAATGGGAAAGAGCACTCCAAGAAGTTAAACGGGTATCACTTGAAGCCTTGTTTGAGTCGCCTTCTACCAAAGGATCTACCAAAGACCTGTCAAAAGACAGCTATCTCATGTAGGTATTGTTCCGTGAAGCATGAGTGTAACTAAAACCAAAATTCTGAGGGGCCAAACAATGAAGACCTCGTCAAGGACTCTGAAGCACTCTCTTTGGAAAAGATTCTCTATGATGGTATATGAATATACCATCATTCTGGGGGAGGGCTAATGATAGCCGTTTTTCGACTCTCTGTAATTGCCATAGTGAGTTAACCCACCCTACCAAAATCATCCAAACATTGTGGCTATCCCTACCATTTCATTGTATATAGGTGTGTGTACGGTAGGGGACTTTTCCTATATCTTCTTAAAAACCCTTAATTAGCTAGTCACTGGGCTAGTTGAGCCAAAAATAAATAAAAAAATAAAAAAATATAAGTATATTATGGCCCATTTGTGTGTAAATATTTCATTGTATATAGGGCCTAAATAAAAGGATTTTTCATAATTATTTTGGTATTTATTTAAATATTTCTACCTATGGTGTGTTATTTATGCTATGTACATTGACTCACCATTACCATATTTTTTCTTACCATTTTGCATACTCTTTATTCCATATAAAAATAATTTCATGCAAGCTTCTCTTATTTTTGGTGTAACTCCATCCCAACAAAAATCCAAAAAAACTAGTTTTATTTATGTGTATATTTTTTCACTATTGTGATTTTTCCTTCCTACATCTATTCTCTTTTACTCTCATAAATTAGAACACAAAAAATATTTATCTTTTTATGGTAGACTTATAATGAGAGAGATTTATTTTGACCCCTTTATATTTTTTCCACCTATATTATTTATATTTGACATGTACATATTTTTTTAGACCCCTCAATATTTGATTTTCTTAGTTATACTATTCACTTATATTAGAGCTACGAGCTGTGAGCTAGGATTTTATTTGTTGACCCCAGTTTGCCCATGCTATGCAGCCACACTCCCTCTTCCACTTTATCATTTTCCTCTTTCACACACACTCCTCCCTCTCCTTCCCACTCCCAAACCTGCAACTCCCATGTCCTAATTCACCCTCTTCACCCTTGCCACATCTCTCACACCTCCATAGCCTTCATCCTCCATTTCTACACCCTATGTGTCCCCCTTTCTCTCTACATATATGTCCATATTACCATACTCTCTTCAGTTTTGTAAAGAACTTCAAAAAATCAGCAAAACTCCAAGGACAACCTCTACAAATCAAGGCTTTATCATGAATTTTCCAAGGTTTGAAGATAACATAGCTTCATCGACACGCGCTACTTCGCCATGCTGACCGCTTCTTCTACCGGTGCTGTAAAGAGGTGAATTTCAACTTCTCCAAAGCTTCAACCTCTCTTTACAAGCTCATCCCTTCTCTAACTTTTCTCATCATATATCTCACCATTTGGTGAATGATTTTGTAAATATTTTTTAGTGATAATTACTAACTACTAACCACTAACCTTATTGTAAAATGCACCCTCTACTAGAGTAGGCCCTCCCAAATTATTCACTCAATCCCTCTCTCCTTTCATTCTCAATAAATCTCTTCCCTTGAGCCCACATCCATGTGACTCAAAGGACAAGAGAGACCCACCTTCATTAAAAAAAATAAAAATATGCATAATTTTTTATTCCTTCAAATAAACTTGATTAGGCCTAATCCAAATCGGGGCTTCTAAAACCTATAAATAGAGCCCTTCTCTCCCTTGTAAAACATCCCATGATCACACTACACCACACCATTCTCAACACATAACACACCACTCTTCAAGCCTAGTTGTGTGGAGTGTGTGCATTGTGAGTGCTCTATTCCATCACTACACATAGGTGCATGGAGAAGCTTGAAGTTATTTATGCCATCTAGAGGAGTGGAGTGATACTATACTCTGCAATCACACTTGTAGCCTACTCTTGTCCATAAATAAGATTCATAGTTTTGGGTGCAATTGTATGCTGCAACTATGACTCTTCTCTCCAAATTGACTTGATAAGTTGGCTCATCAGGTGGTTGGAGGTATATTCTCCTTGAAGTTTGTTGTGCCATTTCATGCTTGGTGGTTTGAGGGGTTGTTGAATTGTTTGCCAAAACTGTCAATTGTAAGAGGGTGCTTGGTGAGAGGGCTCCTGTGACCCTAAGACAATTTTTTTATTGGCAACAAGGTCAAGTTTTTTATTGTCTCTCTATTTCTCATCAATCTTTGTATGCATCCAGTCTTTAAGGCTAAATGAGTTGCTCAAGTTGATTTGTGTGCTTTACCTCTCTCTGGCGTGGTGAATGTTTGTGTTTGGTGTGTGTGGCTATCTTGCATTCCCCTCTCTTTGTGCGTTTGAGTACAAGGAGATATCACGTGCATCCTAGTTCGCATCTACGACTAGGTGGTGCCCCTTTTCTTGTTTGGTTTTTGGATGTGGGTTGTTGTTGTCTCTCATTGTGCTTGCCACAGCCCAATTTGAGCAGCACGGGAGCCTCGAAGGGTGTTTAGAGGCCGCTCTTCTTGTGGCCCGCCCCAGACCGCCTTAGTACTTTCTCCCCATATTCAAATTCCATCCTGCAAGTGAAAAAGATTACATTGTTAAATCCATAGTTATAGAAAAATACTCTTCAAACAAAAAATCATGCTACAACGTGAAAAAGGTTTGTATAGGTTGGACAAGTGGTGAACCTTGAGACCAAATCCTCCTTGCTATATTAATGGAAGAAAGTTTGGAAATTATGGTGGATCTTGAAACCAAAGCATCCTTGCTATATTAGGGCATAGGTTGGACAAGTGGTGGACCTAGTTGTAATACCCACTGCCACCTATCAACTACTATAGGACTATGATTTCCAATGTCCAAGTATCCCTTGAGTTTTGCAAGGTTGAACACGCGGTGAATCTTGAAACCAAAATCCCCTTTCTATATCAGAGCATAGCTTGGACAAGTGGTGGACCTAGTTGTAATTCCCAATAGCCAAGGTGAAATACCTTAGGAACTTGCTACCTTGCCTTCCCAATGTTTACGTAGCCCCTCATTTCTTTAATGGAAGCAAGGTTGGACCTTGAAACCAACGCCTCTTTGCTATATTAGAGCATAGGTTGGACCTAGTTGTAATACCCACTGCTACCTATCAACTACTATAGGACTATGCTTTACAATTTGCAAGTATCCCTTGAGTGGTGCAAGGTTGAACACGTGGTGGACCTTGAAACGAAAATCCCCTTTCTATATTAGAGCGTAGCTTGGACAAGTGGTGGACCTAGTTATAATGCCCAATAGCCAAGGTGAAATACCTTAGGACCTTGCTACCTTGCTTGCCAATGTTTACGTAGCCCCTCATTTCTTTTATGGAAGCAAGGTTGGACAAGTGGTGGACATTGAAACCAAAGCCTCTTTGCTATATTAGAGCATAGGTTGGACCTAGTTGTAATACCCACTACCACCTATCAACTACTGTAGGACTATGCTTTCCAATGTACAAGTATCCCTTGAGTTTTGCAAGTTTGAACACGTGGTGGATCTTAACACGAAAATCCCCTTTCTATATCACAGCATAGCTTGGACAAGTGGTGGACCTAATTATAATGTCCAATAGCCAAGGTGAAATACCTTAGGACCTTGCTACCTTACTTGCCAATGTTTACGTAGCCCCTCATTTATTTATGGAAGCAAGGTTGGACAAGTGGTGGACCTTGAAACCAAAGCCTCTTTGCTATATTAGAGCATAGGTTGGACCTAGTTGTAATACCCACTGCCACCTATCAACTACTATAGGACTATGCTTTTCAATGTCCAAGTATCCCTTGAGTCGTGCAAGGTTGAACACGTGGTGGATCTTGAAACCAAAATCCCCTTTCTATATCATAGCATAGCTTGGACAAGTGGTGGACCTAGTTATAATGCCCAATATCCAAGGTGAAATACCTTAAGACCTTGCTACCTTGCTTGCCAATGTTTACGTAGCCCCTCATTTCTTTAATGGAAGCAAGGTTGGACAAGTTGTGGACCTTGAAACCAAAGCCTCTTTGCTATATGAGAGCATAGGTTGGACCTAGTTGTAATACCCACTGCCACCTATCAACTACTATAGGACTATGCTTTCCAATGTACAAGTATCCCTTGAGTCGTGCAAGGTTGAACACGTGGTGAATTCCTTAAACCAGAATCCCCTTTCTATATCAGAGCACAGATTGGACAAGTGGTGGATCTAGTTATAATGCCCCTGCTTTCTTTAATGGAAGCAAGGTTGGAAAAGTGGTGAATCTTGAAA
Organism: Adiantum capillus-veneris; assembly: GCF_014529385.1. Taxonomy (NCBI): domain Eukaryota; kingdom Viridiplantae; phylum Streptophyta; class Polypodiopsida; order Polypodiales; family Pteridaceae; genus Adiantum; species Adiantum capillus-veneris. Next base: position 104,342,571 of record NC_140953.1, read on the forward strand.
CCCAAACCCTTTGTCTATATATAGAGGATAGCTTGGACAAGTGGTGGGCTTATTTGTAGTATCCAATGTCCAAGGTCCAAGGTGAACTATGTAAAGACCTTACTTCCAAAAACAAAGTCGTACAAGTGGTTCTCCTTGAAACAAAAACCTCCTTAGTGTATTAGAACATAGCTTGGACAAGTGGTGGACTTAGTTGTAATGGTGAATGTCCAAAGCAACCTATTATAGGACCTTGCTTCCCAAATCAAGTTTGGACAAGTGGTGGATCTTGAAACCAAAACCCCCTTGCTCTATTAGAGCATAGCTTAGACAAGTGGTGGACCTAGCTATCATGGAAAATGTTCAATGTGAACTGCTCTACAGGACCTTGCTATTAAATGTCTAATTAGAGCTAGCTTCTTTAATGGAATCAAGGTTGGGAAAGTGGTGCATCTTGAAACCAAAATCCCTTTATTGTATTAGAGCATATCTTGGACAAGTGAGGGACCTAGTTTTAATGTGTGATGTCCATAGGAAAGTATTACAAGACCTTGCTTTCCAATATTTGAATTGGTCAAGTGGTTAGAACTAGGTATAAAACTTTGACCATTTTCTTCCCGAATTGCCAAAAAGCTAGTTTTAGACACCCCTAAATGAAAACGGTTTAGGGTGGCCTTAAACAACGTTTTTTCAAAGACTTGAACAAAAGGGTTGCCGAAGAGTAATGAAAATTTATTATGGCTTGAAGTGCCTGAGTATGTGAAAACAAGCCTAGGTTTTCCACGAGGCAAAAGGTGACAAAAAAGAACTGGTGTCTCTTATGACATAATAGAACATTGGAAACTTAGGATTGACCATGTGGCCTAAACTTTGGCAAGTGAAGTGGTGGCCAAGTTTTTTGGAACAGTGTGCTCTTGGTCCTATATGTGTTGACCACTTGGCTAAATCTAGGACCATAAGGCCAAACCTTTGGCACCTTAAATATAGTATGGGACATAATCTAGAAGTGCTATAGTAAATTAGTAGTATAGTTAATATGTTAATATTTGTATTATATTTAAGTATATGCTAAATATAATTTGTGTTCAAAATTTCACTAATGAAGAATGTTCCCATTTAGCACTCCAGATGCGGGGTCTTAGGGCAATGCCACAATGGGGTGCATCCTACGAGGCAACGCTTCCACGTGAGGTTTGGGGGTAGCGCTCTTGATGGGGATGTGGAATATAGCGCTCTCGATGGCGGGGCTTGGGAGGCTGATTTTGGGATATTGTTCCGGGCGGCAGGGTCCGGGGAAGCGCCCATAGATTTTTTTTAAAAAGTGAATTCCTAGTATAGAGTTACGCATGTTTTGCATCGTTTCAACCATGATTTCTTTAATTTTGGCCGTGTGAATTGGTTAATGTTTTAAACTGCTTTTGTTTTTTTTAATCCTATGATAAAACATGGACTTGTAGCTTACGTGGCATTCTAATAAACCCTACCAAGATTAGGCATAGAGAGAGTGCACGAGCAACGCACGCAGAGAAAGCAGGCGGGCAGCAAACACACAGAAAGCGCATGCGGATCGCACACAGTTGGAGTATACACATGCGTAGAGGAGAAAACCCGCCATCGTACACAACGCACTGGTGGAGAGCACAGGATTGACAGTTCACGCACAAGATAAAGAAACAGCGTCGTATGCAATGCTTTCCAGAAGGGCAGGATCGGGCATAGCTTCTTCTCAAGAGACATTGCACACCTCACGAATAGAGGAAAAACAGGTATTTCTCTCTCTGTCACTCTCTGTCTTTCTCCATATAGAGAAGATGGTTTTCTATAACTGTTTCTTGCACACACACTCTCTCGTTAAAAGATAAAGATACATAGTTTAAAAGAATTCCCGCACACATACACATATTCCCACACATTGTCTTCCTCTCTTCCACATACATAACCACAGTGAAATCTGTTATCTTGCTGTCTCTCTCTTGAAAATACATGCACATATTCCCACACATCGTCTTCCTCTCTTCCACATACATAACCACAGTGAAATCTGTTATCTTGTTGTCTCTCTCTTGAAAATACATGCACATATTCACATACATCATCTTCCTCTCTTCCACATACATAAACACAGTGAAATCAGTTATCTTTATCTCTCTCCTCTCTCTAGAAAATAGGTATTTCTCTCTCTCTCTCTCTCTCTCTCTCTCTCTCTCTCTCTCTCTCTCTCTCTCTCTCTCTCTCTCTCTATCTATCTATCTCTGTATCTTGTTATCTCTCTCTTGAAAATACATGCTCATGTATGTGTGCGTCTGTGTTATCTATGTGTATGTATGTATATTTGTGTTGTTTCATTGTAATACTCATACATAATGTAGATACACAATGACACTTAATTACGATATGCACACATAGTATATATACATACATAAATATCACAGATAACTAGCACATTGTAATACTAGTACACTGAATGGAAGACTTACTTGTGTGATCTTTTAAAGTCGATTCTTGTAGCGAGTTCTGGATGTATGCTGAGCTGATTTTCCTCTAATCCATTTGTAGATATGATTGTAACTTCTGTTTCTCAACAAAAGTAGTGTTGTTTAGTGATACACCTAATAGACATAAATGGATGAAACTAGGAAATGTAGACCAAAAATACGTGTATTTCTTTGGATGAATATATACATTTCTGGTGACCCTTACCACAAGTGGTGGACCTTGAGACCAATGGACTATAAGGACCTCCAAACAATACCTTGTACACTCAATCCTTCTTGGTATCTAGATTGGACAAGTAGTGGACCTTGTTCAAATTCTCTAACCACTCTCTCTAACATGGTGACATAATTTAGGTGTGATAAATTCATATCTATGCAAACTAATATCAGTTTAGTCTTGTTAATTTGAATTTGTTTGAATTTATGTACAATATAATGATTTGAGGTTTGCATATTTGAATTTAGGTGGGATAATCACATCTTTTTGTGGTAAACTTGAATTTAAAATTAATATCGCGTGGAATATCTTAAATTTAAGCGGTAAAATTTAAACTCTATAAAAAAGTTTGAATTTTAAAATTTGGGTGGGATATTTTAAAATTTAGGCGGGATATTTTAAATTTAGGCGATAAGATTTTGAATTTTAAATTTAAGCGGGAAGGTTTTGAATTTATAGCACGATCTCCCTTACATAAGAGAGTATAGGTTGGGTAAGTGGTGGACCTTAAAGCCAGAGCATCCATGCTACTGGACATGATAGGTAGGGAATCTAGTTGAATATTGTATGTATAATATATATGTAATAGATCTAGCTTGGACAAGTAGTGGACCTTGGAAAAAAACCCCATATAAAAAACATCATGCACATTCTAAGTGGTGAGAAAAAATATCATTTAAGATATGGCCTTATAGGTTGGACAATTGGAGGACCTTAACACCCAAACCTTTTTACTATGATGACATAGAGTGGAAAAGTGATGAATCTTGAGACCACACCACTCATGCTACTAAGGATAATAGGTTGTACAAGTGCTGGACCTTGAATGTAAACCTCCCATGTACGAAATATCGTGGGCTTAAGGTATTTCAATAGAGCCTAGCATCTTGGAGACATGGTGCAGCTTGCTCTCTTCATGTTTCAATGGAGCCTATCTTGACAAATGGTGGAGCATCCTTCTCTCCATGTTTCAATGGACCCTAGCTTGGACACGTGGTGGACCTTTGCTTCTCTCTATGTTTCAATAGAGTTAGCTTGGACAAGTGGTGGACCTTGGAACCAAACCCCCATGTAAAACCTATCATGGTCACTCCAAGTAGTAAGAAAGAATAACCTTTAAGATATAGCCTTATAGGTTGGACAAGTGGTGGACCTTAACAGCCAGATATTCTTAATATAATGACATAGAGTGAAAAAGTGGTGAATCTTGAGACCAAACCACTCATCCTACTAGGGATAATAGATTGTACAAGTGGTGTACTTTGAATGTAATTCCCCATGTTTCAATAGAGTTAGCTTCGACAAATGATAGAGTATCCTTCACTCCATGTTTCTATGGAGCCTAGCTTGGACAAGTGGTGGACCTTTGCTTCTCTCTATGAGAAGAATAGAATTAGCTTGGATAAGTGGTGGACCTTAGAACCAAACCCCCATGTAAAACATATCATGCTCATTCCAAGTGGTGACAAAGAATACCCTTTATTATATACCCTTATAGGTTGGACAAGTGGTGGACCTTAACACCCAGATATTCTTAATATAATGACATAGAGTGGAAAAGTGGTGAATCTTGAGACCAAACCACTCATACTACTAGGGATAATAGCTTGGACAAGTAGTTGACCTTGAATGTAAACCCCCCATGTTTCAATAGAGTTAGCTTTGACAAATGGTGGAGCATCCTTCTCTCCATGTTTCAATGGAGCCTAGCCTGGACAAGTGGTGGACCTTTGTTTCTCTCTATGAGAAGAATAGAGTTAGCTTGCATAAGTGCTGGACCTTGGAACCACACCCCGCAGTGTAAAACATATCATGGACATTCCAAGTGGTGAGAAAGAATACCCTTTAAGAGATACCCTTATAGGTTGGACAAGTGGTCGACCTTAACACCCAGATCTTCTTAATATAATGACATAGAGTGAAAAAGTGGTGAATGTTGAGACCAAACCACTCATGCTACTAGCGATAATAGTCTGGACAAGTGGTAGACCTTGAATATAAACCCCAAATGTTTCAAAAGAGTTAGCTTCGAGAAATGGTGGAGCAAATAGGGGACCCCCCACCTAGACACGGTAGCCTCACTCCACGCACTCGCGCACCGTGGGGACTCCACGCAAGGTTCCCTGGGGCACGCTATGACCCGCCGGCGGTGCGGCGGAGCCTGAGGCTACGTGGGGCTAGGGACCCGGAACGCGAAGACCCGCGAAGACCCGCGAAACGCAAACGGCCGTCGACCCATGGAACGCAACCTCTCCCGAGCCGGTCCCGTCCGAGCCGGGCCCCCGTGAAGGCAACTCGACCCGAGCCGGTCCCGTCCGAGCCGGGCCCTCCTGAGCCGGTGCCGTCCGCGCCAGGACCCCTTGAAGACGAAAGTCCCCTCCGTCGCGCGCGGGTATAAATCCCGCCGAACCCCAAAGGTCTCCTCCCCGACGCGCCCAGATTCTGGGGCGTCACACTTGGTATCAGAGCTCCAGAACGAGCTCCTGGAAACGAGCCGAAGATCGACGTGCCCGACGCACACGATCCTCACGACGACTCCAACCGCAATGGCCCGGGTCGTCAAAATCTTGGTGAAGAGAGCTCCAGAATGCAACCACACGCCCTCCGCCCCGTGACGCGTTCCCTGAACACCGGGCCGTCACCCGTGACCCGCGCCGGCCCAGATCCGAGCCGGGCACCTCCATGATGAAAAGGAAAGATGCGAGCCAGACAGGGCTCTCCAGGACGCGCCCAACCCGCGGGCCGTCCCCCGTGACCCGCGCCGGCCCCGATCCGAGCCGGGCACCTCCAAACACAAAAAGCAAAGATGTGAGCCAGACAGGGCTCCCCACATGAAGAAAAAGGCAGATGTGAGCCAGACAGGGCTCTTTATGACAAAAACAGAGAAAGACCAAAAACGCGACGAACCAAGCCAACGGTGTTCGTCGCGCCCCGGCCACGTTTTGTGGCCCATGCTGAGCTGAAGATCCAAACGACATCCAAACAGGGACCAACTCGCAAGTGCTGCATTGCGACGGAACGCTCTTTCAGATTCGGCTTTCAAGAAGCCTCCGCGCGGGCCAACGCAGCAGGTGGCTCCGCGCACACTGGGTTACCTATTCGGGGAACGCTCAAGTACGGGGAATTCTACTTGGGTATTCAAAGCATACATTTTCAGCCTTCTGCCAAAACCCCAAAAATACACACACTCATTTTCAAAAATGACAAAAACAAAGCATGCCTACTTACTTGCATTTTGGGAACAGTTTTGATCACTTGCACTTATATGCACCCCTTTGTCCCCACGGCCTCATGCATAGCCAAGCACTCTTTTCCCACGTTCGACGCGGTCGTCGAACTCTCTTCAAACGGGGGTGTATATAAGGGGTATGAGCCTCCCGAAGACCGGCCACGGGAGGGGACCCCCCACCTAGACACGGTAGCCTCACTCCACGCACTCGCGCACCGTGGGGACTCCACGCAAGGTTCCTCGGGGCACGCTATGACCCGTCGGCGGTGCGGCGGAGCCTGAGGCTACGTGGGGCTAGGGACCCGGAACGCAAGACCCGCGAAGACCCGCGAAACGCAAACGGCCGTCGACCCATGGAACGCAACCTCGCCCGAGCCGGTCCCGTCCGAGCCGGACCCCCGTGAAGGCAACTCGACCCGAGCCGGTCCCGTCCGAGCCGGGCCCTCCTGAGCCGGTGCCGTCCGTGCCAGGACCCCTTGAAGACGAAAATCCCCTCCGCCGCGCGCGGGTATAAATCCCCGCCGGGCCCTTGAAGACAGAAGTCCCCTCCGCCGCGCGAGGGTATAAATCCCCGTCGAACCCCAAAGGTCCCCTCCCCGACGCTCTCCATATTTCAATGGAGCATACCTTGGACAAGTGGTGGACATTTGCTTCTCTCTATGAGAAGAATAGAGTTAGCTTGGACAAGTGGTAGACCTTGGAACCACACCCCCATGTAAAACATATCATGGTCATTCCAAGTGGTGAGAAAGAATACCCTTTAAGATATAGCCTTATAGGTTGGACAAGTGGTCCACCTTAAAACCCAGATCTTCTTAATATAATGACATAGAATGGAAAAGTGGTGAATCTTGAGACCAAACCACTCATGCTACTAAGGATATTAGGTTGGACAAGTGGTGTACCTTGAATGGGAACCTCCCATGTACGAAATATCGTGGATTTAAGGTATTTCGATGGATCTAGCATCTTCGAGACATGGTGCAACTTGCTTCTCTTCATGTTTCAATAAAACCTATCTTGGACAAATGGTGGATCATCCTTCTCTCCATGTTTCAATGAACCCTAGCTTGGACAAGTGGTGGACCTTTGCTTCTCTGTATGTTTCAATAGAGTTAGCTTGGATAAGTGGTGGACCTTGAAACCAAACCCCCATGTAAAACCTATCATGGTCACTCAAAGTGGTGAGAAAGAATAACCTTTAAGATATAGCCTTATAGGTTGGACAAATGATGGACCCTAACACCCAGATATTCTTAATATAATGACATAAAGTGTAAAAAGTGGGGAATCTTGACACCAAACCACTCATGCTACTAGCGAAAATAGGTTGGACAAGTGGTGGACCTTGAATGTACATGTTTCAATAGAGTGTTGGAGCATCCTTCTCTCCATGCTTGGACAAGTGGTGGACCTTTTCTTCTCTCTATCAAAAGACTAGAGTTAGCTTGGATAAGTGGTGGACCTTGGAACCAAACCCCCATGTAAAACATATAATGGTCATTTCTAGTGGTGAGAAAGTATACCCTTTAAGATATACCCTTATAGGTTGGACAAGTGGTCGACCTTAACACCCAGATCTTCTTAATATATTTACATAGAGTGAAAAAGTGGTGAATCTTGACACCAAACCAATCATGCTACTAGGGATAATAGCTTGGAAAAGCTGTTGGCCTTGAATTGAAACCCCACATGGAAAAAACATTGTGGGTTTAAGGTATTTCAATGGATCTTAGCATCTTGGAGAAATAGTGCAGCTTGCTTCTCTTCATGTATCAATGAAGCCTATCTTGGACAAATGGTGAATCATCCTTATCTCCATGTTTCAATGGAGCCTACCTTGGACAAGTGATGGACCTTTGCTTCTCTCTATCTTTCAATAGAGTTATCTTGGACAAGTGGTGGAACTTGGAACCAAATCCCCATGTAAAACCTATCATGGTCACTCCAATTGGTGAGAAAGAATAACCTTTAAGATATAGCCTTATAGGTTAGACAACTGGTGGACCTTAACACCCAGATCTTCTTAATATAATGACATAGAGTGGAAAAGTGGTGAATCTTGAGACCAAACCACTCATGCTACTAGGGATAATAGCTCGGACAAGTGGTTGACCTTGAATTTAAACCCCACATCTATAAAATATCGTGGGTTTAAGGTATTTCAATGGATCCTAGCATCTTGGAGACATGGTGCAGCTTGCTTCTTTTCATGTTTCAGTGAATCCTATCTTCGACAAATGGTGGATCATCCTTCTCTCCATGTTTCAATGGAGCCTAGCTTGGACAAGTGGTGGACCTTTGATTCTCTCTATATTTCCATAGAGTTATCTTGGACAAGTGGTGGACCTTGGAACCAAACCCCCATGTAAAACATATCATGGTCATTCCAAGTGGTGAGAAATAATACCCTTTAAGATATAGCCTTATAGGATGGACAAGTGGTCGACCTTAAAACCCAGATCTTTTTAATATAATGACATAGAGTGGAAAAGTGGTGAATCTTCAGACCAAGTCACTCATACTACTAACGATAATAGGTTGGACAAGTTGTGGACCTTGAATGTAAACCCCCCATGTACGAAATATGGTGGGTTTAAGGTATTTCAATGGAGCCTAGCATCTTGGAGACATGGTGCAGCTTGATTCTCTTCATGTTTCAATGGAGCCTATCTTGGACAAATGGTGGAGCATCCTTCTCTCCATATTTCAATGGAGCCTAGCTTGGACAAGTGGTGGACCTTTGCTTCTCTCTATGTTTCAATAGAGTGAGCTTGGACAAGTGGTGGACCTTGGAACCAAACCCCCATGTAAAACCTATCATGGTAACTCCAAGTAGTGTGAAAGAATAACGTTTAAGATATAGCCTTATATGTTGGACAACTAGTGGACCTTAGCACCCAGATATTCTTAATATAATGACATAGAGTGGAAAAGTGGTGAATCTTGAGACCAAAGCACTCATGCTACTACAGATAAAAGGTTCTACAAGTGGTGGACTTTGAATGTAAACCCCCCATGTACGAAATATTGTGGGTTTGAGGTATTTCAATGGAGCCTAGAATCTTGGAGACATGGTGCAACTTGATTCTCTTCATGTTTCAATGGAGCCTATCTTGGACAAATGTTGAAGCATCCTTCTCTCCATGTTTCAATGGACCCTAGCCTGGACAAGTGGTGGACCTTTGCTTCTCTCTATCTTTGAATAGAGTTAGCTTGGATAAGTGGTGGACCTTGGAACCAAACCCCCATGTAAAAACTATCATGGTCACTCCAAGTGGTAAGAAAGAATAACCTTTAAGATATAGCCTTATAGGTTGGACAAGTGGTGGACCTCAACACCCAGATATTCTTAATGTAATGACATAGAGTAGAAAAGTGGTGAATCTTGAGACCAAAATAGTCATGCTGCTAGCGATAATAAGTTGGACAAGTTGTGGACCTTGAATGTAAACTCTCCATGTACGAAATATCGTGGGTTTAAGGTATTTCGATGGAGCCTAGCATCTTGCAGACATGGTACAGCTTGCTTCTCTTCATGTTTCAATGGAGCCTATCTTGGACAAATGTTGGAGCATCCTTCTCTCCATGTTTCAATGGACCCTATCTTAGACAAGTGGTGGACCTTTGCCTCTCTCTATGTTTCAATAGAGTAAACTTGGACAAGTGGTGGACCTTTGCTTCTCTCTATGTTTCAATAGAGTAAACTTGGACTAGTGGTGGACCTTGGAACTAAACCCCCATGTAAAACATATAATGGTCACTCCAAGAGATGAGAAATAATAACCTTTAAGATATATCCTTATAGGTAAGACAAATGGTGGACCTTAACACCCAGATATTCTCAATATAATGACATAGAGTGTAAAAAATGGTGAATTTTGAGACCAAACCAGTCATGATACTAGCGATAGTAGGTTGGACAAGTGGTGCACCTTGAATGTAAACCCCCCATGTTTCAATAGAGTTAGCTTTGACAAATGGTGGAGCATCCTTCTCTCTATGTTTCAATGGAGCCTAGCTTGGACAAGTGGTGGACCTTTGCTTCTCTCTATGAGAAGAATAGAGTTAGCTTGGATAAATGGTGGACCTTGGAACCAAACTCCCATGTAGAACATATCATGGTCATTCCTAGTGGTGAGAAACAATACCCTTTAAGATATATCCTTATAGGTTGGACAAGTGGTGTACCTTAACACCCAGATCTTCTTAATATAATGACATAGAGTGGAATAGTGGTGAATCTTGAGACCAAACCACTCATGCTACTAGGGATAATAGCTTGGACAAGTGGTTGACCTTGACTTTAAACCCACATGTAAAAAATATCATGGTTTTAAGGTATTTTAATGGATCCTAGCATCTTGGAGACATGGTACAACTTGCTTCTCTTCATGTTGCAATGAAGCCTATCTTCGACAAATGGTAGATCATTCTTTTTCTCCATGTTTCAATGGAGCCTAGCTTGGACAAGTGGTGGACCTTTGCTTCTCTCTAGGTTTCAATAGAGTTAGCTTGGACAGGTGGTGGACCTTGGAACCAAACCCCCATGTAAAACACATCATGATCATTCCAAGTGGTGAGACAGAATACCCTTTAAGATATAGCCTTATAGATTGGACAAGTCATGGACCTTAAAACCCAGATCTTCTTTATATAATGACATAGAGTGGAAATGTGGTGAATCTTGAGACCAAACCACTCATGCTAATAAGGATAATAGGCTGGACAAGAAGTGGACATTGAATGTAAACCCCCATGTACGAAATATCATAGATGTAAGGTATTTCAATGGAGCCTAGCATATTGGAGACATGGTGCAGCTTGCTTCTCTTCATGTTTCAATGGATCCTATCTTGGAAAAATGTTGGAGCATCCTTCTCTCCATGTTTCAATGAAGCCTAGCTTGGACAAGTGGTGGACCTTTGCTTCTCTCTATGTTTCAATAGAGTTAGCTTGGACAAGTGGTGGCCCTTGTAACCGAAACCCCATGTAAAACCTATCATGGTAACTCCAAGTGGTAAGAAAGAATAACGTTTAAGATATAGCCTTATAAGTTGGACAAGTGGTGGACCTTAACAGGCAGATATTCTTAATATACTGCCATAGAGTGGAAAAGTGGTGAATCTTAAGACCAAACCACTCATGCTACTAAGGATAATAGGCTGGACAAGTGGTGGACCTTAAATGTAAACCCCCCATGTAGGAAATATCGTGAGTTTACGGTATTTCAATGGAGCCTAGCATCTTGGAGACATGGTGCAGCTTGCTTCTCTTCATGTTTCAATGGAGCCTACCTTGGACAAATGGTGGAGCATTCTTCGCTCCATGTTTCAATGGGCCCTATCTTGGACAAGTGGTGGACCTTTGCTTCTCTCTATGTTTCAATAGAGTTAGCTTGGACAAGTGGTGGACCTTGGAACCAAACCCCCATGTAAAACATATCATGGTCATTACAAGTGGTGAGAAAGAATACCCTTTAAGATATAGCCTTATAGGTTGGACAAGTGGTGGACCTTAAGACCCAGATCTTCTTAATATAATGACATAGAGTGAAAAAGTGGTGAATCTTGAGACCAAACCACTCATGCTACTAGCGATAATAGGTTGGACAAGTGGTGGACCTTGAATTTAAACCCCACATATACAAAATATCATGGGTTTAAGGTATTTCAATGGATCCTAGCATCTCGGAGACATGGTGCAGCTTGCTTCTCTTCATGTTTCAATGGAGCTTATTTTGGACAAATGGTGGAGCTAGCCTATATTAGACAATTAGTAGACCTCGAACCTCTCCATGTTGTCTAGAGCTGAGCTTGGACAAGTGGTGGACCTTGCTTCTCTCTTCCCTTAGTTTACTAGCTTAAAAGATCACTATGTATACTTGCTTGGATCTAGCTTGAACAAGTGGTGGACCTTGTATTCACACAAACTTAATCCATTACAAAAAATTATATGTTAAAATAACATTTGGTTTTTTTTTGTTTCAGGAAAGATGGCTCCAAAAAAGAGGTTGCAAGGGTTGCTGTCTCAGTTGACTATACTTGCAATGATCTTAGGAAATGGTATTTGGACATACATGGTATAGAGGGTGCACAATTTCATAAGGTGCATCTATTTATTGCCAAAAAGGAGAATGAAAGCTTGTTTGAAGATGTTGGACAAGTTGTGGAAGCATCTATCTCTGTGGTTGATAGTCATCCAGAGGTGGAATGCATTGACATTCTAGTTCCAATGAATCTAGAATTTCAACTATCTCCAAGAGCATATGCATTGGAGCGCATGTCTAGAAACAAAGAAGAGACAATTTTTTTTCGAGGATGGAAGTTTGCAGAATCAAATCCAAATATCACAACAAATCAACTTCAAAGCTCCATCATTGCCACATTACAACAAAAAAAGGTGAAAGCTTTACGACCACCATCCACAAAGAAGCAAGCAAAAGTGCAGAAAGTAGCAGCTAAGCGAACTAGTTCCATTTTGGATGTAGACAAGGCATCTTTGGCATCCTCATCAACAGAGGGTTCAATGTCAAAGATGAGAATTGTGGATCCAGATGTTTTAGAAGCTGAGGCCATGAAAGGACAAGAAAAAGATACAGGTGGAATGAATAAGTACATAAATTATTTTCCTTTCCAATATAGGGAATCTATTCAAAATTGTTGGCTTGCTCCTGATCACTATAATGCACGTATTATGGATAAAAAAACACGCTGAAAGTGTGTTATTTGGATTTTCACGGAGTACGACCAAGCCTGCAGCATGTGCATATTGATGCTTGTTCGAAATGCAAAGTCAAAGAAGGGGACTTCTTTGGCAGTAGAAGAGGTAAAAGAGCAAAAAATTAAAGATTATCATTATTGGATTCTTGATGGGCACCATTCAATCTATGCTGAAAAAGTTTTGCTTCATAATGAACAAAACAATGAAGAGATATTTGAAATACCGATTAGTGTGTATAAATTTAGAAAGGCTCGCATTGTTGTGAATGCTCCTCCATTTGTTGCAATTGCTATATCTGCCATTGCAAATGAGGAGGCTCAGGCATTGTATGTCAAGAAACCTTACAGCCAAATATTGAGACATTTACGGAGTCAATGGATCTTCTCAGAACGACCACCAAAGGCAGCAAGTGGAATTGCAGAGGGACATGCATCTCATGCCGGATGGGATGTAAGTTATTTTCTTTGTCTTTTTGATAGTGTTAAATTAACAAATCTTGCTCAATAGTTTAATTATTTCTCTATTTCCTTTTAGGCTTTTCTTCGATTGGCAAGAATGAGTGCAGCAGCAAGTTGGATTGCTAAACAGGCACACATGGTCATGTACTCTGATTCAATTTATGATTGCTGAATCAAAATCATTGAAAGTCTAGAAGAGGAGAATAAGAAACCCCCAACAACTATATTTAGATACCTTTGTGGCCTTGAGGAATCAGACGTAAAGACTATTCAAGAAGAGATTACAGATGAGAAGATTTTACTGTGAAAGAGTGCAAAAGATGGTGATGCAACTGACATGTATGATCGAATCAAGCAGTTGAAGCAATACAAATTGATTCAAGATGCACTTCTTGAAGGCTTCAACAATTTGAATGAGTCTTCACCATGTAAAGACTGGGAGGAGGTGGTCAAAATGTATAACATCAATGATGTTGTTTATAAAACACTTTTAATGCTATGTGAGGAATGGCTCAGATCTAGTTTGAAGCTTGGAACAAAGAAAATGGCTTTTCCAGATGGAGCAATAAAATACATGCAATGGGCATTCACCTTCAAAAGGAGAAAATTGAGCCTAGAGATTTTCCATGGTCAATCTATGTGGTGAGCCTACAAATGGAAGGCAATCTCTACTTGATGTGCCACTTCAATAATAAAGTGCCTATTGGCTTGTGTGTTTTAGATATGACAAAAAATGTTGGAGGCAATTTGAAGTGGAGTGAGGAGACATTTAACAATGCTTTGGATGGGATCTTGGCTATTGCTGGAGGGTCAACAGATCCTGGATTTGTCTTTCTTGCATTTTTGGATTTGACTAACTTCACAAAATTGCAATGTGCCTTTCACCCCATGGGAGATAATCTGAGCTACCATTGTTGTGGTGCATTGCATCACTTTCCATCGGCTCCTTGCAAAGGAGCACTTCAATTCCTAACAGTTGTTGCCTTCTTGGGACAAGGCAATGCATTTGAAGACCTTAGAAGAAGATCAGAGGAACATCCCATGCCAATTGATTGTTCTCTTTTTCAAGTAGCAGATAAAGATATGTCAGATTTGCAATATTTGGAGGCCAAAAAAAGAGCTTTGGTCAAGCACTACATTCGTACATATTGTTTTGAAGACCGCAAGCTTGTTGATGTTTTTGGTGATGGCTCCTTGGTTTCACAAGAAGGAATACAACAGAAAAGAGAAGTTATATGCTTAGTTGACAGTGTGGAGAAGGCAAAAAACGTGGAGACCATGCTGCTAGACTTTGTTAAGTCTCATGAAGATATAGAAAAATAGGCTGGACTTCAACAATCCACTTTGCAATCAGACGACACTGTGCCTATTACTGAGGAGTGCTCTCCACGAAGAGAAGAAGAAGAACAACAACAACATCCTCTGTCAATGGAGGACTTTTTGGAAATGGAGACACGTATGTTTTGAGTTTCTTGTGCATGTTAGTGATTCTTGTTGTTGATTTGATACTCTTAATGTTAGATTTTGCTTTATATAGTATTGATTGAGTTTGTATTTTTTATCTCAAGCATTCAAGGTTTGAATGTAAATAGTAAATTACTTGAGTTTCTGAATGGTGGATCTTTAGACTAAAACTATAACATTTAATACTCACGGAGACTTAATTACTTAAGAGCTTGAACTCAATAAGTTTTGGACCTTTTATCAATACCCCCTTGATATGATACATTAGATCCTAGCATGGTTAAATGGTGATGCTTCATAAATTGAACCTAGCTTAGACAAGTGCTGGAGCCTAATTTTAAACTAACTTTGCTAGAAGGGAGCTTATGTTTGGACTTTGAGAACTAGCATAAGTAATCAATTAGAGCATAGATTAGACATGTGGTGGTGGCCTTAGAGACCAAAATCTTAATGAGCTTGGAAAGGTATTTAAGTACTGCAATTTACTTAGTTTTAGTACTCACTAAAGGCATAGTTTGACAAAAGGTGGACCTTACATGGATCATAATTTCAAGAGGTGTGGTAGACCTTCAAACCAAGCTCATATAGCTTGGACATGTAGTGGACCTTGTATGGAGACTAGTTTAGACAAGTGTGGTACACCTTGTAACGAACACCCATTTGTTACATTAGCTTGGACAAGTGGTGGACCTTGCTTTTATGTTTCAATGGAGCATATTTTGGACAGGTGGTAGACCTTGTTTCTCTTCATGCTTCAATGGAGAGAAACATTATCTTGGACAAGTGGTGGACCTTGCTTTTATGTTTCAAAGGAGCATATTTTGGACAAGTGGTAGACATTGTTTCTCTCCATGCTTCAATGGAACCCACCTTAGACAACTGAAGTACCTTGAAACCAAACCCCCATAATACAACATATTAAATAGGTTGGAAAATTGGTGGGATATGAAACCATCCATGATAGAGCATAGTATAGGTGAAAACATAGTGGTCCTATATCAATTACCCATGCATAGCTTGGACAAGTGGTGGACCTTGATTCTCTCTATGTTTCAATGGATCCTATCTTGGACTAGAGATATATCTTACTTATTTCCATGCTTCAATGGATTCTAGCTTGGATAAGGAGTGGACCTTCAAACAAAACTCCACAGCATAGCATATATCAACAATTCATGGGTTTTATAGAGATTCTCTTGCCTATTTTGGAGAGTTGGTAGACCTTTTTTCTCCATGATTCAATGGATCTGAGGTTGGGCAAGCGGAGTTGGAGAAGTGGTCAACCTTAAAATGAAACCTCCCATGGTACAACCCATCATAGATCGTATATGTAGTGGACCTTGAAACTCTTTTATGTCCCTAGATTAGAGAAGCATTGCACCCTTGATTATCTCCATACATGAAGGCAAGGTTGGACAAGTGGTGGACCTTCAAACCAAAATCTCTATGCAATAATAGTCAAGTGGTGGAGCTTGTTTTCTCCATGTTCCAATGGAGCCTAGCTTAGACAAACAATGGAGCTTGATTTTCTCCATGTTTCAATGGATCCTAGCTTAGAAAAGTGGTGGAGCTTTGTTTCTCCCCATGTTCCAATGGACCATTGCTTGGAAAAGTGGTGGACCTTGAAAAACACCCCCCGTATACAACATATTATGGGGTTTTCATGTTTCAATGGCACCTAGCTTGGACAAATGGTAGAGCTTGCTTCTCTTCATGTTTCAATGGATCCAATCTTAGCCAAGTGGTGGACCTTGAAACAAGAAACTCCCCCCCCCCCCCCCCCCCCCCCCCCCATGTACAAAGTATCATGGGTTTTGAAAGAACTGGGAGAAAATAATAGCTTCGATAAGTGGTGGACCTTGATTCTCTCCATGCTTCAATGGAGCCCAGGTTGGACACATGTTGGAGAGAAGATGGTTGCCCATGAAATAAGACCATGCATGCTATAATCAATCATATGTTGTACACATGGTGGACCTTGCAATTGTTTTATATGCCTAACTTGGACAAGTGGAGGACCCTTGGTTACCTCCAGATATCAACAACAAGCCAAGTTTGGACAAGTGTAGTACCACCAAACCAGAATCTCTATGCTACAATAGAGTATAGGTAGGACAGGTGGTGAACCTTGATATCAAGCCATCCATTCAACTAGAGATGATAGGTTTCACATGTGGTGGAACCTTGTACCAATGTTCTATGTGTAGTTTTTGACTAGTGATAGACCTTGAAACTAATCCCTCTAGGCTACAAGAAAAAAGAGATGGATGAGGAGGCTAGACTAATTTTGTTGCATCAACGCATCCCATGTTACCACATATACTATAGTATTCTTGGATAAGTGTTGGATCTTGTGTCAATGCTCCATGTCTAGCTTGGACAAGTGGTGGACCTTGGTTCTCTCTATGCTTCAAATGGACAATAGATTGGAGACACAGTGGCCTTTTTTTTCAATGATTTTTTTTTTTGGAAACCTTGGAGGTACCATGTAAGAGGCACTCTAGGTCTTCCATACAATGGACCTATTGGACTATAAAATAATGATACCTTTCTTTGATCTTGTCATTATTTTATGCATAATATTTTCTTCTTTTTGCAGACACAAAGGAGTTCAGTGATATAAAAACTAGATGTATTTCACACTATGATTAGCATGAAGATCCTTTTGGGACACCAAATTTTCCTATTCCCAAAGATGTAATTTTCCATATTAATTGTCAAGTTGAAGCAGGAGAAGAGTTGTTTGTTGACTATGACTTTACTTGACATTGTAAAGTATTGTACATGGATGGAAATCTCAAGTACCTGCATCATTTTCATTTTTCATGGATGAAATCTCAAGTGAATATAACATTTGATTATTGTTTAGTTTATGCTCAACGAGAATCTAGAGTACTCTTATGCTTTGTGTGTTGTCTAGCTTATTTGATTACCTTGGCCATAGAATCTTGATTCTACTCTAGATTTGTGATAAATCTTACCAAAATTTAATCAATGTCTAGGTTGGACAAGTGGTGGGGCTTCAAATATTACTGTCTTAAACAAGTGGAGTTATCTTACTTGAATAAGTGGTGGCCTTTGAATCCAAATCTAAGCCAAACCTCTAATTGTTTGCTTGTAGTCTCGGTTGGACATTTGGTGGACCTTGTATCCATGTTTCCTCAACAAGTTGTGGCTTTTAGTTTTCACTTTAAGTACTCATCTTTAATTAAGTGTAGGATGGAAAATGTTGAGTTAGTAGATTGTATTTTAGACAAGTGATGTTTTGTGTACGAATGCTGAAAATGGTTGCAAGGATTCTAACGACGACTTTACCTTAAATAAATTTCTTACTAGGAGTTCTACATGTAAATATGGTGAATAAAATAAAAGTGGTTTTGAGATACCATTTGTGTTTGTGTTTTCTTAGATTCACAAACTGGGATGGATAATGCTCTTATGGTTCAGTCAACAACTATAGAATCCATAGATTCTATGGTTTCTGAAGTGCCCAAGATGGATGATATTTCTATACTAGAGTCTAGTGTTGAGCAACTTGAGCAAGCTTGCAATAATGAGAACCAAGAAATCGATGCTTCAAAAATGCAACATACATCAAAAGAGACTGAAAAGTCCACTCACGAGATATTGTCAATTGCTACTACTTCATGTAGTGCAGATGTTGAGAAATACATGCTTACAATTATATTGGATTTAAATGGTCTATTGTTGAAACGTTCCCCTCAACCATCCTTACACCACAACTCAGTGCAAATGGATTCAAAAAGATATATTATACTCAGGCCAGAATGCATCCAATTCTTGAAGACTTATTTTACAGAGGTTTAATGTTGCAATTTTGTCGAAAGATACTAGGAATAATGTGTATCAAATCTTTGCAGCACTAAATAACTTAGCTGAGGATACTTAGCTGAGGATACATTGCCTTTCTTTGCAATTTGGTCGCAAGATGTTTGCTACACCGCTCAAACTCAAAAATTGTCTAGACCCGACAATCCAAACGTTGAGGCAATGTTCAAGCCTCTAGCCAAAATTGCCATGGGGTTTGAATGTGATCCACAAAGAACAGTGCTTATTGATGACTCTCCTTACAAGGGATGTATTTGACCAGAAAACAATTGCATTTTTCCACCACAATTTGATGCTGAGAAGATGGTTGACAATATTCTCTTGGAGGAGCTACTGCCATACTTGATTCAGCTTGATGAGAGAAGGGATGTGCGTGATTTAATTGCTTCTAATCGTTATGGACAACCTATAGTGACAAATGATAGTGAGTACAAACAAATCATGGAATATTGGAAGCAAAAAAATGATGTTTCGTCAGCTAAGGTGTTCTTTACAAGAAGAATACCACCTGCAAAAGGTGACAGAGATGAAACTATCATTGAAGACGCAAGTGACACAAGCCACCGCAATGAAATGAGAAGAGCCCAAATACAAGAGATATTGGCAAAGGAGCATACACCCATTGAAAGCATGAAGGCATCACAATTCACCACTTTAGCTAGGCAATTGGGTTGTAACACAAAAGGAGTTTTGAAAGCAGCCACAACAAAGGCTTATATAAATAAGGTGAAAGCTGAGAACAATCTTCTAAGGCTGGATAGAAACCAACCCTAAGGTACTAGTGACATGTCATATATTCTTGATACACATGCTTGAACACTCATGTGCATGGTATCCAGCAAATCTTTCTTTTTATTCCTTCCTGCAGGATCTTACAAAGGATACTACTAGATGGAGCTCAATCAATAGAGATTTTGATATTTTTGCTCAAAATAATGAAGCAGTCACCTACATTTTTTGTTTATCAATTTCTAGAGAGACTTTATTTTAATTTGTAATCATCAAATGAAATGAAAAGTATCCTTCTTATTAAGATTGATGATCTTTTTCTTGTTCAAAACTTTCAACTGTGATTTATAGTTTTGTTAGCATGAGATTGTGCTTTTTTAGTTTTAAAAAAACTGTCAAAGATCCAAGTATTTTTGGCTTTACTTAAGTTATTAATTGTGAAAGATCCAAGTTTTTTTTCTTTACTTAAGTTATTGATTGTCTATGTAATAGTCCTTAAAACAATATCGGATGGCTTTCTTGCTCCCATGTCTCACATTGGTCTTTAGGTAAGACAAGTGGTGACCTTTATCTCGATCAAGTGAAGAGACATGAAGCTTAAATATCACTACTATGTATCTAGTGTTAAACTCCATCAAGACAAAGATACTAGAGTGCCAAATTGCAATCTAGTTTAAGTGAAAATCCATTTGAGCTACGGTAAAACTTATAGTGCCTCATTTTTCTAGGATTCTACCCCATCAAGGAAGTTAGAATCTAGCACAAACCAATTAAGACTCTTTTGGAGCTTAGATAGGACAATTCGTGGAACTTAAGAAACTTATTACTGAGTTAGAGTTTAGTTTAGATAAGCAAAAGATCTTCAAACCAGCACTTGACTTTCTTACTATTCAATATTCAAAGTCCCTTGAGGCTAACAAATTGCATACCTACTTGTAACCTAACTAATGAGTAAGTATATAGATCTAAGCAAATATATATAATGAGTCTTCAAAATAATAAACCAAGGGAAGAGAGTAGCAAGGTCCACTACTTGTCCAAGCTCAGCTCTAGACAACATAGAAAATGCTAGTTCTACTAATTGTCTAATTATAGGCATGGAGAAATGATAGAAGGTTGACCACTTGTCCAACCTATCATCTCTAGTAAGATGAGAGGTTTTGCCTTAAGATTCACCATGTAACCAACCTATACATCATTGTATTATGAAGAGTAGAAAATCAAAGCTCCACCACTTGTCCAAGCCAGTTCTAAAATCCACATGGAGATAAATAAGCTCCACCATTTGTCAAAGCTCTCTTCCATTAAAACATGAAAAAACTCAGCTTTGTTGTATAGGGGGGACTTTTTCCAAGGTCCACCACTTGTCCAAGCTAGGATCCATTAAAAAATGGAAATAAACAAAGCTGCACCACTCGTCCAACCTTTAGAGTTGCAACGTGTATGGGTTGTCTAAACTAGGTATGGGAAAATAATTGAAGGTCCACACCACTTGAAACATGGAGAGAAGCAAGCTCCACCATGTCTCCAATATGCTAGACTCCATTGAAACACCCTAAACCCATGATATTTTGTACATAGGGGATGTACATTCAAGGTCCACCACTTGTGCAACATAGTATCCCTAGTAGCTCAATAGGTTTGGTCTCAAGATTCACCACTTGTCCACTCTATGTCATTGTATTAAAAAGGATTGGGTGTTAAGGTCCACCACTTTTCCAACCTATAAGGTTATATTTTAAATGGTATTTTTTCTCAAAACTTGAACTACCCATGATATGTTTTACATGGGGGTTTTGTTTCAATGTCCGCCACTTGTCCAAGCTAACTCTATTGAAACATAGAGAGAACCAAAGGTCCACCACTTGTCCAAGATAGGCTATATTGAAACATGGAGAGAATGATGCTCCATCATTTTTCCAAGATAGGCTTCATTAAAACATGGAGAGAAGCAAGCTCCACCATGTCTCCAAGCTAGGATCCATTTGAATACCCTATACCCATTTTATTTTGTACATGGAGGGTTTTATTTCAAGGCCCACCACTTGTCTAACCTATTATCCCTATTAGCACAAGTGGTTTGGTCTCAAGATACACCACTTGTACACTCTATGTCATCATTTTGGAGGTTTTTTTCAAAACCCTGAAAGGACACTTTTATGTCCTGTTAGGTTACCAACCTAGTGTTAAAGATTTCCAAGTGTCCCTATTCACTTGGTACTGACCCCAAACTAAGGTCAATATCGAGAAGAAAAGCAGCCTTGTAAATATGTAAGGGTCCTTATTCGCTTGGTATAGACCCCGAAAGTATCACATAATGAACCTTATCCTTACCACATAGGAGCATGGACCACTGCATCCGTTGTGTTGGGATTGGAGAAATTGCGCATGCAAAGAAAATCTTATCGATAGACATCGAAAATGGAGGCTGCCTCTGATCCTCCCAGCAGAGAAATATTTTCTCGACAAGGTGCTCAATTGACAAGAATTTGTAGTTCCTCTTTGTTTTCTTCGTTGATCTACTCTACAATATGCTAGTCTTCTTGCACACATTCTTGATCTTTGCTAGCTTGGCGTTGCTCTACGTTAGCTTGGCCTTGCGAAGAGGTACCTACCTCTTGCCTTCCTTGAGTAGACTCAGACCCTACCTCACCAGGCTCTAAATCTTACTGGCTTAGGGTCTGAATAAGCGGGCTTCTCGCTGTAGGGTTGTGGGATCCTCTCTTTCCTCCCTAGTGGGCTCTGGTTCTACCTCTCTAGGTTCCTTTCTCGTTGGCTCAGGCTCTAAACTAGGTTGCTTCTCCCTAGTGGGCTCTATCTCTACCTGTGCAGGTTTGAGCTCTGTCTCTACCTGTGCAGGATCCTCCGTGGCGTGTTGAGGCTCCTCCCTCTCGATCTGTGATTATGTGCATCTATTGCTCTCAACCCTTCAAGGCTCTCTCTGTCATGCACGAGGATGGACGGGGGGATGTTAAGAATATCCATTGTCTTGTTTTCCTGGATTGGCAATGGCTGAAGCAGCCCATCGTAGCAGAAACGTAGACTACAAAGGGTGTCAAAATACTTGGGCATAATCGTGACATGATGCGCATGGGCTTCTAGGATGTAGCCATCACTGAAGAATTCAACGAGGTAATCCTCTACAATCTCCTACAGGCAGAGAAGAGCACCGCTGGCCCTTGGTACTGACCTTGCAAATCTGAACTGCAGAAAAGAATAAAAGATCTACAAACAATACAACAAAAACACAACTACAAGGAATACTGCCAGTACCAAGAGAATCAGACCTAATTGAAACACAGTTCTACCGCCCCTATTTGCTTGGTACTGACCTTTCAAATTTGAACTGCAGAATGATAGGATACATGAGCACTATGTAGAGATAGATTTGCGTTGACCAATCGAGGCAGAAGAGGATGCGACAAGTGGGTGGGAGTACTTGTCCTTTTATTGTTTTCCCACTGCACGAAGGCTTAGCTAGACGAGGGTAGAGTTAAAATGAGAGTCGGGAGCAGGCTATCGCTTGAAGGCGGGGTAACCTACCTCTAAACTTTGCACCATGCGCCTCCTTAATGAGCATCATTTCTATTTTCATAACCCTTGATGGACCGTATTGCATGAGAATCTGAGTCCGTTCATTGTGTTTACAATGGTTGTCCTTGTGTGAGCACAACCCACGTGTACTTTTGGAGTTACCGTTAGGCGTCATACATGGATCGCCGTCGGGGTTGGCATCACCATCTCTAAATAGGAGAAACAGATTGACCTTGCCTTTTTCTCCGATCTTGCTTTCAACCACTTCTCTCGATCTTGCTCTTAGTGACCTGCAAATCTTTGAGTCTATTAGTGTCACGTCGTCATCGCCCTTGCCTTTGCCTTTTTGCGACCTTGCTCTCAGTCACCTCTCACCATCGTGCTCTCAGTGATCTCCAAAGCTTTGCGTCTATTGTTACCTTCCTCATCCCCAACCACCTCGATGGAATTCTCTCTCTCTCTCTCCCTCTTTCTTTTTCTCTTTGTTTTCTCCTCTCTCTCTCTCTCTCTCTCTCTCTCTCTCTCTCTCTCTCTCTCTCTCTCTCTCTCTCTTTCTCTCTCTCTCTCTCTCTCTCTTCCTCTCTCAATGTGTGTGTGTATGCATTCTTTTTTTATGCATGTGTGTGTGTATGTGTTTTTTGTTTATGCATGTGTGTACTCTCTCTCTCTCTCTCTCTCTCTCTCTCTCTCTCTCTCTCTCTCAAAAACACAATGTGTGTGTGTGTGTGTGAGAGAGAAAGAGAGAGAGACATGGAGGGAGAGAGAGTGAAAGGCGAAGGGAACATGAGAGAGAGAGAGGAGAGGGAAGGAGCGTACCTGGCTCTCCTTCCTCTCCTTGTGTGTGTGTGTGTGTGTGTGTGTGTGTGTGTGTGTGGAAGAAAGAGAGAGAGAGAGGGAGAGCGCGGGTTTACCTCTTTTGCTTGAGCGCCAAAACTCAGATTTGAGATCTAAGTTTTTGGCACTCTCGATTTAATTTTTACCCCTTTCGACACCGCTATGGGCGTCGCTATGTAATAAAGAAAGTAGCGATGCCGTGGATTTTCACTTTTGAGCATGGCACTGCGAACGTCACTAATATGAAGTACCTCTTGTAGTGTTAAGGTGCATTGCATTGGAGCACATGGAGAATGAAGGGCTTTGGCATCCTCGAAAAAGCGCTCGGAGAGATGAGAGCACGCCTCACCCATCGCTTGAGGAGGTGCCCCATTGGTCTGTGTTTGGTGGTGGTGCATCGGCGCACAAGGCCGAACAGTAGAGGCAACAGCAACTGGGAAATTTGGGTTCACCGCACGGTGATCCTCCCATTGGATCTACTTTGGTGTTGGACGGGAAGCTACTTACACACCCATGAAGTGCATGCAAACACTACCTAGATCAACATAATGTCAATCGAGGACACAGATAACACGATATGCACACAGAGAAAATCTTTTTAGCTTGTCAGGCTGAGATCATCCTATACATACAACACTCTAGAAGGCCAACTAAACCACAATCAAGAACCTCGCTGCTCTCAACTACACCACCTAGACACATACACACATGCGGAAGGTAACTCACCTAATCATGCCAAATTCATACGAAACTTAAGGAACACCATTCCCTCACTAGGATACACCTGTCCCTAAGCTTCTACAATCAAAACCCTCACTCTAAACTCATCTGCGAAAAACACATAGGATGATAGAGCCAAATTTCGAAAGTGCCCGAAACTGAAATTTATGAGTACTTATGCGTAGCTTATGTCGCCACGATTCTATAGACTACTAGAACGTAGAAAACAGGCATCGTTTGATACACTTACGGCCACAAATAGCTCGTAGATGCGTTGGCATGTGCGCTTCGTCTCACGTGGAATTCTTGGCGTTGTCGCGTAGCTCTTCTCGAGCCTACAACAATGGTGCAGTCCTCTCCAATGTGTTGAGCGAGCCGGGCGTAGCGGGAGGATGAAGCTCACGCTCACTCTCTTTCTCTCTCACACACAGTAGACGGCAGTGCTAAAGCTTGATTATGATAAAATTCTTTTCTACAAAATGACCTAGGTACCTTATATACTAAGGCTACCTTAGGTTTAACCAAAAATGGGGTTAGAAGGGTCAAATGGATTTGTATTTACAATCTGGAAGTGCCATTGCACCCCGGCTTCTAAAACTAGAATAACTACTCATTACAAATGATGTTTATTGTCATAATCCGCAGCATTTCATAACTCGCAAAAGATAAGACTTTGGTAAGAAACTTTGAGTATGTTGTGTTGTTGACCCAACGGTCAACATTCCCCCCTTCCACGTTCATGTCGTCCCCGACATGACCTGATTGTCGATGGCGATGTGGTCTTTGCTGTCGTTTTGTTGTTGGAAAGAAAGTATAGACTATAGCCTTTGCAGTAGCTTGTCTTGTTGATCCAATTCGATGTACATAGTCTTCACATGATTCAGGAAAATCATAATTGATGACAAACTTTATTTCTTTCACATCCATGCTCCGAGCTGCAGCATCTGTTTATGTCATTATAGGTCTACTGCCAGATCTAAATTCAAAAGAACCCAATGTCGTTTAACTTGACTCTTATCACATGGATAGAGAAAGCTCCATCCATCACTTCTCCAACAAATCTGTCAATTCAGAGTATTTGTGATTCTCAGAAACAACTTCTACAATCTGTAGAATTGAGTGATTGGCTTTCTGATCTTGGAGCCAATGACAACTTTGTAAGGAGTTATGTTGTGTTGTTGACCGAGCGGTCAACACTTTGCTGTTGTTTTGGCTTCATCTGTTGCACTGCTTGTATCTTTGTCGAACCACAACAAAAACTATGATCCATTAGAGCGCACATCTATCAACATAACCATTCATCTTTTGAGATCCTCTGATTACTTTTATGTCTGCTCTTCTTCATTGGGGACTTCATTGTTCTGTGCAATCATGTTGTTAGTCTTGTCTGCAACTTTGTCATTGTAGGCCATTCTTCGACTCGCCATTGAGAAGAAGTATGCTATGATCTGAAATTGGTGCTCCAATTCATTTGTTAATTGATTTGAGTAGCATTTCCTTATTGTTGATGTAGAAGGAATATGTACAAGAGGATGGTGATAGGTGTCTTTAGATTAGGGTCTAAAACCTGGATGACCAAAGGGAAAAAAAACCCGGTGGGAAAAAAATGCCTTTGGTATACACTCTTATTGGAGTTGAGCAGTTGAACGTGAAGTGCATGTTCATGAGAGGTGAGTGCTTGGGTGAAACATGGAAAGAGTGCCTGATGCAAGTGGCAATTATGGGACACTCTATATGCATATGAGAAATTTGTCAACAAAAGCATGCAATGTGAAAGAAGGAGATGATGGGTGTTTTGAGGAATAAATGTAGCACATGTGACATCAAAAGATGTCTCAATAGCTTCCACCTTTCCAAGAAGGGTTTTCGATGTATAAGTTTCTCCACTCGTATCTCACTGTGCTTAGTACGTGAGTATCTTTTGGACCTTCTCCTTCACTTCACCAGAATTAAGTACTTAGACTTCGACTCTTTTGCTCACTTATACCAGCATGAGCGACACAACGTAAATATGCTCAACTCTTCCAGCTTGAGCAGTACCTAGAATAGCTAAGACGCTTAGACCACAGAGAATATTACTTGAAGCTTTGGGACTAACACCTCACTCATTTTGTGGCTTAGCTACTCGACTCTGACTTGTATGACTTGTCGATTGCATGTTGACACTGCTTTGTGACAAGTTCTTCGGCTGTTGTAGTGGCTGTTGAGACATACTTCGTGAAGTTTCATCGTTTCCCTGTATCTTCTTCTCTTTGTAGTGCTCAGGCCTCTCGTCACTCTTTTCTTCATGTGGATTATGGATTTTTTAAATTTATTTTCTTCTTAATAATAAACAAAGAAAATCTTAAAACAACTCAACAAAAGAAAAATCATTCAAATAGAAATCTAAATGCTATGTACACTATACACATGTCCCTAGGGGCTCATACATGGATTTTGTCCCCAGACTCCTTTGTAACACTACTATGAGGGCATATACTCTAAATTTCGTCAAAAAATATCACAATAAAACGCAAAAATTCAATGCATCTCACAAAACATTGCCCTCTAATAGTCATAATGTTAGGTCCGCATTAAGAATGCCCCCCCCCCCTTCCTATTTAGAGTCATCCTTTACGACACGGTATCGCAAAGGGTATGTGTTGTGCTTGGGCAATTAAAAGTTATGCCTATGCAGGCCTTGTAATGTAGCCCTATTCTGCATATACCGTCAATGCATGGAAAATATTTATGTTGTGCAAGATGTGGGTATAAGCAATTTGCTTATTGGCATTTGTTGGCGAGGCTTCCTATTATAAGCAATGTAATGGTCTTTGAAGCTCCTGTATCGTTGCTTGATTGAAGAGACTTGTCTCTTCTAGCTGTACTGTAATAGTAGGAAGAATTGTAAGAATTCAAGCGGCGTTGCACTGACAGCAGTTTTGTTGATCTTCTTTGGGACCCATTTTTTTGCGATTATTGGTTGTTTTGTTGCTGACGCTCGTTTGGGAACCCATACTTGCGAATGCTTCGTTTGTGTTTGAAGAGACTACTTTGGGATCCACCTTTTTGTTGTGTGAGTTGACAGTGGTCTTTGCTTCATCCCTTGTACTCTTGGTTGGTGACGGGATTCAGGCTTTGAAAGTTGATATTGTGGTTGTTTTGGAATCCAAATGAATTCCTGACTTTTTGGTGCTTGAATCAACTTCTTTGGAGCCCAAACCTGAGTTGTGAAAGCTTGCGACTTTGTGATATTCTTACCCGTTTGTGCACGCTTTCCTTGCTTTTGTTTTGGTGTTGGATCTTGTGATTTGTCATTAGAGATCTTTGTCTTCTTGATCCATATCTGTTTTTGGCCGATCTGGCTTTTTGGTATCCAGATTTGTTGAGCTTTTTGGCTTTGACTTCTTGTCATGTTCTTTTGACCTGTCATGGTTGTTGCTGAAGGGGTTGGTGATAGTGATGGCCTGAGTTGATGATAGGGGATGTCGTAAGATTCATCACTATCGCTACTATCCTCAGCAAGGTTGACTTCTTGTACTTTTCCTTGATTTTTTGGTTGGTAGTGGAAAGTTACTGTCTGTTTGCTCGTGGGTGGTAGTTTCTTGGAGAACTTTTCTAGCCCATTGATTAGAGCATTGCTAGCTCGTTACTCTGGTCGTCTTCCTCCCAGATGAGTCTTTACCTCCTTATTAGGAGCCATGTATGAGGATGCTTGTGGTGGCCGTGTCTTCACGGAGGACTTTGGAATCCACTTTTGATGCACTTGATTCATGTAACGATGACATTGATTCCCGGGTCGTTGATCTTCTTGAAGCTCGAAGTGTTCTACAGAGTCATAGAACTCGTCGTCTTCTTCATCTTTTGATTCTCCACATTTCTTTGTTTGCTCGTTGTTTTGAGAGCTTGTTGATGTTCGGTTCTCTTCGTTTTCCTGGATTACACTCACTGCAAAATAAGGAACGACATCATAGCCATTTTCATCACAAAATTTTGTTGTGGGAGCATCCTCCACTGCGCACACGTCCAGAGTAGCCAAGATGTGTTCCCATCCAAAAGGCTCTATGTAACATTTAATGGCATAGAAACTTATGTGTAGCGGAAATTAGCATGAACATAGTGGGCATTTCATTAGAATAGATTCCTAATGAGAATTACAAGAGTGCTTGGGTGGAGAGAGCAACAAAAAGCATAACACCTACTTAGATAGCATCGACAATACTTTCAAAAGAGAGAGAAATTAAGCTATTGACAACAAATGAGGACCGGATTTTCATGGAGCCGGTCCCCCCTCCAAAAGGCTTTGTATTATGGTTTCTCCCATCAAGAGAGACATTGTACAATACAATTCTTTGTGTTCCTTCAAGACTAGCTAGTGCAATGAAGATGGAAACTTCATGCACTAAGCAAAACACTTAACAAACACAACTTGAATTATCCCCGTTCTCAGACCCAAGACCTCACACACCTTTGAAGATGGTGAGAGCTAGCAGGGTATGAGAGTAGATTGAGAGGAAGGAGTATCTTACGAGAAAGATGTACATCTCCTCACATAATCACTCGTATGTAGCATAGCTTAGCTTAGTAATTAGCTTGGTAGAGGAGATGAGCATGCATTGAAGCTTGGCTCTTGGTTGGATTTGCATCCACATGCCAAGAGAGTGTTGATGTAGGCTTCTATCTCACAAGCTTAGAGTAGGTGATGAGTTCTCCATTAAAGCTTGGGAAGAGATAGTCTTCTCTTTCTTCACACATGAGCTTGTGTGAGTGTGTGTGTGATAATGCCTTGCAAAAATCAGCCCCCTCTCTCTCTTGGGCGAGCCCACTTGCTAATTGCTCTTGCTGAAGCCTCATTGGCCCTCCCCAAGTCAAGCCAATTACAATTAAGCAGCATAAGTGATAGCCTTCTGACATGTGTCCCCCTTTCCCCTTTTGTGAGAGCTTTAGGTAGCTAAATAATTAAACTAAACTCTCATTGGACCCCTTTGCCTCCTGGCCAATAGGAATCAGGCAAGCCATGGGGCTCCTGAATGCTCATTGGACCCCTTGGGAGACCGCCCAATAGTCTTCTAGGAGACTTAATTCTCATTGGTTTCTTTTATTAAATGTTTTTAAATTAATTAAACTAGATTTACTCTAGCTTAATTGTCATTGGTCCACTTCAAGGGTCATCCAATAGAAATTGGGCACACCTTGTGGGCATCTGGCCTAGGGAGCTGACATGTGTCCCTCATTCCCTTTGTGTAAAGGGAGCCTGTGCGTGTGTGTGTGTGTGTGTGTGTAGCTTTCTCTCTCATCCCCTACCTTTAGGGCTCGCCCCCTCCCATGTAGGGATGTGCAAAGACTTTTAGGGCACACACAAAGCATCAAATTTTCCCTAGGGTTGACCTTTGGACACAACCTTTGAATTTTGGAACCTTAGCATTTTGGAAGTCTTAATGGGCTGAACCTTAGGGTCTTTTTAGCCCATTGTTGCACATGGCTCTTTTGCAGATGGCCTCCCCTTTGGATCCCTACTGTGGCCGGTCTGCTAGCTTAGTCAGTGTTCTACATTTTTCTCCCCTGGCACTTCCCCACATTAAATGATCAGTTTAATATGAGAAAATCATTTAGGAGAATTGGATATTGATTATTATGACACTCTAACTCTTCTTTAGGAAATGGTTATGGGATATAGTCCCTATCCTCCATAGCTTGCTCTAAGATACATTCCTCACATTTCAAGCTACCACATTGTGAAGCTCCACACATCCACAGTTCTTTAGGCTTACCTAACCAAGCTGGAAGTTTTGATCCTGCTACTGTGGCGGAATCAAACTCCTCAACCGATGTTCTCGTCACATCCCTGTAGCTATGGTCCCTCAAGTTTATCTTTGTTATGGTTTCCATATGTCTCAGGTATATATGGTCATAACCCCAATCTTGGACCATTTTCAATTGTCGCATGAATGGTCTTCCCAGAATGATTTCATAGTTGTTCTTCTTGCCAAAGTCAACAACAACAAAAGTGTGTTCATATTCAATGTCACAAGAAGTAACAATTACTTTTTCTAGCAGTCCTAGGGGCTTTTCCTTGTGTCCGTCTGCAAGCTGCAAGGTCATTCGTGTGGATATCAAGGCAGGTTTTCCCCATTTTTTCCAAACCTCTTTGGTTGCAATGGCCACACCAGCTCCACTGTCAAGGATTGCCATGGTTTGTACACCATTGAATTCCACACGAAGGGTGGTGTTTCCATCTTCTCCCTCATAATACTCGCCTACCTTGTTTAATGGCACTAGCCTAGTATTTAGTTGAGGCATTTCAAGCTCTTTGATGCCTTCCTCGATTTGAGTCATTGGGGTTTTTACACCAAATTTCTCTAGACATTTACCCACATTAGCCCACATGTTTGTTCTTATTCTGAGCAACTCGGCTAACATTATTGTACAGGTGACTGGGTTAGATAGAATATCTACTAGCCCCTTTGAATCGATGGCCTTGTTGGGAGACAGTCTCTTTGATGGGACTGCAACCACATCTGACTTGGTCTCGTACTCTCCCATGTAGGACGGTAGTGTTCTTAGCGAATGGGGTTGACTATCCATAGATTGTACAGATCCTTTGCCGCCCCAACACGATTGCACGTCTAGATTCATTTGAGATCCAGTCTCAAATTCCTCTATTGGTGGTAGAAACACTCCTCGTTCATCACCAGTCTTGTCTACTCGTCTTCTTAGGTCATCGGATTCATTGGCCTCTCTGACTTGTTTCCACAACTCGTCAAGACCATCTATCTCTTTACAATCCTCAGGTATAGCTTGGTGAAATCCCTCGGAAGAGTTATCCGTGGTATTCAGTACTATCCTTGGTTCTAATGTTGGGTCTTTGAGGTTTGTTCTGTGCTCATGACTAGAATCTGGCTCTTTTAGTTCCTGGTTTGGTGGGATTACTTGTGTAGGCATGACGCGAATCACATCCTCAGGTTTTGCAACTGGTCATTCTAGTAAAGATTGGGCTGTTTGAATCATTTTATGGCACATTTCAAACCTTTGCTTTTCTAGTTCCGTATAGGGATATGTCATCCACCTTTGTTCTTGGGTTTGATTGTTTTTTAGCCTCGCATCATAGGCTTTCAAGAGGGCATCTAAGGTCTCATTAACCTTATCTACCAACACAGATCCTCCTGAACTAGCACTTCTCGGTTTCTCATCCGTGGATGGTTCTTCTTGAGGTTCAACCATCTGTGTAAGAGAAGGTGCCTCCTTTTCCTCATGTTGTTTTATCTTCTCCTCAGCTTCAGTCAGCTTCTCAGCTAGGGATTTTTGCTCTCGTTCCCTGCGTGCTTTCATCCTAGTCTTTCTAGCTTTCCAACTGTTTCGTTTGCTCTTGGTTTTCTCACTAGGTGCATCTGTCTTTGGTCCATCATCTGTCTTTGGACTCGTGTCACTTTCCGTGTTCTTTGTCTCTGGATTCTCATCAGCTTTCTTTTGAGCTTGTGCTCTCATAACCACTTGAACTGGTACAACATTTTCACTTTCTGAGCTACTTGGGAGCTAAACAATCCCTGATACATTTGTCGTGATTTTCCTGATTTGATTTGGTTTTTTCGGGCAATCGGGGATCAAGTGAGTGATGCCACACTCAAGACAATAGGCATTTACTTCAGTGATCTTCGTATGAGGACATTGTTTGACCAAGTGGTTGTCACGACTTTTGTGACAATCTGTCTCTGGTTGAGGAGATTCTTTTAGCATTTCCTCTTGGCTATAAGCAAGCTTTGACCTAGATAAACCGCTATTTGCAATGAATCGCAATGTCCTTTCGTCCATTTCATACCTTTTGTCTTTCGACTGAAACCCAGGAGGTGGAGGTTGTACCGGCCTCACCACTCCATGTGTTTCTCTCACATTTTTTTGCTCCGAAGGGTTGTGCTCATTTGTTTGCACACTGCACGAAGGCTCAGCTGGACGAGGGTAGAGTTAAAATGAGAGTCGGGAGCAGGCTATCGCTTGAAGGCGGGGTAACCTACCTCTAAACTTTGCACCATGCGCCTCCTTAATGAGCATCATTTCTATTTTCATAACCTTTGATGGATCATATTGCATGAGAATCTAAGTCCATTCATTGTGTTTACAATGGTTGTCCTTGTGTGAGCACAACCCACGTGTCCTTTTGGAGTTATCGTTAGGCGTCAGACATGGATCGCCGTCGGGGTTGGCATCACCATCTCTAAATAGGAGAAACAGATTGACCTTGCCTTCTTTTGCGATCTTGCTCTCAACCACCTCTCTCGATCTTGCTCTTAGTGACCTCCAAAGCTTTGAGTCTAGTAGTGTCACGTCGTCATTGCCCTTGCCTTTGCCTTTTTGTGACCTTGCTCTCAGTCACCTCTCACCATCGTGCTCTCAGCGATCTCCAAAGATTTGCGTCTATTGTTACTTTCCTCATCCCCATCCACCTCGGTGGAATTCTCTCTCTCTCTCTCTCTCCCTCTTTCTTTTTCTCTTGCGACATTCTAGCACCTTGTAGCGAAGTTTGTTGTCCAAGCTTTGGCCTTAAAACTCCTATTGGTCTTGGCGCATTCCCCGTAATGTATCTAGGTGGAGTAGGTGCTTCTGGAACAGGTTGTACATACCTCTCCCTAGCATTTTCCATGCTATAATAGCACTCTTCCCCCGTATGGTTCGTCCATTTTCTCTCAATTTCACACCACTTCGGCTCTCCCGAATCAGACCTTACAAGAGGAATCAACCTCTTGACCAAGTCGTCGATAAGCTTTTCTTGATGAATAGGTGCCATTGGCTTGGCAATGGACTCACTTATCTGTGAAACACTGTGCTGAGAGGATGTGTCATCTCCTTGACTCTTTAAGTCCGTTTCTTTGTATGCCTCACAGTTATTCACTAGATAAAGAGCTTCTTTGATCAACTCGTTTAGCGTCATCCTCCTTATCATATGCAGATCCTTCTGAAGGCCCTCATTTCTCATTCCCTGGATAAAGATCAACATCAGTCGTGCTTGTGTAGGTAATTCCGCTCTCGGACAGAGCTTAACATATCTCTTGAGTCGTAATGATGCTTTGCGTACTAATTCATTCTCTTTCTGTTTGAATCTATGGATTTATGAGGCATGTTGTGAGCAATGCCTTTTGGTGAGAATTCTTCAATAAACTCCTCAAACAGCTCATCTAGGGTCTCAAAATACCATATTTCCACCAAGTCGAACCAAGTATCTGCATCATCTTCTAGAGTCAATCCAAATCCTGCAAACTGTGTCGCAAAATCTGAAACTTCCTCTGCTCTAATCACTCTTCTAAAAGCCGCTACGTGATATCTCGGATCTTCATCTCCGGAGTATTTTCTGTTTATCCATTTCTGGACTTGGGATGGTCTAACTCGTCGATTGTCTACAAGTCTAACAAGAGACTCTCCCAATCCTTCTCTCGTTATCGCCCTTGAAGGGAATCCTGGTGGCTCTCTTCTTGGAATTCTTATAGGAATTCTCGTGTTTGGTGGAGACATTTGTGGTCCTTCATTGACCAAATATTCACCGCTTTCTAGTACAGTCTGTGGATTTGTGCTTTCTACAACTCTGTATTCTCGTCCATACTTGTCGACAACTATAGATCTCCATTGACAGTCGACTCCATATGTGTAGACATATAAGAGCTTGTAATCCGTTATCTCTTCTAGGTATGGATCTGAGCACCTATAAAGATTGACCTCATTGTCATCAATGTATCTATATAGTCCTTCACTCTCATGACCAATCATCCAAACTCTCAACAAGATGGGTCTTTATCAATTGCAAGTTTGGAAGATCCATTGTGGGAGGATATTCCTCTATCGTCGGGATCTCCAAGCTTGTGTAAGCTGCGTTTGAATCTAGGGTAGACATGATTTCTCCGCTTAAGAGATTTTTCTTGGTTCAAGTAGACTTAGTCCACTATGTTCAAGTGCTTTGGTTAGGGAAAAGTCGAAACTATGTCCAAAACCGCAACCGTTTCGTCACAATTCTCGCAAATTGTCGCTTTTAGACACCCCTAACTTATGGATGAATTTTGAGGCCTTAAACGATGTTTGCACTAAGATCTGTTGAGCCGCTCTCAAGCTACGTTTTGATATAAAAACTTTTCCGATCCGATACCGTTTGTGAAAGTTATGGCCAAAACAGTGAAATGCAGTTTGGACTGGTCAAAATGAGTCCAAACTCAATTTTGAAAAAAGATTTGGGATCTCTGTGACACTGTGAACGCTCCTGTATGGTCAAAATTACAGTTGGGCCCTAAAACTGGCCTAGAGACATCCTACGCGTAGTATGTCTATATGCTCAGAATTTAACAAAATTTGGTCCAAAGACTCCCCTTAAGTCCAGCAACACAATGGTATGCTCAGATTTTCATTTGGATTTAAAAATGGCCTTGAGACATCCTACGTATAGGATGTATTTTTGCTCAGAATGACTTGAAATTTTCACCCTAGCTTCTCCTTGATGTCAGCAACCCAGTGGTATGCTCAGATTTTGGTTTGGATTTCAAAAGTCCCAAATTTTAGATGTTCTTTCCTTTTGTCAGTCACAAGTACTAAAGTCCGCTTTGAACCCAATTTTCTCACCCAAATGAGATGAAATTTATCACATGCACTCAATATAACATTTAGAACATGCCTATGGAGTCATCCTATGGTTTGGTCTCAAAATTAGGCCTTGGACACAATTTGGGTAGGATGTCTGGCAATTCTCGTCTTTTGGCTTTGATCTGTCAAAATTTGGTCAAATTTCCACTTTCCAGGTGAAAATAGGGTAAAACCTACCTTCTAAACACACTGGTAACCTCAGATTTTCAAAATTTCCACCAGATCACCCTGTAGACATCCTATGCGTAGGATGTCTACTATTGATTTTTTGAGACTGAAGTGTCCCTGATGCTTCCTTATGCTGTCAGAAAGTTCACGTATGCTTCACAAAAACATGCAAAAATCACTCAATTTAAGCCTTTTCTGCAATTTTGCGTTTTCTGACTCCGCCTTTTGGCTTTTGGTCAACAAAAATAGGGAAAAACACTCAAGTCAATATGTTACTAGGGTAAAACCTACCCTCTGAAAACACTGGTCAACTTAGAATTTCAACATTTGGTCTCCAGAATCCCCTTGAGACATCCTACGCGTAGGATGTCTATGTTTACAAAATTGCAGGTTTTCTTCACAGAACCCTTGCAAATGCTCTTTTATATGCACAACATCATTCAGTCATACAAAAATATCCACAAAAGCTTGTTTAATGCATTTTTACCCTCAAAAGCACACTTTTCCGTGATTTCAAATGCAATCAATCACTTTAGCAAATAATTCAGTGATGAATAGCTCTAGATCAGAATCGGGTCACTTACCTAAAGCTACTCCTACAAATCATATGGGGTTTTGCATCTATGAGTAGAAAAACACTTCACTGCCACACACGGACTAGTAAACGCTTTTATCACCTCACAAATCACTCGACCACCAACAACTACTCTAATCCACAAAGCCTAACTAAACGTATCTAGTCGCAGACCCTCGGCAAGACACATGCTTCCTGGCTATCCACTTGATCACGGAATATCCTCTTCCGGATCCACTTGAGAAAAACGCTTTCTTTAGCCGAAACTAAATCAAGCAACCATCACACGAGTGTCAGTAGGAAACCTACTTAGGTCCTTGTGTCCCCGGCAGCGGCGCCAATGTTGGACGGGAAGCTACTCACACACCCATGAAGTGCATGCAAACACTACCTAGATCAACATAATGTCAATCGAGGACACAGATGACACGATAGGCACACGGAGTAAATCTCTTTAGCTTGTCAGGCTGAGATCATCCTACACATACAACACTCTAGAAGGCCAACTAAAACACAATCAAGAACCTCACTGCTCTCAACTACACCACCTAGCCACATACACACATGCGGAAGGTAAGTCACCAAATCATTCCAGATTCATACGAAATTTAAGGAACACCATCCCCGCACTAGGATACACCTGTCCCTAAGCTTCTACAGTCCAAACCCTCACTCTAAACTCATATGCGGAAAACGCGTAGGATGACGGAGCCGAATTTCGAAAGTGCCCGAAACTGAAATTTATGAGTACCTACGCGTAGCTTATGTCGCCATGATTCTATAGACTACTAGCACGCAGAAAACAGACATCGTTTGATACACTTACGGACACAAATAGCTCGTAGATGCGTTGGCGTGTGCGCTTCGTCTCACGTGGAATGCTTGGCGTCGTCGTGTAGCTCTCCTCAAGCCTACAACAATGGTGCACTCGGATCTCTAATGTGTTGAGCAAGCCGGGCGTAGCGGGAGGATGAAGCTCACGCTCACTCTCTTTCTCTCTCACACACAGTAGACGGCAGCGCTAAAGTTTGATTATGATAAAATTCTTTTCTACAAAATGACCTAGGTACCTTATATACTAAGGCTACCTTAGGTTTAACCAAAAATGGGGTTAGAAGGGTCAAATGGATTTGTATTTACAATCTGGAAGTGCCATTGCACCCCGGCTTCTGAAACTAGAATAACTACTCATTACAAATGACGTTTATAGTCATAATCCGCAGCATTTCATAACTCGCAAAAGATAAGACTTTGGTACGAAACTTTGAGTATGTTGTGTTGTTGACCCAACAATCAACATTCGATAGCTCCAATGGCATCGCCGTCGCACTTTGAGGCAGAGGATGACCACATGCTCGACATGTGTGATGAGTTACTAGCTTATGTGTGCGATGTGTGCGACAAGGATTGTCTGCCCTGCACTAAACAGACTATCGAAAAGGAGGATAAATTGATGGCGAGTGCCCGAACACCTCTTTACAATAGTGCATGGTACTCGGTGCTGCGAGCATCGTTGGAAGTCCTCAATTTGCATGAAAAATTTGGTTGGAGTAATGCAAGTGTCGATGCACTACTTCTGTAAGTATGGAATATGGCTTTTATATACTCTGAACTCGCTTTATCATGCCGTCTTCTAGCAATTATATTACTAATACGCTTGTTTGTTGCAGTTTGATGGGCAAAATGTTGCCAGAAGATCATCACATGCCTCCAGATCGTCGACGAGCTAGATTGTATGTCACTGCACTTGGAATGGAGTATGAGCGCGTCCATGCGTGTGTCAATGATTGCATGCTATACCACAATGAGCACGCACATTCTACCTCATGTCCCGTGTGTGGGAAGGCATGATACAAGACCGGAGTGAGTGGGGTGCACCTACCCCGCAAGGTATTGAGACATTCTCCATTAATTCCTCACATCTAACACATGTTTAAAAGCAGGTCTATCGTGGAGCTTCTAGCGTGGAACGCCAGCCACCGCTCAAATGATGAAATGATACGTGTCCCAGCTGATTCACTTGCATGGAGGCACATTGAAACTCAATGGCTAGAGTTTGGGTTGTAGAGGCTCGACACTTGAGGCTTGGGTTAGCAAGTGATGGTGTCAACCCCTTCGGAACTAAGTCTAGTTCATGGAGCACTTGGCCTGTGGTGATCGTCAACTACAATATTCCACCATGGAAGACAACCAAAAAGGGAAATATACTTCTTTCCTTACCTTTGCCAGCAAAGTAAAAAGTGTCAAATATTGATGTCTCCCTCGAGCCCCTCATCAAGGAGTTCGAGGAGTTATGGAGAGGCATTCCTGTTGTCGATGTCTCACTTGCAAAGGGCGGGAGAGAGTCCATTGTGAGGGGAATCCTTATATGGACTATGCACGACTATCTTGGACTTGGAGAGATTTCTGGTAGCCCCACTTCCTCTATCTGTCTCTCTATCTTCTCCTCTCTCCTTCTAGTTCACTCATCTCTCTAACGATATGATATGTATGGAGGGTTGTCCACATTGGGGTAGAATGCATGTCCTACTTGCGGGCCATCGTTGGTGACGGAGAGGCCTGATTCCTTGCGCAAGGTAATCTATCCAAACAACCATCATTTCTTACCCCAAGGGCATAACAAGCACAAGGCTCTAACAAATGGAAAGACCCCTATAAAGCTCACGATGGAAGATTGGCAAACCATTTGAAGAGAACATCAAAACAACAATCCGGATCCATGTCCTCCACCAAAAGGTATGTCAATGTATTATATATTTTTAAGGCTTCCATAATGGAAGAACTTAAAAATACAACTTGGATCTCATGCACATATTCAAGAATGTAGCTCAAACACTATGGTACCACATTAATGGCAAGAAGGACTCTTTGGGTGCGAGGGAGGATTTGAGGCTTTTAAAAGGTCTTGTCATCTCTTCTACTCCACGTTATGCCCCAAATGGAAACATTGTTCTTTCTAAGGCACCATGGATGCTAGCCAACGAAGAATTAGACAAGGTAAAGGGTACCATTGCCTCTATTCTCACACCAAAAAGATACATGAGGTTGCTAAAGGGAGTTTTCATAAAAGAGAAGAAGGGTGACAGCATTCAATTGTATGGGTTGAAGTCCCATGATTGGTAGAAGATGCTTCATGTAATCTTCATACTCCCTATTCTATCTATATTCTGTGTGTATCACTTTCACTCACTTTCCCTTCTCTTGATTTACATTGTAGTTCATTCTGTCAGTAGGTATGTGTATATATCAGGACAAGAAAGTCAAGGACTCTACTTTCAGACTAGGAGAGCTAGTAAGGTATACCACAAGACTCCACTCAACTACACCTTTTTTATGTACACAATAATTTCAACTAGCACTTAGTGTATCCTTGTGTATTTTCTTGCAGATTTGTGAGCTCCAAGGAAATCGAAATAGATGCTATACCTGTTGCTCAAACACTTACAACAGAAACTGTGTGTGCCATTGAAGATGCATTTTCTCCATTGGTCCTTCTTAGTCAAATTCACCTCTTTGTTCACGTGCTGGAGGAGATCGCTATATGTGGAGTAGTGCATGCACGATGGATGTTCTTCTTAGAGCGGTTTTTAAAGACTCTCAAAGATTTTGTGCAGTTACGGTCTCAACCAGAGGCATGTATGGCAGAACGGTGGATCATTTAAGAGGCATTTGTTTACATATTAGAGTATTTGGGACAAGTTGATCCTTCAATGCTTCGCATGTGGTCATAGGAGTAAGATGCAAGGATGACTTCACACTTGCCAAGTGAAAAGGGGAAACTAATTAACATAGATATGAATCTATCCCGAGTGGTCAATAACTTTTGTATTCTCAATGAAAAGATTATGACCAAGTTGGTGGACTTGTGGACATTGGCAAAGGCAAGGCGTTTG
The DNA here is from genome assembly GCF_014529385.1 of Adiantum capillus-veneris. Taxonomy (NCBI): domain Eukaryota; kingdom Viridiplantae; phylum Streptophyta; class Polypodiopsida; order Polypodiales; family Pteridaceae; genus Adiantum; species Adiantum capillus-veneris. Next base: position 104,382,030 of record NC_140953.1, read on the forward strand.
CAAGAGAGAGAAGCATGGACACAAACACATGGAGGAAGGAGGGCACCCCAGTGATTAGACACCTTGCATGTTTCCCAGATCTCATTAGTACAGAGTGGATTCATTAGAGAATGACCAGGGCAAAAGCGCGTGGAGAAGACATCACCATCAAAAAATGGGAGTATGCACGAGGCTGCGTACCAAAGGTAGAGTATTCATATATTGTAATTTTGTTTCTTGAAATTATCTTTAATATGTATTTGGTAAAAGATATTTTTCTATCTTTTAGTGCCGTTTCTTTAACTCTATGTGGTCAAAGGGTCGTCACTTACATACGTGCCACATTCACAAGCGTAGAACCACCATGGATTGTGCCATTATGGGCAACTTTGACATAGACTGTGATGAAGCCAGGTACTACAAAACTATTGAAAGGATACTAAAGGTTAATTTTAGAACCTTTCACACCTTCATCTCTGAGTGCAAGTGGTTTGCAAATGTGTCTAGACGACATGAGAATGGCCTCTACATGGTGGACTCTAATGTGCATCACACAGGGAGGTATGACAATTTAGTTTCTCAGCACAATTGTGAGCATGTGGGTGACATTCTTATTTGCTTGTAGCATTAATTATACCAATGTTATTCACTTTGAGCTTCTCCTTTATAGGTCATCTATATCCCAGCAATCCACCAACCAAAACTTTGGTTCATAATTCCCGGAACACGTCAGGGGAGAACCATTTTTTCCACTAATGAAGTGGAGACCATCTTCAATCCTCTTCCACCTCCAACTTTGGATGAGGTGGAAACATAGAAGAGGGAGGTCAATGAATCAAGTCTGGCGGCAGGAAGTCTTAGCGAGGATGATTTTCATGATGATGAAGATGATGAGATGGAGGATGAAGAACTCGAAGATGATGAACCCAATGCATCCACAAATGACAATTCTGTTCCTCTTTTTATTGGTTTAGGAGCCATGGGCTTAGAATTGGATGACGCCTCATGTAGAAATCTTTTGGAAGATGATTCATAAACATTTTGCAGTTATGAAGTTTTTGGGTCGTGTAATCAATTCATCTCTCTCTCCTCCCTCTTCCTCTCTCTAGATTTGGAAACATGCTCAATTATGTTAATCAATTGACAGTGATTATTTTAGCTGTAACCAAGTGTAATCTTATTATCTCCGCCCCCCCCCCTCCCCCCTCCCCCCTCTCTCTCTCTCTCTTCCTCTTTGTCTTCTGTTTTAAATTTAAAAATTTTATACAATATTCTTTAATTTTTATTGGGAGGAGGAAAACACCCAAATTTGAAGGGGGACGGGGAGGGGGGGGGGGGGGGGGGGGGGGGGGGGGGGGTATGTCTAAGCCAAAATTTGAAAGTTTACATGCTAAACTTTGTAGTTGGCAATAAACGGGATAATATGCGCGGTAATAACGGCGGTAATGAACGCGATAATAAACGTGAAAATTGTTGCGGCAATATTTTAAACACACAGAAAAACTCCCCGTCCTCCTCTCTCTGCTTTCTCTACCTAAGTTTGCATCCTCTCTATACAAAACATTGTAAAACAACGCGATAAATACTTGGAGATTTTCATTGTGCTGTAGGCCCATGTTTAGAGTTGATAGAGTTTCTATAGCTTAATTATGTTTTTGGAGGGAGCGCTTGTAAATTGGTGTTTCAAATCATTAGTCATACGGTTATTTAGATTCCTGATGACAAGAGAACAAAGGACAAGAAAAGAAGACGGAGGCTACCTAACAATGAATGTCATTTTGATTGTTTGTTGGTGCAAAAAAACATCACCTAAAATATACTATCTAACATTTTCATTTTCTCCCTCTAAGATGATGTGGAACTTCTTACAAGTGGTTCTTTCCCAAGAGTTGATACAAAAGTTTTGCTACGTACATGCGCATAATGTGAAATCCGGATAACATACTAAAACACACATACACCCTAATACCTTTGAACCTCAATCAAATTTATTATTATCGCTTTCATTCTTTGAATTACATCATTTTTTGATAAACAACGTCTTCTACCATCTGGCTCGCACCTATGCCCTACTATAAGAACATTATTCACACCAAACACTGACTTTTGCATAGGCAAGGTAAGGTTTGCTTATTCCGACCTTGACAAGATCTCATCACAATCATTGATATGATTTTCCTTATACTTTCGGCACCCTCTCGAGTCCATAGCCTCACTTACATCACACCCTTTTTTCAACACATCATCAAGAAAGGGTATTGTAGCTTGAGGGATTAAGTCACGTAGGACTTTGTTCATACCATTCTCCATATGCGCAACTAAATTTCTCCCTTAGGTAAGGTGCAAATGCCTCTGCAAAGTTATTGACAATTGGCCATGCATCCACAGTTCTAATTGTAACCTTGTTCATAGGTTGCATATTCTGAATAAAGCATAAAGAACCATTTTTGTTTGGAAATGTGAACCACTTGTTTGAATACGGAGCACAAGAAGACTCTAAAATACTCATCTTGATGTTTTCATTAAGCAACTCAATGAATTTACGAACTGTAATAGGCCACAAGTTGCAAGGTATATGAGGAACAGTGAAGATCGCCATAGAAGGAACAATGGAAGGATCAACACGTCACCCTATCTCATGCAGCTCAAACACAAAATCCTTGTTTGATAAACATTCCTTTAAAGCATATTCTTTCAACCTCTATCAAATTGTTCTCACAATCAACCTTTATCTCCTTCAAAGAATCCTTTGTAAACTTGTGTCCAATCTTGCTCAGGTCATGAAAACTAGGTTGCAAAGCAGCTTGCTCCATCTTATCCGTGCAGTCTGAAGAGTAATGCCACTGGTTTCATTTTCTTTGCCATGGACTTATATGTAGTCTAACTTCACTTAAGTACGTAATATGTTTTGAAACTTTTTTTTTTGGGAAATTGGGGAGACCTAATCATGCTAATGTCCCAATTTTGAGTAGACTCAAATGTTTTTATGACATGCTCCTTGTTAAATTTATTTTATATATTTGTTTATCTTTTTTAAACTGCACATTTTAATATAGGGTGGAATGTCGATTAACGTATTGTAGTGTACCGGGGGGAGAGAGAGAGAGAGAGAGAGAGAGTGTACACCAAACTGAGCATGCCTTCTCTCAAAGGAGAGCACCTCTTCTTATACTAAAGGGCGGGGTTACATTCCAAGATGGCTAGCATCAAGAACTACCAAGTGTCCTCCCACATTGGTCGGACACACAACCTAAAGGATCCACACACCACACCTCCCCCCATAGGAAGAAAAAGATGGACATCTTTTTACAAGTTTGGACTGGGAAGGGACTCGACAGGAAGGGATCAACTCCAATTCCTCATCCGGGGGGAGTGATCATACAACGGCTTCGGGGCTAAGGGACTGAACTTGGGGGCTGGACTCGTCATCATGCCGAACATCATCAAGGCATGGAACTCATACATCTCGCTTATGCAAACATTAGGTCGCTATCCCAATGAAATGGACAAAACGAGGAAGGACTGACTGAGGATTGGGTGCGAAATTTTTGCGACATGCATTCCTTCCCGAAGGAGCTTGGTGTGATGGTAATGGTTATTCAATAAAAACTAGATTGCGAAATGAGCTAACGATGAAAAGACTGGAACTAAACACATAAAAGGATAAACTGTGGGGTTCAGACTCTGCATGACGCTTGTGAAAGCGTAAAAGTCGGGTACCTCTGCAACAAAGCTGCAGCAACTCCCTTCTTGTGGAGTAGATGGACCACGATCACAACTGAAAATAATAGTGCTTTGTTGTGACTGCCTTGCATCTTTGTTCCCTGTTTAATTCACAAACTGCACTGACCTTGTGGTCTTTGATGAGTTGGGAGCACTATCATGAGCCAAAAATACCAAATTTTCCACAAAGGATTGTTTCTTGTTTGCCTTACAGCGTATAGGACAGCTTCTTGGCAGTAGAGGGAAAGGTCTTGTGGCCTTCTCGTCATGTTTGACAGGGATAGCTAGATTATGTAAACGCAGCAAGATTGTGCATAGTAGTGTGGGATCACCTCAACGATGGCAGAGATCCATAATAGTAAACATTGGCAAGGGCAACATGGGGCACTAGAGTAAGAAAAACTCTGACCGATTAACGTACAGAGGAGGGTCGTGAGGAGTGTGCCCTTGGGTGGTACAGTAGCCTTGTGTCGTAGTGAGTTTTAGGCTAGTCTAGCTCTAAAACGAACTCCATAGCTGCGTTACGCAAGAAACTATGGCAAGAAAGTGAAAGCTTCAAGAAAATGATGCCCGCCTCCTCCACCAATGTAGTGTACCGGGGGGGGGGGGGAGAGAGAGAGAGAGAGAGAGAGAGAGAGAGTGTACACCAAACTGAGCGTGCCTTCTCTCAAAGGAGAGCACCTCTTCTTATACTAAAGGGCGGGGTTACATTCCAAGATGGCTAGCATCAAGAACTACCAAGTGTCCTCCCACATTGGTCGGACACACAACCTAAAGGATCCACACACCACACAGTATATAACAATTAAGCCCGAGCTCAGGGTCCAGTATTGATGAAAACGCAATCACTGATCAGAAATGTCGTCTGCGTTTCCCTATTATGCGTCTCGCATACATCATGTGCTGCTCATAATGCTCGTCGATCTGTTAGCAGCGGCGCTACCGCAAACGCATGCGGGCAACGGCACCATGAGCTTTGTGATTCAGCACAGCGACTATGTAATCAATATGGACTCTGCGATTAGTGAAGACGATCAGCTGCAAGCAGCCAATTCGCCAGTAGTCTCCGGTACAAATCTAGGCCAATTGGGCAGCTACTATGTGCGGCCCCGCATGGGCAGCAAAGGCCGGGAGTTTTTTATGACGATGGACACAGGTTCTGCCCTCATCTGGATGCAATGTCAGCCCTGCGAGAAGTGCTTCCCACAGCTGGATGAACCCGTCTTCGACCCAGAACAAGACAGTACATCCCTGACTGAAATCGATGCCGGATCTCCTTTCTGCGTCGGCATCGGTGGTACGGCCGGGCCCCACAGCCCCACTTGCCAATACTCCCAGACCTACGGCGACGGCTCCATCACTTCCGGCAAGCTCGTCTCCGACCGTCTCACCTTGCCGTCCGAGCATGCCCTCACTGTTGTATTGGGCTGCAGCCACCGGAGCACCGGCACCTTTAGCAAAATGGCCGGAATCCTCGGCTTGAGCCGCAGCTTCCTGTCTTTTTATGGCCAGATGCGCCGTAGAGGCCTCCCAGGCATCTTCTCCTACTGCCTTCCCCGCATGTACACGTCTGACACGTCCTTGATCACGTTCGGCGCCCCTGCTCCACCAGACACCGACTTCACTCCGCTGCTCTCTAACCCTGTCTACGGTGAGCATTACTATTACGTGCAGATAACGGGCATCAGTGTGGGGCGCGATATACTCTCCCTCCCGCCGGACATCTTTAACATGGACCCTCGCACGGGCGATGGCGGTGCCTACATCGACTCCGGCGGCTTCATCACCCGAATGCCTCGTCGAGTCCATGACGCACTGCGGGACACCATCAGGGCCGCCATATATGCCTCTGCTAAACAGCTCATTTTCGACCGGCCGATGAGGCCATTCTTCGACTCCTGCTACGTCCGGAATAGAGGAGTACAAGAGAGTGGTCTTTTTGAGGGGGTTCCCTCGGTGACTATCCACTTTGGAGACAACGCCAACCTAGAGATACCTCCCCAGAATGTCCTTGTTTCTCTTCAGAGGCCGGGGCATTCTGACAGGCGTGTCTGCATAAGCTTCACTCCAACCAAAAGCTCTTCTCTCACTACTATCATTGGAAACATCCACCAACAAGGCGTTCGGTTAACCTTCGACGTTGCCAATAACAGGGTGGGCTTCACACGTCATGGAGATTGCTAGCAATAAACCATTTCTACATTTGTTGAAACCTAAGGGCCCCTTGGACAGGGAGAGAACCTAAGTTTGGGGCCATTTAACAATGCTAAAGTGGTAAGTTCATCTCTTTGCCCTCTCAATTGTGCCTCCAGATATGCATTTCATTCATCTATTATGGCGTCATACATGATTATTGATGTTTCATATGGCATTCCTTTGTTTCATTAACACAGGTGGTAGGGTTTATGGAATAAAGTTTAATTAATCACTTTTTTAGTGTTGATTATTAAGAGACATTGTCACCAGTTGTTTGTATTACAAGTGTTCGAGTTTTATTGGCATTTTGTTGTTCAAATTGATTTAGAAGCTCACCACATTAGGAAAAATATAAACCCCAAAAGGTCTTGTAAGAGCATCCAATCAGATTTCAGTCAACAATAGGACATGAAAGGGGCGACATAGATAACCCATAATTATGTACCTCAAAACTATATCAATATGTAGCATATCTATGGAAAGAGTTCGACAATGTGATCCAAATGCACTATTGCCAAACAAATTTGAAGTTAAAATGTTCAAGTAATGGCCATTCAAAATAACAAAAAACAAAAATCGGCGGAACCGTGGCCACAAGCTCATTCTCATTGGTGTAGAGAGTGTATTCAAAAAGCATCCTAGACCCTAAAGGGCTCTTTTGGAAAATATATTTTCCCTAATGAAATGGATGTGTGAACTTATCTTTTGAATGGTGATTTGAATGACAAAATCTATATAGAGCAAGGAGAAAGGTTTGTTATTCCAGGTAAGGAATACCTTGTTGCTCAACTTCATAAGTCATTATATTGTCTCAAACAAGATTCATGGGAAAGGTATATAAAGTTTGATATTCTTCTCACCTCCAAAGGATTTATCTCTTTCTCTTCAAACCTAAACTTATATATAATATATCAAGTTGGTAGTTTTGTGATTCTTTCTCTTTATGTAGATGATACCATCTTTGTTTCCAATGATTTGGGATTTATTTAACAAGTAAAGAAGTGGTTGTCTGCAACATTTGATATGGTGGATCTTGGAGAGCTTCACATGTCTTCGCATTCAGATTCATAGAAACCGCACAAAAGGTAGTTGGTTACTTTGACAGTAAAATTTTCTTGCAGATATTATTCAAAAATTTGGTTTGGAATTTGCACATTTGATCAACACACCTTGTCTTACAAGTTCTACGAAGAACACTTATGAAAGTGGCGGTTAGATTGTCCCAAATCAACCTTATGCTAACTTGATCAGATGTCTTCAATTTGTTGGCATGAACACTTGCACTCATATTATTATCTTGGATACTATCTTGCACGTCCTTCTCTTAAGCATTAGTGTGCAACAAAACATGTATCGAAATACTTAAAAGATATTACAAATTTTGGTTTGATCTATCAATGACAATTGATATCGAAATCTATGCAATCTCTCTCTTTTTTGGGTTACACAGATGCAGATTGGGCAAGCGCGCATTTATCTATGCAATGCAATTGCTTCTTCATTAATGGTTGTCTTGTTTCTTTGACCAGCAAGAAACAACGCAATGTTGCAGTTTCTATGATCGTGTGTAAATATGTTGCAACATCACTTGCAGCTCGTGAGTTTGTTTAGCTTTGAAAAATGTTGGTTAATATTGGTGTTGAGATGTAGAGAGAAAGAGAGAGAGACGAGACAAGAGACACACCATATACGCTCCCAAAGACTGATTCATGTTGAGATGTAGAGAGAAAGAGAGAGAGACGAGACAAGAGACTGTCACCATATACGCTCCCAAAGACTGATTCATATTGAGGACAAGATACAAATATATAGGTGAGACCAAGTTGAGTAGAGTGAGCCATATATAGCTCCAACACCCCCACTCAAACAAAGGTCTCTAGCTTTGGATGAAAAAACCCTTGGAGAGTTCAAGGGAAAAACCCAAGCCCCTATACAATGTGAAAATATGAACCAGCGATGATGATGTGAAAGTGAATTGCGCATCTATGTACAAATATTCAAGTGACTTAGAGATCACAATGTGCAAATGTGGAGTGTGCATAGTGCATGGTACCTAAAAGATTACAATGTCATATGTACAAAGCTATTACAATAGCAAAGAAGCTAATCTAAAAAGAGTGAGGCCGAAGCAACTCCAAGCTCCGAGCGCAAGAGGATGAAACGTGACTCGTTGAGGCCTTTGGTCAAAATTTCTGCAATCATTTGGTCACTTGGACAGTGTTCAACCATAATGGTTCCTTTGCGTACTTCATACTTCACATAATGATAATGAACAGCAATGTGCTTTGACTTATTATGTTGAACATAGTCTTTTGCAAGACTAATAGAACTTTGGTTGTCACACCGCAAGGGTGTGCTAGAAAGAGGAGAGTGACCAATATCAACAAGCATTTGTCGAAGCCAAATCAACTAACGAGCTGCAAGTGATGCCGCAACATATTCTGACTCAGTCGTAGAAACTGCAACACAACCTTGTTTCTTGTTGGTCCAAGAAACAAGACAACCATTTATAAAGAAGAAATTTCCACAGGTTGAGCTTGCCCAGTCTGCATCTGTGTAACCCAAAAGAGAGATAGATTGCATAGAATCCGATGTGAGTTGTCGTCGATAGACTAAACCAAAATATGTAGTGCCTTTCAAGTATTTCAATACACGCTTTGTAGCAGACCAATGCTTAAGAGAAGGACATGCAAGATGTTGTCCAAGATAATTAGCAGCAAACAGAATATCGGGACAAGTGTTCATGCCAACAAACTGAAGACATCCAATCAAGTTAGCATAAGGTTGATTTGTGAGAAGTTGACCGCAATTGTCAGAAGTGTTCTTCGTAGAGCTCGCAAGACAAGGTGTGTTGGTTGAATGTGCAGATTTCATACCAAATTTTTGAATAGTATCTGCAATAAACTTTGACTGTCGAAGGAATAAAATACCTTTTGTACGGTTCCGTTGGATTTGAATGCCAAGACATGAGTGAATCTCTCCAAGATCCACCATATCAAATGCAGAAGACAATAACTTTTTCACTTGCTAAAGAAATCCCAAATCATTGGAAACAAGGATGGTATCATCCACATAAAAGAGCAAGAATCACAAAACTGCTACCTTGGCGTTTTATGTATAAGTTGGGGTCTGACGAGCAAGAGATGAATACTTTAGAGGTGAGAAAAAGATCAAATTTTGTATACCAGGCTCACGAAGCTTGTTTGAGACCATATAGTGCCTTATGGAGTTGAGCAACAGGTCTTCTTTACCTGGAATAACAAACCCATCTGGCTGTTCCATATAAATTTCCTCTTCCAAGTCACCATTAAGAAAAGTAGTTCGCACATCCATTTGATGAGCTTCTAAATCAAATTGAACAGTAAATGTCAATAAAACTCGAACACTTGTAATGCTAACAACTGGTGAAAAAGTCTCTTGATAATCAACACCAGCTACTTGGGAGTAACCTTTTGCAACTAAACGCGCCTTGAATCTTGTCAAAAGATCCATCTGCTTTTACTTTTGTCTTATACAGCCACTTACATTTAATAGCTGTACAACCAGGAGGTAATTCAGTTAGTATCCATGTACCTTTAGAGATAAGAGAATCGTACTTTTCTTCCATAGCCTCTTGCCATTGATCCTTTTGTGGTGAAGAGATAGCTTCATCATAAGTAATGGGATCTTTGGAAGTAGAAAAAGCATTATCAGCAATATCGTCATCATAAACATGACATGAGCCATGTTCAAAATCAATAGGCAGATCAACAAAAATATCAATATGATCATTGGCAACATTTGGAATGGATGGTTGTGAAGAGGAAAGTTGCTTAATAGGAAGATTTTCATATTCTGAAAGAAATGGAAAAGCCTGAAGCAATGATTTAGTATCATCAGAATCATCCATGCACCATGAGCCTCCCATAAGCTGTTCGTTAAAAGTAGCATCACGATTCACAATTACTTTCTTGGAGGAAGGGTCATAGAATTTGTAGCCTTTGGAAGTGTCAGAATATCCAATAAAAATAACTTGAAGACCAGGAGCATCAAGCTTTGTTCGTGTTTCTTTGGGAACATGAATATAAGCAATACATCCAAAGGTTCGAAAATGAGATACAGAAGGAATGTCACCTATCCATGCTGTGATGGGTATCTTACCAAAGGGTGTAGTAGTAGGAAGATGATTCTGAATAAATACTGTTGTCAAAGTCGCCCATGCCCAAAAAACACGAGATAAGCCAGAATGAATCAGCGTACATCATACAGCATTGAGAATAGTGCGATTCTTTCGTTCAGCAACACCATTCTGTTGAGGCGAATATGGAATAGTGTGTTCATGATGAATCCCACTGTCAGCACAGTAACTCACAAACTCTCGAGAAACATATTCGCCTCCATTGTCACTACGAAGCTTCTTAAGGCGACGACCAGTTTGAAGTTCTACAGCCTTGTGGAATTGTTTGAAAACAGATAAGGCTTCAGATTTTTATCTAAGTATAAATACAATCGTATACCTTGAGAAATCATCAATCAAAGTAATGAAGTAGCAATATTGTGATCTCGAAGAAGGTGGAGGTCCACATATATCAGTATGAAAAAAGATCCAATATGTCATGAGAATGGGTTTACGATTGTGTTTCCCAAGAGCACAAAATTCACAAATTCCCATATGGGGATGGTCTTTAAGATCCATGCCATGAACAAGATCACGACGTTGAAGATCAAGGAGTTTTGAGAAATCAGCATGAACAAAACGGTGATGCCATACTTTGCCATCATGATCACGTGGAGCAGTGACAACATTTGCTACAGCATCATTGAGAGAGAGTTCAAACAAATTACCGTTTCGAGGAGCAATGGCTATAGTCTGTCCATCTTTCTCAATTCGGCATTTGGTATGATCAAATCCAATAAACAGACCAAGATCAACAAGTCTAGCAACTGAAAGAAGATTACATTGAAGATCTGGTACATGTAATACTCCTCGCAAAATTCGAGTGGAAGAAGATAAAGTACCAAGATATAAGTCTCCAATACCCTTTACTTGACAAGTAGTATCATCAGCAAGATAAACAAAACGTTGAACTCGCAGTGGATGATAGTTATGAAGCCACTTAGATTGATATGTCATATTTCCTGTAGCACCAGAATTGACAATAAAAAGTGATCCATCACGTACATGAAGTATTTTGTCTGGAGCAATTGAACATAGGAAGCAGCTTGTTTCTGGTACAATGTTGTTTCGATGTTCAGTAGCATATGCTCTATTCCGATCTGTGTCGAATCGACGCTTATAGCACATATGATTGGGATGATCAGATCGTCCACAATAATCACAACAAGAAGAAGAAGAGTCTCTAGATAAATGTGGTTGTTTTGTGGTAATATTGTGTTCTTCATCATATTGACATGCCCAACAATCATCTTTAGTATGGCCATTTCTGTTGCAGTAAGAACATTGCTTATTAGGAAATTTGAGACGAGAGAAAATATTACCGCTATGGCCACCTCTGCGGTTTCCTCGTTGAAATGGACACCTTCGAGCATAAAAAGCACGTTCCATCTGTTGTGACTCAGTCTCCTCTTGTGAAATCATAGCTGTATCATGACCAGCATTACGACGTTCTTGACGTTGAGAGTATTCAATTAAAGACATGCAGGCTTGGTCGAAATCAAGACCATCTTTATTAGAGAGAATAGTAACAATGTTATCATAAGAAGAGTCCTTCACCGTATCAAGGAGAAGTGTTATCAGTTGCTTTTGTGGAACAGGATCACCGACAGCAACAAGTTGATTAATAATAGATTTGAAAGATTCAATATGTCCCGTCATGGTAGTACCAACTTCTTGTTAAGCAACCCTCTCAAATAAAGTGTTTCTGTGACAGATTTCTTATGAAAGTTTGCAATAAGGTACTTCCATACGTCGTGGGAAGTAGGCAGTTCATACATATCAAGCAAAAGGGAATCAGTAAGAGCAGAAAGAATATATTAACGAGCTGCTTTATCACGTCGTTGCCAATCCGTATAGGCAACATTCCATTCTTCAAATATAGGTCCTTCAGTGATAAGCACGTTATCATTATCCTTATCAACAGGCTGAGGCGGACAAACACGATTTCCAAGAACAACATCGGAGTCTTTTCAGCCTGGAAAACCTTGACCTTGGAAAGGAGGAACAGAACGCTGGCCATAAAGAAATACGTTGACGAGAATATTCATAGCCATATCTTGTTGCGAGAAGACGTATAAGATAAGATCGCACAATCTGCACACCATATATGGTGAAGGCCGCAATTGAGAATGAGAGAGATATGAGGACTGCGTTCTGTCAACGATAAACGTAAGAAGGATGCTCAAGGAACGTCCAAAGATGTGAGAGACGTCACCCAAAAAAGGCAGGGTAAAGGAGACGTTAAAAATAAAAGAGTCCTGAAAATAGAGTGGCGTGAGACGCAAGATTGACGGCCACAATACGAATAGCAAAAAGCTAAATCTTCTCCAAAAAGTTAACGCCAAAATAAAAAAAACGATCGCGGACGCTTCACGAAGAAGTAGGACGAAGAAAGCTGCGTCAAGCTCAATTGCAATAAAAACAACATAACTTTCTGCTGCGAACTCCGATTGACGCAAACCCAGAACTCAAATCGAAGAGCTCGAGGAGACAAACAAGTTTTGGATGAAAATTTCCATTGCACTATGCTCCATTGCGCTTTTCCCGTTTCTCTAAATTTTGAGCAGAACACCCTGAAAAATTGAGATGAAGTTCAGGGTGTCATCAACAAGAAAACGTAATCAACCATTAGATTGATTAGCATTAAACGCCACACAAAACACTAATCATATTCTTCTTAACACAAAACAACCACAATTAACAAGAATCAACGCTCAAAAATAAAATTTGTAGCAATTTTGAATCTTACATGCAAATCGCATACACATACTGTTTTGTCACCATGAATTGAATCGGCGCGTGATCCTTACCGCTCTGATACCATGTTGAGATGTAGAGAGAAAGAGAGAGAGAGAGAGAGAGAGAGAGAGAGAGAGACGAGACAAGAGACACACCATATACGCTCCCAAAGACTGATTCATATTGAGGACAAGATACAAATATATAGCTGAGACCAAGTTGAGTAGAGTCAGCCATATATAGCTCCAACACATTCTCCTTTTTCTAGAACACCCTTGGAGTTTGATAATTAGAGTGCTATTAGTTTTGCAAAAGGCTATGTTCAACATAACAATTCAAAGCATATTGTTGTGCAAATTATCATTATATCTAATATGAAGTATGCAAAGGCACTATCATGATTGAACACTATCCAAGTGACCAGATGACGGTAGATATTCTTACCAAAGGCCTCATTGAGTCACACTTTATCCTCATATATTCACTTGGAGCTTAGAGTTTCATTGACCTCACTCTTTCTAGATTAGCCTCTCTGCTATTATGGTAGCTTTGTACATATGAGATTGTAATCATATAGGTACCATGCACTATCCACATTCCACATTTGCACACTCTGGCCTCTACACAATGCACTTTCACATCATTATATTTGTTGGTTCATATTTTCACATTTTGGGTTAATTTTTTCCCTTGGGAGTATTCCGTAGTTTCTTAGTTAAATATTTATCACTAACGGTAAGTGAATTTTACCCTTTAAATTCAAGCACACATCCTAAATCCTATGAGCACCTCTGTGTCTCAAACATGGATATAGTAAAAGGGGATCCCATCAAAAAAGGTTCCAAATTGCTAAATGAGTTGTTCATTAACATTTGGTTTAATCCAATATTTATTATTGTCTTATCGTTTTTGTCCAGCAAAGTGAGAAAAAACCTCCATTGATAGGTGCCAAATAAGGAAAAATCTCCAAAATCCCATACCTTTTGATGTCTATCTAGAAGCATGACTTCTAGCAGCCAGTCAGGTATGAAGAGATGTGTGTCTGTATTCTTTGGTGGTGTCACATTTTCACTAATAGCTCCATTGATAGAGAATTCTTTTTTTATGACCTCTACTTCATCCGCCTCAAGCTCTTCTAGGATTACAATATTACTGATTGGATTCATATGGGGCGACAAGGGGTACTTTGGGGCTCCTTGGAGCATGCATCTTCTCCTCTACCTCATCAAGGGGTCATTTTTTAATTTTCTTGCATGGACCTCCATGAATATGCACATTGAATGCTCTCACCATTCCTTCTTCTGCTTTGTGTCTTCATCCTAAATGGTGTAAATATTAACAATTAAGTCATGTAGTCTAGCATTGGTAGTAGATGGATTTTCCTTAGCTACAACATACATTCTTAGCCATGCAAGGATATCAATTACAGCTAATAATAAAAGCTCACAATGTTCATCATTTTCCATAGTTTTTAGGTCATGTTGAATGAAAATATTGTACATTATGGGGTCTTTGATGGAATTAGAGGAGTCCTTGTGTAAGACTAGGGGCAGTCGACGGACTATCTCAATACCCTAAAAAGGGTGTAATGTTGCACCCTGAGATTGTACAATCTCCTACATGTCATAAAAAGAATCATCAATAAAGTATGCTCAAAGGGACAAACTCCCACGCACTATGGCTCAAAGGGTCTCTCTTTCTATTTCTCTTCCTCTACATCTATTGCCCTCCTCCACTCTCTCTATTTATCCTTCTCCACTTATCTCCCTCTCTTTAAATCTCTCTCTCTCTCTCTCTCTCTCTCTCTCTCTCTCTCTCTCTCTCTATTTCTATCTAACAATCATTTCCAAACGTGCCTAACAAATCACTAATTTCCAAGCGTGCGTAGCAAAGCAACCATTTTCAAACGTGCTTAGCAAAGCAACCATTTCAAACAAGTCGTGCAAAGCAACCATTTCCTAATGAACGAAGTATGTTATGGATTCTCTATTTTCTCTAGTCTTTTTGGATTATGTATGTGTGTGTGTGTGTAGTAGAAAACAAAAGGGAAGAAGGGGGGATGTGCTTTTGTGTTTACCTCTTTCTTTGTAGCACGGTTGAGCTTCGACGAGGTTGAGCTTCCAAAGACGATGGCGGAATACCCCCTTCACTGAAACTTGGACGGAACCCTCTTCGACAAAACTTGGGAAGCTAGGAGAAGGAGAGAGTGGGAAAGGAGAGGTGGGGGGGGGGAATCTTGGGAGCGATTGCGGAGAGCAAAAACCTAGAGTATGCTACAAAAACCCGCATACTCTGCCTTCTTGCCTATTTTAGGTGCCAGTTATTACCGCGGATATTACCGTTTATATTAACGCGGCCAGTCATTTCAAACGGATACATGCAAATCCGAGGTTACGGAGGGGAGGGGGGGTACAAACCACCCCCTCTACCCTTAGCTATACATTATTTCATCTTTTAGCCTTTTGAGTTTTTTAATGAAAATTTTTAATTTTTTATGGATAATTTATGTTGTAGTACTTTTAAATGTTTATTAATTGTATTTTTTAATTCTGTTTTAGTTAAAAAATATTTTTAACACTCATTGTCATTTATTCCCTTTGACTTTAACTATATGTAATTTCTCTAATGGAATTAAGTGCTTTTCTAGTTATTTATTTCTTAGGACACATGACTAAATAAACAACATTTTGTGTGTGCAAGACATCTACTGGGATGATCGTGGTCCCCTTGGAGGCCCAAAGTGAGATCGTTGGCTCAAGGAAAAACAACCTTGTCCTTGCACCAAGTGCAAAAGGGCAATCCGCGCATTGTTTTGGAGCACGTGGACAACGAAGGGCTTTGCCATCGTCAAAAAAGCGCGCAGAGAGATGATAGCGCGACTCACCCATCGCTTCAGGAGGTGCCCCATTGGTTTGTGTTCGGTGGTGGTGCACTGGCGCGCAAGGCCGAACGGCAGAGGGAAGAGCGACTGGGCGATTTGGGTGCACCACATGGTGATCCTCCCATTGGCTCTACGTTGGCAGCTCCTATGGCATTTTCGTCACACTTTGAGGCAGAGGATGAGCACATGTTCGACATGTGTGATGAGTTACTAGCTCATGATCACGATGTGTGCAAGGAAGATTGTTAGCCCTGCACTAAACGGGCTTCCGAAACGGAGGATAGATTGATGATGAGTGCCTGAACACCTCTTTACAATGGTGCATGGTACTTTGGCTCCTCCGAGCATCGTTGGAAGTCCTCAACTTGCAAGAAAAATTTGGTTGGAGTAATGCAAAGTTTTGATGCACTACTTCTGTAAGTATGGAATGTGGCTTTTATATACTCTCTCCCTCTCTCTTTATGGTGTCATCTTCTAGGAATTATACTAAAATGCATGTTTGTTGTAGTTTGATGGGCAAAATGTTGCCAAAAGATCACCACATGCCTCCAGATCATCGACGAGCTAGATCGTATCTCATTGCACTTGGAATGGAGTATGAGCGCATCCATGCTGCATCAATGAGTACATGCTATACCGCAATGAGCATACATATGCCACCTCATGTCCCGTGTGCGGGGAGGCACGATACAAGACAAGAGTGAGTGGGTCACACTTACCCCACAAGGTATTGAGACATCTTCCATTAATTCCTCGCATCCAACATATGTTTAAAAGCAGGTCTATCGTGGAGCTTCTCACGTGGCACCAGAACCATCGCTCAAATGATGGAATGATGCGTGTCCCTGTTGATTCACCTGCATGGAGGCACATCGAAACTCAATGGCCAGAGTTTGGATTGGAGCCTCCACACTTGAGGCTTGGGTTAGAAAGTGATGGTGTCAACCCCTTTGGCACTAAGTCGATCTACTCCATGAAGCACTTGGCCTGTGGTGATCGTCAACTACAATATTCCACCAAGGGAGACAACCAAAAAGGGAAATATGCTTATTTCCTTGCTTGTGCCAGGGAAGTAGACAGTTTCAAATATTGATATTTACCTCGAGCCATCATCAAGGAGTTGAAGGAGTTATGGAGAGGCATTCCTGTTGTTGATGTCCCACTTGCAAAGGGGGGGAGAGAGGCCCAAGTGAGAGGAATTCTTATGTGGACTATGCACGACTATCCTGAGCTTGGAGAGATTTTTGGTGACCCCCTTT
The DNA here is from genome assembly GCF_014529385.1 of Adiantum capillus-veneris. Taxonomy (NCBI): domain Eukaryota; kingdom Viridiplantae; phylum Streptophyta; class Polypodiopsida; order Polypodiales; family Pteridaceae; genus Adiantum; species Adiantum capillus-veneris. The sequence goes on from NC_140953.1 coordinate 104,398,963, forward strand.
CCTCTATACCTCTATCCCTCTCTCCCTTTAGTTCACTTTATTTCACTCATCTCTCTGACCATATGATATGTATGTAGGGTTGTCCACATCGGGGCACAATGCATGTCCTATTTGCGGGCCATCGTTGGTGACGGAGAGGCCCGATTCCTTGCACAAGGTAATCTATCCAAACAACCATCGTTTCTTACCCCGAGGGCATAAAAAGCACAAGGCTCCAACAAATGGGAAGACTCCTCTAAAGCTCATGATGGCAGATTGGGCAACCATTTGGTAAGAACACCACAACAACAATCTGGCTTTGTGTCCTCCACCAAAAGGTACGTCAAGGTATTCTATATTTTCAAGGCTTCCATATTGGAAGGACTTAAAAATACAACACCTCTTGGATCCCATGCACATATTTGGGAATGTAGCCCAAACACTATGGGACCACATTATCGGCAAGAAGGACTCTTTGGGTGCGAGGGAGGATTTGAGGCTATTAAAACATCTCCCTGCCTTTGCTACTCCACGGCGTGTCCCAAATGGAAAGATTGTGCTTCCTAAAGCACCATCGACGCTAGCCAAAGAAGAATTAGACAAGGTGAATGGTACCATTGCCTCTATTCGCACACCCAGGATACATGAGGTCGTTAAAGGGAGCTTTTACAAAAGAGAAGAAGGGTGGAAGCGTTCAATAGTAGGGGTTGAAGTCCCATGATTGGCACAAGATGCTTCAAGTAATCTTCATACTCCCTATTCTATCTATAATTTGTGTGTATGACTATCACTCACTTTTTCTTTCCCTGATTTACATTGTAGTTCATTTTGCCGGTGAGTATGTGTATATGTCGGGACAAGAAAGTCAAGGATGCTATTTTCAAACTAGGAGAGCTAGTAAGGTACACCACAAGACTCCACTCAACTACACCTTTTTTATGTACACAATAATTTCAACTAGCACTTAGTGTATCCTTGTGTGTTTTCTTGCAGATTTGTGAGGTCCAAGCTAGGAAATTGAAATAGATGCTATCCCTACTACTCAAACACTTACAACAGAAACTGTGTGTGCCATTGAAGATGAATTTTCTCGATCGGTCCTTCTTAGTCAAATTTACCTCTTGGTTCACGTGGTGGAGGAGATAGCTATATGTGGAGTAGTGCACGCACGATGTATGTTCTTCTTAGAGAGGTTTTTAAAGACTCTCAAAGGTTTTGTGTGGCTACGGTCTCAACTAGAGGCATGTATGGCCGAAGGGTGGATCGTTCAAAAGGAATTTGTTTACATATCAGAGTATTTGGCACAAGTTGATCCTTCAGTGCCTTGCATGTGGTCAGACAAGGAAGATGCAAGGATGACTTCACACTTGCCAAGTGGAAAGGGAAACTACTTAACATGGATATGAATCTATCCCGAGTGGTCAATAACTTTTGCATTGTCAATGCAAAGGTTATGACCAAGTGGGTGGACTTGTGGACAGTGGCAAAGGCAGGCGTTTGCAAGAGAGGGAAGCATGGAAACAAGCACATGGAGGAAGGAGGGCACCCCCAGTGCTTAGACCTGCACCTTGCATGTTTCCCATATCTCATTAGTGCAGAGTGGATTCATGAGAGAATGATCGAGGCAAAAGCGCGCGGAGAAGACATCACCAAGAAAGAATGGGAGTATGTACGAGGCTGCGTACCAAAGGTAGAGTACTCATATACTAAACCATATTGTAACGCTATTTCTTAAAATTATCTTTAATATGTATTTAATAAATTAATATATTTTTCTATTTTGTAGTGCCTTTCCTTTAACTTTATGTGGTCAAAGGGTCGTTACTTTTGTACACGCCACATTGACGAGCGTACAACCACCATGGATTGTGCCATCATGCACAACTTTGACACAGACGGTGGTGAAGCTAGGTACTGCAAAACTATTGAAAGGATACTAAAGGTTAATTTTAGAACCTTTCATACCTTCATCTTCGAGTGCAAGTGGTTTGAAAATGCGTCTAGACGACTTGACATGGCCTTTACATGGTGGACTTTAGTGTGCATCACACAAGGAGGTATGACAATTTAGTGTTACAACGCAATTGTGAGAAGGTGAGTGACATGTACCTTTTTTATTCTTATTTGCTTATAACGTTAGTTATACCAATGTTACTCACTTTGAGCTTCTATTTTATAGGTCATCTATATCCCAACAATCCACCAATCAAAACTTTGGTTCGTAATTCCCGTAATACCTCGGGGGAGAACCATTTTTCCCACTAATGAAGTGGAGACTATCTTGGACCCTCTTCCACCTACGTCTTTGGATGAAGTGGAAATAGAGGAGAGGGAAGTCGATGAATCAAGTCCGATGGAAGAAAGTCTTAGAGAGGATGATTGTCATAATGATGCAGATGATAAGATGGAGGATGACGAACTTGAAGATGATGAAGACAATGCATCCACAAATGACAATTCGGTCATTTGTAATTAGAGTTGATAGAGTTTCTATAGCTTAATTATGTTTTTGGAAGGAGCGCTTGTAAATTGGTGTTTCAAATCATTAGTCATACGGTTATTTAGATTCCTGATGATGACAAGAGAACAAAGGACAAGAAAAGAAGACGGAGGCTACCTTACAATGAATGTCATTTTGATTGTTTGTTGGTGCAAAAAAACATCACCTAAAATATACTATCTAACATTATCATTTTCTCCCTCTAAGATGATGTGAAACTTCTTACAAGTGGTTCTTTCCCAAGAGTTGATACAAAAGTTTTGCTACATGCGCATAATGTGAAATCCGGATAACATATTAAAACACACATACACCCAAATACCTTTGAACCTCAATCACATTTATTATTGTCGCTTTCATTCTTTGAATTACATCATTTTTTGATAAACAACGTCTTCTACCATATGGCTCGCACCTATGCCCTACTATAAGAACATTATTCACACCAAACACTGACTTTTGCATAGGCAAGGTAAGGTTTACTTCTTTCGACCTTGACAAGATCTCATCACAATCATCCATATGATTTTTCTTATACTTTCGGCACCCTCTCGAGTCCATAGCCACATCTATATCACTTACATCACACCCTTTGATCAACACATCATCAAGAAAGGGTATTGTAGCTTGAGGGATTAATTCACGTAGGACTTTGTTCATACCATTCTCCATATGTGCAACTAAATTTCTCCCTGACGTAAGGTGCAAATGCCTCTGCAAAGTTATTGACAATTGGCCATGCATCCACAGTTCTAATTGTAACTTTGTTCATAGGTTGCATATTCTGAATAAAGCATAAAGAACCATTTTTGTTTGGAAATGTGAACCACTTGTTTGAATATGGAGCACAAGAAGACTCTAAAATACTCAACTTGATGTTTTCATTAAGCAACTCAATGAATTTACGAACTGTAATAGGCCACAAGTTGCAAGGTACATGAGGAACAGTGAAGATCGCCATAGAAGCAACAATGGAAGGATCAACACATCACCCTATCTCATGCAGCTCAAACACAAAATCCTTGTTTGATAAACATTCCTTTAAAGCATATTCTTTCAACCTCTATCAAATTGTTCTCACAATCAACCTTTATCTCCTTCAAAGAATCCTTTGTAAACTTGTGTCCAATCTTGCTGAGGTCATGAACACTACAAGAGGTTGTGTGCTCTTGTGACGCTGTTAGCGACGGAAATACACTGGGTTTTTATAACCCCAGGCGTCGCTAAAACCGTCTCTACGAGCGTTGCTACGAGAGCGTCGCTATATGCGTCGCTATAAGCGTCGCTATATAGAGACGCTCATAGCGACGGTTATAGCGACGTTTACACAGAAGACTATAGCGACGCTCATAGCGACGCTACAGAGCTATAAATAGCGACGGTTATAGCAACGCCAGAGAGAATTTTTTTTTGGTGGCAGGGCATTCAACCCATCAACCATATTGTACTTGATTCACTTTTTAAAAAAAGTGCAAGGGTAGATAATAGACCCAAAAAACATTGTTTGCAAAATTGACAATTGTACACATCATAGGCAAAATGAATTGATTGGCAAATGTAATAATGACAATTGTACAACATCATAGGCATAAAGAATTAATTGGCAAAAGGAACTGCGGTGACAAATGTAATAATATACATGGTTCAAAAAGATGTATAAAATCCGTCTCATGATACATAAGCTATGAGAAACCCTAAACTAATGCTATCTAGCTACGGCTAAACTGACGTCGTCTAGTCAGACGTCTCATCGCGTCCAAGCGGCGTATCTGTCGGATTCTACAAAAAAAGACAATAAGACAGCTTTCAGTAAGTATAAACATATAACGACATTTATAAAACAATACAAAAAATAGAAAAGAGTAAACCCTAATACTAACCATGCCACCGCGAGAACTGAGAATGTCCATCAGGGCGTTTAAGCCCTTCCTGCCTGCGTACTCGCGCTCATACGGTGTGGGATCACGTCCTGTCATCAACCACTGTCAAAACATACAAAGATTTCATTATGTTAGAATTAAGAAACTCATAAACCCTAAACTATCGAACATAAAGAGCAATGCAAAAAAACTTACAAAATCGGCCTCAAATGATGCCCATCCACCGCTCCCCAAGTGGTGCGAGCTCCCTGCCTCTACTCGTGCTCTGGCTGCATCCTTTTGTTGCTTCCACTTGTCGGGATTCTCGCGCGCTACTTTCTTCGCATTCTTCCAATCTTCTTTGGCCAGCCAATTCGGCCTGTTCCACCCATTCTTGATTGCTTTTTGCACTTCGGAACGCTTGTGTTTGCAGTATTCGCGCATTTGAATCTTCATCAGGTCTTCATTGAAGCGCTGATCCCGTGTTGGAACGGGAAACTCATCATGAAGTATGCTGATGACTCTGTTTTTTAAATCACTTGGTACTTCACTCCATTTGTTTAGTATGTAGTGTCTAAACAGCTGAGAGCAAAGACCACGCATGCGCAAGATCACCTTCTTGCCGTCATCATCCATGATGATGCCGCCGCTGAAGTCGATCGAGTAAGACAAGCCCTCTGGCCGGTGACGCGTGAACCTGGGTATCCCGGCAGGGGTCTCTAGTGGCGTGTCGATGGGGGTACGGACGTCAGGTGTCTCCACCGGCGTCTGGGCCCCGAAGCGAGGAGTGTCGAGTGGGGTGGCTCCTGGCGGAGTAGGTAGAGGTGTGTAGCTTCTAGGAACAGTCAGCCGTGCAAAACCTGGCATAGATGGCGATGCTGTGACTGGTGTGGGGGCGGGCAAAGAAGGGGAGGGTAAAGAGCCTCGTCGAACACGAGGTGGTGTGGAGGCATCGGTGGCGGAATCCCCACAACAACCGCCACTGCCACCACTAGAGCGCCGGTGTCTAGACGAGTGTGAAGCTCGTCTCGTCGACGCCGAAGCTTCGGAGCGCGCCGAATGCTCCGAAAGAGAGGGAGATGCGGATGGAGTAGGAACGCGCGATGATGCGCCAGAGCGATGACGCTCCACGTACCACTGTCTCTGCTGCGGTGACAAAGAAGAAAGAAACTCCTCATCATCCATACCTGCATTAAACACACGAATATTTAAACTTAATATTGAATGAATAGAGTAGACAATGACGCAAAGACCATTAAATACAATGACGTAATGACGCATATAAATACAATGATGCAATGAATTGAGTGATAGAAGAGGCAAGTCGAAAACTCAGAATTTTCAATCAAAAGATGTGAGCGCGAGTAGAAAAGAGCATTATACACCATGGAAGGTACTTAGAGAGGCAGAGCTTTTACAACACGGAGCAAATTATTCAAATACAATATTTGTGGCTTTAAGAGATCTCTCTCTCATCCTCGCATAACTCAGCATAACTTCCTATATCTATATAGAGCTCTCCGTTTAAACACATATCCTCTGTTTCATTTTGTAGCTCCTCTGCATGCACCCCATATAGAGTAGTAGCATCTTGATGCTCGTCTGGCACCACCGCAGCGGCTTCTGATTGAGCATCTTCTTTGATCTCCTCCATTGATGCCGTTGTGATTGGCACATGGTAGCCTTCATACGTCCTTGCACTACGAGGGGTTACGCCGCTAGCGGAAGCTAAATAGCGAGAACTCAACCAACAACAGAATTTGTCAGACGAGGACGGAGCTTGACCCGCAGGCGCATGGAAACAACTAGGTGGGTGTCAAATCACCTACTCGACCTTCTAATGACAATCACTACTAAGGAAACCAAATCTAAGTTCTAAAACACGCAAGTGACTGAAATCCGTACTACGGACGAATGCTATACGAAACAGGATCTAGAATCATTGAATCGATCTCAAACTCAAGGGGAAGTCTATACACTAGGTAAGAACAACACCCTAAAGACTTGAACTGCAAAATCAACCTATAACCACTCCGTGCGGTAAACGCGTATGAAGACAGGCCGAAAAATACAGGTGATCGAAACTTGACCCCGATGGTACTAATGTGTAGCTCTACTCGTTGTGGTTCTATAGATATGCTGCACGCTCTATTCCGACACACGAGTTGGAAGAAAACTCACACCGAAGCTCGTAGGAACTTACCACACGTAGAAGCCGATGGCGCGCACTCTTGGTATCTGTGCGTAGCTCTCACCGTTGCTAACACAATAGCGGTGTCACTTCTCCAATGGCGGTCCCGTAGCTCGCGTAGCAAGAAGATAAGACTCTCTCTCTCTCTCTCTCTCTCTCTCTCTCTCTCTCTCTCTCAGACACAGTCACGGCGCTCAAAAAACTCACCTTGATTAAAATTGAATCTCCTTTAGGTTACAAAACTTTGGCTTATATACCTCAGCCTTGGAGGTGAGAACATCTCTAATTATTTACATCAGCAGGTGAAATTACGTCGGGATTACAGGCTGGAAACTCAATTGAGTCCCGTTACTTAATGAATGGCTCAAATCAAAATTAATGTCGGAAAGACATTTATTACAATCAATGGTTACAAAATGATGGGTGTGAGCACAAATGTGGTTGTGATCCTCTGCTGGCTCAACACTCCCCCCCTCCGCGTTCATGTCGTCCCTGACATGACTTTGAGGCTTGATCAATAGAGTCCTGTCGTCTTGAGCATCTGCAAATGTGATTCGTAGCGTAGGTTGCCGATGGTCAAGGTTGGGCCGAATATTTTTCTTTCGTGAGTGAAAAAGCCGGTGTAGAAAGCTTCTTCGAATGTTTGCATGTGGAAGCTAGGCAAAAACATAATTCTTTGGTATAAGAGATGTAACACCTTTGGTGATGGCTGCAATGAAAGATCATACATCATATCCGTCACTGTGTCGGCCGTCGATAGTAGACTCGAGGTCGTGGCTTTATCTGGCGCGAACACTTCAATGCATGCTAAGAGAGTCCTGCAGATTTTCTTTAGCATCTGACACGAAAGGTCAGGAGAGCCAGTAAAGAGTTTGATGGTGCCCATTAGGGTTTTCACCATGTAGGCTTTACCTATTCTCTCTCCTTCCTTTGGTCCTGGCATCCTGGGATAATTAAGCCAATTTGGCTTCTTTTCTGCAATCCTGCCATGCTCTTTCCAGTTTCTGACTCTTGGCACCGGGCAGAAGGTTGCATCCTCCCGAATCTCCTTTGGAGCCTCTACCAAGTAGATGAGTTAGGCTGGGTATTTGTTCAGCCAACCTTTCCTCCATTTAGGTTGAGAGTCTACAATATTCTTTGATTGTTCATCCTTTGTGATGTCGCCTTCATAAAGAGCGACATACTGCTCCTCCTCTATTCTCTTTTTCGTCTTTATCACTTCAAATTTCATCAGAGGGAAAGGCAGGCTGGGTTGCATCCACTCTTCGTGGAGCACTTTTGTGTCTAAACCTTGAAGTCTAATGGAGATGAGGAGTCTCCTTTCCCATTCCATTTCCGCCTTGGCACTTTCCTCTGTTGACTTTTCTATTTGGTCCTGGAGCCTTTGTTCTTCTCCTTCAGAGATTCCTGAAGTCGAGGTCACTTCTTGAACTGGGGCTGGATCTTCGATTGTGGTTGCCTCTCCAGTTTCTGGTAGCTCTATGGCTGCTCCCCCTGCTTCTTCTTGTGGTGTCTCTGTTTCTCTTCTTTGTTGCTCTTGGAGGTCTTGGAGCTGTTTGCGGAGGGCCTCATTTTCTGTCCTTAGTGTTTGGTTTTCTGATGTGAGCCTCTCCTCTGCAGCCAGTGATCCCTCTGCCATGTGCAATCTTTGTACTTGCTCTAACCTCAGCTCTCTTTGCAAACTTCTGATCTGCTCTTCTAGAGCTGGTACGAGGGCTCCCTCTTGTTCTGTTCCTGCTCTGCTAGCTCTAGGGGTGGTCCTGAGTCTCATGATTGTCCTTTCTTGAAGTTCGACTCTTTCCCTTAGCTCAATGAGCTCATCCTTGGCTGCCTCCAGCTCATCTTCTATTCGCTCCTTTGCTTCCTGTGAGCTTGTTACCTCTCTTGAAGCTTCGGCTAGTTGGAGTATCAAGCCGTCCCTCTCGTTTTCTGTGTCGTAGAGTGATGCTTTATGACTTTCAGATTCAGTCATAGCATTCTCTAACTTCTTCTACAACTCTGCTTCCTTTTGTTTTGCTGTCTCAAGTGCTACTTCCTTTGCTCTGGATCTTTCTTTAATCTTGCTGAGCAATTCATGCACCATGTGCATGTCTTTTTCATCTTCATCTGTCAACTTGGTAGCTCTTTCTGCCACCACCTCCAATGGCTTCGGCTCGACCATTTTTTCTTCACTCTCCATTGTACCCTTTGTCTTTTCTTTCGTCCCCTTCCGATCATCTTGTTTCCGTAGGGATATCCCATAAACTGCCTCCAGGGCCTCTTCTTCACTGTATCCGATCGCTACCAGATCCTCATAATCATCTTTCTTTTGCTGAACTGGATCTATCTCCGTTTCCTTGGTCTCGGCCTCCGGCTTTTCCATAATTTCTGTTTCTATTTCTATTGTGGTTTCCTCCACAATAATTTCCATCTTCTTCGGGCTTGGTACAACAGTAAAAGAGGGCTGATTGTCTTCAGTCACCTTGGCTTTCCCTTTGTTTGCTTGCCCGTCTTTCTCTTGAGGTTCAGTAGACTCATCTACTTTCTTCTTCCCCTTGTCGTCCTTTTGCAGCTCAGCTTTTAAAAGCTGTACTTCCTCTTCAGTATAAGGCTCGACAGGTTGTTGTTCCAGTATGGCCTCCGACTCCTCATAAGCTCTAATATATTGATCATATTGATCAACATGTGGCCTGGCTGAGCTGGTTCCGACTTTACTGGGGTCTGGCACCCACATTTCTTCGAAGTCCCCCTTTAGAGCTCTTTCCGCTCTAAACTGCTCTACCAGCCTTTCCATTCTTGCGGCTTTTTGACTTTTGGTTTGTTTGGGATCGGCCTTCTTCTTCGCTTTCTTCTTGAGCGGCTCGTCCATGGCCTCTTCGGGTTCTGAAACTATTTCTAGTTTTCGGCGTGCTCTTGTGGACGCCCTCTTGGATACTTCTTGCTGTTCTTCCTCCTCATCGGCTTCTCTAAGCCACTCATTCTGGGAGGGAATCTGGGGCCCTTGATCCCTAGCTCCAATAGCTTCATAAGCTATTCTTGTTAGGATTTCTCCTCCTCCTATGTACTTTGGTTTCTGGTTGTGCATGGCGATTACTTGCTCGTGGATGTATTGAGCATAATTCACCTCTTTTGGCACGTTGCTCTTCAGTGCCCATGTGATGGTTGTCGCAATGGCATGGGGTGGTGTAGTATACTTCTGCGGTCTTTTACTGCACACATGGAAAAACTGGTTGTATAACCGGCAAAGGGTTGCCGCTCGTTGATCTGCCATATCTCCGTAGGTTGTATTTTGTTTCTTTGATCCATAGACCTCTATGGCCTCCCTTCTTTCTCTGACAGAACTCCCTTTATTGTGCAGCTTCAATGCATCTGCAATGAGCTGTGGAGTGATCTGTACTTCAACTGTTTCTCCATCCATGGCTGTCAACGTGGCCTTCCCATCCTTCTGGATGGATGTTGCTAACTCATACGCTCTTCTTGTGTCTACACCTGATGGTCTCGAGGTGAAGAACCTGTGTAAGTCAGCCTTTTCCAGGTATCTGCTTATGTTCTCTGATCTGCTATAGTCCACTAATTCTCGTGGGATCATAGGTACATCGGCCGATTGCCCTTGAGGATCTCTGAAAGTCCCCTGGTAGATCTTTATTCCCTCTTTTTCTAGTACTGCTTCCTCCACCCAAGTCTTGGTTGGCTTGAGGGTTTCTATTGGAATATCAAAAGGTTCTGCCTCTGCAAGAGCATCCTTGATGGTTGGTCTTTTTCTCTTAGTTGTCGATGACTTCGCGGAATCCATGGATCCTGTAACTCCAATTTCAGAAGTTAGCGTCTTTTTAGTACTGAAAGCCGAAATGAAGCTTTTAACTATTCAAATGACTTGAAAATTGAAACATGAGCTATTCAGGGCCTAAGGATGCAATGTAGGTGAAAAAATATGCAAACTGGGCTCAAAAACATGCTTGAGACATCATATGCGTATGATGTCTTTTGTGTCAGAATGACTTCATATTGGTTGTGCTTGTAGCTGATAGTGTATACATGAGTGTCATATGCTTGGATTTGAGTTTGGATCCCATTTGGTCAAGTTTTGGCCAGTCCAGTCCAGTTCAGGCTCTTGGCAAAATTTTGAAAGGGAAATGGATTTTATGATCCAAATTGGATAAAACTTGGTGGATTACTTTCAAATGGCATGTAGAACACTTCTGTTTGGTGGGTGAAGCCCTGAGGTGCCAAAATCACATAGTGAGACATCATACGTGTATGATGTCTTTTGGTGCATTTTTGGACCAATTTTCTCTATAAGCTTGGATTTGGCTTTAGATAGGCTTATTCAGTGGATTTATGAAGTTTGGATAGATTTTGGGCTAAAAATGGCTCTGGAGACATCATACGCGTATGATGTCTTTTTCATCAATTTTTCATGGGATTGGTTCTGTGGACTCTCCATGTGCTAGTGAAGGACTGTTTATACTCAAATCTTGGTTTGGACTTGAATATGTTGGATTTGGGACAAAAATAGGCTTTGTATGAAGGATTTTCTCTTAATTGGGCTAATGGGGTGATCCACTTGACCAAATGGTTCCAAACTTCATATGTAGCATGTATTAGATATATATAATGGATGTATGATGACAAATGAGCATTTTTGGCTCTGTAAGTGCAAATAGACATCATACGCGTATGATGTCTTTTGTGTCAAAATGGTGCTTTTTGGTTCCAGATAGCTTGTAGATGTGTTAATCAACAATCCTACAAAGTTTCAATGAGTTTGGAGTTATTTTGACAAAATTAGGACCAAAAATCAATTTTATGGCCTACTTTGCGTCTTTTTGGTTTTCCTTGGGTTTTCTAACTCCAATTCTCATGATACTTGGTTCATAGGATGTGATTAACATGTGGAATGAGGCTATGCACTCAAATGTTGAAATGAATGTGAAAATCATGCTGTGAGACATCATACGCGTATGATGTCTTTTCTTGAAATGTTGGTCTTTTTGTGCAAAGAATGCTTTGTGCTAGTGCCCTAAGCCCTGTAACTAGTTTTCAACTTAAAAAGTCATCAGTTTAGCTAAAAAGCCCCCTTATAGGCATTTCAGTCTCCGAGGTCATCTTTTTGCCTTGGAGTTGAATTTCTTCAACTTTTCTTCTTGAGAGTTGCATTTCCAGCTCATTGGATATGTTGTGAAGCCATCCAGTTGGTTGGACTTGACTTTGGCTCCCCGTTCTCCATCTTTATCCATTTGGTTGCTCGAAAGCGTCTTTTTCACCATCGGTAAGTGAGTCAGCTTTCTTTTGGGTTTTGCTTGCAAACATAAGTCATCCATGTATAGTTGAAACTGCTCATGAAGTTTCATGTCATTTGGTCGTCAATTTTAGCCGTTATGCCAAAATGACGCTTTGTGTGTCCTTTGCCGAATCGGTTGTTCCGACCTACCTTTGGTGATCCAAACCCGGAGATACTCCAAGGTTGCATTGCCCTCGATGTTGTTAAGCTTCCTGAGAAGTTTTGTGTCGTTCCGACAACTTTTTTCTGTTTGCCTCTTGCAGGCTCTGTTGACCTAGGGTTTTTCCAGTCGTTCTTTCTCGAGCTTTGAGTGCTAGAAACTCATCTTCTATGTTAGGGTAACCCACCTCTAAGTTCTTGCAAGGTTTGGTTAGGCGGTTGTGCCCCTACCTAGCGTTCTTCCCCATTCCCCGTCTGCTCTTGTTTCTTGGTTTTGGTGAGTTTTCGCGACAAAAGTTAACGATAAGCATCAAAAGCTTATGGCAACGAGTCTACCTCTCATGTCTGGTGTCCTCTGAGCTCTCGTAGCAGTCGTAGAAGGCGGTAGAAGGTCGGATGCTCCTGTGTGCTCTTTGCTCTCTCCAAGAAGGTAATAGTGGAAATGAGCTTGATAGTGAAGTGAAAAATACTTAACTTCGGGCTTCCCGGATCACTTGTTACCAAATTTGACATGTGCTCCTATCTCGTCGTGAAATGCACTTTAGGATTTGAATTTTCTCAATTTGGACTCCATTTGACCTGTTTCTGAGAAATCTGTCCACTTTGCCAAAATTCTGTCATTTCGGGCTTTCCGCAACTTTTTCAGAATTGTATCCCATTTTTACCATGGGTTGCCCTTGTCATTAGGATCATCACCGTCTATTCTTTTCTTTTTTCCGATCTCATTTCACCTGCTTTTTTATTTTTCTTTTACTTTTATTAAGAAAATCATAAAAATCAAGGAAAATAGTAAATTGAAGCCAAAAAAATTCCAAACATACATGATAAATAGCTGGTAACCCTTTGTATATGAATATACACTTCTTTGTGATTTCTGGACTTGGATTACCACTTTTTTCCACTTTTTAGCTCCAAAAACACTCTTATTTAGTGATATTTACACATATAGAGACCCAAATTCATCATTTGATCTCTTCTTGTTGCAAAACAAGGTATATAAGGGCATAAATATTATCAATATCCGCAATCAAACATAAAAAATTGCAAAATCATGTAAGACACTGCCCTTGTAATATAATTTTTGTTTTTCTTTGTTTTTCCCGCTTGTAGCTGCTTTGTAGCTCCTGTATACCTGTATACCTCCCCCCCTCCTAGTCTGAGTCCTCCCGGATGACTATGAAGTGTCTGTGGGTGAAGCATTGTAGTTGTTTTGGTCATCAGTTCCCAATGCAATTGTAGAGCGATGATACAACAGTCTTTCCAATAAAGCTGCTCTTTGTTTGATTGAAGGATTGGTGGTCGGGTTTTGGGTTGGTTTTGGCACTTCAGTAGTAGAATCAGTAGATGGATTCTTCGTTACCTTGTTGTCATTTTTCATAATCCAATTCTGCTTCCGCTTTGCTTGTGCTTGCCACAAACTCTTTGCGACCCAAACCTGCTTTGTTCTGTGTGTTGATTTCCTCGCCTTGAAATACCTAGGAGTTTCCGTTGATTGTATTGAAGGGAGTTCCTTTTTACAATTCTTTGGGATCCAAATTTGCTTGCTATAGCTTTGTGCCGTCATGAACTTCTTTGGAATCCAGATCTGTTTCACTGTCCTTGATTGTCGGGGATCACTCTGTTGTCTGGTATTGAAGACTCTGTTTGTGTTTTCTGGCACCACCTTTTTTGGTCTCCATACCAACTTTGACTCCGTTTTTTTCCAAGGTTGAGCTGTTATATATTGCTTGTCTTCCTTATCCACTGTTGAGACTTCCTCGTCGAAGAGTAATCCGGTTGTATAGAAACTTTTGGTTGCCATTGCTTCTTCTTTTCCTCTGTTTGTTGTTTGCCCTTGTCCGTGGATTCTTCCTTTGGAGTTGGCTCTGCTCCTTTGGTGAACTTAACTGATTGACTTTCACCTTCGTATTTGATAAGCACTGATTTAGAACTCCAGTCAATCATTGCATTGTATTGCTTCTGCCATGGTTGTCCTAGCAATAATGGATGTTGTGTAGCTTGGTCTTCAACCACGTAAAACATATGAGGATACACATATTGGTTAATCTGTATATGTAAAACTGTGCATCCGACAGTTTTGATTGAATTCTCAGAGTAACTCTTTAACTCTTGCTTGGCAGTTTGTAGTTTAGTGTCATTTGTCAATTGTCTATACAAACTGAGTGAAAGTAGGTTAGCTTGAGCTCCTGAATCCAATAGTGCTCTGGCTTTGATTTGGTTGGTCCCTACTTTGCATTCAATGATGGGTTCTTCTTTGTCATTCCCCATTTCTGTTATACTAACTGCGTTTATTCGTATTGCTCCTTCATTGCGCTGTTTCTGACGCAGTAGTCTTCTTTTCTCCATTCTTTCCTTCGCCTCGGCTTGCGCTTCCTCCTCAATCTTTTTCTTTTTCTGGACACGCAGCTTTTCTTGATGTATTTTGAGAAGCATGTCTTGGGTTAGCGGCAAAAGATACTTTTTCACTCTGCATCCACTAATCCAATTGGGCATTTCTTCTCCGTCTAATGTAGCAAGCTTGACGGCTCCACTTGGTGATAGATCTTTAATCACCAGAGGTCCCATCCCTCGCTTTTTAAGCTTTTTAGCATGCTGTTTCAGAGTGTAAACTAGGACATAGTCCCCAACTTTAAACTCTTTAGTCCGCACATGCTTATCAAAAAATTCCTTTTGTCGCCTTTTTTGAGCGTAGATGGAAGCTACTGCTTTTAGGCGAAGCTCATCTAGCTTTTCCAGGTCATCTATTCTATCAGAGAGCTCGTGCCCTGTCCACTCTAGATCCTTAGCCACCCTTAAGGTTGAAATCAAGAATTCTATTGGCAAGATAGCATTTAGCCCAAAAACCATGTTATATGGGGTCGTTCCTATTGATGTTTTATATGCTACCCTATATGCCCATAATGTTGAATGCAACTTCTGGTCCCAGTCAGTTCTCGACTCAGATACAATCTTCGTAAGGACCGTGCATATGGTTTTGTTTGTTGCTTCAGCTTGTCCGTTTGCTTGTGGATGATACGGGGCTGATTTCCTATGGATTACCATGAATTCATCTAGAAGGATCTTTATCACTTCATTTATGAAATGTGTGCCTCGATCACTCACAATTTCTATTGGCAATCCATATCGTACAAAGACGTATTCATACAGAAATTGTGCCGTGGTCCTGGCATCTGCTTTTTGAGTTGCCTTTGCTTCGACCCACTTTGTTAGATAGTCTGTAGCCACAATGATGTATTGTGCATGAGTCTTATATGCAGGAGGTGAAATGGGTCCGACATAATCAATCCCCCATTTTGCAAAAGCTCTTGCCCCCATCATTGGTCTAAGCGGCATATCATCTCTTTTAAGTGGTACTTTGGTCCGCTGACAGTCATCACACCGTTTAACGTATTCCTCAGCGTCCATATGTAATGTTGGCCACCATATTCCTGCGGCTAAGACAAGTTTTGCTGTCTTATCACCTGAGAAATGGCCTCCACCTACTCCTCCATGAGCTTGCTCCAGGATTATCACATACTCAGACTCTGATGCGCAAATCCTAAGCTGGTTGTCTTTACCTCTCTTATAGAGTTGATCTCCTATTAAAGCGTAATCTCTAGCTTCTGTCTCTACAGATTTCTGACGAGCTTTTGACGTTCCTTCTGGGAAAGTTCTATTTGTGAGATATTCAACAATATACTGACTCCATTCTGGAGCGATCATTATCTGATATAATGTTGAATACTCGGCTGGCGGTTTTGATGAACATACAATACATACAGTGACATATTCATGTACGCTTTCTTTCATTCCTGGCCAATAGACTCCCAATTGTAACAAATTCCTATATGTGTTCCTTCTTGAACAATGAAATGCACATTCCTGAACATGTGCTTCGCACAGATATATATTATATTCCTCAGGATTGATGCATAGTCGTAAAACATGATCATTTCCCAATTGATACAACCTTCCTGCAATCAATTGAAGATTCTTGGATTGCTGAATAGCAATATGTTTCAGGTTGTATTCTCTTCTATCAAACTCTCCTCCATAGGTTAATAGGTCAACGACATTTTGAGACCACTTAGGTATCATTTCTATGTTGAACAAGTACGCGTCTGGCATGTCGTCATCTACTCCTATAGGGTCTTCTCCATTCGTCAATCGCGAAAGATGATCAGCTCTAAGATGTGTTTTTCCTTTCTTTACTACTACCGTGAAGTCGAATTCCAGTAAGATAATGAACCATCTCACTATTCTCCCGGTATTGCATGGTTTATTCACTAGGTAGAGCAAGGCTTGGTGATCCGTAAAAAACACAAACTTGTTGGCTAGAAGATAATGCCGAAATTTCTTCACAGCATAGATCATTCCTAATCCTTCTCGCTCTGTTGTGGTGTAATTCTTCTCTGCATGGTTGAGCTGTCGACTGGCGTAACAGATAGGAAAATCCATGTTTCCTTCTTCTGGCTGAGCCAGAATGCATCCTATTGCATATGCCGAAGCATCTATGTGCACATGGAATATCTTCTCCCAATCTGGTGATTTCAAGACTGGAGCGTAATGAGTGCCTCTTTCAATTTCTTGAATGATTCCTCACACTCCTCTGTCCATTCAAAGTTCACTATTAGCCTGTAAAGTGGTTGGCCTATTATAGCGTACATGTAAATGAATCGTCTATAATATCCACAATGTCCCATAAAGCTCTGTACTTGTTTCGCATTGGTTGGTCTAGGCATATCCACTATAACTTTTATCTTCTCTAAATCCGTGGATATTCCGTTTTGTGAGACAATATGTCCCAGAATTCTGCCCTGTCGGACCATAAACACACATTTCTCAGGATTGAGACAAATGCGATATGTCCTACATTTCTCAAATACTTTTCTTAGGTGTTCTAGATGCTCATCTCTCAGTAGAGAATGTACACATAAGTCATCCATGTAGATTTCTAGAAAAAGCCTTAAGTATTCTTTGAAAGCATGCGTCATCAGCCTCTGGAAGGTTGCGGGAGCATTGGTTAGACCAAAAGGCATAACCCGATAAGCATAAATTCCCCACTCCGTTGCAAAAGCTGTTTTATGTTGATCTTCCAGTGCTATGGCTAGCTGGTTATATCCTGAAAAACCATCAAGAAAGGAGTATGCTGTTTTCCCTGATACACGCTCTAGAACATGATCAGTTATCGGCAGGGGATAATTGTCCCTGATTGTTGCAGCATTCACTTTCTTTAGTTGACACACACTCGGAGTTTTCCGTTCTTCTTAGGTACTACCACAATCGGAGATACCCAATCAGTGTGTTCAATCTCGTATATGAATTCAGCTTCCATTAGCTTATCTATCTCTTCTTTGATTCGCTTAGCAAACGTATCATTATATGTGTATGGTCTCTGTCTGCTAGGCTTTGCGTCTTGTTTCAGTGGGATTGTGTGTTGGCATATCGATGGGTCAACTCCCTTTAAGTCCTTATAAGACCATGCAAACACATCCCTATACTCTCTGAGAAGACTCAAAAGTCTCTCTTCCTCGCCTGGAGACAAATCTGTGGCTATGTAGACCGGTCTAGGTGGCTCACCTGGAGCTGCTAAATCAACTTTTTTTGCATCCTCCGGTCCGTCATAAGATTCGTTCTCCTTCCTCTCTCGAATAGGTGGGGTTAATATCACCTTCCTATCCTCTATTGTGAATTTCCTATAGTGAGAGGGAACATCCATGTTTTCCTTGATTTTGGCGTTTTTGTCCTCTCCACTCTCAATTTCTGTAGTCCAAACTTCTTTCAGAGTTTTCTTGAGCTCTCTGTACTTGTTTCTACGTTCTAGCTTGGACTCCGTGTGTTCTCTGTTGCGCTTGTTCTTTTCTGATTTTTCTGTTTCAGTTTTCGTTCCATTATTTTGAACTTGATTTCTTGAGCCTCTTTTGTCTTTTCGTAAGCTCTTTTGATCACTGCCTCTCATTCTTTCAGAAATCTTATCCTTAACACAATCTTCAGCCTTTACTAGCATTAGGAATTGATTTTTTCCTCTTATTCTAGGCATCGGATTGGTTCTAACCCCTTTTGTTTTTTTCTTTGCTCTATAGTGTTTCTGGCGTTGTTTTGTTTGGTTCGGAAAATCATAAAATCGGACATCCGTTATAGTTTCTTCGTTTCCGCTTGAATTGTCCGTTGACTCGTTGTCTGCTTCATTTCCCCACTCTGGATGATCGGGAATGTCGTGAAACACCTCTTCTTCATCTTCCTTTTCCAGTGTATCGTTCTTTTCAGTTTCTTTTTTGAGTACAGTTCTCAACATGAAATACGGAACCACGTCGTACCCGTCCTTGTCGCAAAATTTCGTTGTGGGACCATCCGGAATTGCACAAACATCTAGGGTTGCTAGAATGTGTGTCCATTCTAATGGTTCAAACGTGTCCTCTGGAAAGGGTTCTCCTACATAAGTTTCGTCTTCGATAGCCCTTTCTAAAACACATTCTTCTCGTTTCAGACTTCCACATTTCGAAGCTCCACACATCCATAACTCCTTGGGTTTACCTAACCAAGCTGGAAATTCGGATCCCGCCAAAGTAGCTGAATCAAACTCCTCTACCGGTGTTCGGTTCACATCTTTGTAGCTATGGTCTTTCAGGTTCACACGTGTAGTGGTTTCCATATTTCTCAAGTATATGTGATCGTAGCCCCAATCTTGGACCATTTTCAACTGTCTCATGAATGGTCTTCCCAGTATGATATCATAGTTATTCTCCTTGCCAAAATCGACAATAGCGAAAGTATGTTCGTATTCAATGCCGCAAGAAGTCACTACAACTTTCTCTAATAACCCCATAGGTTTCTCCATGTGTCCATCTGCTAATTGGAGTTTCAACCTAGTCTTCCTTATTGCTGGTTTCCCCCATTTTTTCCAGATTTCTTTTGTAGCAATGGCTACCCCAGCTCCGCTGTCTAGTATTGCCATTGTGTTCACTCCTTGGAATTCAACTGGTAAGGTTGTATTCCCCTCTTCACCTTCGCAATACTCTCCGACCTTGTTTAAGGGTACAGGCTTAGCGTTCTTTTGTGGCTTGCTCAGCTCCTCAATGCTCTCTTGCAATCTCGATGTTGGATCTTTTATCCCAAATTTCTCCAAGCATTTTCCTACAGTGGTCCACATATGTGGTCTTAGCCTCAAAAGCTCAGCTAGAGTGATAGTGCATGTCACTGGTGTTGACAAAATCTCTATCAATCCTTGCGAGTCCATGACTTTTTCTGATGAGATTCTTCGTGAGGGAAGTGCTCTAATCTCGGATTTTGCTTCATACTCTCCTAAGTATGAAGGTAAGGTTTTCAGTGAATGAGGTTTGCTCTCCATTGTTCTAACAGAGCCCCCATCTCCCCAGTAAGATTGCAGATCCAAGTCCACTTGAGATCCTGCCTCAAATTCCACTATGGGAGGATTCCTGATGTCCTTTTCCCAATTTGTCTGATTAGCTTGGCAACTTAGCTCGTTTGCAAAGTTTGCCTCTCTCACTTGTTTCCAAAATTCATTGTAATCCTCATCTTTTCCGTAAATCCTCTGTATGACTGGATGAAAACTCTCTATCTCCTGATCGGTTGTGTTCAATACTATGCGGTCATCCTTTTGTGTATTTTCAGGCTTTTGTGCACTGGGAGTCTTTTCAGCTACCCGTGAAACGATAGTCTCTTGCTGAATTGGGTTTTCCTTTCCACAATTCATTGTTTCTTTTGGTGGTTCTAATAAGGCTTGTGCAGTCTCGATCATTCTCTGGCACATTTCAAGTCTCTGCTTTTCCAATTCCGCGTTTGGGTATGTCATCCACCTCTGTTCTTGTGTTTGGTTGTTCTTTAACCTAGCTTCGTAAGCTCTCATCAGTGCGTCCAATGGTTCGTGTACCTTGTCGACTAGCACTGATCCCCCTGAGCTTAAGCTCGTTGTTTCTTTGATACTCTTTTGTTTCGTTCTTTCCGGGCTCATCTCTCGTTTCCCGTTTTGACTCTCAAGTTTTTCTAATCTAGCTTTAGTTTGCTTTAGTTCCTCAGCTAGAATAGCGTCTTCACGTTCTTTTCTCAACTTCATGCGTGCTTTTCTAGCTTTCCATGTGTTTTTCTGACTCCGCGGTCCTTGACTAACCACTTCAGTCGCTAACTTTCCATTCTCAGGTTCTCTAGTGGTTTTCTTAGCTTGAGCTCTAGTAACAACTTGCGTTGGTATCAGAGTTTCATTTTCAGACCCACTGCTGGTAGGAATAGTTTCTAGCATATTCAATGTCGTCTTTTGCACTTTGTTTGGATTCTTTGAACAATCCTCAATGAAGTGAGTAACCCCACACTCAGTGCAATAAGCGTTAATTCTAATGATTTCCGTATGTGGGCAAACATTCATCAGATGGTCACCTCCACACTTGTAACAGGGTCCTAGTGCTGGTCTTGGTCCCATTGATTCGTCCTTTGTGGATAGGATGGTCTTTGTCCTGTTAACCCTCCATGAGCTATGAACATCAAGGTTCTTGCGTCCATATTGTATCTCTCTTCATCAGAAGCACTTGTAACTGTTGGTATTCCAACATTCCCCATCATGCCCCATGGTTCTGGTTGGTTTGGTTCTTCTGGTGGGTAATACACTGTCGGAGACATGTGTGCACCCGATTCTTCATAATAGGCTTGAACAGGCACTAAGGCTTGTTCTTCCTGATTCTCTAAGGTTGGTGCATATCTAATGCCCACTGGTCTTGCTCCTGGTAAAGGTGGTTGTTGTCCCAATACCGGTTGCGGTCTTTCTATCCCCATAGGTCCAGGTACATTTCCCGTTGGGTATCGAGGTACTGGATGTATTTGAGGTGGTGCTAATTGAGCAGGAGGTGCATACTGGCGCTCCCTTACATACCCTTTGTTGTAATAACACTCCTCTGTTGGATGATTTGTCCATTTTTGTTCAATAGCACACCATTTCAGTGTTTTTGGCAATGGTTTTTGGTATGGTGCCATCCTTTTTAGAGCATCTTCTATCATTTGCTCTACATTTGGCATGGTTGTTGTTTGAACATTCTTTTTAGTGGTAGTCTCGCTCGCTACGGAGGAGGAGCTACTGGATGCAAAATCTGTATCCGCTGACACCTCTCCATAAACCGTACAGTTATCCACTAAGTACAATGCCTCTCTCGTTACTTGCTCGAAACTTGTACAAGCTTTCAAGTGCAAGTCCTTCTTGAGAGTGTCGTTCCTCAGTCCCTCAATAAAGAGAACAGATAGTCTGTCATCTTGTGGTCGTTCACGTACTGGACATCTCTCAATGTATTGTTTGAAGCGAAGTGAAGCTTCCTTCACTTTTTCGTGTTCTCTCTGTTTAAAAGCATATATTTGTGAGACCGTATTGTGCTTAATCCCTCGTTTTGAGAATTCCTCAGCAAACTCTCTTAGCAAATGGTCAATGTCATGGAATCCCCCTATGTTCATTGGTTGAAACCATGTCAATGCGTACCTTCTAGAGTAAGACCAAATCCCTCGTATTGTGTATGGAAATCTGTTATCTGCTCAGCTCTTAAGACTTGCTTAAAGAGTGACACATGTGCATACGGATCTCCTGAACCACCATACTTCTTTGGCATACACTTGGCTACTTGAGATGGTCTCATACGTCTATGATCTGCTACCAATCTCATTGCTCCTGTGTCTCGGCTAAAGCTTTCTCTAGCATCATGGACTTCATGGGTTACCCTTGTCGGTTCCCCCGCCCTGAATCTACTACTAGGAGGTAAATGTGATGGTTCCGCTTCAAACCTTGGACCTGGAGTGGTATAGGTGGGGATTGGAACTGCACTACCTCGATTCGTCTCCATTGACTCTCTGGAATGTAATGATCCCATTGGTCCGAGCTTCGAGTCCCAAGGTTGACTGAAAGAGTCAGCAACCTGAGTTCTTTGTCCTCCTGTTGTCATTGAGTTTTGCACTCCATTTGTTGGTGCTGGTCTATGTGAGCTAGAAGTAACATAATACTGATGTAGTGGTCCCCCAAAGTATGTATATCCTTCTAATTCTTTCTTGCCCATTGTTGAGTATTGCCTGCCATACTTATCGTAAGCGGCAATTTTCACTTCCGATCCCTCTGTGTAGGTAAAGACATAGAGTCTTTTTTTGTCTGTCAACTCTCCGGTGTAGGGTTCTTCACATCTATAATAGAGATCTTGCTCCCCATTATTATATTTGTACAGCCCCACATAGATGTTATCAGTGTTGATCCTTGTAGTTTCATTCTCTCTTCTTAACCTCGCATTAGGGAAGTTCATTATTGGTGCTTTCTCCTCGAGTTCTTCATCTATTTTGGCTTTGGTGCCCATCAATCCCCACTTGTCCACAATGTTAGGGTTTAGGACTACCAAGTACATGGTACCCTCGTCATCTAGATATCTATCTCCGCTATAGCTCACAGGCACTAAGTCCTTGAACTCACTAGGTCTATCTTCTATCTTTACACAATAGCGGTCCATTCCATCTTTGTAGATCTTGGCACCTTGCTCATTGTCGTACTGGTATTTTATGAACAATAGCTTCATGGTGGCGGAAGGGTTTGATGATCCTGCTGCCATATTTTCTCTGTTGTTCAGGTTCAAGTGTTCCAAGTTTTCGGTGAAAATCTCGTAAGATCTCTCCGAAGAAGTATCAGAGACACTTCCTTCAAAGATCGGCTCTAATGGTTGCACCCAACTTTGGTTTACACTTCCCTCGGTTGATATGACACTTGCTGGTTCCCCTTGTTTTGGTTGATTATTCCGGAGATTCCTGCCCGATCTCAAATTCATCAATTCCCCTAAAGGACTGTAACTTTTCCGTCTCGGCAATTTGTTTTCCCCAAGTTTTTGTGGTCAGAATTGATCCAAACTGACTGATAATTGGTCAATTGTTTAATCTTGTCAGTTGGACATCTTCTGTTTCATCAAGTGAGAATTTTGTTACTGTTATGCTGAAAAAGACATTATACGCGTATGATGTCTTTTTTCACAGATTTAGACTATTTTGGTTATGCTCACTCTCAGTGGCCCCTTTATGCTCTGTTCACTCACAAAATTCAGTTTGAACTTTGTTTGAGCAAGTTATGGCTAATTTAGGCTTTTCTTGGCAATTTTCCGCTTTTGACTTTTTTTTTGGGTCAATTGTGATCCAAATGGAATGAAACTTGAAATATAACCTCTAGACAGCTATTACAATGGATCTGTGTTAGCAAAGTATCAAAATATGTCCAAAATTAGGTCAAAGACATCATACGCGTATGATGTCTTTTTCATCAATTTGGGTCCAAACTTGATATTTATGCTTTCAACAGTGTTTGTGACAATCTTGTCAGGTCAGATTTCAAAAATAAGTAGTGGATGTGCCAAAAGACATTATACGCGTATGATGTCTTTTGTCCCAGATTTTGACTATTTTTGGTTTTAAGCCTTCTCCAATGTTTATAATTGAGTTTCAAGTATTTTTGTCAGGTTTGAATGTAAAAACAAGATCTGAATCCAAAATTTCCTATTCTTTGCGTTTCTTGGACTCCGACTTGTCTTTTTGGGTTTCTTTGAGTGTTAATGCCCTTGTTTTAAGTTGATATTAGGGTAAAACCCCCCTTCTAAACACTCTGGCAATGTCAAATTTTCAATTTTAGTCTCTGTTTAGGTCCTAAGACATCATACGCGTATGATGTCTAAAGTTGCAGATTTCCAGTTTTTCAGCACAGAACTCTTCCAATAGCTCTCTTAAGTGCTCAGCAACAATCAGTTACACAGAAAATTTTTATGAACTTTGTTTATTGCATATTTCACTACCAAAGCGACTTTTTTTCAGTGATCTAACATGCAATCAAATACATCAAGCGAATAGAACACCAATTGATAGCTCTAGATCAGGATCAAATCAGGCCCTACCTAAGCTACTTCTAATCATAAAATGGATTTTTTGCAATTGAAAATATAAAGAGATTTACTACCACACAAGGAGTAGCAAATGCTTTTTATGTCAACAACCACTTAAACACCATAAAAAACAATCTAATCTAAGCTAAACTAAAAATACTGTCAACACGGAAGACCCAGGAATACCCCACTTCCTAGTATCTCTCGAGACCTTCGGAGTCCACCACTCCTAGATCTTTTCTAACTAAAGTATACAAAGTAGTTTATACGACTCACCTCGTAGGATTAGTCTAAGGTCACCTACTTAGGGCTCTCGTCCCCGGCAGCGGCGCCAAATGTTAAGGCGGTTACGCCGCTAGCGGAAGCTAAATAGCGAGAACTCAACCAACAACAGAATTTGTCAGACGAGGACGGAGCTTGACCCGCAGGCGCATGGAAACAACTAGGTGGGTGTCAAATCACCTACTCGACCTTCTAATGACAATCACTACTAAGGAAATCAAATCTAAGTTCTAAAATACGCAAGTGACTGAAATCCGTACTACGAACGAATGCTATACGAAACAGGATCTAGAATCATTGAATCGATCTCAAACTCAAGGGGAAGTCTATACACTAGGTAAGAACAACACCCTAAAGACTTGAACTGCAAAATCAACCTATAACCACTCCGTGCGGTAAACGCGTATGAAGACAGGCCGAAAAATACAGGTGATCGAAACTTGACCCCGATGGTACTAATGTGTAGCTCTACTCGTTGTGGTTCTATAGATATGCTGCACGCTCTATTCCGACACACGAGTTGGAAGAAAACTCACACCGAAGCTCGTAGGAACTTACCACACGTAGAAGCCGATGGCGCGCACTCTTGGTATCTGTGCGTAGCTCTCACCGTTGCTAACACAATGGCGGTGTCGCTTCTCCAATGGCGGTCCCGTAGCTCGCGTAGCAAGAAGATAAGACTCTCTCTCTCTCTCTCAGACACAGTCACGGCGCTCAAAAAACTCACCTTGATTAAAATTGAATCTCCTTTAGGTTACAAAACTTTGGCTTATATACCTCAGCCTTGGAGGTGAGAACATCTCTAATTATTTACATCAACAGGTGAAATTACGTCGGGATTACAGGCTGGAAACTCAATTGAGTCCCGTTACTTAATGAATGGCTCAAATCAAAATTAATGTCGGAAAGACATTTATTACAATCAATGGTTACAAAATGATGGGTGTGAGCACAAATGTGGTTGTGATCCTCTGCTGGCTCAACAACATGGTAGCCTTCATACGTCCTTGCACTACGAGGGGCTACCTCTATGACGCACCACCGGTTTGATGTAGACTTTGTAGGATGAAATATTACCTGCCAGAGCCACATAACTTACATGAGAGCTTTCAAGCACATAACTTGTAAAAGGGGGATGTTAACTATTTACATACTTACTTGTTCACAATGCTCGGGTAGTACGAAAGTGTCTCTTAGGTCAGTCCATTTCTTAGTAGAATCCACCTCAAGAAAACCAGACTCTCCTCTACGCACAGTAGCGTTGCGACCCTCCATGATTATCTTGAACCATTGCACGTCGAACAAGTCGACAAAAAATCCTCTGTAATCGATCCTCAAAATCTCTTGCAGCGTGCCGAAGTAAGTGAGTTCCGCCACCACAGGATCTGCATTAGAGGAACGTCGTCGACTAGACTGTTCAAATTTTGCCATGATTCCACAATCTTGAGTAAAACGCTTTTTGTCGATTCGTTCCACCCTAAATGTCGACCTTTACACCATGCTGCTGTGTATGACTTATACTACAACAAACAAAGATTATGAGTGGCCGTTCAAACGTTTATAAATAAAGTCACTTGCTAGTCGTACATTGCAAACTTACCTTGGTCGCGCAACCCCGAGAGTACTCCCACTCTTCCTCAGTCACTTCGTCACCGCATTGTTGTGCGCTTTTCAATTGGTTGTGCAACCATCTTAAGCTCATGAAGGTTGGTAGGCTCTCCAGAGTTGTGCAAGTAAGCATCAGGTGGGTCGTCTCCTTTCCCCCCCCCCCCCGCATCTCCCACTATCGTCTCCAATCTCGTGCCCTTTGTCGCTCTTGCTTTGCATCCTCATATTGTGAAAATCCACTTTTGCATCACTGGATTGTGAAGCATGCAAAATCGTTGATTTTAGCCTCTAGATCTTCCGTCATCTTCTTCTCAACACCGAGATTTGCACATGCCACAATCCCAGATCTGCGCTCATCATCTATGGTTCGCCATAGCGTGTCCCGGGCTTTATCAAATCCGTCTAGCCACTCTCCAATGTACACTAGGGACTCTGATACCAACCAACCTTCTGCCATGCTACCCTCCGGACGTGCCTTTTGACGCACATATCCCTTAAGCGTTTTCATGAAAAGTTCTAAGAAGAACATCCATCTGGAATGAACTGTGCCAGCTATTTCCACCTCATCAACTATGTGAACAAGTAAAATAAACTGTAAAGTATGTGCAGCAATGATATTAAAGTCCACATTTTATGCAATGATATTAAAGTCCACTATGAACGTACCTGACACATTTTATGCCAATCGTGTGACTTCAAACCGGTAAGCTTTCCTTCTTTAGTAAAACACGTTCGGAGCGAGTGCATTACGCCAGTGGGGGTCCGCAAAGATCGAATGGTCTCTTTTACTTTGCGTTCTTGGGCTCCTGTGAAAATCCATGGTGCTTTAGGGAGTTTTATCGATCCATCAGACGCTGTTTGCGGCCAATATTGCTCAATACGATCCAAATTTCTAAGGTCAACTCTGGCTCCCAAAGTATCTTTCTTGCCGGTCAGATGGTCCCATAGTAGATTACCCACATTCTTGAATATGTGCATTGGATCGAGCAAGTGATTGATCATGAGTCGGGGCCAGTATGGTAACTCGTACCATAGAGATAGTCTCTTCATCCCTGGAGGCAATCCGTCATCGCACATCTCCTTCTGCTCTAACCATGCTTGTGCAGACATCCTTGGTGGCTCTCTTCCCAAAAAGCCGTCGCGTAACACATGATTCTCTGGAAGATACGCTTGATGACCTTCGTAGATTTGCTTCTTCAGTGAGGGTGCCCTACGTGCATTCAGTCTAGGTCCACATGTGACACATGCTCTGTATCCGCTTGTTTGAAGCCCTGCATGTATACACATGATAATAGATCAACTATGGGAAAAAACAAGATTTACAGTGTCTGAGTGAGGAGTGTCAATAGATCACCTGAGCATTCTGTTAGCGCGGGATAGTCATGCATGGTCCACATTAGAATGCCTCTGATCAAAGCATTCCGTCGTCCTGTGTGTCGGCTCATATCCACCACCTCTATGCCAATCCACAATTGTTGTAGCTCTTCCAATAGTGGACGAAGATACACATCCATATTCCCCACTTTATATCGCCCTGGCACAATCAAGCTTAGCCATAGGTGCCCCTTCTTCGTAGTCAACCACGGGGGAATGTTGTAGTTGACGATGACAACGGGCCATACACTGTAAGATGTTGATCTTTGACCAAATGGATTTACGCCATCCATAGCCAGGCCTAAGCGCAAATTTCGAGCTTCCCTGGCAAAATCCGACCATGTTCCATCTATATGTTTCCAGGCTGCGCAATCTGCAGGAATTCGTAGCACACCATCCGAAGATTTATTCTCCTCATGCCATGATGCTAGGGCGGCCATGGACTTACATTCGAAGAAATGCTTGATGCGAGGAAGCAGAGGAAAATGTCGCAAAACCTTTTGTGGAATTTTGTCCCGTGGAGATCTACTCGATATCTTTCGGAATCACATTTCGGACACTTCTCCATGTCTATGTATTCCCCTCTGAAAAGAATGCAGTCATTAGGACAAGCGTGGATAGAATTGTAATCCATCCCCAAGTTTCGCAAAATCTTTCTTGCTTCATCTCGGGAATCTGGCATCACATTGTCAGCTGGTAGTATGTGCTCTTTCAGCAATCTACACAACATAAAAAATACGATACAGTCGTGTAAAAATCTATCAGATCATTATACATTTAGAGTTTTATTAAAGTAAACTAATTGTAATAGATCACCTGAAAAGCGTTGTGACGCTAGTGTCACTCCATCCAAACTTTGCCTGCATGTTGAGAAGAACCAGGAGTGCTTTCAATCTAGACATACGTGCTCCATTATACAATGGCGTATCGGCTTCACTTTTCATATCATCATAGATAAGCCTTTCTGAATCCATGATCGTCTCGATCATTTCATCAATCTTGGGCTCAAACATTGCCTCGTTGGGAATGTGCTCTGCATGATCATCCCCCGAGCTGTCAGAGGCTCATCTTGTGGCCTCACATATGCTGCTTGACCAAAGCGCCTGCGAACACGTCTATTGGGTTGCAAGATTGCTGCTTGTTGGCCAGCGTCAGAGTCCGACGAGTTATAATTGGCAACAACTCGATCTATAATAGATGGATCGAACTCGCCAAATTCGCGAACGTGCTGCAAAGAAAACACGTCTTGTCCGTCGCACAGCATGCTTGCATTGATTACAAGGACATAAGACCCTCGTTGAGAGATAGGTGTTTCGGTTGGACGGTCCCACATCCTCGTCACTACTCATAATGAGGATAAAAATCTTATAACCTGGACAACTAATTTAATATTCTATTGGCATTCTTTGTCTTATCTCTCTCTCTCTCTCTCTCTCTCTCTCTCTCTCTCTCTCTCTCTCTCTCTCTCTCTCTCTCTCTCTCTTACCTCTCATTCTCTAGTCATGTCCAATCCCCGCACACCTCGGTCTAGAGGTGCACGGAGATCAGAACCACCGGGTTATAATCTCGTCTTTATTGGTCAATACCTATATTTGTGGGTACAAGAAATCTACAAACCCACGTCTACATGATACTGCATGTAGTGGACAAAACCCCTTTGCCTCTTCTCTAGCTGTAGCACTTCACAGCATCTTAACATCTTTTCACAGTATATCTTTTCACTGTTCGTCTAACTCTAAACCCTAAACCGTAAGTAATTCTTGCGTGGACTCGATCTAACGTAAATAAGCGTAAATCTAAATAAACATAAATCTAACTAAAAATAAACCTAAATCTAATTTAATGTAAGTCTACATCTAACCTAATCTTTAACGTCTTTTGGGATAGTTTCCTACGACGTTAAAACTCTCTTCTTCTTGTGTGTGTGTGTGTGTGTGTGTGTGTGTGTGTGTGTGTGTGGGTAAACCTAAATAAACCTAAGTCTAATCTAATATAACATAAATCTAAATCTAACGTAAATTATGTTATATTAAAAACAAAGAACTAAACTAACAGGGATTATAAGAACCTTAAAACTGATTTAACACATAATTTTTCACATAACTCGGCAAGAGTTGGCATTCTCATCACTAAAGATGTGAGAGTTAACTTTCGGCGGTGACGCTGCCTCATCTCCATCCACATCTGACGACAGCAATTGGCCCTTTAGACCGTTCTTGCTCTTGTTACTAACTTTGAAGTTGTTGTTGAATGACTAGAGGTTGTGTAGATGGTCATTGTGTCGGGGATGTAGTGACTCTTGCCGCCCTGAAGATCCACCTTCTTCCCTATCTTCTGAAGACATTTCACCAGTACTTTTGGATCGACGGAGCCCACCATGAGTGAAGGCAGCAATACCCTATATTCCATTGAGGGCTTTCTTCACCCGCTTCATGCAGGCATCGCAATCTATGGAGACCTAAATCTAATCTAATATAATGTAAATAAACGTAAATCTAATCTAATTTAACTTAAATAAACCTAAATCTAATTTAACGTAAGTCTACATCTAACCTAATCTTTAACGTCTTTTAAGATAGTTTCCTACGACGTTATAACTCTCTTCTTCTTGTGTGTGTGCACGTGTGTGGATGTGTGTGCCAATAAAAAGAGATAAATGGTATAACCTTTCTATCACCCATGCCAAGTATGATAGATTGATTATGCCATTTCCCTCTTGAATAATAGGTCTTGAGTTCAACTCCTCGTCAGCTAGATCTTTAGGTCTTTTAACTTTAATTAGTTTCCTATGACGTTAAATTAGTTTCTCTCTCTTTCTCTCTCAATGTGTGTGCGTTTTTTTGGATCGTATGCATGTTTTCTCTCTCTTTTCCTCTCTCAATGTGTGCGTTTTTTGTTTATGCATGTTCTCTCTCTCTTTTCCTCTCTCAATGCGTGCGTTTTTTGTGTATGCATGCTCTCTCTCTCTTTTCCTCTCTCAATGTGTGTGTGCATTCTTTGTTTATGTATGTGTGTGTGCGTTTTTGTTTATGTTTGTACTCTCTCTCTCTCTCTCTCTCTCTCTCTCTCTCAAAAACACTATGTGTGTGTGTATGTGTGTGTGTGTGTGTGTGTGAGAGAGAGAGAGAGAGAAAGAGGGGAAGGGAACATGAGAATGAGGAGAGGGAAGGAGCATACCTGGCTCTCCTTCCTCTCCTCGTGTGTGTGTGTGTGTGTGTGTGTGTGTGTGGAGAAGAAAAAGAGAGAGAGAGAGAGAGAGAGAGAGAGAGAGAGAGGGAGAGCGTTACCTGCTCCTTGCTTGAGCGCACCGAAAAACTCAGATCTGACATCTGAGTTTTTGGGCGCGCTCGGTTATTTTTTTAGCCCAGCCGGCGTCGCTATGAGCGTCGCAAATTTCTTTGTAAATTTGCGACGCTCATAGCGACGCCGGGAATTATTTTTTTTAGCGTCGCTGTGTGAGCGTCGCTAATATGAATAACCTCTTGTAGTGACAGGTGTAATATCCTCATTCATTTCAGCATGTGCAATTTTTACAACAGGCACACTCTCTTTTACCTTTCTCCTAGTGATAACTGCCTTTGTTAAATCCCTCCTAACTTGTGGGCATAATGCAAGAAACTGAGGCCATCAGATATCAGGACCCTTACCTCTCATGTCTTCCAACAAGTTGTATGGAGCCATACCATGTCCAAGAGGAAAGTATTGGAGATTGATACGACGTCGAGTCCTCTTAGCTTCCTTGGTCTCCTTTGCCTTCTTGCCTCGTCCATGGTCACTCTGTGATGTGACACCTGCTTTCTCCTTCCCTTTTTCACGGACACGCTTAATGCCATTTGCTTCCATGTCAACCTCTTTTGAATTTGTCACCTCTACCACATGCACATTTGGGTCTGGCAAAGGTGGAACTCCTTCCACTCCTTGTGGAGGTGGTCTTGGTCCATTTGGTCTTTGTAGAAGCCTTGGTTGTTGACCAGTTCCTTCACCTGCATTTATCATTGGGTAATTCAAGTTAGGTCTCCCTGGCTCCCCACGGGGCCAAGGACAATTATACATCCCATGTCCAGACTCTCCGCAATTCCAACATTGCAAGACTCTCCTAGGTCGTGGATCTCGCTCTTCAGACTTCTTTTCTTGTCCTTTTGGACCTACAGCTTGTGCAAGGTGAATTGACAGGCTACTTAAAGATTCATTTAACTTCTCTATTACTTCATCTGTTACCTCAGGAAGCTCCCTAGATGTTGATGCTTGTGACTTACCTTTGGGTCTAAGACCTTCTATTGGAACCTCTCCCCTTAGGCACTTGAGTTTCCTATATTTCTCAGCAGCCCTAGTTTTAGCTGCATCAAAGGTAGCAGTTGTACCCACCTCAACTTTTATCTTAAGGTCAGGAAAGAGTCTGGCTATGAACCTCTCCTTCTTTAGGAACTCTGCACCATCACCAGGGTTAGCAACATTTCTCACCCAGTCCAAAGACGTAGAAACTCTTGCTTGTACAAGTAGTAGTCATCTAGGTCTTTTTGCGTATGAGAAACAATGTCTTGCCATAGTTTTTGAGTGTTTTGGGGATCAAAGAAGTATCTCTTGAAATGATTCACAACTTCCGTGTAATTCTCTTTAACTTCCTCAGGAAACTAGTCAAACCAAGTGCTAGCATCTTTCCTAAGGACCACTTCAAACATCTCTACGCATTCTTGATCAGTTACTATCCTCTTGATATGACAAGAAATCTTGAAATTTGCTAAAAATAATTCTGCATCCTCTCCAGGCTCTCCAAAGAAAAGAGGATATCTAAACATTTGGCGTTGGCTCTCCATTGAATTAGTTTCAAAGTGACAACACGTTTTTGTTTTTCTTTCTTAAAAATATTTACACAATAATGTTTTCTAAATTGAAATCTATCTTACAACAAAATAAAAATATTCACATCAAATGACCTATGATAATCAATAAGAGGCAGGATGATAGGGTTTGGTGACGCGAGAATTTCTCCTACTCTTTGGGCACCAAACATGAACACGATACGTTGTTGAAAATGGATTTTTCTACTAATTGCAATGTTTATTCTAATGTGTGGAGTGAAATGGAAGACAAAAACCTCTATTCCTGGGCCATTATCCATTGTCTATGCATGACCTAATGCTTAAATATATATATATATATATATATAGACATCCAAACTAAGGTCGTATCTAATGAGAGGTAAAATAAAAGGATTTACTGAAGCATTTATCTTGGCCAACCTAAGAGGGCCCAAAATTCTACGAATTACTCGCTGAAATTGCAACTTAGTACTAACAATTATGTGTACCTTTTGCCTTGCAATAGGAATGAAAGGATCATACAAACTTTTGTGATTCATGCAAACTACTTGACTATGCTAAAGGTTGATCCTACACAAAAATACACAAGCCATCCTCCGTGGGGGCACCAATTTGAGGCGGTCCGGGGCAGCAACAAGAAGAGTGGCCTCTAAGCACTTTTCTAGGCTCCCGTGCTGCTCAAGTTGGTTGGGGTTGGAAAAAACAGCAAACACACACACAAACCCGCAACCTAACCCTACACAAATTTGGGGCACCACTTAGTTTTGGATGCGAACTAGGACGCGTAAAGAGAGAGAGAGAGAGAGAGAGAGAGAGAGAGAGAGAGAGAGAGAGAGAGAGAGAGAGAGAGAGAGAGAGAGAGATAGTGCTTGGGCTGCTTTGAAATGTTCAGCAGTGATCAAGTAAACATAATTATATATGTAAGAGAAAGAGGGAAGGGGGAGGGGGTGATTGTTGCACTAATACCTTCTTACAAATCTGTCATTAGCAATGAAAGTGAGATTAGTATTTGTTCAACATACCTTGAGTAAATTACACCACAACACATCACAAGAAAATCCACCCCAATCACTGTCTTAAAGCCAAGGGAGTCCTCTCCACCCTGTCGCCCTCTTACAGTATGTGGGATTTATGGCTAAATTGATAACAACACCCAGAGACAAGCTATCAACAACTTTTAAAAAAAAAAAAAACCAAGACACTTACACATCATTGTTGTCCATTACTTCACGTTGGAAGAGAGACAAAGTATCCAAGCTTACTCCAAACCCACCTTCCTTGATTCAGCAAATGTTGGGCTTACACTAGTAGGAGAAATGATAGATTTCCTACTCTCAATTGAATGATCACTCTCTCTTACAATGGCATAGAGTTCCCTTGCTAATCACCCCTAATACAACACATGCATATGCATAAGACAATGAGCTTCCACTCAAGAGCTCTTTCTAGAGAGGTTGAGATTGGCTTCTCAAGCTATAGCATAGTGCTCTTGCTTATGGCTTCCCCCTTTTTGTGCTAGCTACACCCTCCTTTTATAGCAATTTTGAGGGCTAGGGTTACTCCTCTAACCATGGTTGGGTTAGATTGTCAACACTTATCTAATTTTTTTGCTTGGAATTATCAAGAAGTTGGTGGGGATAGATGAAGAAGAGAGAGAGAGAGGAGAGAAGTGGAGGTGATAGGACTTTTCATAGTAGGTTAGTGTTAGTAAATTAGTAGAGTTAGTATTTTTATTGATTTACAAATGGAATTGGATATTTACAATGGGAGTATCCATGCATGATACAAATAAAGAAGAAAAAACTCTTAATAGGTAAGAAAATATGGATTTCTTACAATGTTGATGCTCCAAGTGTCCTGAGTAGAGTCAATTTTGACGCTTGTTGACGGTACGTTTTTTCTCCACTCTTGACCTTCCTTGGGAACCAAGATAAGTGAACATGAGTAATCAATCACCATGATGCTGTCTTTCAAGAGAAGAGGCTGAATTTTGTGGTTTTTTTGATAGATATGGGTAATATGTTGGGGTATAGGCGCCTATGCCTTGCCCGGCCGCCCAGAGTCTGGGCGCCCACTGACTTACATACCCTATACCATTTGATAAGTCATAACTTGAGGAGGTTGGGCTGATTGTAGATCCTTTTCGTAGCCTTCCAACCATTCCCTAGCATCTCCCTTCAAACAGAAGTAGAAGATTCGTAGCACCAACCCTAGGTCTTGCTTGTCAGCAAGAAGGCAAGCAAACTCCATTCTCTCAATGAAAGCTTTGGAACTTTCATTTGATTTACCACTAAACTCCGGAAAATTAAACGCCATGTCTTAAAAACTTGTAAACTGAAGGTAACTTGAAGCGATTCCTCGGTGGCGGGCACCAAAACACTGTTGGGAAACAAGCAAACTGGAACACCTCTATAGTGATGTCACCCAAGAGCATTGAAAGAGAACTACAAGACACCAAAAGATTTTCAAAATCCTTTTGAAACGCCACAAGTCCAATAGGAGTAGACCCTTGGGAATCTACTAGCCGTCGCCCACCCAAGAGACTATGTCACATAGGAGCAAAACCCTGCCAAAGCACGGATTTAAAGCACACGCCGACCAATGCATATGAAGACAAGAGCCTCTCCTTACAAAATCAAACATCACAAACCCACAACTTCAACATCAATTCCACAATTCATAGATACATGCCCTCCGAATCTGTCTACACACAATTTGCTACTAGGTTGCCATAGCCATAACCCTGCGGAGAACTAGTCGTAACCTGATGAGCACAACTCCAATTGGGGCACTTTAAAGCTTGAGATAAATCTTGAAAAATGACTGGCGAGAAATCTGAAGATGACTAAAATTGATTCCATACGCCCCCATGAGAAAAATTGACGCGAACAGAGAGCTGTCCGAGCACGACTACACGTAGAGAAGGCTAGTCGGGGCCAAAAACTGCATCCAAGAGCACCAAGGAGACAGAACGAGCTAAAACCTGCAAATTTCTGATCTTTTGATGAACTTTTTTTAGTTTGTACATTAGTTTAAGTTATATACAAGGCTCACTTCAAAAAACTCACTCACGGGCACTTACAGTAGCCCTGACAGCTGTCACTAGACTAGCGACTTGCAGTGCATGTACATGTTCTTGCTAAAGCAAGCTAAAAAACCCACAAAAATAAATCCCACACACCCTTTTGACATCGGGCGTCATGTCCATATGTACAAATTTACAAAAAACGGGGTGTCAGAAATGCGCCCAACAACGTTTTTGGAAAAGCCCCACACCAACATGCTTTCTCACCATTTTCTCCTAAATGCCTTACAAGTCTTTACAATGTCCTAAAAATAGTGGCAAGGTCTTTTTCACAGGTGCCTCATGTAGGGCTATTGGTATTGCACATGTGCTCACGTACGTATCTTTACTATGTCCTCTTCTAAGTTCTTCGCTTGTCCTTGTATTACCCATGAGTTATGATTTAGATTTCTTTGATTAACATGGAGTTATTTGAGGTAGTGGAGCATAAATTTATCATCTTCACAGTTGTCATGAGTTTTGTGTTTGTTACCATGTATAGTGGTAGTGATGTGTGTGAACACACTAGGACCGCCGTGGCATTTTTTCCCTCTTTAGGAGGTTTCTCCCCCCGTGCATTGTATTTACGCCCCTCACTCTAGGGCTATCCATCTTTCCTTTTCACACTAAGCAACACACTCTCTATTGTGTGTCTTGAGCTTCCTTCATCTTCTCCAAGCTGTGTGCGTTTCTCTGCAACCCTAATTCCAACAATTGGTGTCATAACAGGTGTCGTCCTCCCGGGCTTAGTTGGCAGCAGCACCAGCACACGCCTGCTCACTTTCTCTGATTTCAGTGAGATTTGGCAAGAATTCACAGGTCGACAATTTTTTTTTATTCGGGCTCATTTCGGCCTCCGTTTCCACTACAGCCAGGTCTGCGTAGGCAATTTCGTCATTTTGTGCCGATTTTTTGTCAGTGCCAAATTCTTCATAACAGGTCCCAAAAAACTTCTATTGTTGGTTGTTCTATATAGCACGTGCTAGTCTCACTTAGTTTCTCCTCATTTCGGGCAGTTTTCACATTAGGTGCAGGCATTTTCCACGGCTGACAACAACACAGATGTGAGGACAAGTTGGATGGCCCGGACAATTACCCTGTATGGCCTTACATGATGCAACATGTTCTTGTGTCAAAGGGTGTCTGGAATATTGTGCAGGGCATTGATGTACGTCCTGGTTCTGAGGATGTAGGCGATGTTGAGGATGTTGCTGGTCTTGCTGCAAGAATTACTGATATTAGAGTTGTTTTCCCTACAGTAGAACAAGCTCGTTGGGATGTAAAGGATGCGCAGGCTCATGCATTGATTCTATTGTCTGTGAAGCACACCATTACTCCTCACATTCATTCAATGAAATCTACAAAACAATCTTGGGATATTGTGGCTGGTCTTTATGCAAGCCGCAATGAGGCAAAAATAGCTTTGCAGCGTAAAGAGATGGAATCAAAGATTATGTATGAGGAAGATGATATAGAAATTTCCTTTCTGGTGTCAAGGATATCAATGAGAAACTTATTTCTGCAGGTGAAGTCGTTTCAGGCAGTTCCCTTGTGCAGAATGTTCTTGATGCCTTACCAGATTCTTACCTGGATTTTGCTAGTACTTGGAGACTTATGACCGAAGGAAATCCTGAGGTTGTCGAGTTTGATGCATTATGCACATTGCTGTTGCAAGAGTCACTTTCTAGAAAAAACAGGACTAGGCAGCGTGCAGTTGAACAGGGTTTTATTGCTTCTTAAAAGAAAGGGTGGTAACAGCAATGCACTCACTTCTTATGATTCTCCTGCGAGTGGAAAAACTTCTGTTCTTAATGCTTCTGCTGGCAGCAATTCATTGGAAAATTCTGGTGATAAGGGAAAAAAGAAGATGCGTTGCCATCATTGTAAAGCTAATGATGACTTGATCAAGCAGTTTCCTAAGTTGAAGGCTAAAGAGGCTAAGAAGAAAGAGGGTGGTTCCACTGCAAATACTGGTTCCACTACAAATGCAGCCATTGTTGAGTCTTCAGTGAAAGGAGATTGTGATGTTGATGTTGATGTAGAATGGGCTTTTAGTGCAGAGTGCACTTACAATCTTGTTATCCATGATGCATGCATGTCAGTTGTTGCTGGAGATTCCCATGTGTGGTATTTCGATAGTGGTGCTACAAAGCACATTACCTCACATCATGAATTGTTCACCTCTCTCAAGTCTGTCCCTCATGGGAATTCAGTCACTTGTGTCAACAATGCCTCTTATCCGGTTCAAGAGGTTGGAAAGATTGTGCTTACTGCTGCAAATGGAAGTTCTTTCACACTTGTTGATGCACTTTATGTACCTGGGATCAAAAAGAATCTTTTGTCTGTATCTGCACTTGCTAGACTTAGACTTGTAGTCAAATTTGTGGATGACAGATGTACAATTCATGATTTCAATTTTGGTGATGAAATTGTTGTATCTAGCCTTTTGTGATGTGGGCTGTATAAGCTCACTTTGTATGACAAGTGTGGATAAAATTTTGCACATGCAGTTGCAGATTCAAGGGCTATTTCAGATGCAAAATTGTGGCCTGTACGTTTTGGGCATATGAAATCTGCCAGTTTGATGCGTTTGCAGAAATGTGATATGGTTGCTTCTTTGCCACCTATTGAAGGACATGTCAAACATGTTTGTGAAGGCTGTATTTTGGGTAAGATGCAACGTTCGAAGTTTCCAGAGGATGGTTCAATTAGGGCCACATGCAGGTTGCAACTTGTACATAGTGATGTTTGTGGGCCCATGCAAACTCCGTCCTTGGGAATTGCCTTTACTTCATGACGTTCATTGATGATTACTCCAGGCATGCATGGGTATTTCCGCTTAAACCAAAGTCCGAAGCTTTTATGTACTTCAAACAATTTCTATCTATGGTTGAAAATGTCTCGAAATGTACTATGGGCACCCTCCTTTCCGATCGAGGGGGGGAGTATATGTCTCATGAATTTGATGCATTTCTGGTTAGTCGAGGGATAAAAAACCAATGTACAATGCCTTATATGCCTCAACAAAATGGTGTAGCTGAGAGGAAAAATAGGTCACTTATGAAAATGGCACGATGTACGGTTAAAAGTCAAGCTTTGCCACATTCTTTTTGGCTTGAGGCCATAATGTGTGCCAGTTATGTACTTAACACGTTGTGAGCGGGATGAAAACACACAGAACACCTCTATAACGACCCGACACACACTCCTGAAATGATACACACACACACTATGGGGCACCACTCGGCTTACACAACACACCTGGCCGAGACAGGGAACACACCTCTGGAGTGAGAGGAGAGAGACTATCCACTTGCCCACTCCACACAGACACACACACACACACACATCCAAAAAAATCAGCTCAAAAGAGGAGCATTTATGATGTTTAGATACAATTGAGCTTGGGCCAACACCAATGGGGCAAATAGCTCACACAATATGGGTAAAAGATACCAGATACAATCACAAATTGGAGCAGAAGCTTCGCTCCATAGGAGAAACTTACACAGCTAAAAAAACAGAAAAATAGTGAAAAATTTGGCAAAATGGACAGCACCATCGTGTCCGGAACGGCCCAAAACCCCAGTCTACAATGTCAAAGTGCTCAAATCTGACATCTGATGAGCAGTTTACGCTCAAAACAGGCTCCAAAAACCCCAAAAACACAGCTGCGGATGTTCCTCCTCTCTTCTACAGGTTTTTTCTGGTCTTCTCTCTGTTTTTTCAGTTCCCACACTTAGCTTTATTAGTTGGGAACCCGTGGCCTTTTAAATGACCTCAAACGGACCCCGAACAGGCCAAAAACTGACCTCGCAGTGCATAGTTGTCACCTTTTTGCATCATCCGCACACCTGGCGCTCAGTTTTTCCAAATAATTCATCCCGCAACCACGTGAAGTGGCCCCAAAAATGGTCCTCATGATGATCTTTCTGCATAAGTATCACAAGAAAACACCCACGTCGTGTCCATACTTCTCTGCGTGCAAGTATTGACCCCATTCGCCCTCCTGACTTTGAAATTGGGCAATCCTTTATTTGATACACCATGCATGTATATGTACATATGCGCAATCTCTTGCTCCAAAAAACTCCTGACAACGTGTCCTACAAAAGCTTTGCAGTCTATTATTCCATATTGTAGAAAAAACACACCGGTACTGATAATAGTGAAAATCGCTGCACTATGTACACCCTGTCCTACCTGTACACACGTGGGCCCCACGTAACCACCTTGCTATGGAAATTGGGAAATCATTTATTTGATGCACCATGCATGTATATGTACATATGCGCAATCCCTTGCTCCAAAAAACTCCTGACATAATTTGCCCATCCCCTAGCCTGCTAGATCATTCATGATCAGCAGCAGCAAAGAGAGATATGAGACTCGCCGCATCACAGGTCTCCTCATCCCTCACCAACACTGCTTGATCCACAGACAGCTCATCTTGCTCCACCATCATCAATCTAGCATGATACATTTTAAGACGCAATCCATTTACCCTTGACTTATGTAGAACACCATCCAGGTTAGCCAGCTGATATGTGCCATTTGGAAAACACTCCACTACCTTAAAAGGGCCTTCCCACTTAATTTGAAACTTCTTTTGGAGGGTGTTGTCCAGCTTACTGTTGTAGCGCAAAACCAAGTCACGTTTCTTGATACCCTTACTTTTGACCTTTTCATTTATCTTTGCCAAAGCCTTATCCTGCATCTGCCCATAATGCTCCAATGCACTCATCCTATCCAACTGGACCTCTTGTAACTACAAGATCCTCTCTTTGAATGCATCACTAGGCGGCCCAAGCAACTTCTCTAACATCTTGACCGCAGGCAACTCTACCTCCACAAGCAATAGTGCTTCCTTTCCATACACCAAATGAAATGGAGTAAACCCTGTGCCTGTCTTCACCGAAGTACGGTAAGCCCATAATGCACTAGGAAATTCCAAATACCAATTCTTTCCTTGGTGCTCTGTCACTTTAGAAAGAATTTGTACCAACTCACCATTGAATCTTTCATTTAAGCCATTACACTGCGGGTAATAAGGAGTGGTATGCTGGTGCCTAATCTTCATCTTTGTGCATAAGAAGTCTAGCAGTTTAGCTCTAAATCCTGGCCCCTTATCTGAAAGTAGCTCTAATGGCACCCCAAACTTGCGACATATTTCATCATACAAAAATTTTGCCACATCCTTTGCAGTGATTTGTTTTACTGCTATAGCCTCTGCCCATCTAGAGAGATAGTCCACTGCCGTCAAGATATAGCTTTTTCCCCTGCTTGTGATAGGTAACGGGCCTATTGCATCAATCCCCCACTTTTCAAACACATCAAATGCCATAATGGTTTTTCGTTGCTCTGGCTTCAACGCTCTCTTCCCAAATTCTTGACACCTATTGCAAGACCTACACCAATGGTGAACATCCTTGTGAAAACTAGGCCATACATACCCCTCTTGCAAAATCTTATGCAAGGTGATCTTTAGAGAAAAATGGCTACCACATGCGCCTTCATGATTCTCTTCCAATACTCTATAAAGCTCCTCTCGCCAAGGTACACGTCTCAACACGAGATCAGCCCCTTTCATGTATAAGACATCACCAATCAATTTGTACCTGTATGCTCTACGCACAAAGACATACTTCTTAGACTTCTGAATCTCCTTTGGAATGATTCCTGTTAGCAAAAACTCCTGTTCTTGAGCCAAACTTTCCCGGCCATGATAAAGAGGTAAAGTGGTCCTCAACACAAATAGCTCCCCAATCATGCCTTGAGCTGCTTCATGTGCCTCTCCATTTAGAGCACGTTCAAT
The DNA here is from genome assembly GCF_014529385.1 of Adiantum capillus-veneris. Classification (NCBI taxonomy): domain Eukaryota; kingdom Viridiplantae; phylum Streptophyta; class Polypodiopsida; order Polypodiales; family Pteridaceae; genus Adiantum; species Adiantum capillus-veneris. Next base: position 104,439,741 of record NC_140953.1, read on the forward strand.
GTGTCTGATGATCCATGCTTTGAACTTTTTTAACAGGCCTTTAATTCTGAAGCACATTTCGTTCAATGAGGTGTTCTTGCTCTTCCACACACCCAGCACTTGCTTCACCACTAACAAGGCATCACCTTTTATGCTCAACATTCGAACCCCATGCTTCAAACAAATGTGTAATCCGGCTTCCAGAGTAGCATATTCAGCCTCATTGTTACTATGAGCATCCAATTTGAACCCTCTCTTGCATACTAGCTTCCCCTCTGGATCATAAAGTGCTATACCCCCTGAAGCTGCATCATGGCTCTTTCTGTATGAACCATCAAAGAACAACAGATGTGCATTGCTAATCTGTGGCACTTATTCAACTACCTTTCTCACCACCTCTTCCTTAACAATAAGGGGATTCTCCTTGTAGGTCAACAAATCAGCTAGGGTAGCCCTTGTACTATCTTCCACTTGAAAAGAGAAGTCAAACTCTTGCAGCTCAATTACCCATTTCTTCACCACATTTGACATGTTAGTACCATTAATTAACTGTGGCAAAAAGGCATAACTCATCAAGAAAACAAAATGCCGTGGTAGCAAGTAATGACGAAATCGTCGACAAGCAAATATTACACTGGCCATCACTAGCTCTACTTCCAAGAACTTTCTCTCCGCTACCAACTTCACTCGGCTTGCACAATACAATGGCCTCATATAATGGCTACCCTTCCCCTTTTGCAGTAGCATGGCTCCAATGGCATCATCCCCTACTGATGGATTTACATAAAACACTTTCTCCCAATGAGGAGCCTGCATGGCTGACAACCCCCCTAACACCTCTTTCACCTCTTGAAACACTTCTTCACAGTTGTCATCCCATTGCAATGGATCATGCTTTGCCACTTGTTGTAATGGATAAAGAATCCGAGAAGACAATGGAATAAACCTTGCCATGTACTTCACTTTGTGTATAAAGGTTGCCAATTGCTTCGTACTCGTAGGTGATGGAAGAAGAATAATAGAATTAACCTTGTCTGGATCAGCCTAAATTCCATTTTCTGACACCATATGGCCCAATAACTTCACCCTTGGCTGTGCTAGATGACATTTCTTTGGATTTAGTTGTCCTCCACATTCATCATATCAAGCCAATACCATCTGTAGCTTCTCATGGTGTTCAGCCCTAGTGCTATAAACACAGAAGTCATCCATAAAAGCTTTAACACAACTACCAATGAATGGTTCCAACACCCAATTTGCTCTCTCTTGATAGAAGGAAGGTCCATTTGACAACCCAAATGGCAATACTGTGTAGCAAAAGCAGCCCCATGGCGTAACAAAAGTGGTCTTTGTGCGGTCTTTAAGAGCAATCTTCAATTGAAAATAGCCTGAAAAACCATCACACACACTATACCTCTCATAACCTGCCACTGAATCCAATATCTGATCGATGAATGGAAGAGGATATGGGTTCTTCTTAGTGGCTGCGTTTAAGGGTTTAAAATATACACAAATTCTCCACTTCCCATCCTTCTTTGGACTGACTACAACTGGACTCACCCATTCTGTGGTCTCCACAGGGACTATGAACCCTGCCTTCAACAACTTGTCCACCTCTTCTCGCAAGGCTTCCATTTTCTCTTGACCCATCCTTCTTAGCATTTTCCGCACTGGCTTAGCACCTTCTTTCAACTCTATATGCATCTCTTCGCCCTTGAACCCTCTGATCTCTTCATATGAAGTAATGAACAAATCAGGAAAACTAGCCAGCATGTGCAAATATATATCCTTCTCCATAGCTGAGAGGTCTCCACTGATCATTTGTGTCATCAATTCCTGCTTCTTTGACAACTCAACCTTGGTTTGCATCAGCCCTTCAATCACTTCATAAGGCCCTTCACTTTCATCTTCAACCTCATTCGCAAATGCAACTAAACCAAACTCCTGGATTTCTTTGTCCATCAAAAGAAATGCAACATCAGCATCCTCATCACTGCTGGTAGTGCTATCACTGTCCTCATCTGTCACTGTGGAAGAGTCTTCATCACTAGACTCATCCTCATCTTCATAAAGCTCCTCTAATCGTTTCCTTGTGTCCATATTATAAAGCTTCTTGGTACATGTCTTTCCATAGAGGCTAATCGTACCATGTCGCCAATCTTGAACAGCTCCCACTGCACGTAACCATGGTCTACCCAGTATAATAGGATATGCTCCCAACCTTGCTGGCATCACATGAAAATCAACCACTGCCTTTGCAGCATATGCCTCCACTTCTAAGCTCTTTACAACACCCAAGCATTTTACTTTTTGATGGTTTGCCAATCTAATCCGGAAACCTGACACCCCAGCCACTATGAGACCCATCTTCTCAACGCATGAGTGTGTTATGACGCATATTTGGGCTCCGCCATCCACATAACCTTGTCTCAAATTTTTCCTTTTATGCCACACATCTACTATTGGACAAATGTCTGGTAGCTCATCCATTGCCAACACCTTTACTGAACCTCTCTCTGGCTCTTTCTCCATTGGGGTAACCATCCTCTTCCACTGTTGCTTTAGCTTAGGCACCATCTCTATAAGCTGCCCAAAAGTAACATCTGCCTTCCTGCTCGTCAGATCCTCCTTCAAGTCATAGCTTAATTGCCCATCCCCTAGTGGAAAATATGAAACATGAAACTTTCAACGAGCTCTCCTTTTTCTCTTGGCCTTGACATCCTCGCCTTCATGGCTCTTTCCTTTCTTCTGACTAGGACCTGGGGCACTTCTTCCTTCCTTATCCTCTGTGGTCCTCTTCCCAATAGGCATCACTAATGTATCCTCTAGCTTTGATGCCTTCTCCAAGGTGACTACACTTAGCACTTTTGTCTTTCCCTTTTCCTCTTGGGTTAATCCACTGGTTCCTTCATCTCCCTTGATCTCAATGCCATAATCATTTGACCTAGTTAACACCTGTCTTGGCAATGGATACATGTCTCCCCCCATCCTTGGTGGCTTATCACATTGTGGGCTGATGTGACCCAACTCTCCACAACTGTAACATGTGGGCGTCTGCCTCCAAAACCTACCATTGCTTTGTCCAACACCATTCCTAGGCCTTTCTTCACCTCCTAGCTGATTTGCATACCTCCCTTGACCTCGATTATTTCCCACTTGACCTAGCATGTTTAGGCTGAGATTCTTCATTAAATCTACCACTTGCCTCATGTCTTGCCTTAGCCCATCATCTTGCACCAATGTAGTGACCACTGCTGGCATAACCTGAGTAGTAACAGGAACCATTGGTTCATGATGAACCCCTGACATGCAACCTTGTAAAGACTCCATAGGCTGAAATTCAGACCTCATGGGCAAAGACTCCACCCCTAACTAGCTCATTTTCCTCAACTTCCACTCTTTGTTCCTTGCTATCTCTAGTGCATCTTCATATGTCCTAGGCTTCTTTAGCTCCACTCTCCAACGTATATTCTCCCAAAGGCCAGCCAAGAACCTATCCTTCTTCATCATGTCAGGCGGGGGTATCTGTGGTGCTAAGGCCTTGCACATCCGCTCCCATGCCAATGAGAACTTACGTATGTACGCATCTACTGGCTCACCTTCCTTTTGCACCAAACCTTGTACTTCTTGCCACACCTTGTCAGGATCTTCTATCTTCACAAACTCCACTTCCAACCCATGCCTTAGATTGTCCCAACTCAATCTTACAGGAGGATCCGCTGCACGCAACTCCTCTTCAAATGTTTTGGACCAGACTCGTGCATCACTCTTCAAACAAATTTGGAGAAGATGTAACATCTGCGCAGGGTCATGAATCTGGTTGCTAATGCAGGCAACCTCCATATTTTCCAAAAAATCTTCCACATCTTCATCACTTCTTCCATGAAACTCCGGATAAGAGAAAGCCATGGCTACCCAAGTTACAATGCTTTGAGAACCCCTTTGAGCAGACGTACAAGAACCCAAGACTTTTCACTGACTCAACCTCTAGAAACTTCAATGGAGCTCAACTTTAGATAAGGACAAACACATGCACATCAAATGAGTTTTCATAGTTGATCATCGGAATTACAACAGGCAAAGGACATTCCAAGATCTCTCGTAATCTTCTTGGCCCGAACATAAAGAATATGCGTTGTTGGAAAGAAATCTTCCTAGACACATGAACATTTATTTGGATTCTCTGAGTTAAATGAAAAGGAGTGAATTGAGGACCATTTTGATCATCCATTAAAGTCAACCATGCATCTCCCAAGAAGGCACACCTGACTTAACCTCTGATTTTGCCAAAATTTCAGCAGCATAACAGCATAAATGGCTCAAAAAACCAAGAAACCAGCCATCATAACTTGGAAAAATTTTGACAGAGTTTCCCCAGAAGTAGAGCAGTAGGAACCCAAAATATAGACTGTATATGTATGCATAAACTGTCAACAATAGAACCCGAGCATCAAGTAGGACTCACTAGTACATAGCCTATGGCGAGGTCACAAAAAGGGTGCTCCAGCTACCTGTATCACCGAAAGGATCTCCACATTTGAGAATCCCCTAGCTCAATAAAAACCTCACGGTATCGACCCTCACACGAAGGCTAATGCAAATCGCGTATAGTCAAGTCTCATAAATGACTATCTTCCAGACCAAGTCTCAGAAATGGCTAGGATTGCCAAATAAAATCATATATGGCTCCACAAAGGCGTACCATGGCAGTTTCCACAAGTAACGTACAATCCAACAGAAAATGCGCTCAAACAAGTGCTAAGTAATGCATACCCACAACAACTGCAAGTGACACCAATGCTAGTATATCACTGTACTCCAGCTACCTGTACCTGTGTGAATCACCTGTACCTGTACCTGTCCCTGTAACCTGTAACCTGTAACCTGTAATCCTGAATCTCGAAGCTTGAAGCTCGAAGTAGAAGGTACTCGAAGAAGATCCTCCGTGGGGGCGCCAAAAGAATGTGAGCGGGATGAAAACACACAGAACGCCTCTATAACGACCTGACACACACTCTTGGAATGATACACACACACACACACACTATGGGGCACCACTCGGCTTACACAAAACACCTGGCCGAGACAGGGAACACACCTCTGGAGTGAGAGGAGAGAGACTATCCACTTGCCCACTCCACACACACACACACACACACACACACATCCAAAAAAATCAGCTCAAAAGAGGAGCATTTATGATGTTTAGATACAATTGAGCTTGGGCCAACACCAATGGGGCAAATAGCTCACACAATATGGGTAAAAGATACCAGATACAATCACAAATTGGAGCAGAAGCTTCGCTCCATAGGAGAAACTTACACAGCCAAAACAACAGAAAAAGAGTGAAGAATTTGGCAAAATGGACAGCGCCATCGCGTCCGGAACGGCCCAAAACCCAAGTCTACAATGTCAAAGTGCTCAGATTCGACATCGGATTAGCAGTTTACAACCAAAACAGGCTCCAAAAACCCAAAAAACACACCTGCGGCTGTTCCTCCTCTCTTCTCCACGTTTTTTCTGGTCCTCTCTCTGTTTTTTCAGGTCCCACACTAAGATTTATTAGTTGGGCACCCGTGGCCTTTTAGATGACCTCAAACGAACCCCGAACAGGCCAAAAACTGACCTCGCAGTGCATAGTTGTCACCTTTTTGCATCATCCGCACACCTGGCGCTCAGTTTTTCCAAATAATGCATCCCGCAACCACGTGAAGTGGCCCCATAAATTGGTCCTCATGATGACCTTTCTGCATAAGTATCACAAGAAAACACCCACGTCGTGTCCATACTTCTCCGCGTGCAAGTATTGACCCCATTCGCCCTCCTGACGCCACTAGATGCCATCTGACACACCTGCTTACCTCATGTCTTCGGCCTGCAGATAGCTTCCTCGAGAAGTTTTACGCGCTACCAACTCCTCCTTATTGTAGAAAAAACACACTAGTACTGATAATAGTGAAAATCGTTGCACTATGTACACCCTGTCCTACCTGTACACACGTGGGCCCCACGTAACCACCTGGCTATGGAAATTGGGCAATCCTTTATTTGATGCACCATGCATGTATATGTACATATGCGCAATCTCTTGCTCCAAAAAACTCCTGACAACGTGTCCTACAAAAGCTTTGTAATCTATTATTCCATATGAAGCATGACATGATAGAAAGCCTTCTATTGAGCACATGCGTGTTTTTGGTTGTTTGGCATATGCTTTGGTGTCACAAACACGACGTAGAAAATTGGATGACAAGGCTGTCAAATGTATTTTTGTTGGTTATAGTGTTGAAAGCAAAGGTTATAGGTTATATCATTCGCAAACAAAGCATATTTTGGTTTCAGAAGATGTAGTGGTTGTGGAAGATTCTGTTCAGTCCTTGTTGTCATGTACTTCGGAAGATTCACTCTATATACAAAATGGGATGCCACCTACGAGCGGACAACTTTGATAAAACTCCTATATACGACTCATATTAGGAAATATGACTCCCCTTTCTACGCTTATACAACAATCAATGGAGAAAATTATCATACCCCTATCTTATATATAGAATTTAGGCCTCACATTATCTAGCTGAGTAAAACTAGTCAAAGAGTGTGTAGCATAGTGACTAGCAACTTACTAATGAACCAATGTACCCTCGATTCATCTTAGTTTGACTTTCAAACTATGTGTGTCTAATCAGGCTTGCACTCTAGCTCCAATTCTAACCCATCCAAAGCTGGTGTAAATCAACCCTTGACCTACTCCAAATCAACCGTTTTCTATGAAAAATTCATCCAAATTCTAGTGCACACCAGTGAACAATCGTTACAAATAATCAACACGATTCAGGTCCCCCCCAACCCCCCCGCCCCAACCCTCCCTTCCTAAATATGATACCTCTCTCCCTTATTTTTAAGTTTGGGAGATAAATTATTGGAGGCTTGTCCTTAGCTTATACACTTAATTAACTTGTAAAAAAAAACCCTCCCCTCCACTTACGTGGTACGATAAGCTTTCTATGGTGAATCCCCCGGGTCATGTACTAGAGACCGTAATGTAAGCTCACAGGACATTTATGACACTTTGTTGCCTCTTTTCAGTGGTGGAAGTTCGAATGTAAAGTCCAATGAGGCAAATGTACAACCTGGGGATTTCCAAACATGTTATAGATCAGCCTATTACTGGTGCAGATGTAAATGATGTACTTGATGAGGAAAGCGTTGAAAATGAGCAGGCTAGAGGTATGCCAAAATGGCTGGTGCAACCATTGCGTGACAGTAAATTGGATGATCTTTGTCTAGTTGTACTCGTTCAGGCTCTGTCCATGCATCTTATGCATCAGATTGTTATAATTTTGCTGTGTTTAGCTTATACGATGTTGAGGAACCTCTATCTTTTGATGAAGCACAAAATTCAAAAAATTTGCCATGCAATCGAAATATGATGCACTCATAGAAAATGACTTTATGTGATTTGCCTCCTGGCAAAAAGGCCATTGGTACAAAGTGGGTTTACAAGTTGAAATGCAAGGCGGATGGTGAGGTCGATCGCCATAAGGCTCGACTTGTTGCAAAAGGCTATGCGCAGCAAAAAGGCATAGATTATGAAGACATTCTCCCACTTTTCATATGACTACTGTTCATTTTCTATGTGCATTGGCAACTCATTTTGGTTGGGATGTACATCAATCAGACATTGTTACAGCTTTCTTGAATGGTGACATATTTGAGGAAGTTTATGTAATGCAGCTTCCGGTTTCGTCAAGAAAGGACAAGAGGAAAAAGTGTGCAGATGTAAGAAGGCTTTCTTTGTATGGGTTGTAGCAATCTCCTTGTGCTTGGTATGAGAAAGCTGACACTCATTTGGTCAAACGAGGCTTTCGTAATAGCCCAACAAAAAGCACATTGTATGTAAAGCGTGAGGGGGATGTACTTCTCATTGTGGTTCTTTATGTAGATGATTTGCCGATCACTATACCAAATGAGAGACATATTGCTGAATTTAAGGCTGATTTGAATGCTACTTTCAAGATGAAAGATTTGGGGCTTTTGCATCATTCTTGGGCGTACAGCTTAAGTTGTGTGATGGTGGTATTGCCTTGTGTTAGAAAAGTTACATAGACACATTTGGACTTGAGGATTGCAAACATGTTGCCACTCCCATGGAAACAGGTTTAAAATTGAGTCTCCATGAGGTTGGTGATCCTGCAGATGTCACTCTTTAAAAAACTGTTGTTGGATCCCTCATTTATGTATGTAACACAAGGACGGATATTCAGTTTGCAGTCTCACAGGTTAGTAGATTTATGCATAGCCCATGGTCTAAGCATTGGCAGGCTCTCAAGAGGATTTTCCGCAACCTTAGTGGCACTTTATATCTTGGCTTGTTTTATCCCAAGGGGGGATCATTGCCGACAGACTTACATGCTTTTTCAGACTCAGAGTTGGACTGGTTTTTTTGACACACGAGTGTCCACAAGTGGTTTTTGTTTCATGCTTGGCAGTTCATGTATATCATGGTTGAGCAAGAAGCAACCTACTGTGGCCACTTCTAGTTGTGAGGTTGAGTACAAGGCAGTCTTCACAGCTACGGTTGAGTGTGTATGGCTCAGACGCCTTATGGCTAATTTGGGTGTTGGATAGAACACTGCCAACATTACCTACACTGACAGTCACAGCGCATTGGCAGTTGCGAGGAACCCAGTTTTTCATGCTCACACAAAGCATATTGAGGTGCATTACCACTATGTCAGGGAGAGGCTCTGAGTAGGAGAGATCAGCTTGGCTTATATGACAACATAGGACAACCTTGCAGATCTTTTCACAAAGGCATTGTCTCGTGAGAAGCTCGAAGATTTCCACAAAGCTTTGGGCTTACTCCCCTTTGTGGACTGATCGTGTCCTTAGGGCATGGAACTTACCTTTACTCATGTGCCATCTCTCGTTCACCGCATCACTCCAGGGGGGGATTTGCAGATCTTTTCACAAAGTCATTGTCTCGTGAGAAGCTCGAAGCTTTCCACAAAGCTTTGGGCTTACTCCCCTTTGTGGACTGATCGTGTCCTTAGGGCATGGAACTTTCCTTTACTCATGTGCCATCTCTCGTTCACCGCATCACTCCAGGGGGGATTTGCTACCATATACATGTGGTAGTGATGTGTGTGAACACAGTAGGACCGCCAGGGCATTTTTTCCCTCTTTTGAAGGTTTTTTTCCCCGTGCATTGTATATACGCCCATCACTCTAGGGCTATCCATCTTTCTTTTGCACACTAAGCAGCACACTCTCTATTGTATGCCTTGAGCTTCCTTTGTCTTCTCCAAGCTGTGTGCGTTTCTTTGCAACCCTAATTCCAACAGTGTTGTTTTTAGTCTTCCTTCATAAGAACCTTTAGGCTAAGCCATTGGCCAATTAAAAGATATCATTTAGCACATTGACAAAATGTGATATTATCGAGATGTTGATCTCTATGATTGCTTTTATTAACATAGTCCTAATTTTTCTCTTTTCATTGAGGATTAAATTAGTTGTTTTTGAGTATTTTGCTCACCATAATATCTTCACTTTTCACAAAGGTCAAATTTTTTAAGACCTTTGAAGGAATTTGCATCTATTTGCACAAGTGAGAATACATTAAATACCTACATGAGTCACCGTAAGTTTCTTGTTTCTTGGGTATGGCATTCATTTTTGTACAAACCTGGGTGCAAGCATTACTCATGATAGTGTTTTATAATCATATAAAACAATGACAAGGCCTCTATTATTTGGCATGTTTATGTTTGCATTTTGTTTCATACGCATAGTTTAATGTCCGCTCTTTGGTGTCAATTGAATGGATTTGATAATAGTTCATATTTGTCTTTTAAGTGATCTTGGTATAAGAAAAGTGGCTAAATTCAATGTTGAATGATTGCGATACCTAGTGGGACTCGTTCGAAAAAGCTTGCTTGCTTTGTGAGTTTCCTCTAAAGGGGAAACCCAATAGTGTTTAGAATATTCAAACTAATTGTCAACGCCATAACAAGCACCTTCGTTTAGGCTTCTTTTGTATTTACTTTTTGGTGAAGGTCGCTTAGTCTTAATGTAGTAAGCGTTGGGATGTCTTAGGAAATGACGGTTTCTATCCAAATCTCGAGAACCATCCTCGAGCCGTCTAGCTATCGAACTCTTTCTTTACAATGATGGAATGTGTTCTCTTAAACATAAGTAATGAAAATTTGTGCTAATATTTTGAGCCCGGAAGTAAATCCCCACAAAAATTTCAAGCTATAAGTTTTTCAAACGTTAATGGGAATGCTTAGTGGCGCTATTGTGGACAAGTGTGCCAAGCATGTGTGCTCTTTTCTAGCCTCAAAGTGTCCAAGAGAAGCTCCCTTCTCTTGTGTTCGTTAGCAATTAAACTGCAATAATAGTAGGATATGCTATGCTAAAACAAGCAAGACTAACAATTGTAGAAGGTTTCAAGAAAATTTAAATGAGGCCATTCTATCCGATGCAATGACTGATTTGAGAATCACCAAAAAAAAAATATGGTGAGCAGGGTTTTCATTAAGGTGATCACAAATAGTGAACATGTTAATAACGTTGAGTGATTACATTTCAAAACACGTGATCATGCTAATATTCATGTGACTTCCCCTTAACCTATAGAAAATTTTTCGATAAGCTCTCTAAGATTTTTTCATTTCTTAGTGGACCTGGTTTAGTGTTCTTACAGTTCCCTGATGGGCCCATCAGATAAAACGCATACCCCGATGGGGTTTTGGTGGGTTTACATATCACCATGTATCGGCTTTTCTGTGATCACATTAATTGTGATTATGTGTGTGATAATAAACATTGTGATCATAAGAAATTTCACGTGATCATGTGAGGTGGGTTTACATATCACCATGTATCGGCTTTTTTGTGATCCTTATCAGTACTGAATTGGCTCAATAGGATACGCATGACCACATTCCGATAACTGAACCTCCTGTAACCACCACCTAAACATGCCAACTATGAACCGTCACTGGGTGAAAAAAAGCTATAGAAATTTCGGTAATATTGGGCTACGTATGTGATGTTGATTATGTCAGCTACTTGGTCAAGGTTGTGGACATATGAAATACTTGGTGAAGGACTTTCATCTCTCTGAGTCGAAACATAGAAGTAGTGGAATTGCATCCCTCACCCTCTATCTTGCTCCATTCTTTCAATTGCTAATTTTGTGTGTTATCTAGAATTGTGCGAAAGCTCCTTCATAGTATGACTGTCATATTGTATAGTTGACAAACCCAAGATTTTTATCACATGCATGGGTGACCTTGTACGTGCCCACACACTTACTAAAGGCAGTAATAGCGCCCTTGGAATTGTCTTTTGTTGTAAATTACTCAGAAAGTTGGCTTTGCCTCTTGGCTAAAACTTGTATATCCAATCAACTGATGTTGATTAAACAAAAACGAGATTATTGAAAAGATGTTATAGTGGTTTTAGGATTGACCATATATTAATATCAAAAGCAAAAAGAGATTTGTTTGCAAAGTTTCACTCTATTGCTTTTGGAAGTTCAACAGGTAATTTTCATTCATTGTGTTCGGAGCTTACATGACTCGGCATTAAATGGGTATTAAAGAGGGGTATCTCTTTCCAGGCCTAGTAATTTGGCTACTTGTTTTTCCGTTGTCAATTTGAGTGCGCGTGCACATTTTTTATTTTTTTGTTTGTTTTTTTTTTTTTTTTTTGTTGGGGGGGGGGGGGGACCTAAATGCCATCCATTTCCAAAAACCAGCAGTTGCTAGGAGGAAATTTAGCTAATGAATGAGAATGTAAATTCCTACTTCCTCGGTCACCACATTAAAACCCTTTTTCTGACACCGGTCTTTTCAAAGGGACACCATGTCCCATAGCAATTCAAGTTCACAACTAGCTTACACCATCATATTCTCACACACATTCAGAGCCACACATACTTCATTGTAGCATGAGGCAAGCTTATTACCATCAAGAAGCCCTTCTCTTGTTTCTGGCAAGGGTTCTTATTCCTAATATCTCAACAACAAGTGGCATGAAGAGGCCATACCTAGTCTAGAATTGATGAAATAATCTAGAATCAACAGAAGACTCGCAGCCTGTTACAAAATGCTGATGTCAAAAGGACCACCATTGTCAAAGCTTGATGAAGTTTCCACTCGGGGGACTCTGCTCGTAGGGCTTCCTTTCAAGTCTGATTTCCTGCATGGTCAATAAAGAAAAAGAATAATCAGAAATCTAAACATGCCAAACAAAGAAAGACTAGTGCCACAAATGAAGCGAGGGGCCTCAGCCAGAGTGGGTAAGGACTGTATGATGGCTTGGAGTGAATGCCTAATATGCAAGACTAGTGCCACAAAAACAGTACTTTGCAATGAGTCTTACAAGCACACTCACACCACAATAAGAATTTGCTCGAGTCTTGAATTCTCCACCATAAGTAGCATGCAAAATACACAGTCTAAACCCATTGCATCGAAGCAAGAGTAAATTTGCACAATTAAATTTCATTTTTTAAAAAAGTGAACTTTTAAGTGCCTTAACCAGTATTGGAAAGGTGCACAAAAAACCATTTTCTACTATTGAGCATCCACACCAATTGCAATTCCTTTGATATACAAACCAATGTCAAGAGCACCTTTCTGATGCAATGGTCTCACCTACCTACCAGAAAAAGGCAGCACAGCACAAAGATCGATAGTAGCATACCTTGATAGCAAACAAATATGAAAGTCCTAGGAGTGGTCATGTCGGTTTTCTATTCTATCAAATTGGACTAGAGCCTGCTTCATGTCAGCAATTGCACAAGGTCATTCTTGGATCGAGTAGTAAGAGGAACGGCATAGCACATCACTACTCCTCAAAAAGAGATGGTGTTCAATCTTTGCATCGTGTCTTTGGAACTTACGCAAATAATCCATTCAAATACAACTTTTAAGATTTGTGTATTCGTCTGTTGTTTTCCTGCCATCAATCTCTACAGGCAATTTTGCTTGCTTTTGACCTTCTTCTTCCCTTTCCTTGCTTTTCCTATCAGAGTTAACCAGAGAGCTCTGGATCCAAGACGCCCCTCTTCTGTTTTCAAATTGAATTCATGATCACTCATATCATCCAAGGGGGCCACGGCAGATGGCGAACTTACATCCAGATCAACTCCAGCAGCAGAAAGGGTTTGATATTCAGCTTGAATGCGGTCCTTCTCTCTCTGAGGGATGCCAACGAAGGAGGCAGCGAGATTGCTCATGACAGAGGTCATTTCATCATCCAAGAAGTGAGCACCAAGCGTAAGGGACATGCCACGTCCTTTGCCAAAGGCATGGAAGGCATCACGGACCTTCTGCAAGAAAGAGAAGGCATCTGCCTTGCTAAGACCTTCATCCATGATGGCACAATAAGTAGCAACACCATCCAGAAGGCAAATAAACCTGCGCTGATGGGTAGTGTAGCTGAATCGGGCATGCAAAGGGGGTACATTCTCCAGACAAGCGGCAGCCATTCCAGGTGATTCTGTGCGGCCTTCCTGTGTATACTCAGATAGGACAATTGTACCTTTCGAGACAGCAGAATAATGAACCAGGCTTGAGAGGGGAGGTTCATCTTGCAGCTTGCAAAGCCCATCGCTAAGCAATGGAGCAGATGAGAAAGAAATCCTTCTCAGCATTGCTATTGTCGAGAAATTGCAGTAGAAGAATGCTTGTCTGTATGCAAAACTGGCACAAAGATGCTCAAAGTACCTGGTGTAAACTCAAAGACTCAAAGAAAGGGCGGATGGCACCTTCGCGGAGGCTTTGATGATGCTTATATCCAGCACCAGCAAAAGCTTGCCAGAAAAAAGCGACCTCATCCATGGCCTCCTTCCGGATCTCCTACCCGGAAGATCAGAAAATGACGGCTCCTAAGACACCTAAGACCTTCAATGCAGCCATGGTGTTGTGATCTCTCTGTAAAACGCCAAAGACAGCTGGAAAGCAGGAAGGAAGGAACTGATGTGCATGCCACTCCGGGTTGGGGGCGGGGGAGAGAGAGAAACTTGTTCAAAGTGGAGAGGATGATCGAGCCAGGTCGAAAGACTGAAAAAACAGCGTGGTATCCCGCCATTGCCGGCTCACAGTTAGAACGCGCTTTGGTCAAATTTGGTGAGGGAAACAAAGCGGGCCGGCGGGGGCCCTAGGTGTATATGGTGTCTTAATTCACTGTTTCCATGCCTGGGGACAACTACCAAAATTGGCCCCATTCCACTTTTGGGAGGTGGGATCAATGGTCTTCATTTATCAAGAGTGGCAGGATTGGGCGCCTTGGGCGGTCCGATCTTTGACCAAATGAACCTCCATTGGATCCCATAAAAGTAACCACCAAGTAGATCTGTTGTGAATGCCATGTGAACATGTGAATTCCATGAAAGTAAACAACAAGTGAGTCCGTTGTGAACGCCATGTGAACATCAAGTGTTTTTATGGAATGATGCGAGCCACCCCAAAGACTTTGAGAAATGTTTTTTAGTGCTTTTGGACCTTTGAATGTAAAGCATGCTTGTACAAAGTGTACAAAAGCAGTGTGTGCCAGTTATCTGTATGCGGGCCAATTGTGCAGGGCATATAGTTTTGTTGTTTTTGTACATTGAAGTGTCTAAACTTCTAAGAGTAAGTAAGTGCACTTAAACTATGAAGAAAATTGAACTTTTTCTTAGCTTTTGGTAGTGAGTGAAGAGTAAAATTCATCAAGGAAGAAGAATCTCCATTAGGTAGCCTCTAGTGAAGGATGGGGGTTTTGTTGTAGAGGTGTCTCTCTTGCTTTGCGAGAACCTAGTGTGGTGAGTTGAGAGCGTGTCTCTCATCAATGGGCTAAGGAAAGTGGGTGCTTAGCTCTACATATTGATCTCTTTTCATCTTGGTTTGAAGTATGAAAATTATGTTGAGTGCAAATCCCAGCTAGTTGTGGGTAGACTACACGTTGTAATACCTTGCTTGTACATTTACAAAATGGGGGAAAAAAATCCATCACTTTTTCTCAAAATTCTAATGAACTTTGTGGGTTTTTAGCTTGATTTGAATGGGTTTTGGTCAAGATATATGTATATATGGGAGCACCTATGGAGTTTGTACAAGCACATAGAAGGGCATTTGAAAAGAAGTGAAGCCCTTGATTTTTTTAGCAAAAGAGAAGAGATTTCCATTGTTATTTGTCACTTTTTTCCTTTGATTTTATTGTTCCTTTTCTTCTTTTAGTGCAACCAAGTATATTGGGAGTTGTAACCGTGTAGAGGGAAGCCAATCACGGCTAGTCGAGGTTGCGTGTGTGTAGGGTTTACAAAATTTGTGAGTGAAGATTAGTTCATATTCTTTTGAGAAAGCTATTATCTGCATCCTCTTTTCGTTGTAGTTGTTTAAGGTGTTGTAAAGGTAAGCCTCCCAATCCTTCAAAACGTGAACCGTGAACGTCACAAAGTGAACGCACTAATTCCCAAGTGAACTTCACATGATTACATGAATCCAAAGTGAATCTTATGGGAACGTTATGTGAACCCCCCGATGGCATTTTTTGCCATGATAAGGTATATTCCCACCTACCTTTAAACTAGTGCGCAATAGCTTAGCAGTAGAATAGTAGTGGTGTGTGTAGGAGGTGGTGCATTCAAGGCCCGAGGCAAAAATGGAGGGATATTGTTCTTTTTCCCAAGACAATCCGACGGTCCACATTATTTAACGATTGTGGACCATCAATCCCATCTCCCAAAAGTGGCATCAATTAGTACATAGCCATAATCCAAGCTTCAATAGCATCACTAACTATTGTGTCATGATTACTCAGTAGTGAATGATCTAATTAAAGTCATAATTTTAATTCACCGTTTAAATTACTCCAAAGTGTAGTAATATACTTGTATTTTTTTGTTGAAAAACGATTCTAAAGTACATGACCCGTTAGAGTCTGTCTTCGGTTTGCTACTTTAGTTTCGCAACGCTATAACCGAAACCAGACGTGCTTAAACGGATAAAATCTCTTACTAAGACTGCGGAGAGCATGTTATCCATTGTCCAAACCTCACAAGAATGGAATTTTAGATCTTAGCAGATGTCATAGCATTAAAAATCTATTGATACAAGTTAAGAGGATCATGATCCATGCTTGTGTCCCCAAAAAAGAAAAATCGTACATAAGTATGGTGGGAGGTGGTGGCATCCTCACCCAATTATTATAAACCATTGGAATCATGTCGTTCCCCTATATACTTGTTTTCTCTTCTAGGGTTGAAGGGTTATGATATGCTCCTCTTGCAATGTCGAAGGGTCATGTTTACTTCTCCTATGCTATAGGAGGGTCACCTTTTATTCGATTCACAATGCATTGAGAGGTATTCTATCATGTAGCTTCTAACAACCGTGAAGATGTCAAGCACTCTCCAGCCGTAGAGATGTGAGGACAGGGTTTAGGGGGAGACCGTGCGATCCTACTACCCATGCGGCTAGACCAATGGGGATAGCAAGCCACACACAACTATAAAGTTTGGGAATGAGGAGCACTCTTCATTATCTCAATTGTTGGGTGGAGAGCGGATTACCATTCCCTCCTTAGTAGGTATGCCCGTCATGTGTTTTTTATCTTTCTCTTGTAGGTTTTTGATTGTTGCATGTGATTGGTCATGCATGTTCCTATACGTGTCCAAGAGAGCATCTGTGATTTGAACCCGTATGGACCAATATTGTTCCTTGCTCTCTAGAGTAGAGATGCTTTGTTTTTGAGAGTGTACTTCGATTTTTAGGAGGTCCACCATTGAGTGGATGTGCCCAGAAAATCATCAATATTTTCCAATGGAACCATAGTTTTTGTAGTAGATGTGTTGGCCTCCTATCAAGTTTCTCTTCTTTCAGCTTTGATTTCTCTTTTTGCTTATTCTTTAGCTAGGGTGGCTTCCCTTGGACTTTTGTCCTTTGGTCCTCATTATCACATTCTTGCTGATCGAGTTTCATATCTACATGCACTTCACTTTCTAGGGAATCTTCCTGTATGGGGGTCCATATCTATAGGCACGTCACTTTCTACGGGATCTTCCTATGTGGGGGACAAACCTGATTGCTTTGTATACACTCTAGTGTTTGGTGTAGGTGTGGCTACCTCTTCGAATGTAGTTGCTTATGAAACAATCTCTTTTTCCTTGGGGTTATCATCCAAAGTGGTAGCCTGTGTGAGTGATTTCATCCCTTGACCATAAACCATATTCCTTTTTTAACCAACTTTGACACTTGGAGTTCTGAATGTACTACATGCTACAGCCAAACCGAGAAAACACACACAACCCTTAAAGAATGAACTTTTTTGCATAAGAAGAAGTCTAACTAGTGACTAAACATAACCTCAAAATCCCATTGTGATAAAATTCACCATCCATAAGTGGTGTACTATTAGTGCACCTCACTCTCCTTGCACAAAGAGCTAGTTTTGACCTAGAAGGATGGCAGTTTTTGGTTTTTCCTATTTTAGTTTCACTTTTGTTTTCTAGTAATCATCTAGTTTTTGAGTCTGACATCTTTAGTTAAGTACCAACCTAGAATAGCTGTTTGAACACATACAACTCATTTCAAAGGATCACCAAAAAAATGCACTTTGAATATTGAAGACAAAGCTTGTATGAGGACGTGCAATGGCTAGGAAGGGGGGGAAGGTTAGCAGATGGACCAAATGGGCACCCTCCTAGTTGGCTACATCTTGTCCAAGCCATCGCTTTGTACTCTTTTTTTTTTTAGAAAGCAATTCAGTCCAATCATGATGCACAATAGCCCCATCCCTTTGATCAAATATATATCATAGCTTCACATATATGCAAAAAATAACTTTTTTCTATTTTCGACGGATGTGTACATGACATACAAAATAAGATATTTGACCTCGGCCTACTGCATCAATGTCAACCCCATAACATAGTCTAACACCCTACCTCATGGCTTTACCTGTATGACACTCATGCGAACAACCACAAAAAGAAATCCACTTATTGCATAATTTTCCATATGGTTAAGGTTGACTAACCACATAGCCACATATAAGTTTATGCACATCAAGTACTTGAAATCTACTTATCAAAACAAGCCATAAAACTATATGAACCACTTATCAAACTCACAACTCCATATGGTACTCCCCCTTGGTAGCATCCCTATATGTATAAGTAGCATTATATATAAGGAACGGTTAATAAATCACACTCTTGAAGTGGTATCCAAAATCTAAATACATGAATTAGCAAGTTTAATGAAGGTTTTGATTTGGATGACTGTGTTTTTTCATTTGATGAATCTATATAGTGTTCCTCCACGGAGCATGGGGTCAAAAATATTAAGTGTAGTGGGTAGCAAGCTCTATTTTGTCCATATACACTGTGGAATTTTCACGTGAAACATAAGAGATAAAATTCTCTAAATGTGTATCTAGCATCTACTTCAAAGGGTTTGACTTGATTCATAGAGGGTTAGGAGATACAGCCAAAACAGTGTCCCTATCGCCTACATGACGTGAAACAAACAACACTTTTTATGCACCTACCTGATCATAAACACACCATATATGTATATATCAACGTGATAAACATAATGAAACAAGCAGGGAGCATCCTTGTACACATCTAGCAAGCCTGTACATACCTATGTATACGAAAAAGCAACCACCGAGAGCATAGTTTCTCAGAAACGTAGAGATAGAAAGAGATGATGGCTATGGACTTTAAATATTTTTTAACGTGATCTAGAAGTGATTACCATTGTTCCTAAGGCTCTTACTTTTCCGCAAAAGAGTAGTGATGAAAGCTATGTAGAGGTTTTTGTCAAGAAAGAGTGTGTACACTGTAAAAAGAGAAGAGAAATATATAGTAGAAAACTAGCGAGAGTGTTCTCCTTCTTCTTCTTGTGAAAAAGAGAGAGAATCTTACAAAGATGGTTATGGAGAGATTGCATCACTCTGTATAATAGGTACGTAGAGTTTGCACTAGTTTATGCAAGTGTCTACACTAAGAACTGAGCAAGTGCTAGTGATGCTTTTATTGATTCTCTGTCAGGTTGGAGTGTTACCCAAGCAGAAAATAGGGTGTGCCCTCTCATGCTAAGAATACTTGCAACGTTTTGGAGTCTTTTTCAAAAAACAAGGCATTGCTATTGGAAGTCAACTCTCACCCCTTTTTCTTCAATTTTTGATGTAAATTGATTAATATAAACGTTATACCAGCAACTAGTGTGACCATAAATGAACTAGGCTGCACAATGATATTATGGGGTAATGATGACATTCCTGTACTATCCTGATGTATTTCCAATGTCGATTTTATAGAAATTATTCTTGTAAAAATCTTGTTTAATCCCGCCTCGTCCCCATTTGGTCGTTTTATATCCAAACGATGACTAAAACTGTAATTTTTAGATTTAGTCATTTTAAAAAGCAACCTTGCTTTTTGAAAATGCAAAAAGAACAAATAGCTTTAAAAAAAACTGAATTATTTAAACCATGACTTTCCCTCATCCACCCGAACAAGGAAACGTGGTTGCTTTTCAACAAAAAGCATGAAAAGCAAAAAATAGTGTGAAAAGCACTCGAAAAGAATTTTTTAACAAAATTGAACAATAGCATCTCTGGGACACGTAGATTACGGATCTGACCTGGCTTTTCATAAAAAGCACCAAAAAGCACAAAAAGCAAGAAAAAGCAAAAAATTGAAAGTTTTTTCAAAAGTCAACCAAACTTTCGTCTGGCCTAGTGGAACATAAAAACGCTCGTGTCCACTTTAAAACCTTACAATATTGCTGAACAGCATTTTTAACTAAAAATTTAAAACGTGGATATCGAAATCTAATTTTCTTATTTTTAGAAGAGACCCAAAAATTAGGGATCTTACATATGCTGGAGAGAGTGTTAGGGTAAGCCCACGCTAGTGGCATCACATGGGGAAGAACCGTAATCTACTAGGATGAATGGAAGATGACATGGTCCAATAGGGAAAGGATGCAACCTCTCTAACCAATGGATGTAAAGCACCAAGCCTATTTGAGAGGCTCTTTTCTATTCAACTTTTCACTTTGAGTTTGAATCATTGTGTCTATACTCTCTTGCTTTATGTTCTTAACCTTGGCTTAACTCTAGCCCTAATTTGCTCTAACCCTATCCCTAGAATCATGGTGAGCTTAAGGCTTCACCCACCATAGCCTAGCTCACTAACAATGCATAGGGTTGAGCACCCCAAGTCTTACAACTGGTATCAGAGCTGAAGGATTTACATCCTTTGTGAATGGAGTGTTGATCAAAGAAGGCTGAAGCATCATTACTAGTGCCAAACTGCTGATTGTAAACATGGATAATCATAGGTCGTGCGCACTTACATTCCACCATTTCCATCATTACTATTATGATCACTCTGTTTTATTCTCCTTGAGGTTGTGCTATCAAGATCAGGGGGTCCGAGCTACGTGCCTTAATTTCTTCAAGCACTTGTTTGCTTTCTATTGCACATAACTCGCAACCTGAGATCTCATTTTGTGCCTTCCTTACAACGCTCGCTATGGTAGGGAGGTTTTGATCCCACATGGTGTTGGTTTGAAGAGGCCTAGGTGCAGGCTTGGAAGGAGGTGAGAAACTCATCATAGAAATTGGAGTTTGCTGCAAAAACCAACCCCAGGGTCTCTATGGAGCACATGGTATATTTGTAGACTTTGCCAGTGCAATCAGAGAGAAGAAGCCGAGCGATGGCAAGTGACACTCATGACGCACATTACTACAAGCCAATTTTTTTAAAATCCTATTCAAAGAATGCTTCTCGGATGTGACAAATCCTTGTCGGAGGAAACTATGATCCATCATTACCCACCCCCTAGTTGAGCATTCATGCTCAACCCCATCGTTATTTAGATATAATAAGACTACATAAGAAAAAATTATATATAGTAGCTGTATAAATAATATAGAGATATATAGAGATAAAAAATCATTAGCTCCACAATCCTCCAGTCAAGAGGAAATCCATAACTTCTCCCAAGTTTGATTCCAAATTCACCATCTCTTGGGTCAAATATACGTCATCCAAGTGTACAATATGCATATGCACTCTTCTTCTTCCACCTATAGACCCCGAAACAAGTGTACAATATGCATATACACTCTTCTGCTTCCACCTATAGATCCCAAAACAAGCCACTCTTGCATCTCTTCATAGCATGGCTGTTTGTCACTCTATATCCACGAGCTTTTGTAAGCATTATAAGCATGTATATCAACCTTTGAATCACCTGCACGGCACGCAATAGTCCAACCAGTTGCTATAGAAGTTTCCATAACACAACCCATATCACTTTAACATTGTAATTGATGCACAACATTTTGCAAAGAGACTTTCAATAACATGTTCATCAGTAGCATAACATAGAGATTCCATACCTTGGCATTTGCCTCCACTTGCTCGACAACGAAGCACACCTTCTCTCCTTGAAAGACTATATCCAAAAGTTCTATAACTGGCCTAGTATCAACTCTTTAGCCCCAAGAGCATGACTTGCTAAGCCTTCAAGTTGTTCATCAACATAGATTGGGGGATTGAATTGCTCAACTATTAGCTATGGAAGTGCTTCTTTGATCTCACACACTACCTCAACTTACTCTTCAAACACATGCACAACCCCCACATCATTGGACAAGCAAGACAAAAATTGATCCCCCACCTTATCACCTTTCAGGTTGGCAACACCTTCCTCTTTGCATGTAGGATCACTCTCATAGGCTTCACTTATACCTATCTCCATAGAGTCAATTGGTGGTGTTACGTCTCCACAGCCAAACATAAACTCTAGAGCAGTATAGTGCACCTCTACATACGGATCAAGGAAAGATTTTCCAACCCCCTACATAGATAAATCACTTTGACATACCTCTGCTACTATTTCGAGCTCCTACATGTCATTCTCAAGAGCCCATTCTTCAATAAAGTCGAATGTACAATCAAACTATATCTCTTGTTCTAGCATGAAGGACTCACCATCACAAGACATAAAAGAGGTTTGCTTAATAAATAGATTCCCAAAAGGTACCCTGCATGTACATTATGTTCCTCTTTAGACTTCAACCTCCCATCGGCTTGCATGCAGCTTGCTTATATCTTCCACCACTTCATCTACATGAAAAACATCATAAATATCATACTTTGAGGACATAGACTCTGTCTCCCACGTGATATCGGTGTCTAAATCATAGTTGGACATTGAAAAACTTCCAAATTCCTCCTTCAAACTCTTCAAGTCTGGCACCTGATCTACCACCTTCCACGTTGCCTCTTTTGAAAAGTTTCGGCCTATGGTGGGTGCTAGTGAGGGCAGGCCATGGAGGCCACGTGAGCATGCAACAAAGCAGAGAGAGAAGATGACGAGAGAGATCTTGCAAAGAATACCTTCGACACAATAATATAAAAAGCAATGCTTGTATGTTTTATTGTAAAGCCCATACATAATTATAAATGAAAAACTTTCTATGCATGACTCCATGCACACTAAAGGTTCACTGCATGCTTTTGGGAGGTGTTCCCATGGGTTGATGACCATCAACTAGGTCTTGAATCCTAACAATCCCCCCTCAAGCCCAAACCACTGACAATGGACTTGGTATAGACCATGGCAGATTTCAATGACCCGAAACTATGAGTAGAAGCCCCTCCTCCCCCCCTTGAAAACAACATAGGTGTGTGTGTGCACTTTGCTCGGAAAATAATCAGAGTGAGTCAGCAAGAGCTCTCGACCAAGAAAAAATGTTAGGTCTTACCACACTTGTGTTTTGCGGTAGTGTCTATACCCCATACAAAAATTTGATATGACAATAAGTGACAACTTGTAAGCTAAAAGAAGGCTTTTAGAAGATAATTGTGATTGTGACAATAGACACATAGAACAAATCTATGACACTTAACAAGGAAAAATAGTTTTTGAACTTTGTGTTGATGTACCAAAGTGCTAGAAGAAAAACTGTTGAAAAAATCACCACTGGCTTTCTTTCCAGAAGAGCTTTGTTTTTGGAGTCGCTCTTTTGTTCTTCTTTGAAATCAATATCCAAATTTTGAAAATCAATAGACCCGTTCTTTACAAATGTATCGACGGCTGCATGATGCTTATCCCTCAAAAAATTCTCCATGTTGTATCAATATTCGTTTTGAAACGCCCTCATCTTCGTGTAGCACTTGCAGCCCAAAAGAAGGGGCATGTTGATATGCTATTAGAAGCTAAGAAACGATACCGCGAAAGCACCTTTGGATAATTTTGATGAGCTACTACTAATTTGTAGTACAAATTTGTTTGCCAAATACCTTGCTCTCTTGCACTATTTACAGGATTTTTGAAATTATTTTTTGGACATAGTCCTCAAGAAAGCATTTTGAGAATATGCGGCTCACAAGGCCCTTCTTCACCCCCTAAGCTTGCAAAACAATGGCATCTTTTTACCTGCATTTTGATAGGTTTGCCAACAAGTGTCACAAAACTTCACCTCGCTTCTCCTTTAGCTTGCTGTAGCGTATCAAGAAGCCACAGTTTTACCACTCAAGGCAAAGCTTTCATGCCTTGTTGTGAAATGCTGTGTGTAGAGAGACAAAGGTCGTTTGACTGCATGCTTAGGAGCGTTTTAGAACGTTGTGCTAAATTGTTTACACGCACCTGCATTACAAAATGCCCTGCCTTTGGAAGGGCTTGCCAACACCGCTCTCTGCCTCTATACCACGATTGTTGCTGGCGACGGCTTTATGATGTGCGCACCAACCAAGACCCACTGCAGCGGGAGCTGTTGCCGACCACCACCACCAAAGCTTGAAATTGTCGACGAAGAAAAGCTGTAGCATTTTGATATGACCACCCATAATTTCCTAGCAGTATCTAGGTTCTCTGATACCACTAGGTTTCCACTATGGTGGGTGCCAGCGTGGGCAAGCCTTGGAGACCTTGAGAGGGTACAGCAAAGCACGGAGAGAATATGAATGAGAGAGAGCTTGCAAAGAAGACCTTTGGCACAATAATATAAAATCAGCACGTGTAATTTTTATATAAATGAAAAAATTTTCATGCACATTAAAGCTGCACTACATGCTATAGGGAGTTCGACAAGATTTATTAAATTCATATCAACAAAAGGAAAAGCCTTTACCTTTGAAACTAATCTATCAACTTTGGCTTAGGTCCACCAGCCGCGTAGCTGTAGGTCATAGCAATCACATCTCCATTTTTGTCTTCATTTTGCGACTCTTTGCTCTGGCATTGATTGCTTCGTCATAATCTTTTGGGTCTTCATAATCTACTTTCTCTTGAGCATGAGGATGCAGGCAAGCTAGACTTTATCCAGCTTAAAATATTTTGCATTTAACACTTGGGTAACAACTAGATTTTTTGAAATCTATCAACAAAGGTATTGAAATATTTAGTAACATCCTATTGCAGGCCTCTTATCTTTGCATCTGCTTTGGCACACTTGACACCACCTTCAGTTTTTTTGTAGAAATTTCTCTCAAACACCAAGCCAATTATGCGTGTTTTGCATCTTCTAAGCCATGGTACCGAGGGACAACTTTCAAGCACAATGTCCTCTACACAATGCTTGTGTTGCAGTCTCATCAAGCTATCTTCGTTATGCACAATGGAGTGCACAATCCTTCTAGAGTAGATGAAAGGAAGGATGAGGGAAACACTCTTATGCTATGAGAATTTTGAAATGGTGCCTACTCAAAATCTGTAAGGACATGGGTCCTATGGGTAAGGCCACCGGCACGGCCGGATAGTGTGTACGCTAGGGGGAGGCTATAAGATAGCACGGTTGGGTGGAGACTAGCAGACATGCACATTACCACCGCCCTTTCATTGGTATCCCATCTATTTTTGGGAGGAGACGAAAAGCGGGTTGCATGTGCGTGCGACATGCTGCTTCTCTCCCACGTTCCACAGACAACAACGTCTTCGCTGTGCAGCGAAAAGAAGAAAGGTACAGTTTTCTGTGCGAAGTACGCACAGGCAGACAACAACAACCGACACGAACGCTCTACCTATGTCCTCCACAACGAGCGACTAAGACAAACTCGACCAACAACTCGACGGCACCGAGGTTTCGAAGGCTTCCATTGGCGTCATTGGTTGCGCACATAGGAAGCCCTGTTTAACCTTTGCATGAAGGAGGGTTGAACCCACCCCATGAAAGTAAGAGACTAACACTTTACCATCAAGCTATTGAACCTTGTTGTGTATAACAAGGAAAGATAGCATACTTTTCTTGAAAGGAAAGCTAGAAAGAAAGGGAAAGCTTCAAACTTCAAGGAAGTAGTTTCACCCTTCCTTTTGACTTCTTGGAGGAAGGCAAGTTTTCCTCCAAAAATTCTTTTCTCCTCAAGGAGGTAGCTTCAAATTGAACAAAATCCTTCACAAAAACGACGGATTTTTGTGAAGAATCAACAAAGGTGTTCTTACGACGAACAACACATGAAGCGCTACAATTCCCGCGAGACGAAGTTCGTATCCAACACAAATCACGGAGCATACAAAACACAAAGACTTCAATTTCATAAGGTACAAGTTGACGTTTTCTCTCTCTTTACATTAGTGTGTATTTACCATGGCCAATGAGGATATCCCAGCTATACACACTTTTGATTTTGAGCACGTAGATCAAAATCTGGGCACCACGAGTGCTGCTGACACTAATATGCATGATGATGATGATCTAGGAGATCATGGGCTTGTAGATATGCCTTCTTTCAAGACCTTGGAACATCACCAAAGCGTACTTGAAAGCAACCTCTCTGCACTGAATGCAAATGTTACTAATCTTACGGAGTTACTTGTGAGATTTATGAATTCATTGACGAATCAAGGAGCCACAAGTGGCACGGTTCAAGGGAACCAAGCTCGCACGACTCAAGGAGTCCAAGAGACAAGTGCTGCAGAAGATGCAGAAGGTAGCAATGCATTACTTAAGAATATCACCATTCTTGAGTTTCACGAGGAAGAGCGTGATTGCAATAAGAATGCGGTCAATACGTTCTTACACAAATGGATCGAGTGATATTCATAGATTGAGACACACCCCAGATATAAAGACAACTGTGAAAACAATTCTATCTCTTAAACGCAAGGCCTATAAGTGGTGGATGACATTTCCAATAGATACCCGTCCTCCATTTTGGGCTGCGTTTCAAGCTTCTTTCTCCAAAGAGTTTTTGGAATCCAATAAAGAAGATAAGAATTGGTTAGCATGGGATGCATGCCGCATGTCTGGCCTCTCTCTCACACAGTACCTTTCAAAGTATCAAGAAATCATATTAAAACTAGAAGGTCTAGATGAATTCCAAAAGATAGGGGGTTTTAATAGGGGTATAGATGATTGAGAGTGAATGCGGTTTCCATAGCAACTCACAATGATCTATCTTCTATGATAGATGAGTATGCTATTGATCCCGATTTTAGAGATGTGATTTCAGCCCTTTCACTAGGGAAGAAAGAGGAACCATTTACTTTATAAGATGGTTATCTTCTCTACAACAATAGACTATGCGTTACGAGCTCACTACGTGAGAAATTAATGTATGAATTTGATGCTCCTACTTATGCAAGGCAAAGAGGGACTCATGAAAGACCATGAAAGCAAACATACAATGAGGGCGATCTTTTTGAAATAGGGCCTCTAAACCCAAACCAATGGGCCTACCCTCACAAAATGTTCGTAAAGAGGTACGCACACTACTTGGGGCACCACCTTATTTTGGGAGTGGAGAAGGAAACCAATCAAAATAACACTTGCACTCACCCACTCAAGCAACACACTTTGAAAACCCCCTTACTCTATATACACTTTGGACACTTGAACACCATCAACGATTATGCAACCCAATGCCGTGCATCAAAATGAAATATGCAATTTGTGGAATAGCATTCACCTTCTCCCCATAAGAATACTCATAATACATCCAAACTCTTCCTCTCTCAAGCACTCATCAAAAAATAATGCGCACAAGACTTTCCTCTCAAACACACAAGAGAATCACTTACATCAAACTAACACACTTTGCATAGAGAGCTCATCTCCATCTATGCAATGCCGTGACACAAATAAAATCACCATGAGAGGTAGCCACATGCATATGTAATGAAGCAAAAGAGAGTTGGAGTGAGAAATTTATTTAGACCAATTGAATAAGTGTGGAGAAACAAACCAATGGTAAATTGAGAATAGAACACTTACTTGATTTCGCGCACACCTTTTAAGACTAGGTTGGTAACCTAACAGGACATAAAAGTGTCCTTTCAGGGTTTTGAAAAAAACCTCCAAAACCATAGTAGATCCACTCATTTTGTAAAATCCTTTCATGAGGTTAGTTCAAGGCCTACTACACATGGAAAAAATAAGAAACTTCTAAAATTTCTCATCTTTTGGTCACACCAAGCCTCCAAAGTTGATGGACCGGTACATTTTCATCAAAATAGTCATTTCTTACGTTTTGTTGCATAAAAATAAGATTAGGGATTTTTGTAGGACTTGAGATAAATTCCCTAGTTAACTTCAATGGATTGGTGATCAGAACATATGATTGCTTCTCACTCACTATTTTTTGTTTTGCAAAAAGAAATAGGTACAAAAAAATTGAAATTTTACCATTCTGCAAACCTATCATCAAAGTTTCTATAGCCACGCTCAATACAAATAATATATGCATGTTTTCTTAGTTCCCTATTGTCCTTTAAGTTCATAAGGAGCCATGGAGCATGTCAAAAGAATAATACATCTCTTACCAAGGGGAATCTTGGGGACAAAGATGAAGTGTTAAATATAGCAAACATGAAAAACCTGGGTTCAACATTATGAGTTGTAGAATCCCATAGAAACTATTCAATATCTAGCCAAATTTGATCCTTATGACTAGATATGGTTACTACCTACAAAATGCATGTATTTGTCACAAGAAAGTAACAATATTGAAAAAGCTATACTTGATATACTAGAATGTTTCGTTTTCTTTTATAATTGAAAAAATCAACCATCGTTGTCTACTATGCAAAATAGGGTATTAGGTGCCCCAAAACTCAAGGATTATTAGCTTTATGTTACAATATGCAACATAGAAAATCAAAACTACATTTGGATATCA
The DNA here is from genome assembly GCF_014529385.1 of Adiantum capillus-veneris. NCBI lineage: Eukaryota > Viridiplantae > Streptophyta > Polypodiopsida > Polypodiales > Pteridaceae > Adiantum > Adiantum capillus-veneris. Next base: position 104,467,858 of record NC_140953.1, read on the forward strand.
TGAAAGCCACCAAAAAAATCATAGAAGAGCTAAAATTGGCTAAAAAACAGGATTTGACAATTTTTGTAATTTGGTCATAACTTACAACTTTAACATTTATTTCTCCCTAGAAGCATCAGGACATGTTGAGGACTACTAAAGATAGTTCTCTAGCATTATAGACCTCACAAACATGAATTCTAGAGTGGTATAGTTGCAAAAAGTTGAAAAAAGCCAAAAACAGGACCCGTTTTTTCACACAGTTTAGGTTGTGAAATGTTGTGCAAGGACAAGGTTAAAGATGGAATTCATATTCCAAAAAAATGTCAAGTTTTTTTCAGCTCACGAGACAACTTTCTAGACAGATAGCACCTCAAAATTCATTTTGAAACTCTTGACATAATTCAAGGAAAATGGTCACTTAACAGGACATAAAAGTGTCCCAGGACATAAAAGTGTCCCAGGACATAAAAGTGTCTCATTACCAACCTAGTTTTAAGGGGAGAACAGACGCTGGCTAACCATCACGAATTGCGACACTTGAAAGTTTTGAAGATGATTTCATGATCATTAACATAACCATGAGAGAGATCATGATGTATTTACAAGTTATTGAGGTGCTACAAATGATTTATTGGGTTGATGGAGTAAGAGATTGTAGAATGGAAAGAGGGGAGAATAGAGTTGCACTTCCTCCAAAGAGGAGGGTTAGGAGGGAGGATGTGAAAGAGGGAGAGTTGGGGTTTTCTCTACTATTGATCAAGAAACAACATGAAGTTGAAAATATAGGTGTGTGTCCTTGAGTCTCTCCAAGGAGGGCTATTTATAGTTGTGTAGGAGTGGGATTATGCTACACTTAATTAGAGTAAGTGATTAGACCTAATTAAGTGTCCTTTGACCACTCATTGAATATTTGACATAAAAGGGACTATTTATTCACCAAAAATATCATTTTAGATCGTGAAGGCTCCATAGGGGTGCATAATGTAGGTGGGCCCCACCATGAGGCCCTACGGGTGGCTCCTACGGGGTATCTCAACTTGTCTGTCTTGGCATTTAGAAATCATATTTAGGTTGGTCCCATCACATGCAAGTGACCTTGAACACTCATTGCTCTTCTAGAAGATGAGTAGGGAAAAAATAAGATCTCACCCTCTTGATTTACTTGATTTTTAGTTCCCTTTTGCTGCGAATCGGACAGATTTACACTATTTTGATCATAACTTTTTACCTGTAGCTGGGAATGACATGCTTCAAAAGGCAAAATTGACCTTCTCAACATGTTTGATATGAATTTGGACTATTCTTCACGCCCATGCACCAAGGAATTCGGTTTGGAAGGTCCACACTAGGCTAGGGAACCTTTTGCTTCCAAGTCTTCTTGTATGGGCCCTTTGGTTGTATGCATCCAAGGGGAATCATGCTTTTTCAAAAGGCTATGATGCTTAAACAAATAGAGAAGGGCCCAATATTATTTTCTTGTGAAAAGAATATACAATTGGAGTCTTTTTTAAAGGAGAGAAACTATATGTATATTCTTAAGAGATATTGGGCCACCTATGTAGGGGGCATAGAAGACTTGTAGAGAGGGACCATAATCTTTGGTAAAGACAAGTGGAGAGTTGATTTCCATGGGAATTTATCTATATGGGGTGGAAGATCGATATATTATTTTTCTAATACTAATTCACAAGAGGTAAGAAAGTTTGGGGGTATATAATTGGTTATTGTATGCTTATTCTATTTACAAAGCAAAAAAGAAAAAGGTGGTAATATAAATATATGACTAAGGTGACATTTTTGGGAAGAGTATAATGTATGTGTCGCCACAAAGGTTAAACGAAGAGGGGGAATTTACTCTAGATAACTTAATAGCGTAGAAAAATATATACACATATGAGGAAGAGGACGTTGAGTAGGCTGACAAATGTTGCAAAAAGATGGTTACCATTTTATGCCACTCATATTAGCCCTCCCCCAAGCCTAGAGATATTCATATCTTTAGGAGGACGGTGTTGCTTCTTTTTTTTCTCATTTTTCCTTTTTCACTTTTTTTTTTTTCAATAGGAGAAGTGTCATGCACTCTTTTACTCCATTAGACCTGCTTTTCATTACCTCAATCCCATAAATCGGAGATGGGAGGGTTGCCTTGGGTATGTTCAGATTCCAAGGCTGGTTCTTCTTTGCACATCAAAGCTTTGAAAATAGGTGGAGCATTTGCCAAGCCAAAGGGAGCCATGTCAATTTGGAGCTTAGACGATGTAGGCAGATGACTGCCTATCAACGGATTGATACATTGAAAGTAGGGCTTTAATCTCCTTCCATTGACTCTGGTCTTGTGGATTTTTCCTTATAAATCTGCTAATCTGTAACTACCATTCCCAAACTTTGTTTTTATCATGAAAGGACCCTCCCATCTTTGCAAAAACTTTTTGTCAAGTCGAGTATCAAGTCGGTTATCATAGCGAAGAACCAACATACCTTCCTTCAATCCTTTCCCCTTGAGCTTCTTGTTGATTTTATCCCTTTGGCTTGTCGCTTTGGTGATCCTCGATCAACTGGTAAGGTGTGGCCTTCTTAACTAGTCTATGTCTTTGCACCTTGTCTAAGTGTTTGGGACACTCACCTGCTTGTAGAAAGAAGATAATGTCTTTTAGCTCCTCTTGACCTTGATATTTGGGTTCATATAGTTTCACACCTCCTACCTTCATTTGAAGCTTTTCATTTGCGAGTAAGTCTGCTTCCTTGTTATGAGTTCTCGTAATGTGTTGTACCTGTGTTGCTTTATAACCCTTCATCAAAGCTCTTACACTACTAAGCCACTCAAACAATGTGCGATTCTTGCACCTCCAAGTCCCTTGGATTTTCCTGACCACTAGCAAAGAATCACCTTTTATAATAAGTCTTTGTATGCCTAATTCTTTGCATTCTTCTAACCCAAGGGTTAGAGCAGCATACTCAGCCTCATTGTTAGAGTGAACACTGGGTAGAGTGATACCTTTTCTAACCATTACCTCCTTTTGTGGGTTCAAAATGATGATTCCCCCTGCTGCTTTGTCTTGTTGGCGTTGATAAGCTCCGTCAAAGCATAAAGTATGGGCATTATCAATCTCCTTCACTTTGAACTGTTTTGAGCCTTCCTCTCTTTGTAGTCGTGATCCTTCCCTTTCTCTCACTTTGTAGGTGAGAATGTCTGCAAGTCCTGCTCTTGTGCTATCTTCTACAAGGAAAGTGTATTCAAATTCTTGGAGTTCAAGCACCCACTTTGCTATTCTAGATGGGAGGCTCATGTGTTGTACTACATATGGTAGATTGTGCTCTAAGGTGAGAAAAACAAATGGCACAGGGAGAAGATACGATCGAACCTTCCTTACCGCAAACAAGATTGCAAAGACCACTTTCTCCATTTCAGTGTATCCCTTCTCGGCCGGAGTCATCACCTTGCTTGCAAAATAGATCGGCCTCATGTATGATGTTTTAGGATATTTTTGCATCAAAACAACACCAATTGCTTCGAAACCTACACTTGGAGTGACATAGTAGGTCTCCTTTGGATCTCGTGGCATTAGGATTGGGAGAGAGCTAAGAATGCCCTTCACTTCCTCAAAACATTTTTCATGTTCCCTCCCCCATTCAAATGTAGATTGGCTTCCCAACCTATGCAAAGGGGCGATGGCTTCTGCTAGGAGATGGATGAAGCGAGACATGTACCTCACTTTGTGGTTGAAGGTCATTAGCTCCTTAGTTGTTGTTGGTGGAGATAATGACAAAAGGGCCTCTACTTTAGAGGGATCCACTTGAATTCCTTGTGAAGAAACCACATGGCCTAGCAAAACCACCTGAGATTCACCGATATGACACTTCTCTGGGTTGAGTTGTCCCCCAAATTGATGGAGCCTCTTAAGCCCCTCTTCAACCTTTTGGCAATGAAGTGATCTACAACTATAAATACATAAATCATCCATAAAGACTCTTATGGATTTTCCAAAGAATGGCTGAAATACAAATATTTTGAATCTCATGAAGGTGCTAGGAGCATTGGTGAGCCCAAAAGGCATTACTCTGAATGCAAAACATCCCCAAGGTGTGATGAAGGTGGTTTCTGGTTGGTCCTCTTCTGCTATTCTAATTTGAAAATATCATGAATACCCATCACACACAGTGTAGCATTCGTGACCTGCTACTTCATTCAAAATTTCATCTTGGAAAGGGAGAGGGAAGTGGTCCCTCTTTGTCGCAGCGTTGAGGGGTTTGTAATCCACGCAGACCCTCCACTTACCATTCTTCTTGGGAGTGACTACAATAGGTGATACCCATTCGGAGTTGGATACTGGATAGATGAAGCCAGCCTTCAAGAGTCGATTCACTTCTTGTAGGAGAGCCTTTTGTTGCACAGATCCTAGTCGCCTTAACTTTTGAGCCACGGGTTTGGTCCTTGGTTTCAATTCAATTCGATGCTCTATTACATCTACACCTCTTATTTGTGAGTAGTCAGTGATAAACAAATTGGGATACCTCCTTAACATATTGATGTAGGACCCGGAGTCTTCTCCTCACAAGTAAGATCTTTTGCAAGCATCTTCTCAAATCCTTCTTCAAGGTGGTGGCATCTTTCATCCCCTCGTGTGTGATTGTCTGTTGGCTTTTCTTCTACTGGAACATCTTGAGTGTTGGCGTTGAATACAATTCCCATTACTTCCAAAGGAGACTCCTCTTCACTGGTTGATGCACTGGTTGATGCTTCCTCATCACTTGAGTAAGGACTCTCCTCCTCGCTCTCTTCATCTGCCATGGTTTCATAGTTGATATCTAGTTTCTTTCCTTCTCGCCAATCATACACCACCGGTTGACCCTTCTTAAGAATCAAACGACCACTTCCCCATTTTTGATCTGCATTCGCAGTAATGAGCCAAGGCCTCCCTAGGATGATGGGATAGCCCTCCCCCTTAGCTGGCATGACATACATATCCACTCGTGCATCTATGTTACATACAGAGACTTTTGCATTTTCAATGATCCCCAAACACTTCACACTTGAGTTGTTGGCTAGCCTAGCTTGACAATTAGAGGACTTTGTAATTTCAAGCCCTAACTTGTTCATTGATTTTTCCGTGATCACACACATTTGAGCTCCACCATCAACATATACATTAGACACCGTTCTACCCCTTATGTAAGCATCCACAATGGGTTCCACATCTTTTCGTAGCTTTGAGGCCACAACCTTAATGGAAATATTTGCTTTCTTTTTTGGAATTCTTGTACTAACCAACTTTGGCCATTGCCTTCTTACTTTGGCTGATAGGTGTAGAAGTTGAGACCATGAAATGTTTGGATTTTGGGTTTGTAAATCCTCCAGGATGTTGTAGGGCTCTAGCTCCTTTCCCAATGGGAAGTCGTTGATACCAATTTCCCTTCGCCTTGATCTTTTCTTCCTGCTACTTTCAACTTCTTCCATCTTTGACTTCTTCTTCTTGTCCCTTCTGGCTGAATTTGTTCCTTCACTTCTCATGTATTCATCCTTATCATGTGCTCTTGTGCGTTTTTCTGCCGGCATAACATCAAAGTTTAGAGTATGCTCATCTATTACCTCTTCTAGCTTGATGATGTTGACTCCTCTTTCTTCCTCCTCATGTGGGACGGGAGGTATATTTGTTGGTGGTGGTGGTCGACGAAGGATTTGTGGACCTTGAGCTTGTTCTTGCTGCACAGTGAGAGGAGGCGGTCTGGGGGAATATATGTCTCCCGGAAGTCGCCTTGGATGTGGACAATTGTACATGCCATGGCCCATTTAATTGCAATTCCAACATCGCAACTCTTGAGCTTGTCTTCGTTGATTGCGATTCCCTTCTCTTGGTTGTCGTTGTTGAGGTCGGCCTTGTACTAGATTCAGAGTGAGATTCTCAAGCTGTTGAGTTAGCCTTTGTAAAACCTCTTGTTGAGAGTTATCTCCTATTTGTGAAGATTGTGCAAGAGGGGCCCTAATTGGTGCTTCCATGGTTTGTGAATACTCCCTCTCACTCACTTCATTCAAACCCCTTGCTCTATGTGCTTGGAAGTGTAGTTTTCTAAACTTGATGTTGGCTACCTCACGTGCTTCTTCGAAGGTGGATGGGAATTTTAGCTCTACTTTAGCCTTTAAAAGTGGATACAAGCCAACCATGAATCTCTCTTTTTTTAGAAAGTTAAGTGCACCACCATGATTTTCTAATGTAGCCTCCCACCTACCCCATAGATTGACAAAGGTTGCTTCATAAGAGGGATAGTCTTCAAGTGATACCTGCTTATGTCCAATAAGACATTTCCATAGTCCTTCAGAAGTATCACCTTGCCCGAACTTGGAGAGGAAGCTCGCTCACAGTCTCTTCCAATTGGACTTGATTTGGGGTTGCAAGGTCTCATACCATGCTTTAGCTTCTGCTTTTAGAACCAACGGGAAGGCTCTTAGATTTACTTCCTCTTCATCTCTCCCGGATATGAGATGTGCCATCTCCAAGTTGTCAAGAAACTCTTGCGCATCTTCCCCACTTCTTGCATAGAACGTGGGAAAAGAACTTGACATTTTGTTTAGACTTTTTGAAATCTCTTTTTTTTAAAGAAAATTTTCTCTTACGGGCCGCACAAGATTATTGACACTATAAATCTGATTTGATTAAAATGAAGATGTACACATCCATTGTTAATTCGTACTTTATCATAGGTAGAATAAATGGATTAATTGAAGGATTGATTTCATTGAGGCGAGTGGATCCAAATATCCTCCTTATGATAGATTGAAACCTACACTTAGTTGCAATGATTATATGAATGGATTGCCGAGCAATAGGCCTAAAAGGTTCATTGTTTTGATCGTGATTCATGTGCTACTCCTCGTTGTTGGTTTGAAGACCTCGTTCCTTCATATGGCTCTTGAGAACCCCTTCACCACTCCTTGTTCCTACCTTTAAAACAAAATGAAAACGTGAACATCAAAAGAAGTTTCATAATTGATGATTAGAAGTATAATTGGATTGGGTGATGCTAGTATTTCTCTAAGTCTTTCTGCACCAAACATAAAAACAATGTGTTGCTGGAAAAAGACTTTTCTATCTATGTGAACATTTACTCTAATGTGTTGTGCAAAATGAAATGGATAGATGGGAACTCCATTGTTCATCACTAAAAAATTTGAAGGTAACTTGGAAATATGTTCCTCAGTGAGGGCACCACTTTATGAGGGAGAGCTTTTTGAAATGGGGCCTCTAAACCCAAACCAATGGGCCTACCCTCACAAAATGTTTGTAAAGAGGTACGCACACTACTTGGGGCACCACCTTCTTTTGGGAGTGGAGAAGGAAACCAATCAAAATAACACTTGCACTCACCCACTCAAGGAACACACTTTGAAAACCCCCTTACTCTATATACACTTTGGACACTTGAACACCATCAACGATTATGCAACCCAATGCCATGCATCAAAATGAAATATGCAATTTGTGGAATAGCATTCACCTTCTTCCCATAAGAATACTCATAATACATCCAAACTCTTCCTCTCTCAAGCACTCATCAAAAAATCATGCGCACAAGACTTGCCTCTCAAACACACAAGAGAATCACTTACATCAAACTAACACACTTTGCATAGAGAGCTCATCTCCATCTATGCAATGCCGTGACACAAAAAAAATCACCATGAGAGGTAGCCACATGCATATGTAATGAAGCAAAAGAGAGTTGGAGTGAGAAATTTATTTAGACCAATTGAATAAGTGTGGAGAAACAAGCCAATGGTAAATTGAGAATAGAACACTTACTTGACTTCTGGCACACCTTTTAACACTAGGTTGGTAACCTAACAGGACATAAAAGTGTCCTTTCAGGGTTTTGAAAAAAACCTCCAAAACCATAGTAGATCCACTCATTTTGTAAAATCCTTTCATGAGGTTAGTTCAAGGCCTACTACACATGGAAAAAATAAGAAACTTCTAAAATTTCTCATCTTTTGGTCACACCAAGCCTCCAAAGTTGATGGACCGGGACATTTTCATCAAAACAGTCATTTCTTACGTTTTGTTGCATAAAAATAAGATTAGGGATTTTTGTAGGACTTGAGATAAATTCCCTAGTTAACTTCAATGGGTTGGTGATCAGAACATATGATTGCTTCTCACTCACTATTTTTTGTTTTGCCAAAAGAAATAGGTACAAAAAAATTGAAATTTTACCATTCTGCAAACCTATCATCAAATTTTCTATAGCCACGCTCAATACAAATAATATATGCATGTTTTCTTAGTTCCCTATTGTCCTTTAAGTTCATAAGGAGCCATGGAGCATGTCAAAAGAATAATACATCTCTTACCAAGGGGAATCTTGGGGACAAAGATGAAGTGTTAAATATAGCAAACATGAAAAACCTGGGTTCAACATTATGAGTTGTAGAATCCCATAGAAACTATTCAATATCTAGCCAAATTTGATCCTTATGACTAGATATGGTTAGTACCTACAAAATGCATGTAGTTGTCACAAGAAAGTAACAATATTGAAAAAGCTATACTTGATATACTAGAATGTTTCGTTTTCTTCTATAATTGAAAAAATCAACCATCGTTGTCTACTATGCAAAATAGGGTATTAGGTGCCCCAAAACTCAAGGATTATTAGCTTTATGTTACAATATGCAACATAGAAAATCAAAACTACATTTGGATATCATGAAAGCCACCAAAAAAATCATAGAAGAGCTAAAATTGGCTAAAAAACAGGATTTGACAATTTTTGTAATTTGGTCATAACTTACAACTTTAACATTTATTTCTCCCTAGAAGCATCAGGACATGTTGAGGACTACTAAAGATAGTTCTCTAGCATTATAGACCTCACAAACATGAATTCTAGAGTGGTATAGTTGCAAAAAGCCAAAACAGGGCCCGTTTTTTCACACAGTTTAGGTTGTGAAATGTTGTGCAAGGACAAGGTTAAAGTTGTCTTGTGAGCTGAAAAAAACTTGACATTTTTTTGGAATACGAATTCCAACAACTTTAACATTTATTTCTCCCTAGAAGCATCAGGACATGTTGAGGACTACTAAAGATAGTTCTCTAGCATTATAGACCTCACAAACATGAATTCTAGAGTGGTATAGTTGCAAAAAGCCAAAACAGGGCCCGTTTTTTCACACAGTTTAGGTTGTGAAATGTTGTGCAAGGACAAGGTTAAAGATGGAATTCGTATTCCAAAAAAATGTCAAGTTTTTTTCAGCTCACAAGACAACTTTCTAGACAGATAGCACCTCAAAATTCATTTTGAAACTCTTGACATAATTCAAGGAAAATGGTCACTTAACAGGACATAAAAGTGTCCCAGGACATAAAAGTGTCCCAGGACATAAAAGTGTCTCATTACCAACCTAGTTGTAAGGGGAGGACAGACGCTGGCTAACCATCACGAATTGCGACACTTGAAAGTTTTGAAGATGATTTCATGATCATTAACATAACCATGAGAGAGATCATGATGTATTTACAAGTTATTGAGGTGCTACAAATGATTTATTGGGTTGATGGAGTAAGAGATTGTAGAATGGAAAGAGGGGAGAATAGAGTTGCACTTCCTCCAAAGAGGAGGGTTAGGAGGGAGCATGTGAAAGAGGGAGAGTTGGGGTTTTCTCTACTATTGATCAAGAAACAACATGAAGTTGAAAATATAGGTGCGTGTCCTTGAGTCTCTCCAAGGGGGGCTATTTATAGCTGTGTAGGAGTGGGATTATGCTACACTTAATTAGAGTAAGTGATTAGACCTAATTAAGTGTCCTTTGACCACTCATTGAACATTGGACATAAAAGGGACTATTTACTCACCAAAAATATCATTTTAGACCGTGAAGGCTCCATAGGGGTGCATAATGTAGGTGGGCCCCACCATGAGGCCCTACGGGTGGCTCCTGCGGGGTATCTCAACTTGTCTGTCTTGGCATTTAGAAATCATATTTAGGTTGGTCCCATCACATGCAAGTGACCTTGAACACTCATTGCTCTTCTAGAAGATGAGTAGGGAAAAAATAAGATCTCACCCTCTTGATTTACTTGATTTTTAGTTCCCTTTTGCTGCGAATCGAACAGATTTACACTATTTTGATCATAACTTTTTACCTGTAGCTGGGAATGACATGCTTCAAAAGGCAAAATTGACCTTCTCAACATGTTTGATATGAATTTGGACTATTCTTCACGCCCATGCACCAAGGAATTCGGTTTGGAAGGTCCACACTAGGCTAGGGAACCTTTTGCTTCCAAGTCTTCTTGTATGGGCCCTTTGGTTGTATGCATCCAAGGGGAATCATGCTTTTTCAAAAGGCTATGATGCTTAAACAAATAGAGAAGGGCTCAATATTATTTTCTTGTGAAAAGAATATACAATTGGAGTCTTTTTTAAAGGAGAGAAACTATATGTATATTCTTAAGAGATATTGGGCCACCTATGTAGGGGGCATAGAAGACTTGTAGAGAGGGACCATAATCTTTGGTAAAGACAAGTGGAGAGTTGATTTCCATGGGAATTTATCTATATGGGGTGGAAGATCGATATATTATTTTTCTAATACTAATTCACAAGAGGTAAGAAAGTTTGGGGGTATATAATTGGTTATTGTATGCTTATTCTATTTACAAAGCAAAAAAGAAAAAGGTGGTAATATAAATATATGACTAAGGTGACATTTTTGGGAAGAGTATAATGTATGTGTCGCCACAAAGGTTAAACGAAGAGGGGGAATTTACTCTAGATAACTTAATAGCGTAGAAAAATATATCCACATATGAGGAAGAGGACGTTGAGTAGGCTGACAAATGTTGCAAAAAGATGGTTACCATTTTATGCCACTCAACAAGAGTATGTTTCTAAATGTGTGGCATGCCAAAAGACAAAGTTTGATAGAGGGAAGCAACTTGGATTGCTTCAACCTTTGCAAATCCCTAATTCACCATGGGAGAGTATATCCATGGATTTTATCTTTGGATTGCCTAAGTCTATCCATGGGAGTACGGGAATATGGACGATAGTAGAAAGGTTCAGTAAACAAACTCATTTTATACCTGTCAAAAAGACTATCAAAGCCCATCAACTGGCAACCCTCTTCATTTCAAAAATCTTCAAGTACGATGGCTTGCGAATGTCCATAGTGTCGGATAGAGATCCTAGGATGACCAGCACCTTTTGAGGTAATTGAGGGAAGATCAAAAAGTCCTTTGCTACTTAAGGTACACGAGAAGATATTTGCTGCAGATGAGTATATCCGAGACCTACAAGAATCTTTCCAAAAGATTAAGGATGCTCTCTCTAGCTCACAACAAAGGCAAAAGGCTGTTGCTGACAAGCACAAAAGAGCCCAAGACTTTAGAGAAAATGATTGGGTCTTACTTAAAATTCCCAAGTCTCAATTAAGGCACACGACGGGCAAGAATCCTACGAGACACCAAAAGTACTATGCTAAGTTAGCAAAAAAGTACTATGGTTCCTTCCAGATTCTTAGACCAATCAATAAGATGGCCTTTCAACTGAGGATGCCCAGCCATTGGCTCATACACAATGTTTTCCATGTGAGCCTACTAAAGCCTCACAATAGAGAGCCACCTCAAGAACCAACTATTGAAGAACCACCGGAGATCAAGGACCAAGAAGAGGTACTTCACCCCAAGTCCATTCTTTGAGATGAAGACAAGGTATTAAGAGGCAATAAGACTATCCAATGATATCTTATTAAGTTTAAGAATTATCCTTTTGAAGATGCTAGATGGATGCAAGGCATACAATTAAAGGATAACCTAAACCTCTCAATGCTTACAATGCTTCCCTAGAGTAAGCAAATTTTCAAATGTTTAAAATGAACAAAGTTTTTGTGTTATAAGACTCTCTTTTTCTTTATTGTGCACAAACGTGAAGTAGTATGCATGATTAGAATCAAGTTTGTGGAGACGACGTCTCCCAAACACCAAGTAGAGCTTGCCACTCTACTATGGACGATTGATAGGACTAATGTAAAGACATGTTTGCGACAACTTAGGATCTCAAGTGCCAAATGGATTAGTTATCCATTCTAGAATGCTGCGGTAGGGTAAGATAGGGATCCTCTACCTGCTAGAAAAAGGACTAATGAATAGGCTTTATCTTCTCTACCCTGGACGACTATGATTTCAAGAGAGAGGTAATGCCATAATAACTAATATTCAATCTCCTAAATGATTTTATCATGTTTAACTGATCATTTAATATGGGGAAGTTCCTGGGGAAAAAAAGCTAGAATATTGGTTAAGCTAGTAGACCGGCCACAGTAGGGATCCAAAGGAGGGAAAGTAGGGATCCATAGGACGGAAAGTAGGGATCCAAAGGGGGGGTCATCTCCAAAAGAGCAATATGCAACAATGGGCTTTAAAGACTCTAAGGTTCAGCCCATTAAGACTTCCAAAATGGTAAGGTTCTAAAAATCAAAGTTTGTGTCCAATGGTGAAGCTTAGAAAAATTGGATGCTTTGTGTGTGTACAAAAAAGTCTTCATGATTCCTACATAATAGGAGGGGGAAATCCCTATAAGTAGGGGATGATAGAGAAATACACACACACACACACACTCACAAGCTTCCTTTACACAAAGGGAATGAGGTGCACTCAAATCCTATTGGATGGCGTTGGAGGTGGACCAACGAGAATTAGGCTAAAGTAAATCTAGTCTAATTCATTTAGAAACACTTAAAAAAGAACCAATAAGAATTAAGCTCTCTCAAAGACGATTGCATAGTCTCCCAAGGGGTCCAATGAGCATTCATCAGCCCAATGGCTCGCCTGATTCCTATTGGCTAGGAGACAAAAGGGGAAAGGGGGACACATGTCAGAAGGCTATCACTTTATGCTTCCTAAATCCTACTGGCTAAGTCTGGAGAGTTCTAATGAAGTGCCACCAAAAGGATTTAGCAAGAGGGGTCGACCAAGAGAGAGAGGGGGACTAATTTTTCAAAGGCATTATACCACACACACTCACACTAGCTCATGTGTGAAGCAAGAATACTCTCTCTCTCTCTCTCTCTCTCTCTCTCTCTCTCTCTCTCTCTCTCTCTCTCTCTCTCTCTCTCTCTCTCTCTCTCTCTCTCTCTCTCTCTCTCTCTCTCTCTCTCTCCTTCTCAAGCTTTAACGGAAAGCTTATCATCTACTCCAAGCTTGTGAGAAAGGAGGCCTACACCAACAACTCTTGGATTTGTGATGCAAATCCAACCAAGAGCCAAGCTTCAATGCATGATCATCTCCTCTACCATGCTAATTACTAAGCTATGCTATGCTAATATGAGTGATTATGTGAGGAGATGTACTTCTTTCTCGTAAGACTACTCCTTATTCATCTCAATCTACTCTCATACCCCGCTAGCTCTCACTATCTTCAAATGTCTATGAGGTCTTGGGTCTGAGACCATGAGGGAATTGATGTTTTATTTTATAAGTGTTTTCTTAGTGCTTAAAGCTTCCATCTTCATTGCACTAGCTAGTTATTCAAGGAACACAAAGAATTGTATTGTAAAATGTCTCCCTTGATGGGGAAAACCTATAATACAAAGCCTTTTGGAGGGGGTACTGGCTCCATGTAAATCTGGTCCTCAACTATTTTCAATAGCTTAATTTCTCTCTCTTTTGAAGTATTGTTCATGCCTATCTACTTAGGTGTTATGGTTTTTGTTGCTCTCTCCACCCAAGCACTCTTGTTATGCTCAATAGGAATCTATTCTAATGAAATGCTCACTCATTCGATCCCAAGCTCTTTGTATCACATTGGCCATCCAAACTAGCATCTCACATAGTGCCTTATAGCTCCAAGATACGAGAGGAAGGAAAAAAATAAAATAGAATAATATTTCGTCTTCAGTTTCCCTCGAGCTATGTACAAGTGACGGGTTCTAGGAAGGTGGTGAAAAGAATGCATCATATAGCCCTCCCCTAACTGGAGACATTCATGTCTGTAGTATGTGTCCTAATCTAGCTGATCGTCAACCAAACAAGTGTCAGCAAACTGCTCAATTTGTGGCTCTAATCTAAAATTATAGGGTTTAAGTTGTTATCCGTTTACTCGGGTGATATGTAATTTCCCATCCATGTCTCCTAGCCTATAGCTTCAATTTGCAAACTTTTGTACCACCAAAAATGGTCCTACCCATTTTATAAAAAACATACCATCCTTTTCATGATCAAATTGGTTGTCATATGGTAGCACAAGAGACCCGTCTTTAATGTCTTTCTTTATCAGCTATGAATTATAATTATTTCCTTGCATTTTTTCTTGTGTAGCATAGTGTTGAATTACAAATTCTTTGTCTAGTTCTAGCTGCTCCAAGTTAATGATTCGTTGCTCCACTTTCTTCTTACATCTTGTAAGCATGCCCTAGTAGTACTCTCCACTTGTAGTGTGTAGTCGAACTCCTGTAATTGCACCACCCATTTTCTATCCTTGGGGATAGTTCAATGTGTTGCAAAGCATATGGGAAAACATCCTCAGTGGGAAGAACAACAAACATTTTTGGTAACAAGTATGCTCTAAACTTCTCCACCGCAAATTTAAATGCCAAAACCAAATAATATATATATTTTTTATATATACATAATATTACCCCCCATTCCCACGCACGCCAATATGCACATATATATATATATATATACACACACTCACACCCACTCACTCACGTACATATATCCACACACCTACCCACTCGTACATACACACACACACACACACACACACAGACACACACACACACACACACACACACACACACACACACACACACACACACACACACACACACACACACACACACACACACACACACACACACACACACACACACACACACACACACACACACACACACACACGCATAAAATCACACACCAAACTAAAAAATACAAAAAAAACAGAAGATCCATCGGCATCGACACCATCCACATAAGAAAGCGGCCCAAAGCACGCAACACCGACAACAAAAAGAGCAAATGCGCCAAAGGCATGCCCCGGCCGACCCCGAAAAGACGTACGCGCTACACCAATGCACCAACAACACACCATTCTCCGGCATCATGCAACCACGACACCATTTTCAGTAAACCGTAGGTTATCATTCATCATTTTTTCTGTTTTCATCCAAGCCTTGTAAAATTCCCAAGTTGTAAATTCCCTCTCTCTAGGTGATGGTCAGAAAGACCCACCTAGAGGTTTCATTTTCAATAACTCCCAACACAAAGCAAGGGTCAACCACACCGGGCCCATTGCCTTGCTTTGTATCCTCAATTAGCTTACACTAATCAAATCGGGATTACCCTAATCCAAGCAGCCAACACCTATAAAAGGGCACTAAGAGGTCACTATCGGGGGGGGGGGCAGTTCATGAGAGGTCAGCACTTGGTAGAGTTTTAGTGGGAAGAATTGACACTATTGGCATCATGGGGAGGGGACTTGTGTGATGGTTTGCTTTGGGATTTGCACCATGTGAAGGGAGCTACGTCCACCTCTCGACTCCAATGGTCGATGCACACACACATACACATTCTTGGTAGCAAGTTTCACAATCATCGAGTGGTCTTTAGAGAATGCACCAAGTAGTTTCACCATCTCTTCTCTCTACCTCTCTATCACCACGGTGTGCCGCCTTGCCGGAAGGAAGGTCATTGTAAATACTGCAGAAATAATTCTCCCTCACACCCCCAAGGGTTTTCATCATTTGACAATCTGTGTGTGTGTGTGTGTAAGTTTGCAGTGTCCACATTACCATGGTCTACGTCCTAGTTTCTCAAAGCTAGGTGGTGCCCCCTGTTCACTTTACCGTGACCGGCTCGAGGCGTGCCATCGGCCCCCGACATTTTAGAGGCCGTCGGTGGGTGTCGCTTTGCTCCCGTCATTTGGTTCCCCCACTGAGGAGGGCTTCTAAGAAACCTTCAGTTTACAATGCTGAAAGTGACGCACACCATCAATCATGGACGAATGGCTGAAGGAATTTTCTAACTGGAGGACGGAAGAAGAGGAGACTAAGGAGGCACTAACAACCTTCATTGAAGTACTACTGCCAGGCTGTAGTGTAGTTAGTATTCAAGAGGTAAATTCTCCATCTCATGTTGCTCATTCTAACCACAAGTTGAGAGCATCAGGTGGGAGGTCTATGAAGTGCCATCACTGTTGTCAACCAGAACACACTGTCAATGAGTGCCAGCAAAACAAAGGCAGCGAAGGGGCTGAAATTTTCTACATCGACATTCATCGCAAAGAAGTCATCCACATCAAAGGAGGAAAGAAAACGGTGAGGCCTCTCTTCCCTAAAGAAACTACAGTCAAACTACAATCAAAAGTCAAAGTTATAACCTTTACTCTAAAATGGCCTAAAGGGGATGCTCCAGCCAAAGGTAAGGAAAAGATAAGCCAGTCTGGAAACACATGACCCCGAAGGGAGAAGCATCTCGCCAAGCAAGTGCTTCAAGCTTAGAGAGCCGGGTTGTACCCAACTTGCTAAAGAGGAAGTCATCCGAAGCTAAGCGGCGAAAGGTCGCCTACCGATTCGCACGACGCATGCGAGTACTACCAGTCCACTTCGACAATCCTGAAGAAGAAATGGTAAGAAGATTCCCATGTCCTAAGGAAGAGTGGTTTGGCTACTGCTCTCACTGTTTTGGAAGACGGTTAGAGGGTCTTCCTCCTCTCCCTGTACAACTTATCCTAAAGAAGCTCTCCACCACCGGGTGAAACCTAGTGGGGTGGAGAGGAGTTGCACCTGAATGGAGTGGAATTCATACAACACGCCGACTATGAAAATTATCTGCAATTGCTACTAGCCAAGAGGTTGGGAGTGGTCAGACGCGTCGCCATCACCCCGTACGTGCTGAGCAACGAAGGAAAGGTAGAGCCCATGAAAGGCGACGACCTCCTGTGGATGTGCCGACTCATCAACAGTGGCACGTTAAGAGTATAAGTAAGTACTCCACCCTCTGTGCATGATGGAAAACGGCCCAACAGAATTCCCGTTCAGATTCCTGTAGCATATGTATGTGAATATCTATGTAGATAGGAAAATCTTCTACCAACAAAAGATCGTGTACCTATTCGGTGCGGTGGAGGAGAAATCCTTAATTCCCCAAACAGGTTCATTCTCCCCATATTGGATTACCACCATTCCTTTAATGTTTCTATCTTTATCCTCTTTTAACCTATCCACCCAACCCTGTAAAAAGCCGCTATGAGCCGCTACTATCATTAATCTAAAAAATAAAAAAAGGTTTGTAATTTCCTGAGTCACTACCATGGCAAGTGTTTATTTCCCCACGTTTAGTGGAAATAAGGGAGAAGATCTCACCACCGACTTTTTGGATGATTTCGACATTGCTTGTGTGGTTTCCAACAAAGATGACGACGCTTCACGACTTCAAATCTTTCCTCTACTGATGATGAAAGTAGAGGCCAAGTCCTGGTATAATGCATTGCCCCAGGCTACCAAGAATTCATGGCATGTGTTAAGGGATACCTTTCGAAAGAGGTTTGGTGGAGGCAACACCTCAGAGAAGCTATGGCAGCTACTGACGGAATTGAAGCAGGGAGGTCTGCTAGAGTATGCCACCTACGACTCCAAATTTGGGGACTTATGGGAGAGATGGGTTGCCTCACAGGAGGAAGGCGAAGGAGCATCTAATTTCCTAAAGAAGGATTGTTTCATTGCTGGTCGGTGGTCGTCGCTTAGAGAGAAGGTGAAGGGAAGGTTTCTTGTAACATATGAGTTGGCAGTAGAAGTAGCCCGCCTCAAAGACAAGAAGCTGCACATGCAAGCAAGAGTAAATGAGTTAGAGGAAACAAGCTTAGCCCGGACTAACCCTAGTGACTGCAATAGCCAGTCAT
Source organism: Adiantum capillus-veneris (assembly GCF_014529385.1). Classification (NCBI taxonomy): domain Eukaryota; kingdom Viridiplantae; phylum Streptophyta; class Polypodiopsida; order Polypodiales; family Pteridaceae; genus Adiantum; species Adiantum capillus-veneris. The sequence continues at coordinate 104,485,732 of NC_140953.1, forward strand.
AGAGCCCAACCGTAAGAGGCATCAGAGGAGCAGCAAGACCTGCTAAATCGCATCACCACCCAACTAGAGAGTTTATCCGTGCATCTGGTGCAGCAAGGGCATGCACGTGTTAGGAATCCAGAACAAGGGGGAGGACAACGAAGGCAGAACCAAGAGTACCACTGCTACAATTGCAGGGAAGACGGCCATGGTATGTACTACTGCCCACATCCAAGGAGGCAGAATTTCAATAGAGAGGGGAGACAAAATCAGATCTCTCCGCCAAGAGCAAGACCACCACCACCTAGGAAACCAGGGCCAATCCCACCGGTCCAGATCTTTTGACCACCCGTACAACAACAACCACCACCACAACTTCTCATACCACCACTACCCCCACCACCTACTGTGAACCAAGTGGTGGGTGTTATTAGCTTGGAGGCTAAAGCGAAGACAAAGGTAGAAGAATCAGTTCGAGAGAAGCACAAAGGGAAAGCAAAGGTAGAAGAAGTGGATGCTATGTGAGTGAAGTGTGCCAGGCACGAGGAAGTCTCTCAAAGAGAAGAGAAAATGAAAGGGAAGGCCGAGTCTAGCAAGCAAGCAATTAAACCGTGACGGAAGATAGACGTCGTGGACTTCTCACTAGGTAAGTATGCAAAACCCTATGACTTAGTTCAGGATGTATTGATGCAGGGCCCAAAGATAACTTGGCCCCAATTACTCTACCTTGCACCAAGAATGAGGAGGCAATGGACAAAAATGGTGAGTACCAAGAAATCAAGACCTAGGATAGCTGGGGCTATCTCTGGAAGGGATCTCGACGAAATCCTACCAACTATGGATGTCCACATCAACGGGCAACGAATCTCAAACGTCTACATAGATGGTGGCGCACAAATATGTGTCATGAGTGAAAAGATGATGCACCATCTAGGACTAGAGGTAAGTAGGCCGGCACCCTGCCAAGCCAAAATGGCAAATAATGTAAGAGTGAAATGCGTGGGCATTGTGAATGCGGTCAAAGTAAAATCACTCAATACATAAGTGGAGGTAGACATCTTTGTCATGCCACACAAAGGGGAGGGCTACCCTATCATTCTTGGGAGGCCTTGTCTTATGGCTATGGAAGCTAAACAAGACTGGAGCACCGGAATGATTCAGATGAAGGACGCTAAATGGAAGTCCATATTCTACGACATGAGGACTGGGAAGCAACGCAACATGATCTTGGAGGCTTCAGAAGATGAGTCCACTAGCGACTATTCGTCTACCTCAGGAGAAGACAACCACCACTGACGGGAGCAACAATAGCATTGAAGTGATGGGGGTCATTCTTCAAGACCCAAAAAGATTGACACAATCTGAAACACCCGCGACAAACCAAGAGGAACCATCAGGTACATAGTCCTTAGAGGATGCAGGTAAGTTACAAAAAATTCTCTCAAATGAGTTAACCGATGAAGAAAGAAAGGAATATGTCTCCATGCTAGGTAACTTCACTACTTTGTTCATTGATGGCTATGATAAGATCACATGAATTACAGTAGTGCAACACCACATAAAACTCAAGGAAGGCAGTAAACCCGTAGTGCAAAAGCTCAGAAGACTTGGAGTAATCCAATAAGAGGCACTACTTAAAGAAGTGAGAAGTTTGCTACAGGCAGGTTTCATCTACCCCGTCCAAGACTCAGAATGGGTCTCCCCAATAGTAATCACACCAAAAGAATGGTAAGTGGAGAGTCTGTGTGGACTATAAACCTCTCAATGCAGCCACGAAGAGGGATCATTTTCCCCTCCAATTCCAGGATGAAATTATCAATGAAGTGGCGGGTCATGAACGATACACAGTGTGCGATGGCTACTCAGGATACTTCCAGATTAGCATTACGAAAGAAGATCAGAAGAAGACAACCTTCATCACACCTTGGGGATGCTTTGCTTACAGGGTGATGCCTTTTGGCCTCACTAACGCCCCGGCCACATTTCAGCGCTATGTGAACTTTGTTTTCCAACCCAACTTTGGAACATCAATACGGGTTTTCATAGATGGTTTTTGCATCTATAGTTCACGAGCCCTTCATTTAAGCAAAGTCTATGATGGCTTAACCAGGCTACAAACCTTGGGTGGCTAGCTCAACGTGGATAAGTGTCACATTGGTGAAAGCAAAGTCACTCTCCTTGGCCATGTAATTTTAGCAAAAGGGATTGAGGGTGACCCTAGAAAGATTCAAACCCTGGTATCTTTGTCGTCACCCACCATCGCTAAGCAATTGGTTTCTTTCCTTCAGAAGGTAAGATACTTAAGCAGGTTCATTCACTTGCTATCTCAAGTGGTCCTCCCTCTACAACAAATCACCCAGAGGGATGGCTTCTCATGGAGTGAAGAAAATGAGCAGCAATTTACCAAGGTGAAGAAAATCCTAGCTAAGCCTCCCACCATTTCACCCCCTAAGTGGGACGATCCATTTTATATGAACCCTAGTGTAGGAAGTGATACACTCGGAGCCGTGCTTATGCAAAAGGACCTCCAAACTTCTTTCATGCGTCCTATTTACTTCTCTAGTCGTGTCATGACCCCGTCAGAAAAGGGATTTACTGAAGTAGAACACATGGTTCTGGCACTAATGTTTGCTACCACAAAGTTCCGCTCCTATCTTCTTCCTAGACCCTTTTTAATCCTAACAATGGAGGAGGTTTTCCCACATGTAATGTGACACATGGATATCTTATCTAGGATCTCTAAGTGGCTACTTAGATTACAAGAGTTTGACTACACCATGCAAGTAGAAAACTCCACCAGGGCTAGTTTAGCGGGAGTTCTCACTCATCACCACTATGAGAAGAAGTTGAAGGTCAACACAGAAGCAACGGAAGAAACACCAATAGTAGAGAGTCCTAGGCTAGAAAGAGCTCACTCTCTTTTCTTGATGGAGCATACAAAAGAACAATGGACCAGTCTGCAGCTAGCATGGTCATTTTCAATGAGCAACAAGAAAGAGTATTCTCCATTGGGTAGTTATTACACTCCCACTCCAACAATGAAGCAGAATATGCAGCCCTAATTGCTGGGTTGGAACAACGTATTTCACAAGGAATTCAGTGCCTAAATATGTTTGGCAATGCTTTGCTTTTGATAAGGCAGATAAACGAAACTTGGGTTTGTAAAACTTTTAGGTTTTACTTGGTCAACTACACCAAGTTAAGGATCTTCTAAGGAAATTTGAAGCAGTGACACTATTTCATGTCCCCAGAGCAGAAAATCAGGAGGCAGATTCTCTAGCCAAAGAAAGAATACAAGACGTTCCCATAGGAGCAATCAAACTGAAGCTACCCTCTTTCAAGGTAGTGATGTTATGCCTGATATCGTCAGCTTTCTAGATACAAGAGAATGTCCGAAAGGATACACCAAAGTCCAGAAATAGTGTCTTGTAAGGAAGGCTACCAGATACCTCCTTGTAAACGACCACTTGTATTGTAAGGGCAAGGATCAGATTCTCAGGCGAGTGCCGACCTCTAGTGAGATCACAGAGGTAGTTTCAAGTTGCCATGATGGCGTCTGCGGCGGTCATTTTTCTCTAGATATCACTAGTAGGAAGATTCTACAAGCAGGATACTCTTGGCCTAGCTTGAACAGGGATGTACACCATTGGTGTAAAACATGCAAGGCTTGTCAAGTGGCCAGTGATCGCACATTTAACCTATGAGCCACAAACTCCTATCATCTCATATGGTCCATTTGAGAAATGGGGAATAGATGCAATCGGTCCTTTACCAAGGGCCCAATCAGGTAAACTGTACATCATAGTGGGTGTAGACTACATGACTCCATGGGAAGAAGCAACAGCCACCTGCATTACAGCCCAAGAGGTAGCAAAGTTCATTTTTGAGCATACCTGTTGCCGTTTTGGCACTCCTCTTGAGATAATATCAAATAGAGGACCAGGTTTTAGAGGCGATCTGGTGGGAGAACTGATGAAAAAGTTAGGCATCAACATGCTGACATTCCACACCATACTATCCACAGTGCAATGGTCTGGTAGAGAAGGAAAACGGAATGATTTGCAAAAATCATCACAAAGTAGGTGAACAGTCCCACAGGAGACTGGGATAAACATCTCATGGGGCTCTTTGGGCCTACTAAACAACGTTCCAAACATCATTAGGTTTGACCCCTTTCCATCTAGTTTATGGGAAGGAGGCAATTCTACCCATTGAGGTACAGATAGCCAGCTTACGAGTCTTGGCTAGCCAGATACAACGTCCAATTGTAAATCTCCGAAACCACATCCTGGATCTGGAGAGGCTCCAACTAGATAGGGAAGAAGCAATCAATCACTATGCAACGCAAGCAGAACGACACCAGCTCACTTTCAATCAAGGGTTTAAAGAGAAGGGCCTAGAAAAAGGTATGTTAGTGCTGACATACGACAACAGATTTGACACCAGGAAGGACAAGAAATTTCAACCCAGATGGGAAGGACCATTCATCATCAAGAAACACTATGACAACAACAGCTATAAGCTGATGGAACCAGATGGGAGAATTTACAAGACTAGAGACGATGGATGGAAGCTGAAAAGGTATTTTCTTAGGTTTGATCCAGAGTTCATGCTAGGCATTCCAAAAGAGGGAGAACCCTCTAACTCCACAACTAAAGATGCAGAGGAAGGGCTAGAAGCATGAATGCCTCTAGCCAGATGGGAGGGCTACTGATGGTCGGTTTTCAAAACCGTGATTGTGAGAACCACGCCCTAAGGAAGGGAAGGCTTGTTACCAGAAGAAGAAGAAGAAGAAAAAAAAAAAGGAAAAGCTCTTACCATTCACCATACCCCCCCTCTAAGGTTAACCACTAGCGGGCGCCGCCAGTTTGGCCACACATCTCTCCATTATTGCTAGGAGACGAACCCCTCTCTCTCCTACTGCCCGGCTCCGCCAATATTCTCTCTCTCCCCTAGTCTGCCGCTGCATCACCCGGCCTGGTAAGCGCATTGGTGCCTCTGTCACACCCTCCAGCGGGCCGCCATAGATCTTATACCTCCTCTGTCTCTCTTCCAAATATTCTCTCTCTCTCTCTCTCTCTCTCTCTCTCTCTCTCTCTCTCTCTCTCTCTCTTGTCCACATCTCAGACCTCGCGGGCCGCTATACCCCCCCCCCCCCTCGTCCACACTCCTTTTGGCTTTACTATTCCCCCCCCCCCCCTGTTTTCTTCCTGGCAGACCACCTTCCAATATTCCCCCCCCCCCTCCCCTATCTTAGCCTAACTCTAGCTCTCTCTCACTCTCTCCTTTAGGAGCGGCCCCGTGGGCCTTTGGGCAAGCCACACTCTCCCTCCATCTCTCTCTCTCTCTCTCTCTCTCTCTCTCTCTCTATTGTCTACCCATGTCCCTCCCTTATCCCCTCACCACTTTCTCTCCCTCTCTCTTACTCCCATGGTGGTTCTCTCTTAGCTCACCCCCCCCCCCCCCTCTCTCTCTCTCTCTCTCTCTCTCTCTCTCTCTCTCTCTCTCTCTCTCTCTCTCTCTCTCTCTCTCTCTGTCTCTCTCTCGTTGACTAATCCCCCCCCGTTCCGGGCACACAAGGGCCCCACCCCCGCTCTTTGTCGCGCGCCTTTACCCGGTCCTTGCGGGCGCTGTGAGCACCACCCATACCCCTCCCCCCTATCCTCTCACACACCCTCCTCCTTGCTCCCTCGTGTTGTGCGCTCGCTGTAGAAGGCACACAAGGGCCCCACCCCCGCTCTCTGACGCACGCCTTTATGCGGCCTTTGCGGGTGCTGTGAACACCACCCATACCCCTCCCCCCTATCCTCTCACACACCCTCCCCCTCGCTCCCTCGTGTTGTGTGCTCGCTGCAGAAGGCGGCCCCGTTACACCCCCCCGCTCTCTCCGCGGCCTGCACAGCGCCCATGCTCACTAACACACACACTCTCTCGCTCTATCACACACACACAGGCCCTCGTGGCGCACTCACACAAACACACACACCCCCACCTCTAATTCGCCAAACAGAGAAAAAAAAAATGAAAAAAAATTATATTTTATATATACATAATATTACCCCCCATTCCCACGCACGCCAATATGCACATATATATATATATATATACACACACACACACACACACACACACACTCATGCCCACTCACTCACGTACATATATCCACACACCTACCCACTCGTACATACATACACACACACACACACACACACGCATAAAAGCACACATCGAACTAAAAAATACAAAAAAAACAGAAGATCGTCGGCATGGACACCATCCACAGAAGAAAGCGGCCGAAAGCACGTGACACCGAAAACAAAAAGAGCAAATGCGCCAAAGGCATGCCCCGACTTACCCTGAAAAGACGTACACGCTACACCCACGCACCAACAACACACCATTTGCCGGCATCACGCAACCACGACACCATTTTCAGTAAACCGTAGGTTATCATTCATCATTTTTTCAGTTTTCATCCAAGCCTTGTAAAATCTCCAAGTTGTAAATTCCCTCTCTCTAGGTGATGGTCACAAAGGCCCACCTAGAAGTTTCATTTTCAATAACTCCCAAGACAAAGCAAGGGTCAACCACACCGGGCCCATCACCTTGCTTTGTCTCCCCAATTAGCTTACACTAATCAAATCGGGATTACCCTAATCCAAGCAGCCAACACCTATAAAAGGGCACTAAGAGGTCACTATCCGGGGGGGGGGGGGGGGGGGGGGGCAGTTCATGAGAGGTCAGCACTTGGTAGAGTTTTAGTGGGAAGAATTGACACTATTGGCATCATGGGGAGGGGACTTGTGTGATGGTTTGCTTTGGGAATTGCACCATGTGAAGGGAGCTACGTCCACCTCTCAACTCCAATGGTCGATGCACACACACATACACATTCTTGGTAGCAAGTTTCACAATCATTGAGTGGTCTTTAGAGAATGCACCAAGTAGTTTCACCATCTCTTCTCCGTACCTCTCTATCACCATGGTGTGCCGCCTCGCCGGAAGGAAGGTCATAGTAAATACTGCAGAAATAATTCTCTCTCACACCCTTGAGGGTTTTCATCATTTGTCAATCTGTGTGTGTGTGTGTATAAGTTTGCGGTGTCCACATCACTGTGGTCTTCGTCTTAGCCGCTCAAAGCTAGGTGGTGCCCCCTGTTCTCTTTACCATGACCGACTCGAGGCGTGCCATCGGCCCCCGACGTTTTAAAGTCCGTCGGGGTTTGGATGTCGCTTTGCTCCCGTCAGTACCAAAATTGAACTGCTAATGATTCGTGTGGCAGATCAGTGTGGCAAGTACTCAAGCCATGCTTGAGTCGATTTTTCAAGTTAGCTAATTCAAAAAATAGTGCCAAAACATAGACAAAAATACCTGGAATCATGTCAAGAATCCGTGAAGGCACCACAATACTTGGAGGCTCTTGCTCTTAGTCGAGCATGCCAAACATCTTGACTGTCATCATCAATCCTTGTTGGCATTGCTTTGACTCTCAAAAGATTTTTGCCATGAGCATAATCCTTGGTCGAAGTGCAATCATCGTTGAGTTTAAAAGCACCCTTGGAAATCTCTTTCTGATGAGATACGGAAGCACTTTGCTTCCTCTCTATTGCCATGGCCATTTTGTCATAGGCTCGAGCATGAGCATGCATGACACAACATGCATACCTTGGAAAAGTCTCCTTTGCCTCCCTTCGAGGCAAAGCTCACAAGCATCCTGGTAAACGGGGCAAGGCGTCCTTGAGTGGACCTTCCGCCTTTTTGAGGCTCGCATGCATCCCGGAAAGCCGAGCAAGGAGTCCTTGAGTGGCGTTTCCGCCCCTTCAAGCCGCGCATGCATCCAAGGTGGCCCGGAAGCTGGCCCTTGGTGGGGCGGGCCCCTAGGGACGGCCCTGCAGGTGCCTTAAAGCATAACGAAAGGATGTTTTATAAAAAAAATTTAAAAAAAATTCTCTTTCTATTTTTGCCTGTTTTTGCTTGTCAAGAGGGAGAGAGAGAGAGAGAGAGAGAGAGAGAGAGAGAGAGAGAGAGAGAGAGAGAGAGAGAGAGAGAGAGAGAGAGAGAGAGAGAGAGAGAGAGAGAGAGAGAGAGAGAGAGAGAAAGAGAGAGAATCCTCGTTGCTCGAATACACCCATCCCTGTGACGGCGTTTTCTCAGCTCCCAGGTGCGCTCCTACTGAGTCCACCTTCGCATCGTTTGGTGTTGGTTGAAAACACGCCTTCATTGCTGCTTAGGGTTGCTGCCCACGATCCTTAGGGATTCAATTTTTCCTCCCCGACTTGGGACAGGGACACACAGTGCTTGCTTCTATCGGCTTCCATGCCTACCTCGTCGGAGAAGAGCCATGCAATCGCATGCAATTCCATGCACAAATTTTGCCATGGCTGCGAGAGAGATTGAGAGGGATGCCTTACAAAAGAGATAGAGAGAGAGCGAGCGAGAACAAGAGGGTAAGACAAGACCATGATTCTTCCCCTCCTCCATGCGTCCTCCTCCACCTGAGCTCTGATACTAGTGTAATGCCCAGGGAAGTGCCTGGCTTGGATTCACCACCCAACGTCCCTTATACAGCCCCTGGCTACTGAATCCCCTGTTCCAGACTGGCAGTCGGCCACTTACTGGCCCAAGTCCGTGACCTCCCTTGGGTTTACCCTTGGCATGACATTGGCCCTTGGAACCTGCTTTGGTTTTGTCAGTGATGTTTGGACACCCATATTTGAATCGGCTTGTACTTAAGCTGTGCTTTTGGTACCCAGATTTGCCTAACTGCTTGCATGCTACTTGTAGCATTTTCTTGTTGAGAGGATGGAGAAGATTGATTACTTTGTGGTTTGGTCTACTGATTGCATCCTTTCCATTCCTCCTTGCTTGGTGCAATTGGAACAATGAGTTGCCCGCCTTTAGGTGATAGCTTGAGCTGATTTGTATCCCAATCTAGTACTGCTTTGTATGTCCGCATCCAGGGAATTCCAAGAATCATCATCTCATTCATGTGTTCATCTGGTAATCATACAAACTAATCAGGACATGAACATCCATGTACTATCACGTTCAAGCTGAATCCCGGCGAGGGTCACCTAATAAAAATGTAACCTATCACGTGAGTTCAACAGAAGGGTATTTAAAGTTCTTGAAACTTACAGAAATATATATACAGAAGGGCATTATTTTTTCAAATTTGAAAAAAACTTACTTATTTTAAAAGAAAAGGGTACATTATATTCCTAACAAAATTCATAGATAAGGAGTTTTACAAACATGTCTTGAACGCACGTGATATGGTAGTTTTACACATAGTGAACCCCCCGAGAGCTGACTACTCCCAATGTTGGTGTTGGGTTCTTGTTGCATCCTTTGATTGTTTTTATTCCTCCTGTCAAAGACTGAGTTGTTGATTTCTTGTACGTGGAATAACTGACTCCATTTACTCTAGCTCCTGTGTCGACCAAAGCATTTGTGCTATGATTGTTGAGTTGTATTGTGATGCGTAGGTCCATTCCATCTAACCATTCATCATTTGTTGAAACTCCATCTTTAGGCAATTCCCATTGTCAGTCATCTATTTCCAGAGTGTTGATGGGAATCGGTATCTGTTGATTCCTGAGAGAAACTTTTTGTTTGAGTACCCAAAGCCGAGCTTCCTCTTGGGCTTCATCAATAACCTATTGTCATTTTATCCTCCTCTGCTTGCCTGCATGCATTCTTTCTAGCAATTCATTGGTTAGCGAAAAATTGTATTTCTTTCAACAAAATCCACTAATCCAATTAGCCATTGGTTCACCGTCTAGGGTGGAAAACTTTACTGCTCCACTTGGAGATACATCTTCAATGATATAGTCCGTTTTTCTTTTTCTTAAACTTGGGAATGTGTTTTTTAAGAGAATAGACTAAAACTATGTCCCCTTCCTTGAATTATTTTGTTATTAGATGGGAATCAAAAAATTGTTTTTGTTTGTGCTTTTGTGCATAGATGTGAGCTACGGGAGTTAGCCTTTTCTCATCTAGCTTTTCTAAATCTTCAAGTCTTTCTGAATTCATGTCCACTCCACTCAAGATCCTTAGCTACCCTTAATGTCGGCAAGAGAAATTCTATTGGCAGTATGGCATCAAGACCGTAAACAAGGTTAAAGGGTGTAGCATTTAAAGCTATTTTGAATGAAACTCGATAAGCCCATAGATCTACATGGAGATTCATTTCCCAATCTGTCCTTCCTGAACTAACCACTTTAGTCAGTACCGAGCTAAGAATTTTGTTCGTATGCTCAGCTTGTTCGTTTGCTTATGGATGATGGGGAGCTGTTTGTTATGGATGAGCAAATACCCAATTACCTCATTGAGGAAATGAGTTCCCTGATCATTGAAAAGTTCTATTGGCAGTCCATATCTCGTGAATACATACTCATATAAGAATGCGGCAGTGGTTCTGGAATCATTCTTTTGAGTTGCTTTAGTCTCGGTCCACCTTGTCAAATAGTCCGTAGCTACAATGATATATTGAGCTTGGGTTCTAATAGCAGGTGGCTGTATCAGCCGAACAAAATCTATACCCCACTTTGCAAAAGCTCTAGCCCCCATCATTGATCTTAAGGGCATGCTATCTACACGTGTTGGCATTTTTCCTCGTTGACAAGCATCACACCTTCGAACATATTCTTTGGTATCTGCAAAAAGTGTTGGCCACCATATGCCTGCCATTAAGATTGCTCTTGCAGTGGTCTCACTCGAAAAGTGACCTCCAACTAATCCAGCATGTGCTTGTTCTATAATAGGATTATACTCATCTTCATTTGCACAAATACATTTTTCAATATCAGTAGTAGCTATGCTATTTTTAGACACTATGTGTCCAAGAATTTTTCCTTGTCTACCCATGAATGTGCACTTTTCAAGATTTAGGCAAATCCTATACAACAAGAAAGCTCCTCTCTCCTCCCCTTCCACCTCCCATTGCTACACAAAGCAAGGATTATCCACCTTCTCCTATCTTGATTGCCACAACACTCCTCCCCTCTCTATCACTACCACCTCCCATTGGCACAACAAGCAAAGTCATTCTCTTTCTCCAACCTACATTATTGTAGCAACAAGAAAGGTCCTCCTCCTCCTCCTAATTTTCTTTGCTCACCCATGGCTAGCTCTACTCTGCAAAGGTGGCCAAAGGAATGAGGTCACAACACTTGCATGCCACAATAAAAGAGGTATATATGATGAGTGGGTGCCACAAGAGTTCACCGAAGGTGCTTGGGTATACATGCAGTCATCTTCTATTGGCCCTCACCGTGTGCAAAATCATGCAAAATTGGATCATTATTGGAAAGAAAATCTCCTTGTCTTCAAGAATTGGAAAGACAAGGGGACTGTAGCCATTGTGCAAAATTTTTTCTCAATGTCAAGCATGCACTTGCAACAACCAACTCGATTTTCAACACACAAAATCACAGTGGAATGTTTTTATGGATTCATACTTAAGATTTGCCATGCATTTATAGTCATATTTCCATCCACATTGATGGAGGAGCAGCCACTACATAGTCTCTCCAACACATTCAATGTTATACATGCAGATATTGGAGCAACAGGTTTTGCACATCTTTGCCTAACCAAAATTGTTTAAAGAAGGATTTTCTTCTATGTTCACTCTTATATGTGCCTACTTCTACACTAGGGTTTCGAAAGCTTGAATCCATCAAAGTATCTTCCTTATTAAGTATGGAGTGGCCACAACAAGATTTGTGGTCGGTAGCATCTTTGAAGCCAAAGATGATAATAGATGTCTAATAATCCTTGAAATATTCTAAAGCTTCTAGGTCTGTGGGCTTGAGTTGGTGTTTACCTATTCATTGTTTGGTGCATATGTTTAAAAAGTTTGGATTTGTGGAGACCACCACAATGCTTGTATGTAAAGATGTGCATTATGGGGATTTAGGGAGTCTTTTAGAAGAGGACTTGGGTTTTGTGGAGGGCATGCACAATGGGGATAGGTACCGTTGTAAGGTTGGAGCTTCAGGTATTGGGATGCGCTATTTAAAATCTGCACCTCCTAGTACATACAAATTCACTATGATCATTGGATGTGAAAGCTTGGAGTGTGGACTCCCTTACAAAGTGTAGATGGTGCTATTGCAAGCTTTCACATTGCAGTGAGGATGCCCAACAATGCTTTGAAGGCTATCCAAGTGAGCAAGAATTAAACTCCCAGTAATGTGCGAGAAATTTGGCTATTATGGGTTTTGATGACCTTCAACAAGTGCAATTTTGTTTACAAGGTCACAAGGTGAGAATCCTTCCACCACATTCTCACTCCATCATAGTTTAAGGATCATTGGCTACTTGTTGTAATGAATGTACATAGATTGTGAAGAGAATGGAAGAAAAAATGAAGGTCCAGGAGGATTGGGCCATCGATGGAACTATGCTTTTGCTCTTATAGCTGTGTAACTCTTGAAATTTGGAAAATAGTTTCCTATGTAATCAATATGGTTTGCTTTGGCAAATTTAAGACTTTGAATATAATTTTTCACATCAAGATGAAAATTCATTTTTGGTGAAAGTGTCGTTTTTTTTAATTGGGAAAAGTGACTTCTTTAAAAAAGGGACCATTATAAAAGGGGGGCTGCATAACTCATTCAAACCTTTCACTTTTGCAACCCATGAGCTCCTCCACTCCCTGTTTACACCCCAAGCTAGATATGGACGCCTCCACAGTATCTGCATCTGCACCCACATCCACCCCTTTGTCACGCTTCACCCTCTTCCTTAAGGACACCAACTACAAAGGGAAGTTGGACCTCCACACCTTCTTTACTCATCGTCCCAACCTTGACTCCACAATTCTCCTTCACATGGATTAATTGCCGAGATTTAAGTGTTCATGGAGGAGCACATTATAAAATATTATGTATCTATCTCTCCACATGCAGGATTTGGGTGCCTTGCAATCACTTGTGTTACGTACACAAAGATGATTGCCCATTCCCCAAGAGGTTGAGACGGTTCCAAGAAACACAGGCCATTTAGTAGAAGGACATACACTTTAACTTGAGTACCCTAGGGGGCTCAAAGTGTTGGTTGAGAAATCCATCATTGTGGCTGGCCCTAGTGACACTCTACAGGATGCACCACTGATGGATGAAGTTATCGTAGAGGTAGAAATCAGTTGCTTCTCCTTAGTGGTAGTGGATGGGGAGGAGTATGTGTTTATGCATGACTTGGAGAAATCATCTGGTATGTGCATGGATGAATGTCTGAGCGTGATATGCGCGAGCGCCCAATTTCCCTTAAAGAGTGCAATAGATGCCCTGGAAAGAAAGCTCTTACCAATTAGGGACCCTGTTACTTTCCCTATTGTAGCTGTGTGTGCGGAGGTCCTAGAAGCAATGAAATTACATGTGGTCAAGGAATAATTCCAAGCCACGTAAGCCAGGGTTGTGGCTGCTAGGATTCCTACTCCACTATAGAACCCACCCTTTGATGATCCATAGCTCGTAGGTGCAATGAAATTAAGCGTCAACTTGGGTGGAAAGTGCAATAGGGAGGAGGAGGACAAGGAGTAAGAGGTAAACTCTATCTTAAGTTCCATGTGTTTTTTCTACCCTTCATTGTATTTTTTCTTACCCTTGATTGGTTTATGACTGGACGTCTTGGAGGTTGATGAGTTTGCAGCAAAGACTGTTGGATGCCCTTTGGACCTTAGTCTTCCCTTGCACATTAGATAAGACACTCCCTGGCAATGTTTCTATTGTATATAAGGAATTTAATCCCCAATGCCATCTCATATCATGGTCGTTGAAAGCTCTGAGCAAGGTTTTGTGTTTGTGCACCATTGCTCAAACTGGACCATTGCTCAAGGTTTTGTGTTCCTAGTGCATAGATCCCTTGTATCCACATCATTTGGCACTAGCTTCCATGGAAAAGTACTTGACCTAATAGTGATACATGCTTCCATTGGCTCAACTGACCCTCAAGTGATAGCGCACTCCCTTCTGGCCGCGGAGTTGCCTTACGTGCAAGAGAGGCATCAAGAAATGGCTAACAAAATTATGAGCTCCTCAGATGTATGATGTAAATTCAACTTTTCAAAATTGATAAAATATGTTTTGAATTTCCTCTCTATCTTGTACATTATTTTCAACGTGATCTCTCAATCTTGAAATTACTAAAATTGGTGATGTGTTTCAAGAAGCGGTGTCCCTTTTTGCTTAAAGCAACAACTCAGCATAAGTGGATGCACATGATCACTCCCTTCAACTTAAAGAAAATCATTTTGGGGACATTAAAAAAATCATTTGAGTAAAAATAAGTGGAATTTATACTATCATGTTGCACAAGCAACTACTTTCACTAAATATTAAATTTTTTTTGTATCCTAGAGGGCAAACAAGACCAAAAAATACCAAAAAGAGGGTGGTCACAAGGGCACACAGATGGCCCAGATAGAAGTCTTGGATGGCTCATCTATGTGACCTTAAAAATGGTGAGATAAACCTTAAATTTAACTTTTAATGCACATGATCACTCCCTCAAACTTCACTTGCTATATAAAGAAACCAAAAGTTCAAATCATTTTGGGGACCATATAAAAATCATATGAGTGAAAAGATGTGGAATTTATATAGTCATGTTTCATAAACATCTGGTTTCACTAAATGTTAGCATATTTTGGTATCATGGGGGGACATACAAGGCCAGAAAATGCCAAAAAAGGGGTGGCCACCAGGGCACGCATATGAGCCATCTAGGACTTCTACCTGGGCCATCTGCACGCCCTTGTGGCCAGTCCCTTTTTGGTATTTTTTGGCCTTGAATTCCCCCAAGGATACCAAAAAAATGTTAGTATTTAGTTTAAATTTAATTGTTCATGCACATAATCACTTAACTTAGAACACATGAAGAAGCAAAAAAGGAAAATGAATTTGGAGACAGTAGATACAAAACTCTCAATCATTTTGTCATTGCAAAGTTATTTGAGTACAAAAAAAGGGCGTGCAATACAAAAAGGGAGGTGTAACATCGGTTAATTCTTGATGTCCCGCCACAATTGGCGTGCAAGTTGCATGTCCCTTAGTTGTGTTGTCACTCTCTTTGCATGTATGGCGCATAGGGTGGTATCTTCCAACACCGAAATGATGTGGGCTTCTACAGCTTCTTGAATAGCCTCCAGTGCCATTTCTTGCAACTTATATTGATTTCTATATCTTTGAATCACCTCCTTAACTGTGCAAGCAAAGGGGGCTCGTTGAATTAGAATCTCGGTAGTCTTCTTGTATTGCTAGATTTTTGCAAATTCCCTTGCTATTTTACGCAGCTAAGGTTGTCTAGGGGGCACTTGCATATTTGCTGGTGGGCACCATTTGGGCTTCTTAAGAAACTTTTGGTGGGCAGTGTTTGGGTTGCATGCAAATATTTGGGCATTTTGGTGTTGGATTTTCCGCCTCTTGTGAGTCATGATCTTCCCTTGTCTCCTGATCTTGTGTTGTGGGAAGAGCTCCTTGGCCACGTGGAAGTGTCTTCGCCCCACTGACCCGATGTGTGCACAATACTTGAGGTTGCTGACCTGATGGCTCTATCTCTGATTCAGTATCTGTATGGACCACCCGAGATTTGGATGGTCTTGCTTTGCGATTGGTGGCACAACGTCTAGCTCCTCCCTGTGAGACTTTGATGTTTTATGTCCCTCATCTTCTCGCTAGCCCTGGGCGCATTGCTTCACTGTATGTTGAGGTGTTTTTTGTTGTGCACATAAAGAATCTTTAGTCCTCGATGACTCATGGGCACGACTACCATGTCCACTACTTGAAGAGTACCTAGAATGATCAGGTGTTCACGGCCGTTTTCTTGTGCCTTTAAGCCACACAAGCTTCTCACATCCCTGGAGGGTGTTACTATTGGCAGGCGGATGCTCTTTGGCGGTTTGTTGGGTGCACGCCATTGTGTATGGTAAGGGATCACCTGTGCTTAACACTAGTTTGGTACCAAAATAGGAAACTTTAAGTGTCCTTTTTTAACAAATTTAAATTAAATGCTACTTCCACTAGACGGTTTATATAGTTCTTGATATGCTAAAATATGTTAGCTAGAGGGTCTTTTAAAAATATAACCTTGCATTTTAGAGTCTATCATGATCAAGAACTGTACTCATCAAGTTGACCCTCGTAAGACAGCGATTGATGCTTTGAAGAAATCGCCTTTATAAGCTCAAGAAAAAAATGAAGCGACTTTGTAGAAAATTTTAGGTGACTCTTCCACAATTTTGCTATAGATAATTGAAAGTTTCATGTGCAAAAAAGTTGACTTTGAAGTATATAAAATAATGGAAAGTTCCATGTGTTTGATATGGTTATTTTAAGCATATCGTTGTATACATTTTTTGATGTATTTGTGAGCTTTAGAAAGTGATACATTGCTTGCGCTTTCCATTGAGCACTCAAGGTGGCAAGTAGAGGGGTTTTGGTCTGCAACAATTATTGGATCATTTCAAATATTCAAAACTGCATAAGAGAAAACTTTCATATTTTCATTCTTGAGACATAAGAATTCAAAACCTCAAATAATATCAAACTTTCCATGTAGATCAACTAAATGTATCAAAGTACATGGTACGTACACAATTGGGTGCCTAAAACCTTGGTTTCAATGTTATTATGGCGAACTCAAGATTTTCAAGAGTTTTTGCACGATAAAAAAGTCAAGATAGAGTTCAAGCAACGAGATTTAGTTGAGAGGGAGCCCAAAAAATACGTAGTTTCTTGGTTTAAACATATAAAGTCATTTGTAGTCGTCAAATTGCACTAGAAAAGTACCAATTTCATGAGGGGACCTTTGAAAGACCAAAATTATGCTCTTATTCAGCATGTGCTGAAGTATGAAATTATCTCTATAGCTTGCGTGTGACTTGAAACTTATCTTTGAAGTGCATTCCATTGTTTTGTAACACTAAGTGCTAACACTTGGCTTTTATAAACATCAAAAAGGCCATCTCTACAAAAAGATAAATTAATTTTATATTTTTTTTTGGCAAAACAGCTTAAATTTTACTAAAATTTATGTCTTAGAACTTACCAGAATTCTCTCCATACATATTTTATTTTGATATGGAGAAAAATCCAGTGTTTTCTTTCCCTCATTACCAGTCTATGGTAGAAGCAAGGTGTAAAAAACTTCTTTCTAGCTTGACAAATAAATTGCCAAAACTTGGTAGAAAAACAAGACACTTTAGTGTCTCAGGACACTAAAGTGTCCAATTACAGAACTAGTGTTAAGAAATAAGTGGTTTATGAGAGGATCCAGTTTTTAGAAGGGCCTATTTTAAAAGGGCCCTGTTCAGACTAGTTTCTGGAAAAAACTATTATTTTTTAAAAGGATGCATCAAACTTTATTAAAAAAATATGTAAAGAAGAGTTGGACCCTGTGTTCATGTGTAGTCACTTACAGGAAATCCACTTTGACCCTTGTCGCACTCTGCATTGGTGCCATGTAGCATGCTTAGTGGGGCCTTGCAACATTCGCCACTTGTTGTTGTGCTCTTGACGACTCAATTTGCCTAGTTCCCTAGAAATCCTAGATTATCGCGCACGCTCCATTGTGAGCTTACGAGAAAATGTTGTGTGAAAAAACCAGTTGAATGTCTTGTCCGAATCATTGGATTGCACCATTCCACCACCATGTCGAGTATTTTTGAAGGACACCCCCCTTGCTCGATAATGGGACTTCTCCATGCCTTGAGTGCTAACAATCTCAAGCAAACCATATTTGTGCATAAAAAATGCACCATGCGCAAACAAGATTTGTTGTTCACATGAGAAAATGATGCACATTATTTAATGAAAACAATCTCTTGTAATAAGTTCACTACGTAACATGGCTTACCACGTAATGTGTGATGTTATTTTAAACCCAAGAAAGGGTAAAGACTTTTGTGAAATCCACCAATGCTTCTTGAAATGATTGGCGTTGTTCTTCTATTGTGTTCGTAAGGCCCATAAGAATAACTATTTTATCAAAATGTGTACAAACTTGCTTGCGCTTGTTTGCAAGCTTGCTATTTGAATCATTGTCAGTAGAAGCTTTGTATAATTACTTCCAAAGTTCCCAAAGACTACCTGCCTTGTGGTTGGAGTTGTTTTGAGCATCATATTGACCTGGCTTTCCTTGGGATACTTTCTTCAAAAAGTGTCTGGCTGTTTAGTCCACTCACTGAGACTTGTTGGGAAATTTCATGGGTCTCCCCTGTGTTCTTTCCAGCAACGATAGACACATTTCCACCGTGACAACAAATGGATCAGTTCAAGAGTGTCTCCACCCTTTTGATCGCTTCTTGGGGCTTTTCCAATGGCTTCATTTTGAAAGCATAGTCAATGTGGAGCTTAAATAGCCTATCAAAAATTCGCATGAATACATGTAATGTACAAAAATGTACATTCAGTAGAGGAAATGTAAATATTGGATTCCAAACCTGGTCCTTTTGTGCACCATATGGGGCATTGAGCATCGGACATATCAAAATGAACGCTTCCCATTCTCTGTCTTCATCTCCGATATCATGACAATCCAACCCTTCTTCTCCATCCCCTTGCCATGGAAACATTGAACCGCCCTTTACAGCATTCCTGTGTGCTTTTTTTCTGTTAGGTTTGTACCCTTGAGTGCCAAATGGACCAAGCATGAGAGAAGAAGCCCCTTGGTTGCAGCCAAGCAAACACTTTATGGTCTTCAAGTCCCCACCTAGGTGCCACTCCACATCAAAGCTACCAAAACCCTCAACCTCTAACTTCTCACATGCAATTTGGGAGTGTATTACTTATGTGATCCATGGAGTTATCTCAGAAATCCATGAAAGTACTCCATTGGTCTCTTTGGGCACCTCAATAGAACCCAACCACCGAATGTCTTCATCTCATTGCACACTAAAAGACGGGGTGGGAGATGGCTTGAATGAATCCCTTCGCTTACTCTGCAAAAGAGCCTCATTCATTAGAGGGACACTTATCCTCTCTAACCTTTGGCTTTTCACTATTTGACACTCATCGAGTTTTAGCATATAAGCAACCTTTGTGCCAAGCACTGCAAAATACATAGTGGCAAGACCTTAAACTTCAAAGCCTATGATAATAACACAACCAAAATAATGAAGTATAGTGTGTCACCTTCTTTAGGTAACTCATAAAATCTAAACATGGCTTGTTGAAGCCTTCTAAGGTCCACAAAAATATTGTTCCACATTGTATAAGGGAAGCCCTTCTCTGAAGGTATTATGGAGTGTTTCTTGCCTTTGGTGTGCACAAGGCATAAAGAGAAGTTGGCATTGTGTCCTCAATCTGTACGTATACCCCAATGCGGGAGAGTACATCTTTGTTTGTGCGTGGCCTTCCTTGCAAGGTTGACCTTGTGCGGAATGGGAAATAGGTTTTCCACAATGCCACGCTCTTTGAGGGAATCCTATAGGAGTTGAAAAATAGCCTCGTAAGCTTTGGTGCTGATCCCAGCCTCATCATAAGCTTGTTGCACATCATCTTCCTCACTAATCACATTTCTCAATTTGTGTATAATGTCCTTGGTGACTACATCCTTAATGTGCTCCCCCCCCGGTGATTGTAAGATATAAATCACATCATGGGTATTGAGACAACTAGTGAGAAGGTTAACTTGATCATCTTGGCTTGCTCCACCGCATGCCTCATAGATGAAGTTTCTAGCAACCAATAAGATAAATGCTAGAAAATAGTGTGAAGTAAGAATGTATCTTTCATATAAAGAACAAATTACCTTGTGGCTGTCACTTGTTGGTTGCATGCTCCACCCAAATGTGAAAGCGTTTCAATGATGAATATGTTTGTTTGTGCTCCCTTGCACCAAGGGTTGTTTCTTTCAAATATGTGATGGTGTTGACAAGCTTCACAATGTGGGCATCCTTTTCCTACATTTTTTGTTAAAGAATTTCAAAATCCCTCTCAAAAGATGCAATATTTTCTTGTAATGTCACCATCTTGAGCTGAAGAGCTTGACATTTGTGAATCCATGAATGCAAAGAAGCACCTGCACCCATACACAACCGCTTGCAATAGCCTAACAAGCTTGCTTCTCCCCTCCCAAGATATTAAAGAAGTGTTGAAAGGATATTAAAGGATGGATGGAAGTGGCTTATAGAATTGTAAGGGTACAAATGGCCGTCCACCCAAATGTCAGCATTCGTCTCACGGGCAGCACGACGTTCTTATGAAGACCTTTGATCACCCTGCAGCCTTTGGTGCAAATGCCATGGGAGAGAAAATTTGTACGCTTTTGGTATGCAAAGTACGTGGTGGTGGAAGAAAAAAATTTGTGATGTTTGTAAGCACCATGGAATTTGTTGCGTGAGGAAGCAAAGGATGAAAAGAGAGAGGGAGAGGGAGGAAGATGGGAGGAGACAAGGGGGAAAGGGGGAGAGGGAGAGAGAGGGGAGCAAGAGGAAGGTAGGGGCAAGGAGGGAGAGACAAGGGAGGAGGATCAGAGAACAAAGTGTTTTTTTTTGGGGGAAACAATTTTTGAAAAAATAGACTTGCAAAGCTTGTAGGTTAAAAAAAAGTGTCAGCAAATGATTTTTGGATTTGTATATATGTTGGGGGGGAAGTTTTAAGTCAAAAATAAATAAAAATGATTTTTTTGAAAAAACGTCAAATTTTGGCTATTAGTGACCCACGTTTTTGCTTCTGGTGTGGCCACACCCCTTTACTCCCTTCACTTTCCAAAATCTAGAGAGAGAAAGTAACCTCTTAGGTCCACATCCTACATTTTTCTTTAAAAAAGGCTAGAAAGCCTACTCAAAACTACCTTCTTGAATGTTCTTATCCCCTGAACCCTACACAACATTAGCCTTAATCCCTAAAAATTGTGATTCCTTACAAGGCCCATATATGCAAAGTCCATATTTCTCCTAATGCAATGAGGACCAAGATGATGCAGTGTGGGAATAGTTTCTCTCTACTTTGGTAGAACATGATGCAGTGGTAGAATAACAAGGATTTGAAGATGACAGGTAGGTGGAGTAGATTAAAATTGAGGAACCGGTAGTTGAATAAAAAGAGCTTGATGATGATATAGGGAGGGCATTGTTGGTAAAGAGGAGAGTGAGGATTCAGAGGAGATGGTGAGTCCAATGCAGCAGGCATGCCATATAGAAGATGAAGGAGAATCCCCATTGGAGTCTAAGATATCTAAAGAGGTATGCAATACATGGTTGAAATGTATGCTTGTAAGTGTAGCAGTGAGGTATCTTATCTGTCGAATACAAAGTTTCATAGAGAGGAGCCCTGCTTTAGGGTCAAAAGTGTTGGTTGGTGCAGATGATGTGGTTGCAAAGTCGGATGCATTGGTTGGTTTGAGTGATATGCTTGCAGGGCCAGGTGTGTTAATGAGGCACATAAATGTGCGAAGAGATGGTAAAGTTCTTTGGGCATATTGTGTGCATGGATGGCTACAGACATCAGTGAGACACACTTGGGAGATGCTATAGATTGATGGAGAAGATCACTGCCAGGTTTTTAATCCACGCGGTAACTATGTGATGCAGGGGGTGGAGAAATCCACGTGAGGTTTGATAAGAGTTGGCAAGAGTTAGGCCTTGTACATATGGTAGTCTTTTTTTTTGGTTTGTTGATAGAGTTTACTAGTTTTTGCAGTTGATAGAAGAATAAATCAATTTTTTGGCTCAACACAAATGGTCAACAAGGGGGTTGGGGAGTGATGGTACAACCAAAGTGTGTCGACCCTAGCAGAGGAAACAAGCATGGATATGTATGATGAGAGTTGCATGGCAGAGGGCTAGAGGATATGAGAAGAGCCTGGGCAGGCACAAGTGGCAATGGAGATGTATTCTTTATGTGGATTTTAATAACAGAAAGGCTTCAAAGTGGGCCATACGGGATGGTAGATGAAGGATGTCCAAAGTGTTGTTATTTTTTTTGGGAATATAGAGCTTAAAGTGCTCAAAGAGTAGGTCTAGATGGATTGTCAAATGAAGCTATAGATTGCAAGATATGGCAGTTTGAGGCTGGAGTGCATTGCAAATCTCGGACACAGAGATAATCAAAGTGGGTCTTAATATATGGATGTGAAGATCTCATTATGTAGAGAATGTCGGTCTATTCAAATTGGCAATCAGAGTCTTGAATGTCAATTTATTGTGAGATTAACATTTGTTGATGGCCATTTCTAAGCTGCTTTGGTCGCCTCGATCGCTGTGACATCAGGGTTTTTTTGAAGCTTGACAAGGTTTGTAAAGGTAGTGGGTGATGTATGGAGCTAGCAAGAAGTGATTGCACAATAATTCAAGGTTGAACCATGAAGATATTGTGAACTGAAGTATGGTCCAATTGGTGGTGGAGTATTGCTAGTGATTTTTTGCAGTTTTGGTAATTGTCATTCAAGGCCATGTGGAGAAGAAAACATGGAGAGGTTGGTAGAGCTCAAAGCTAGCAAATGGGAAGTTCGAGTGGGATGTCACGGTTAGGTCACTAGATTTGGGTGCACCAGATGGAAAGCAATTAAAAAGGGGAGAAAAAATCTTGGTTTTATTTGGGTTTTTCTTGAAGAATTTTTGAAGACTTTGGAGGCCAATGGGGGGAGGTTCCTTGGGGCCGCCACATGTCAACCAATTAGCCCATAGACGGATTCAAGGCATGAAAGAACATCATATTCATACTGCATTTTGAGGCATCAAATGAACATCGAGGATCTTGAGAGAGCTGAATGGTTGTTGGCTATGGAGGAGACAAACGTAGGTGCTACATGGGTTGCATACCAGTGGTTTGCGTGGACACCTTTGGTGGCCCTAGTGTCTTATTATGATGAGGTTGATGGCGCAAGGTGTCTACTACTGTTGATGGTGTTGACATGCATCATATTAAACTGATAACGTGGAAATTCTGCTCATGAGAGTTCTTACATGGGCCTTCAAAGGTCGCAGCCTTTTTGAATTGATGAGACAAGAGGGGGATCTCGCCGTTGTCACGCCATCGTGGCAACAAGGGGCGCTCCCACATGACTTGGAGAATGGGAGTCATAAGAAATAGGAGAAGTGCATGGGAGGTACAGAAATAGAAGCGAGGACTTCAAATAGAGAAGGATGTACACACCCTTGGGGTGAAAGCATGGTTTTGTGGTACAAAAAAAGGACCTTTTTTGATTCTACCTAGTTGGTACTTCTACATATGTCCACACTTTGGAGGGAACCTTTTTTTTCATCTATGTTAAAGAATGGTAGGAGGGAAATTTGTATGATTTAAACTTTCCGTGAAAGAAAACATGGGTGGGGCAATAAGTAATGCGAGTGGTGTTTTGAAACCGTGCCGAAAGTCCCATCACAGACTGCATTTGTGAGTGGCGCAGTTGCTCAACACATTTTCCAGCTTCCGCCTTGCTCTCTTACTACATCGCCTTCTACAAACCACTACAGTTGCAGGTAACAAGCTCCCTGGCTACTCACAATCAGGAAGATTACGACGCCAGTGAGGAAATCAGCAGGCCAAAGCGTCACCGGAGAATGGGAAAAAGAAGAAGAGGACAATGGATGCAAAATCCCCTCGGAACATCGACACCGCAAATATGAGGGCTAGCAAGGGGGCCTCCTTTGTGGAGAGGGAGAAACCTGCTGTGTCCATGGAGACTTCATTTAAGCCTGGGCCTCTTTTTGCCGATGATGAGACTCCGCAGTCATCTACAACATCTAAAGGTAGGTGCTATGAGAGCTGTGCGTTTTCTGGTGATTTACCATTTTATTTTCCATGCATGCAAGCTTCTGCATGTCTTTTATCTAATGAGGTCTGCATTTGGTTTTTTTGCATGCAGCAAGTACATGTGCATGTTTGGGATCTTCTTAGGAATTTAGGGTTTAGGAAAGTTACAAAGTTACATGTATAAGCTGCTCTTTAGATTGCTAACTTGCATGCATGCAAGTGCAAAAATCAGTATATGTTGTGCATGAGCATAGCACAAAGTTGAAGCTCAGTAAGGATGTCAGCATAACCAAATTTGGTTAGTACCAAATTTGGTACTAACTAGTACAAAATTTGATACTAACCACTACCAAATTTGGCTTTGTACACAACTGAATTTTGCAATTGTCACCTGAATGAGATACATTCATTTCATTCCATGTGTTTTGTTTCGCACAACTGAAACGAGGCATATAATGAGGGCATTTCTTTACTTGCGTGTTGTTTCCACATCGTAGAAAAAAACAAGATGGAGGAGTACCCTATGTTGACAAAGTTCTGCTATACAGCACAAGAGCTTCATGATGAGTATGGATTGAGCATGGAGGGGGTGCTGCCAAAGGATCTTACGGAAGATGACATCCCTAATGACCAGTGGCTCAGTGTATTCAGGCATTCCAGCCAGAAGAAGACAAAGATTTACTTAAATCACGTGCAGCCACGACTTTAGGATGAATGCAGGTTCTTGTTCCATAAGGTGTACCAAGCCCCACCATCATGTGGGGAGATCACTACAAAATTTGCCCGATGTTTTGCATATGAGAAGTGTCATGCAACCACAAACGACCCTGCGGGCCATAGGGTTGCATGGGCCAGGTTTGGTGAGAGTGTACTCAACATGTGTTCCTCCCGACTAGGAGGCTTGGAAAAGAAGGTTGAGAATTGGCGAAAGGCAAACAGTGCGTCCCAAGGAGGCCACCCGTCAAATACCAAGATGCCCTGACTTACGCCAATCGGTAGTATGCCCCCTACACAAAAAGTCTCCCCACAGCATCATGAGGAGAAGATACCTGATTATATTGCGGACCTTGAAGCTATGGTTGGGAGAGTCCCTCAGACATGTGTCGGGGTAGCCGATAGGCTGAAAGAGCTGACAATGTCTCTGAAGCAGAAGAAGGAAACACTCTTGAGGGCAGAGGGTTCCAATAAACTTGTCAAGAAGATTATAGACGACATCAAGGAATATGAGACCCAACTGGAAACACTGAGAGAGGCCAACACTGGCGATGACTCAGAAATCAATGTGATAAAATCTGATTTGGCTGCCAGTCTCGAAGGATGCTACGTCGATACGAAATCAATGAAGATACGTCATTGCTCGACAAGGAGATTCTAGAGCAACAGGTGCTGGTAATTTTGGGAGTTTTTGGTAGAACTGTTTATGCTTGGTTTGGTGGGATTGGTAGTGTTAGGTACCTTTGGTAGAACTATTTATGCTTGGTTTGGTGGGATTGGTAGTGTTAGGTGCCTTTGATAGAACTGTTTATGCTTGGTTTGGTGGGATTGGTAGTATTAGGTACTCATGGTAGAATTGTTTTTATTCTAGGTAGTTTATGGTTTCCTTCTGTCTTATGGTTTGGTATTTCTGGTACTATGAAGAAGTTTTGGTACTTTAAGGTACTTTTTGAAAGTGCTGCAAAAGGTGTTATGGTAGTTTTATTTTGATAGCTTTTTTGCTAGTTTCGGTACTTTTAGGTACTATTTGAAAGTGTTGCAAAAGTGTAATTGGTAGTTTGATTTTGGTAGTTTTTGAAAGTGCTGCAAAAAGTGTTTCTTTGGTAGTCTTGGTAGTTTTGGTACTATTTGAAAGTTTGATTTTGAGAGTTTTGGTACTTTTAGGTACTATTAGAAAGTGCTCCAAAAAGTGGCTTCTGTAGTTTGATTTGGTAGTTTTGGTACTTTTAGGTACTATTTGAAAGTGCTGCAAAAAGTGGGTTTGGTAGTTTGATTTTGGTAGTTTTGGTACTTTTAGGTCCTATTTCAAAGTGCTGCAAAAAGCTTGTTTGGTAGTTTGATTTTGGTAGTTTTGGTAGTTTTGGGTACTTTTAGGTACTATTTGAAAGTGATGCAAAAAGCTTGTTTGGTAGTTTGATTTTGGTACTTTTGGTACTTTTGGTACTTTTGGTACTGTTAGGTACTATTTGAAAGTGCTGCAAAAAGTGGCTTTTGGTAGTTTTGATAAGGTTTGGGTAGTTTAGTTCGGCATTGAGGGTATTTATATGTTTTTGGTACTATATGATTCCCGAGTTTGGTAGTTTTTGGTAGTTTTGGTAGTTTGGGTTCTGTTTCGTAGTACAGTACTTAGAAGTACCAGTCTCGGTATGACTTCTTGGTAGTTTTTGAAACTAATTGGGACCGCTGGTTGTCAACAGGGATCAATGTGTCAAGCTGGGTTGTAATATGGTTGTCTTGGGCCAGTGGGCTTCAAGTTGTCAAGAGTAAGTATGTGTGCATTTTTTAAAACATATGCGCACTTGCAACTCAGTGAGGTTTTCATACAAGTTAGTATGTGTTGTCTTTCTTTGTGTTTGTAGAGGAGCAGGCGATGTTGCAGTTGCTGACCAGCACGCCACAAAGTCGGCTGCAAGTTGAGTATGGGACGTGGATGAGGTGACAAGGGAGATATCAGATGTTCTCCACGATCTAAAGCAAGGTAATTCTATAGGGAAAGACAATGTGATGGGGCAAAGATGTGAGGCAACAAGTGACAGTGAAAGTAAAAGTGAGGAGGAGGCCAGAGATGATAAAAAGACAGGTGATAGTGAAAGTAAAAGTGAGGAGGAGGCCAGAGATGGTAAAAAGACTAAGGACAAGGAGGAAGGTAAAGTCCTTATTGTTGTGGAGCTGGATGCGGAGGAAAGCCAGGATGCTGCCAACACAAAGCTCGATGAAGCAACGGCCAAGAAGGGAGAGGAAGAACCCACAAAGGCGGGTGTTGGGGAGGGGGTGGAAACCACAAAGGGGAGTGAAGGGGAGGTCAAAGAGGGTTCGGAAGGCAACAAAGATTGGAAGGAGACCGAGGATGATCAGGAAGAAGTACTTGCGAACGATACTGTTGTGGATAGCACCGACGGGGGCGTTGACTCTACTGCTGCCGATGCTGCTTCGAAGCGGAGAGGTGATTCCCCTGATTCCGTGACCCTGCAAGAACTTTTCTGTTTGCAGAGAAAGAAGCGCAATCGTGCCCGTGATCAATTATCTCGTGCATGCAAACTGTAGCCAGTGAGAATCTATTGTATTCCGCACTTTGTGCTTTTTAATGACTGATTCAACTTGATTTTTTGGCCCTGAGCTTTATCTGTTCTCTCTATCTAGTTCTGTGTTGGTATGTTACCTTTCGTTACATTACTGTTTTAGTTGTCCTCACTATATGTGCATTACAGTACCAAATTTGGTACTTTTTGGTACTGTTGAACTTGGGCGCACATTTGTCCACTATTACAATACCAATTTAGTACTTCTTAAACTTGTGATTTCGGATAGTCCTTATTACTTGTGCAATACAGTACCAAATTTGGTAGTTTTTGGACCAGTTTTGTGTTTTAGATATGATGTTTGCACTGTGTATTTGTCCCCACTCATTATGTTTGTTGGTGCTTTAGTAAGTTGGTGGCTAGACGAGACACCGGCAAGCACATTGTTGGAGCCTGATGTGGCTGCTAGACGCGGGCGGATGATTGTGCTTGATCTTAATGGCGTGCTACTAACCAGTTGCAGCCAAATCCCTAAGGAACTTGAGTGCCTGCCAAAGGAGCACACGCCACGGGTAGTCTATCTCCAAAAGAATGTAATTTGTCTTGTAAGGCAGGATGCGGAGCAGTTCATCCTACGGCTTAAACAGAAAGCCATCCTAGTGTTGTGGTCTTGCTGTAGAAGCGAAAAACTGTTACACATGGTGAATGCGTGCTTCCCCAACCATAGAAGGCAAAAATATTTTGCAGGTAAAGCATGCCCGCTTTGAATGTTGCAGGACATAAGTTACGCATACCTCTAATCTCATTTTTTGGCATTAGCAGATATTCTCTCCCAAGAGGACTGTGAAATATGGCAGCCCCGTATGTCAGAGGTGCTGGTTGTGCCCAAACACATGGGCAATAAGCCCGTTTTCCTGAAGAAGCTACGGACGCTGTGGGGAAGGCACCCAAAGTACGATGCCAGCAACACTATTCTTGTAGATGATTGTAGATACAAGTCTCTTAAAAATGACTATGAAAACTGTATGGCAATCCGATTGTATGATCCCATGGTAGTGGGAACCGATTACCCGTTTTAGTTGCTGGATTTTGTTTTGCCTTGGTTGCTCGGGTGGATAAGGGATCGGTACCCAACAGCGTACACTCGCAAAAACCCAGTCTTTGACACTGAAGACAATATTTCTGGGTACATTACTGATTACTTCATACAGATGGAGGGGTACTCCTATAAATTTGATCCCTCGAGGTAGCAGATTGCCATAATCATGTAAATAGTGGAATTTTGTAACTCGATAGTATACATAATGGAAAACCACTTCTCTTGTTCAGATTGTCTTGGTATCTTTATCTCTACTGTTAAAACCTCCAACTAATTCTATTGAAACCTCTTGCAGCTAACCAGGTTGCCCAACATTTTAATTTTTGAGGAAAATAGCATCTATGTTTGGCATACCTTTCATGTTATCAACGTAGTTCTAGACATTGCTCAAGGTGGTCGTATCAAATACGAATAGACAAATTGAAAAATACCAAGAAATAAATTAAACCATAAGTGATACAGCAAGTTCAAGGAGTACCAAATTGTACCAAATTTTGTGCTGTAATAGTGGACAGGAGTGCACCCAAGTTCAACACAGTACCAAAAAGTACCAAATTTGGTACTGTAATAGTGGACTGACGTGCACCCAAGTTCAACAGTACCAAAAAGTAGAGATATAGTGAGGACAACTGAAACAGTAATGTAATGAAAGGTAACATACCAACACAGAACCAGATAGAGCAATAAAGTAAACCATAAGTGATACAGCAAGTTCAAGCAGTTCCAATTTGGTACTGTAATAGTGGACATACGTGCATCCAAGTTCAACAGTACCAAAAAGCACCAAATTTGGTACTGTAATAGTGGACAGAGAAGCACCCAAGTTCAACAGTACCAAAATGTACCAAATGCACATATAATGAGGACAACTGAAACAGTAATGTAATGAAAGGTAACATACCAACACAGAACTAGATAGAGAGAACAGATAAAGCTCAGGGCCAAAAAATCAAGTTGACTCAGTCACTAAAAATTACATAGTGCGGAATACACTTGGTACTGTTGACTACCAGATTTGGTACTATTGACTACCGGATTCAGTTGTTCAATTAGGGCTTCTCATTGCCCTCAAGTAACATGGACGCACCTTCGTCGCTCTCATCATCATGATATGGCATGCTATTGTATATCCTCTCATATACTTTAGTAGACAACTTGTATTGTAAAATTTGACCTAGGGATCCTGCAACAATAGGCTCCATAGGGAAACATATGGCCCTAACAAGATGTGAGTAGATCATTACCGGAGATGTGTGATCCAATAGCCGGTATGTATCAGCTTTTCCTGCAACTTGTCCATAAAAAAAGCCTTCAACAACCTTCCCTCCTCTAACAATTTTATTATGCCACTTATCCTTTTGTGCTTTCACCGTTTGGTACAACACTTCTGTGCATTTGATAATGTAGAAGTCTTCGTTTTTCTCAGCTGCTTTTACTGCAAAATTATCCCCTATAGACAGCATGCCACTTAACATTTCACGGCATCCTTCATATAGTTGCAGGTTGGACACTTGGCTCATCGGAATCGATGTTGAATCTCCACCCTCCTCCTCGTCATCTGATTCGTCATCCCTAATTGTATCCCCGGACTCTGGCAATGGTCTGATGCAAACATATTTCCATTCTTCAATGTGCATTCTATTCTTGCATCTTCTCCACAACCCACGCATACACGTATCACAAAAGCATGAAAGTGATCGAAAGCGTATGGCGGTGCGGTTGTCCTGTGAATAGCCATCAGCACAATGAAATGAGCGGGAGCCAACGATGCGCTCACAGTCCCATTGCAGATTGTGTTGCACTTCATTCGCACCAATAAGCCAAAAGACTCTTTGCGTATTACACCTCTGAGATTGTTCTCTTGGCTGAAAAGTTGCTTTCAAAAAGTTGACAACATCGGCTGCACACTTCATACGCGAGCCATCTGGTTTCAATTCCTCATGCGTCACAGTTCTCTTGATGAGTGCCCCTGCCCCATCATGTTCACCTTTTCCATGGCCGGATACAAAGAATTTATGCATCGATCATGTGCAAGCCTGTCATTTGATAGTACCTAGACACAAAATAGTAAGGTCTACGCGCCTTGAATTGTGAAGCAGCACCATCTGACCAAACCCAATGTTGTTGCAGAGAATGTTCTCGTTCTTTCAGCCACTTGTCATGCAGCAAGAAACAATGTTGTACAAATAATGTGTCATGCTGCTTGTCATCCGATATGTAGAAGTGTAGCGTCTTCTCTATACCACCTGCAGCATTTCTTAAATAAGTGATGTGCACAAGTATTGTGACTTGGGTAGACCACCAATGCATTGACTAAATTTCATTCTGAACTTTAAAGGAATAATTCTCCACAAAGTCAACGTTTGGTACTACAACGTTGCTAGGAAAATTCTGCAAACAATCCTTGAATTGTTGGGCTTGCCAACGGAAGACAAAGTTGTGTCTGTGAAGCCCATCAGATGGGCTGAAAATAGGCTAAGAAAAGTCCCACTTTTCATCCGTTGCACAATCAAGTCCTTTCTCTTCTTCTCACTCCCACCTCATGAACCTGTCCTGTTCCAACCTCCATTAAAACCTTCACAGACACCTCCTTGCTATCCTCTGCTATCTCATCGGGACAAAATGTCAACCTCCGTACTCCACATTGTGAGCAGTCCCCCATCAAGCATTTCTTTGCATGGTATTCACAATTTGGAGGCTTTGGGCACATGATGGATTCCCACATAATGGTGATGTGCTGACAGGCTGCTTGGTTTGCAAAACATGTTCCTCTCTCATCACCTCTTCAACAAACGGAGCAAGTGCAAAGGTGACCTTTCCTGTGGTGCCCGAACTTGTTCTGCCGCATTTGATTAAGGGCCTCTTTGAAATAGATCATCTGCACATGAACCACACAGCAACAAGTATTTCTGTCCTTCAACTTCCGTACAAAGTATGGCTTCAATGCCTCGAAGCATCTAAGAGACACTACCACTGTTGGGTGAGCCTTCTTGAATCTTTGGTACAGCTCAACCTATGGCACAAAAACAAACCATTCAGAAAAAAACCAACATCATGGTACTGGTAAAATTTCACTACTGAAGTATTGCCAAAACTAGCTTATGACAGTTCCAAATATGGTACTATAATAGTGGACAGACGTGCACCCAAGTTGATCAACAGTACCCAAAAGTACCAAATTTGGTACTATAATAGTCGACATACGTGCACCTAAGTTCAACAGTACCAAAAAGTTCCAAATTTGGTACCGTAGATTTGGTACTGTCGGTAGGCTTTGGTACTCTATAGATATTATTTGGTACTCTACATATAGGCTTTGGTACTATCAGAAGTGTGGGGTACCCTGTAAATATACTTTGGTCCTTTAGTGGAAGGCTTTGGTACTCTACAGATAGGATCTGGTACCCTTCAGAGAGGATTTGGTACTCTACAGATAGTCTTTGGTGGTATCCGATGAGTTTGGTACTCTACATATAGTGTGGGGTACCCTATAAATAGACTTTGGTCCTATAGTGGTAGGCTTTGGTACTCTACTGATGGGATCTGGTACTCTTCAGAGTGGATTTGGTACTCTACAGATAGTCTTTGGTGGTATCCGATGAGTTTGGTACTCTGTAAATAGACTTTCGTTCTCTATACATAGGCATTGGTACTGGATAAATAGGTTTTGGTACTCTGTTGAGAGGATTTGAAACTCTATGGATAGGCTTTGGCACTCGATCGCTAGGATTTTGTACTCGATATACCGGATTTGGTACTCTACAGATCTGAGTTGGTACTCCATAGATAGGCTTCGGTACTCGATATACCAGATTTGGTACCCTACATATGTGATTTGGTACTTTATAGATAGCCTTTAATACTCAATAGAGAGTATTTGGTACTCTACATATAGGCTTTGGTACTATCAAAAGTTTGGGGTACCCTGTAAATAGACTTTGGTCCTATAGTGATAGGCTTTGGTACTCTACAGATAGGATTTGGTACTCTACAGAGAATATTTGGTACTCTACAGATAGTCTTTGGTGGTATCCAATGAGTTTGGTACTCTGTAAATAGATTTTGGTTCTCTATACATAGGCATTGGTACTGGATAAATAGGTATTGGTACTCTATCGAGAGGGTTGAAACTCTATGGATAGGCTTTAGCACTCGATAGCTAGGATTTTGTACTCGACATACCGGATTTGGTACTCTACAGATCTGCTTTGGTACTCCATTCATATGCTTTGGTACTAGATATTACACCGGATTTGGTACTCTACAGATGTGCTTTGATACTCCATAGATAGCCTTTGGTACTCGATAGACATGATTTGGTGCTCTACATATAGGCTTTCGGACTATCAGAAGTGTGGGGTACCCTGTAAATAGATCCTGGTCCTATAGTGATAGGATTTGGTACTCTACAGAGAGGCTTTGGTGATATCCGTTGAGTTTGGTACTCTGTAAATAGACTTTTGGTTCTCTATACATAGGCATTGGTATTGGATAATTAGGTTTTGGTACTCTATAGAGAGGGTTTTAAACTCTATGGATAGGCTTTGGCAGTAGATAGCTAGGATTTGGTACTTTATCTATATTCTTTGGTACTGTAAACACCCTCTGCCGTACAGCAGACTACCAAATTTGGTACTGTCTGGACCAAATAAGCCTTAAGTAGCACCAAACAAGATGAACAATTACTAAAAGTTGTTGGTACCTGAGATTCGTCGAGTAGATGTATAGGATGTTTGACGACACTTTTCCTTCCAATTCTCATTTTGCATATGTCTTTCTTGTTGGGTGAAACTCTGCTCTCTGATGTCCAAAAGGCATATACCAAATCTCTTGTTTCATTGGTAATAACGGTTCATCGTGGCAATTGTCTCTCACAAGCACTCAATGGCAACACTTCATCTTCATCTTTATTCTCTAGCCGTGAGCTTGCTGCAGCTATATTCCTTCGATGGATCCCCAAGATACTAGCCATTCTGGATTGGTTTACTAATTGTGAGTTTGTACTGTTGTTCAGAATCATTTCCAAAGAGCTTCTCTTTACGAAAGTTTCACTTGCTGAATCAGGGACCTTGATTTGAGTGAAAGTGTTGCGCACACCCGATACAACAGTGTCTTTGACTTTGCTGAAATTTGATGGTTGCAGCAAGGAAAATGTTTGGTGGTCCAGGAGTTGCCGAAATATTTCCTTTTGCTCATTCTTTGCAATCCCTACTGTTTGCTTGCACCAACATCGAGCCACTATGGCACAAATGTTCTTTCTTGACCTGTCTTCCCGTAATCCAAGAGAGGAACTGTGCGTCACCTTCCATCTCGTCGATAGAGAGCCTCAGCTGTGCATCACCTTCTACCTCGTTGAAAGAGAGGTCCTAAGCATCACCTTCTATGTCATCGAAAGAAAGGTCCTGAGCATCACCAAGACAGTAATCTGCTGTGCTACTATCCATTTGCACAGAGAGAGAGAGAGAGAGAGAGAGAGAGAGAGAGAGAGAGAGAGAGAGAGAGAGAGAGAGAGAGAGAGAGAGAGAGAGAGATCGAAGACAGCATCTCGGTGGCTATGGAGACGGTAAGGAAGGCAAGAAGGTTCAAAACTGAGGGAGACATGAATTTTGTGCTATGGGATTTGGAGCGAGATGTCTACAAGAGACACTACTTGCCAGGATATGTATGCTAAATGTCAAAAATGTTTAAAAATGTTTTTCCAACTCAACTGGTCGGAGAGCACTTCGGCCAATTGAGAGTTTTGGTGGCGCAGTCTAATCAACGGTCATATCAGTCACCACCGCTCTAGGCGAAGATCTTGGCACCCGAGGACAATTCTTGTGGAACGGTCCTTGTTTCTTGACGGCCAGGAAGTTGAAGTTTTGTGTTGATGATGCTAAGGCGAACTACATTGAAGTTTCTTTGAAGGGAAGTTCGTTGATCGGGTCCATGTAGTGTATGTGAAAGGAGGCCAACCTTAAATTTTTAAAAAGATGAAGTTCAACTTGGACAAAAAAAAGCATGGCCGTGTGAAGGGCCGCCTAAGTGTGGTGTTTTTATATATAAAAAAAAGGGAAAATTACCAAAATACCCCTCTAATTTGAGGAAATTCCCAAAATACCCCTCAAATTTCAAAAATTCCCAAAATACTCTTGTATCTATTTTGGTTGGATTGTTCAAGATTTCCTATTCTTCATTCGTTTTTGACAATTGAGATCCGTTTTTGAGTGCTCAGCATGTAATTTGTCACCAATTACCATCGTAAAAAAGGCAATTATGTCTAAAAATAATGAAGCAATTCATCTCCAAAGCCTAGGTAACCAACTCAAATTGTAGTTTTAGCATCTTGTACGATAGACAATCACTCTTCTTGCGAAGACCTACAAAAAAATTTATTTTTTCGAGAAATTTACTCTCACAACCAGGGGTATTTTGGGAATTTTTTAAAATTTGAAGGGCATTTGGGAATTTATGACAAAATATTGGGGGTATTTTGGGAATTTTTGAAATTTGAGGGGTATTTTGGGAATTTCCTCAAATTAGAGGGGTATTTTGGTAATTTTCCCTAAAAAAAAAGGAATACAAAGTTGCCTGAAGTAGACGAGCAGAGCGGGATGGAAGGTCGACACTTGGAGATTGCATGCAGAGGGTGGTGGCGCCACCTGGGTGAAGCCATACGGAGTTGCATTAAGCGGGGGGTCGGGTTAGTTCTTTGGAGGAGGAGGAGCGACCAATAGGGAGGTCGCTATTGGCCTAGCAGAGGAGGGGTTGGCGCTGTAGAAGCCTAAAGGAGGATGGTTGGCTAGGGGACATAAGCCGCTATAGGAGGAGGTGACGGGCTTGCAGAGCCCGGGAGTTGCAAGGGCACTAGTCTTGCAGGATCAGAGGGGGTGGCGCTGTGTGCTGAGGCCGCCACCAGGGCCAGGGAAGGCAGAGCCGCCACATAAGGAAGGGTGGGAAGACCAGGGGTTGGCGCCGTAGAAGCTGAGGAAGAAAGGTAAGGGAACGCCAGGGGCCCATGAGGCAGTAGGTGACGGGGTGACCAAAGGGAGAGGCCGGCCTCTCATGAAATCGGGAGGACCATTACAGTAGAAGGCAGCAAGGGGCCGCCAGCGGCACCAATAAAGGATGCATGAATGATGTGGTGTAGCCATGCAGGGAATATGGAAGGGCCACTAGAGGGAGGTCCAGAGTTTCGCCATACCAATTCTCGAGGACAAGATCAGCACATAAAGCAAAGTCCCGATAGGGTATTTGATAGAGAGTTTCAAAGGCTCCCATAACATAAAACGAAGGTTTGTCTACTGCAAGTGTCGAGAGGAGTTTGCCATATCCAAGGGGCGAGAGGACCATAAGAAAGTCTCTTTACAAAAGCCAACTGCATCAAAATTATCTTGATCTCTATGTTTATGGTGTTTGAGTGGACACATATCTCTCTCTCTCATGTCGATACATGTCGTGTATCGGAGGTATTTTTATGTAAGTGTTATGGTGCTCTCTATTGGAATATGGTATGTGCCACAAATCTTGAAACATCTTTTTGTATAGTGAATGTCAAAGATTCATGCAAGGATCTATGTGTCGGTCAATTTGTGGTGATCATGAGTGCCATGGTGACAGATGAAAGTTATCATGATTTACTTTACACTCTTGGTAGATACACTCTTGGTTGGTTGGGTATGGGCTCGGGTAGTGATTGTTTGCAGATCGGGTATATAGGTGTGTGTTTGCGAGGGGATAGGGGTGCTGTGAGATCACTAAGCTATATAGAGGCATCGAGTTTATGTGGTGGTGGTTTTCCCATTTTTCCCTTTCCATCTTGTGGTGCCCCCACTGAGGACCCACTGATTGATTCCTAACAAGGTGTTCTTGAGTAAAGATGAAGCAGGAGTTTGGGCCAGTGTTCAAAGGAAATGAGGATGCAGATGATTGGCTTGCCAATTTTGAGTTGTTCATGTTGACAGTACTACGGATGCCAAGTGACGAAGCAAAGCTCCAAACTCTACTTTTGGTGCTACGAGGAAAAACAAAAGTTTGGTTCGATGGCTTAGAAGATGCACACAAGCAGACTTGGCTCGAATTTCGAGAGCAATTTCTACAAAGGTATAGAAAGGTGGTGTTGGCTTCGGAAGTAGATGCAAAGATCAAAGGTTTTCAGCAGGACGTAAGTGCAAATTTTGATGCTTTTGTTGATAAATTTGAAGCTTAATGGGGGGATTTGGCGGCTGCTACCTATGAGGTCCCTGCCCCTTTCTGAGAGGAGCGGAGTACCTTTGATAGGTCTCCAATCCTGAAAAAGAAAAACCAACGGACATTGCCTTAGCTACTACGTAGCCACAGGCATGGACCGTTAGTGAAGGATTGGTCCTATCTCGCTATGGCGGAGTGTGACCACCATAACCCTATCTAAAAACTATCTATAATCAATTATACCTAAAAGTATAAATCGTAGAGTGAACAACCTGTGCGCTTTTTTCCCCATGTTTCAGAAGCACAGCCGCCAAGGTTTCTCTTTTAAGATTTATGACAAATAAAAAAAATTCTAGTGTTGGAAAGTTACCCGACTCATCGGGTCCACCCGTCCATAGAATGATACCGTCGGGGAATCATTCTCCCACTTTCCACCCCGCACTCACCCTTCTTTTGTTATCTAATTACTACCACACTATTTAAACATACATGTTCCTTTACTTTATTTATGATACTGGTTCGTTAAAACAACCCTTCAAACAGTATTACAAACAATAGTCAAACAAGACCTCGTCCAATTTTAAACCAACAACCCTTGGATTAGGTTCACTCATAAATCTCTACTGACGCTATTATGTCCGATCGGTATATACATTATTTATAAAAACCCTTGTCCTCATGAGCGTCCCATACCGCTCGACAAGTTCTCGTTGTGCTAATCTGGACGTACTCCCATCACAGCAACAACGGTGCCAATCTGGGCGTTATCCTCACGCCACGGCAAAACAAAACTACAATATCCAGCTGGGCTAATCTGGGTGTACTCCCACCACAGCCTCAGCGGTGCCATCCTGGGCGTCATCTCACGCCTCGACAACTTCCATATAATACCAGCGCTAATAAGTAGAGAGACTTGAGAGAAACCATACCGAAGGTTTTGGACAAACATTCTTTCCTATAGCAACCAGTTTAACCAGAGATTCTTTCCTACTTGTCAAACATATGCCGAATTTCTTGGGGTTAAGCCTCGTGGTTTCGGTCTGTGTTTTCTTTTCATAAGGTAAATATTATCTTCATATGGTCTCGCATATGGAATGATGCATAACTTGAAACTGCAATACTAACATGTACCATAGCTCCGATTGGTCCGATTGGTGGAGACATAGCATGTTCCGCAAGAGTTCCACGGTTACTTGTACCGGCTTCATGATCATTAGCGCCTTGTGTTCGAGCACGCTTTGGAGCCATTTTTTTGTACTACACTTATGTTATACACTTAGAACTTTAAATTGGTCAATTTCCCTAGTCATCTCTTGTTTCCAAAGAGAGTCTATAATTTGAACCCTCGCCAACTCGGATTCACACTTATTGTTGTTGTTTTACATCTAATTTCTATACATCAAATATTTGCTAATCGTAATTAATCAAAAATTAAATGTGTAAACTATGAGTGAAAGTTTAGGAATACATTACTTTTATGCTTCACATTTCTAATCCAATTCTAACTTCAATTTCTATACTTCAACTAAATCAATTTTTAGTATTATTTAAAATTCTACGTAATCTAATTGACAATAAAATTGTTGAATGAGAATTTCGATTCATCATGTATAATAAGAATATGACAAGTTCGCTTATGTATTAACTTTCAATTAACTATGCATAAGTTAATAGTGAAGATGCACAAACTAGAGAGTGTAGGTATACTTAGAGATATTAGAGTAAGAGAAAACATACACACACATCTTTTCTAAAGTTAATTGAATCTTACTATCCATTAGAAAGATTAGAATAAAAGAGAACACACACATTCTTTTCTAAAGATAATTGAATCTCACCAATCTATTAGAGAGATTAGACTAACAGATAGCATACACACACATATCGTTCTTAAAGCTAATTGAATCTTACTAATCTATTAGAAGATTAGAGTAAAAGAGAACACACACACATCCTTTTCTAAAGCTAATTGAATTTTATTAATCTATTAGAGAGATTAGGTTAAGAGATAGCACACACACACATAGCTAATTGAATCTTACCTATCTATTAGAGAGATTAGAGTAAGAGATAGCACACACACACACAAATCCTTCTTAAAACTAATTGAATCTTACTAATCTAGTAGAGAGATTAGAGTAAAAGATAGCACATACACACACACACATATATCCTTCTTAAAGTTAATTGAATCTTACTAATCTATTAGAAGATTAGAGTAAAAGAGAACACACACACATCTTTTTCTAAAGCTAATTGAATCTTATTAATCTATTAGAGAGATTATGTTAAGAGGTTGCACACACACACATAGCTAATTGAATCTTACTGATTTATTAGAGAGATTAGAGTAAGAGATAGCGCACACACACACACATATCCTTCCTAAAACTAATTGAATCTTACTAATCTAGTAGAGAGATTAGAGTAAGAGATAAACACACACACACACACATAGCTAATTGAATCTTATTAATCTATTAGAGAGATTAGAGTAGGAGATAGCACACATACACACATAGCTGATTGAATCTTACTAATCTATTAGAGAAATTAGAGTAAGAGATAGCACACATACACACATATCCTTCTTAAAACTAATTGAATGCTCAATCAATACGCACCTTATTAGTCCACTAGAGTTTTTGCTCTCTTGGTGGTTTGTGGACGCCTTCTCTCTAAGAGAAGTGGCAGCACTTCGTGAGCGCTATAGAGGCAATCTCTATGTCTAAAGTATGAGCATGGATGCTCTATTTATAGCAGAAACGAAAACATCCAACTTTTTTTTCTAAAAAATATATATATATATATTTATTTATTTAAAAAAAATTAATTTTTTTGTTGTTTTATTTTTTTATTTTCTTATTTTTTTCCCCAAAAATCATACCCGCATTTTTGGTACCCTTGTGGTACCCATCGGCTTGACCACTTTGTCATTATCATAAAAAGATAAGGCCACACAGGTCCCCTTCATTAAGCTTAGTCAAGACTAGCCTGTCTTTTTCATGTGACAGTGTGTTCCACTTTGTCCCCTCCTATGTGAGTCCAAGTGAGTCCATGTGCCTTCATTTGTCATCCCTGTGTATTATTTTGTCTTTATAATTATATTTCCTTAATGATAATTTACTTTACATTTTTAAGTTAAACTTTACAGTTTTATATTAACTTTACAGTAGTAAAAGAAAATTCTACAATCAGTAAATAAGTTTTGCAATAAGTTAGTGAGCGATTCATATAGCTAAACATGTCAGAATTTTGTAGCGTAAATTTTAAATTCTAGGTTTTCTCAACCTACGATTCATAATTTTAACTTGAATATCTTAACACTACAAGAGGCTATTCATATTAGCGACGCTCACACAGCGACGCTCAAAAAAATAAATTCCGGCGCCGCTATGAGAGTTGTAAATTTACAAGTAAATTTGCGACGCTCATAACGACGCCGGCTGGGCTAAAAAAATAACAGAGAGCGCCCAAAAACTCAGATCTCAGATCTGAGTTTTTCGACGCCCTCAAGCAAGGAGCAGGTAACGCTCTCCCTCTCTCTCTCTCTCTCTCTCTCTCTCTCTTTCTTCTCCACACACACACACACACACACACACACACACACACACACACACACACACACACACACACACACGGAGAGAAAGGAGAGCCAGGTATGCTCCTTCCCTCTCCTCACTCTCATGTTCCCTTCCCCTATTTCTCTCTCCCTCTCTCTCTCTCTCTCTCTCTCACACACACACACACATAGTGTTTTTGAGAGAGAGAGGGAGTGTACAAACATAAACAAAAACGCACACACACATACATAAACAAAGAATGCACACACACATTGAGAGAGGAAAAGAGAGAGAGAGCATGCATAAACAAAAAACGCACACATTGAGAGAGGAAAAGAGAGAGAGAACATGCATAAACAAAAAACGCACACATTGAGAGAGGAAAAGAGAGAGAAAACATGCATAAACAAAAAAACGCATACACATTGAGAGAGAAAGAGAGAGAAACTAATTTAACATCGTAGGAAACTAATTAAAATTAAAAGACCTAAAGATCTAGCCGACGAGGAGTTGAACTCAAGACCTATTATTCAAGAGGGAAATGGCATAACCAATCTATCATACTTGGCATGGGTGATAGAAAGGTTATACCCATTTATCTTTTTTTATTGGCACACACATCCACACACGCGCACACACACAAGAAGAAGAGAGTTATAACGTCGTAGGAAACTATCCTAAAAGACGTTAAAGATTAGGTTAGATGTAGACTTACGTTAAGTTAGATTTAGGTTTATTTAAGTTAAATTAGATTAGATTTAGGTTTATTTTTAGTTAGATTTACGTTTATTTACGCTAGATTTAGATTTATGTTAGATTAGATTTAGGTCTCCATAGACTGCGATGCCTGCATGAAGCGGGTGAAGAAAGCCCTCAATGGAATATAGGGTATTGCTGCCTTCACTCATGGTGGGCTCCGTCGATCCAAAAGTACTGGTGAAATGTCTTCAGAAGATAGGGAAGAAGGTGGATCTTCAGGGCGGCAAGAGTCACTACATCCCCGACAATGACCATTTAGACAACCTCTAGTCATTCAACAGCAACTTCAAAGTTAGTAACAAGAGCGAGAGAGAGAGAGAGAGAGAGAGAGAGAGAGAGAGAGAGAGAGAGAGAGAGAGAGAGAGAGAGAGAGAGAGAGAGAGAGAAGACGAAGAATGCCAATAGAATATTAAATTTGTTGTCCAGGTTATAAGATTTTTATCATCATGATGAGTAGTGACGAGGATGTGGGACCGTCCAACCGAAACACCTATCTCTCAACGAGGGTCTTATGTCCTTGTAATCAATGCAAGCATGCTCTGCGACGGACAAGACGTGTTTCTTTGCAGCACGTTCCTGAATTTGGCGAGTTCGATCCATCTATTATAGATCGAGTTGTTGCCAATTATAACTCGTCGGACTCTGACGTTAGCCAACAAGCAGCAATCTTGCAACCCAATAGACGTGTTCGCAGGCGCTTTGGTCAAGCAGTATATGTGAGGCCACAAGATGTAGCCTCTGACAGCTCGGGGGATGATCATGCAGAGCACATTCCCAACGAGACAATGTTTGAGCCCGAGATTGATGAAATGATCGAGACGATCATGGATTTAGAAAGTCTTATCTATGATGATATGAAAAGTGAAGCCGATACGCCATTGTATAATGGAGCACATATATCTAGATTGAAAGCACTCCTCGTTCTTCTCAATATGCAGGCAAAGTTTGGATGGAGTGACACTAGCGTCACAGCGCTTTTCAGGTGATCTACACATACTACCAGCTGACAATGTGATGCCAGATTCCCGAGATGAAGCAAGAAAGATTTTGCGAAACTTGGGGATGGATTACAATTCTATCCACGCTTGTCCTAATGACTGCATTCTTTTCAGAGGGGAATACATAGACATGGAGAAGTGTCCGAAATGTGATTCCGAAAGATATCGAGTAGATCTCCACGGGACAAAAATTCCACAAAAGGTTTTGCGACATTTTTCTTTGCTTCCTCGCATCAAACATTTCTGCGAATGTAAGTCCATGGCCGCCCTAGCATTATGGCATGAGGAGAATAAATCTTCGGATGGTGTGCTACGAATTCCTGCAGATTGCGTAGCTTGGAAACATATAGATGGAACATGGTCGGATTTTGCTAGGGAAGCTCGAAATTTGCGCTTAGGCCTGGCTATGGATGGCGTAAATCCATTTGGTCAAAGATCAACATCTTACAGTGTATGGCCCGTTGTCATCATCAACTACAACATTCCCCCGTGGTTGACTACGAAGAAGGCGCACCTATGGCTAAGCTTGATTGTGCCAGGGCGATATAAAGTGGAGAATATGGATGTGTATCTTCGTCCACTATTGGAAGAGCTACAACAATTGTGGATTGGCATAGAGGTGCTGGATATGAGCCGACACACAGGAGGACGGAATTCTTTGATCAGAGGCATTCTAATGTGGACCATGCATGACTATCCCGGGCTAACAGAATGCTCAGGTGATCTATTGACACTCCTCACTCAGACACTATAAATCTTGTTTTTTCCCATAGTTGATCTATTATCATGTGTATACATGCAGGGCTTCAAACAAGCGGATACAGAGCATGTCTCACATGTGGACCTAGACTGAATGCACGTAGGGCGCTCTCACTGAAGAAGCAAATCTACGAAGGTCATCAAGCGTATCTTCCAGAGAATCGTGTGTTACACGACGACTTTTTGAGAAGAGAGCCACCAAGGATGTCTGCACAAGCATGGTTAGAGCAGAAGGAGATGTGCGAAGACGAATTGCCTCCAGGGATGAAGAGACTTAGGTTTAGGTTTATTTTTAGTTAGATTTACGTTTATTTAGATTTACGCTTATTTACGTTAGATCGAGTCCACGCAAGAATTACTTACGGTTTAGGGTTTAGAGTTAGACGAACAGTGAAAAGATCTACTGTGAAAAGATGTTAAGATGCTGTGAAGTGCTACAGCTAGAGAAGAGGCAAAGGGGTTTTGTCCACTACATGCAGTATCATGTAGACGTGAGTCTGTAGATTTCTTGTACCCACAAATATAGGTATTGACCAATAAAGACGAGATTATAACCCGGTGGTTCTGATCTCCGTGCACCTCTAGACCGAGGTGTGCGGGGATTGGACATGACTAGAGAATGTGAGGCAGAGAGAGAGAGAGAGAGAGAGAGAGAGAGAGAGAGAGAGAGAGAGAGAGAGAGAGAGAGAGAGAGAGATAAGACGAAGAATGCCAATAGAATATTAAATTTGTTGTCTAGGTTATAAGATTTTTATCCTCATTATGAGTAGTGACGAGGATGTGGGACCGTCCAACCGAAACACCTATCTCTCAACGAGGGTCTTATGTCCTTGTAATCAATGCAAGCATGCTGTGCGACGGACAAGACGTGTTTCTTTGTAGCACGTTCGCGAATTTGGCGATTCGATCCATCTATTATAGATCGAGTTGTTGCCAATTATAACTCGTCGGACTCTGACGCTGGCCAACAAGCAGCAGTCTTGCAACCCAATAGACGTGTTCGCAGGCGCTTTGGTCAAGCAGCATATGTGAGGCCACAAGATGTAGCCTCTGACAGCTCGGGGGATGATCATACAGAGCACATTCCCAACGAGGCAATGTTTGAGCACGAGATTGATAAAATGATCGAGACGATCATGGATTCAGAAAGGCTTATCTATGATGATATGAAAAGTGAAGCTGATACGCCATTGTATAATGGAGCACGTATGTCTAGATTGAAAGCACTCCTGGTTCTTCTCAACATGCAAGCAATGTTTGGATGGAGTGACACTAGCGTCACAACGCTTTTCAGGTGATCTATTACAATTAGTTTACTTTAATAAAACTCTAAATGTATAATGATCTGATAGATTTTTACACGACTGTATCGTATTTTTATGTTGTGTAGATTGCTTAAAGAGCACATACTACCAGCTGACAATGTGATGCCAGATTCTCGAGATGAAGCAAGAAAGATTTTGCGAAACTTGGGGATGGATTACAATTCTATCCACGCTTGTCCTAATGACTGCATTCTTTTCAGAGGGGAATACATAGACATGGAGAAGTGTCCGAAATGTGATTCCGAAAGATATCGAGTAGATCTCCACGGGACAAAAATTCCACAAAAGGTTTTGCGACATTTTCCTCTGCTTCCTCGCATCAAGCATTTCTTCGAATGTAAGTCCATGGCCGCCCTAGCATCATGGCATGAGGAGAATAAATCTTCGGATGGTGTGCTACGAATTCCTGCAGATTGCGTAGCTTGGAAACATATAGATGGAACATGGTCGGATTTTGCCAGGGAAGCTCGAAATTTGCGCTTAGGCCTGGCTATGGATGGCGTAAATCCATTTGGTCAAAGATCAACATCTTACAGTGTATGGCCCGTTGTCATCATCAACTACAACATTCCCCCGTGGTTGACTACGAAGAAGGCGCACCTATGGCTAAGCTTGATTGTGCCAGGGCGATATAAAGTGGAGAATATGGATGTGTATCTTCGTCCACTATTGGAAGAGCTACAACAATTGTGGATTGG
Organism: Adiantum capillus-veneris; assembly: GCF_014529385.1. Lineage (NCBI taxonomy): Eukaryota > Viridiplantae > Streptophyta > Polypodiopsida > Polypodiales > Pteridaceae > Adiantum > Adiantum capillus-veneris. Next base: position 104,530,020 of record NC_140953.1, read on the forward strand.
CATAGAGGTGCTGGATATGAGCCGACACACAGGAGGACGGAATTCTTTGATCAGAGGCATTCTAATGTGGACCATGCATGACTATCCCGGGCTAACAGAATGCTCAGGTGATCTATTGACACTCCTCACTCAGACACTATAAATCTTGTTTTTTCCCATAGTTGATCTATTATCATGTGTATACATGCAGGGCTTCAAACAAGCGGATACAGAGCATGTCTCACATGTGGACCTAGACTGAATGCACGTAGGGCGCTCTCACTGAAGAAGCAAATCTACGAAGGTCATCAAGCGTATCTTCCAGAGAATCGTGTGTTACACGACGGCTTTTTGAGAAGAGAGCCACCAAGGATGTCTGCACAAGCATGGTTAGAGCAGAAGGAGATGTGCGAAGACGAATTGCCTCCAGGGATGAAGAGACTATCTCTATGGTACGAGTTACCATACTGGCCCCGACTCATGATCAATCACTTGCTCGATCCAATGCACATATTCAAGAATGTGGGTAACCTACTATGGGACCATCTGACCGGCAAGAAAGATACTTTCGGAGCCAGAGTTGACCTTAGAAATGTGGATCGTATGGAGCAATATTGGGCGCAAAGAGCGTCTGATGGATCGATAAAACTCCCTAAAGCACCATGGATTTTCACAGGAGCCCAAGAACGCAAAGTAAAAGAGACCATTCTATCTTTGCGGACCCCCACTAGCGTAATGCACTCGCTCCGAACGTGTTTTACTAAAGAAGGAAAGCTTACCGGTTTGAAGTCACACGATTGGCATAAAATGTGTCAGGTACGTTCATAGTGGACTTTAATATCATTGCATAAAATGTGGACTTTAATATCATTGCTGCACATACTTTACAGTTTATTTTACCGGTTGCCATTGAGGGATGTTTGTCTCTCGACATCTGTAACACAATCTACAAACTTGCAAAGCTGGTGCAATGGATCTCACAAAAGGAGATCAACGTAGACTTCATACCATTCGCCAAACTAAATGCTGCGGAGCTTGTGTGCATGTTTGAGAAACATTTTTCTACTACCATGCTAACCATTCAGGTGCATCTTCTTATTCACATGGTTGATGAGGTGGAAATAGCTGGCACAATTCATTCCAGATGGATATTGTTCTTCTTAGAACGTTTCATGAAAACGCTTAAGGGATATGTGCGTCAAAAGGCACGTCCGAAGGGTAGCATGGCAGAAGGTTGGTTCGTATCAGAGTCCCTAGTGTACATTGGAGAGTTGTAAAAGCTCTGGCTCTCTAAGTACCTTCCATGGTGTATGCTCTTTTCTACTCGCGCTCATATCTTTTGATTGAAAATTCTGAGTTTTCGACTTGCCTCTTCTATCACTCAATTCATTGCGTCATTGTATTTATATGCGTCATTACGTCATTGTATTTAATGGTCTTTGCGTCATTGTCTACTCCATTCATTCAATATTAAGTTTAAATATTCGTGTGTTTAATGCAGGTATGGATGATGAGGAGTTTCTTTCTTCTTTGTCACCACAGCAGAGATAGTGGTACGTGGAGCGTCATCGCTCTGGCGCATCATCGCGCGTTCCTACTCCATCCACATCTCCCTCTCTTTCGGAGCATTCGGCGCGCTCCGAAGCTTCGGCGTCGACGAGAAGAGCTTCACACTCGTCTAGACACCGGCGCTCTAGTGGTGGCGGTGGCGGTTGTTGTGGGGATTCCGCCACCGATGCCTCCACACCGCCTTGTGTTCGACGAGGCTCTTTACCCTCCCCTTCTTTGCCCGCCCCCACACCAGCCACAGTATCGCCATCTACGCCAGGTTTTGCACGGCTGACTGTTCCTAGCAGCTACACACCTCTACCTACTCCGCCAGGAGCCACCCCACTCGACACTCATCGCTTTGGGGCCCAGACGCCGGTGGAGACACCTGACGTCCGTACCCCCATCGACACGCCGCTAGAGACCCCTGCCGAGACACCCAGGTTCACGCGTCACCGGCCCGAGGGCTTGCCTTACTCCGTCGACTTCAGCGGCGGCATCATCATGGATGATGACGGCAAGAAGGTGATCTCGCGCATGTGTGGTCTTTGCTCTCAGCTGTTTAGACACTACATACTAAAAAAATGGAGTAAACTACCAAGTGATTTAAAAAACAGAGTTATCAGCATACTTGATGATGAGTTTCCTGTTCCAACACGGGATCAACGCTTCAATGAAGACCTGATGAAGATTTGAATGCGCGAATACTGCAAACACAAGCGTTCCGAAGTGCAAAAAGCAATCAAGCATGGGTGGAACAGGCCAGATTCGCTGGCCAAAGAAGATTAGAAGAATGCGAAGAAAGCAGCGCGCGAGAATCCCGACAAGTGGAAGCAACAAAAGGATGCAGCCAGAGCGCGAGTAGAGGCAGGGAGCTCGCACCACTTGGGGAGCGGTGGATGGGCATCATTTGAGGCCGATTTTGTAAGTGTTTTTGCATTGCTCTTTATGCTCGATAGTTTAGGGTTTATGAGTTTTTTAATTCTAACATAATGAATTTTTTGTATGTGTTGACAGTGGTCGATGACAGGACGTGATCCCACATCGTACGAGCGCGAGTACGTAGGCAGGAAGGGCTTAAACGCCCTGATGGACATTCTCAGTTCTCGCGGCGGCATGGTTAGTATTAGGGTTTACTCTTTTCTATTGTTTGTATTGTTTTATAAATGTCGTTATATGTTTATACTTACTGAAAGCTGTCTTATTGTCTTTTTTTGCAGAATCCGACAGATACGCCGCTTGGACGCGATGAGACGTCTGACTAGACGACGTCAGTTTAGCCGTAGCTAGATAGCATTAGTTTAGGGTTTCTCATAGCTTATGTATCATGAGACGGATTTTATACGTCTTTTTGAACCATGTATATTATTACATTTGTCACCGCAGTTCATTTTGCCAATCAATTCTTTATGCCTATGATGTTGTACAATTGTCATTATTACATTTGCCAATCAATTCATTTTGCCTATGATGTGTACAATTGTCAATTTTACACTTGTCAATTTTGCAAACAATGCGTCTTGTGGGTGACTATTTTGGGTCTATTATATACCCTTGCACTTTTTTTAAAAAGTGAATTAAGTACAATATGGTTGATGGGTGGCGGGGCATTCAATGCCCTGTCACCAAAAAAAAATTCTCTCGGGCGTTGCTATAACCGTCGCTATTTATGGCTCTGGAGCGTCGCTATAGACTTCTGTGTAAACGTCGCTATAACCGTCGCTATGAGCATCGCTATGAGCGTCTCTATATAGCAACGCATATAGCGACGCTCTCGTAGCGACGCTATTAGCGACGCCGGGGGTTATAAAAACCCAGTGTATTTGCGTCGCTAACAGCGTCACAAGAGCACACAACCTCTTGTAGTGTAAATAATGAGTGATGGTTAAAGAAAATTCAACTGCGTAATAGAACTTGTGTGAAATTCGAAAGTAGATACCTTACAATCTCCCCAGCTTAGAATTTGAGATGCCCTCATCTGAAGAACAGTGAAGGGTAATCCTTAAGAAGGGATGTCTCATCTTCCCAAGTAGCATCTTCTATAGGAAAATCCTTCCATAAGATAAGATGTTCTTTGATGGATCTATTCCTAAGCTTTCTCTCCCGAGTTTCTAGGATAGTATCAGGTTGGAGTTGTAGAACATCTTGAGCAGGTAAAATAATTTGCTCATCATCAAGGACATGGTCAGGGTTATATACATAAGGTTTTAACAGACTTACTTGAAATACATCATGCACTTTGAGATGAGAAGGGAGTTTTAGTCTATAAGCTTGATCACTTACAACCTTGATTATTTCGTAAGGTCCACAATATCGGTAGCTAAGCTTCTTATACCTTCCGAGAGATAGATTTCTCTTTTTGGGTTTTACTCGTAAGAAAACTTTGTCACCTTTTTTGAAAATCCGATCAGATCTTTTTAAGTCGGCGTACTTCTTTTGTCGATCTTGAGCCGCTTGAATATCCCTTCGAATAGCTTTGGTTTGAGCTTCAATTTCTTCAAGCATTTTCTTTGAGGCTTCTACCCTTATAGTGGGGTCAGAAAAGTTAAGGGGTGATAAACATTCTTGACCATAAAGAGCATTAAAAGGTGTCATTCCAATACTTCTATGAGTAAAGGAATTGTATGCATATTCTACCAAGGGTAGGTATTGAATCCACCTGCGAGGTTCTCTACTGCAGTAGGCTCTGAGGATGTCTTCAATTACTTGATTAACTCTTTCAATTTGGCCATCAGTTTGAGGATGATAAGCAATACTAAAACATAACTGGGTTCCAATAGCTTGAAACAATGATACCCAAAACTTTGAAGTAAACTTGGCATCACGATCACTGATAATCCTCTTGGGTAAACCATGAATTCTGAAAACCTCCTTCACAAACAAACGAGCAATATCTGAAGCTGTAAAGGTTGTCTTGACTAGGATTAAGTGAGCCACTTAAGTAAGAAAGTCGACTATGACCATGATTGAATCATAGCCAGCTTGGACAGAAGGAAACCCGGTGATAAATTAAGTCCATGCTAATACATTCCCATTTCATTTGGGGAATATCTAAAGGATGTAATTTACCTGGCATCTTTAGTCTTTCTGCCTTGATCCTTTGACGAGACAAACACTGCTTGACATAGCGAAGGAGATCACCCTTCATACCTTGCCAATAGTAACTTCTGCGAATTGCATTGAGAGTTTTGGCATAACCTGGATGTCCTGAAGTTGGGCCATCATGTGCTTCATATAGGATAGCATTCCTTAGGGTAGAATCCCTAGGTATGTATAGTCAATTCCTATAGTAAACTTTCCCATCTTCTAAGAAGTAATGTAGAGGTTTAGGCTGATTTGATGATACCCTCTCTTCACATAGGATACTAGCAAGCATCTGGTAATCTGCATCTCTGACAGCAGCATCCGAGACCTTTTCTAAAATAGGGTTGTTAGACATGGAAATTGCCCCCAGAAAAGCTTTACGGCTTAGGGCATCTGCCACAACATTCTCCTTACCTCGTCTAAATTTAATAACAAAATCATATTCGTGCATGAGCTCTATCCATCTCCACTGCCTCATGTTAAGGTTAGGTTGGGTAAAAATCCACTTAAGGCTCTTTTGATCTGTTACCAATTGGAATTTGCGTCCCAATAGATAATGTCTCCATAGCTTGAGAGCGTGAATAACTGCTAGCAATTCTAAATCATGTGTAGCATAATTCACTTCATGAATCCTAAGCTTCCGAGAAGTATAAGCTACAGGCCTTCCTTCTTGAGTAAGGACTCCTCCTAATGCAAGGTTACTAGCATCTGTGATCACCTCGAATTCTTGGGTGAAGTCTGGAAGTTTTAAGAGAGGTTCTGAAGCAAGATACTCCTTAAACTGTTTGAAGCAAGATTCATGTTTTTCTTCCCAAAGTATCGTAGCTGCTTTCTTTAGCAAGTCGGTTAGTGGTGCAGCTTTAAGAGCATAGTCCTTTACAAAGATCCTGTACCACCCTGTGATACCTAAGAACCCTCTAACTTCAGTTTGTGAAGTGGGTTGAGGCCATTCCACAATATCTTTGACTTTGTCAGGGTCAACAGAGACTCCTTCAGGTGAAATGATAAACCCGAAGTAACAGACCTTACGGGTAAAGAAGGTACATTTGCTCTTCTTTTCATACAACTTATTTTGGCGTAAAATCTCTAACACTTTCCTAACATGTCCTTCATGCTCTTCCTCTGATTTGGAATAAATGAAGATATCGTCAAAGAATACTAGGAGAAAATCATCCAATAATTCTTTAAAGATATGGTGCATTAGATGATTGAAAGTTGCAGAAGCATTCGTAAGTCCGAAAGCCATCACTGTAAATTCGTAATGACCATAACGAGTGTTGAAAGCTGTTTTGGAGATATCAGCCTCTCGGATTCGAATTTGATGATAGCCAGATCGAGGATCGATCTTTGTGAATATTTTGGCTCTATGTAATCTGTCCAGCATCTCATCAATACGAGGAATTGGATATTTATTCTTGATGGTAACCTGATTTAAGCCCCTATAATCTATGCAAAGTCGAAGAGAGCCATCCTTTTTCTTTTGGAAGAGAACGGGAGCACCCCATGGAGATGTACTAGGTCGGATAAACCCTTGCTCAATCAACTGCTTGAGCTGCTCCTTGAGTTCTATAGACTCTGGAAGTGACATCTTGTACGGCGCTCTTGAGACTGGTTCACTACCTGGAAAAAATTTGATTTCATGGTCTACCTCCCTAGGTGGTGGTAGTTGAGAAAGTTCAGCGGGGAAAACATCCAAAAATTCTTCTAGCCACATTGCTTCAGGGTTCGAAGAAGATTTTTCTACTTTGTTTAGCTTGACTACAAAAATTTGTTGACCCTTGCATAACCCTTTCAAAAGACGATTAGCTTTGACCAAGTAAGCTTTTGGTCATCCATTCTGGCCTTGAATAGTGACTTCTTGACCTTGGTTGTCCACAAAAGTAACACTTCCTTGGGCACAATGTATATTGGCATTATGACTGGCTAACCAATCCATTCCAAGAATTCTGTCATAGAGTCCTATGGGTAAGGTTCGAAAAGTAGCAGAAGTAGAGTATTCTCCCAACTTGAAATCTATTTTTCCCACAGTGTACTGAGATAACACCTCCTTTCCATTGGCTAATTCAACTCTCATCTTTCTTGCAGGGTGTTGATTAAGTCCTAACTTCCTTAAACATTTAGGTAACAAGAAAGAATGAGTACTACCACAATCAATAAGAAGCTCAAATTTTTCACCTTGGTGATTTGCAGGTGTTTGAATGACAGCATATTGTTGTCTTGCTCTTGGGTTATCAATTGCAGCATGTAGAGTTGCTCTTTCCTCTTGTTCTTCTCCCAATGTTAGCTCTCCTATGATAGCATTGACTCTGACAGCCATTCCGCGCCCTCGACCTCGTTCTCCATTTCTTCCTCCACGATTTATTATTTGGCCTCGTCCTCTAGCTTGATTAGGTGTATTTGTTGCGGAGACTCGCCTAGGACATACATTCCTAAAATGTCCTAGCTCGTTGCATTCATAGCATCTGAGATCTGCATTTTGAGCTCCATTTGCTGAAGCTGCAACTATTGGATGAGTTTGGTGAAGTGGGTGAACTTGCCTTTGGTTCTACATCATAGGCCGTCCTCTCCTTCCAGCATTCCTTATATTTCCATTTCGCACCCTTTGAGAGTTTGACATCTCTTTAGCTAAGGGTTTAGCTCTTAAAAGAGCATCTTGCAAATAAACAGGACTCATAGCTTCTAAACGTGTATTTAAAGGATCATTTAGTCCGTGGCAGAAATGGGCTACTTGTTGATCTGTGGTCATTGGCGGAGCATAGCGCCTAAGAGTTACAAATTTGGAGTAGTATTCTTCCACTGTAAGATGAAACTGACGTAAGTTGAAGAATTCCTTCATCTTAAGGGATTCGTGTGCAGGTGGAAGATAACGTCCTTTGACATCATACTTAATATCTTCCCAAGTTTGAGTGTGTTGAGCTACTTGATTATCTTTGCAGTGTTGTTTCCACCAAAGCTTGGCATCCCCTGTGAGACGAAACATAGCCAACATTGCTTGGTTATCGGGAGTAGTATCAACAGCAACAAAATAATCCTCCATCTCTTCGAGCCACACTTCTGCATCGCGCTCAACTAGGGCTCCTTCCCCTTTGAAAGAGGGAAGTTTAGCTTTCTTGAGAAGTAGCTTTTTCTCTTGAAGAGATGTGTACACCGCACTCTGTACCATATAGGTTAAGTGAAACTTTATTGGATACTCTAACTTTAATCCACTTTAAGGCAAGACTTGATCAGACAATAATACAAACAAAAGATAATATTAATCCAAACTTTATTTATATACACATTATTTGCTACCAAGGTTGGTAGTCTTTAGGTACAAGGATTGTAATGTCTCTATATTTTGAGTTTAGTGACTACAAAAGGATGGGCTAAAGTATCAAAGTAATAAGTTTCCTGTGACCCTTGAAAGCTACGAGATACAAATATGGGTCGAATCCTACCACCATGGATAACTTTTGTAACTTGGTTATAGACCCATTGAGTCTGAGATATCTTTTCTCCTCCCAAGGTAATGGTAGCATGCATCCGAATTCTTAGTACCAAGGAAAAGATACACTTCGATGACTTTTAACTCCTCTGCCCTTCGAAGTTTCATGAGGTTGGTATCCATGCACCATATCTTGTCCGCATCGATGGTATAGATTCCTCCAGATGGACTCCAATTGATACCCCATCCTCTATGCACCCTTGGGATAGATGGTGCAAACACCCTATCCAAAATCATCATCACCCTTTTTCGAACTTGATAATTTGGTGATTGGCATGCATTTTCAAACATGATGGTGAACACCTGGAATTTCTGGTAGGCTGAATGAACATTTTCCTGTACCAGGAAAGTTCAGTCTTCAATACCATATAAAAACTCAAAACAATTTTTCTAGGTTCTTTTATTATTTCAAACATTCGCATCCTTCAATATCCAAACATCAATCTAAAAATCTCCCCAAGCTTTAACCTAGGCTCTGATACCACTGTGAGGTCCCTACCCCTTTTTGAGAGGAGCGGAGTACCTTTGATAGGTCTCCAATCCTGAAAAAGAAAAACCAACAGACATTGCCTTAGCTCCTACGTAGCCACGGGCATAGACCGTTAGTGAAGGATTGGTCCTATCTCCCTATGGCGGAGTGTGACCACCATAACCCTCTCTAAAAACTATCTATAATCAATTATACCTAAAAGTATAAATCTTAGAGTGAACAACCTGTGCGCTTTTTTCCCCATGTTTCAGAAGCACAGCCGCCAAGGTTTGTCTCTTTAAAGATTTATAAATAATAAAAAAAATTCTAGCATTGGAAAGTTACCCGACTCATCGGGTCCACCCGTCCATAGAATGATACCGTCGGGGTATCATTCTCCCACTTTCCACCCCGCACTCACCCTTCTTTTGTTATCTAATTACTACCACACTGTTTAAACATACATGTTTCTTTACTTTATTTATGATACTGGTTCGTTAAAACAGCCCTTCAAACAGTATTACAAACAATCGTCAAACAAGAAGTCGTCCAATTTTAAACCAACAACCCTTGGATTAGGTTCACTCAAGAATCTCTACTGGCGCTATTATGCCCGATCGGTATATACATTATTTATAAAAACCGTTGTCCTCATGAGCGTCCCATACCGCTCGACAAGTACTCGTTGTGCTAATCTCGATGTACTCCCGTCACAGCAACAACGGTGCCAATCTGGGCGTCATCCTCACGCCACCACAAAACAAAACTGCAATATCCAGCTGGGCTAATCTGGGTGTACTCCCACCACAGCCTTAGCGGTGCCATTCTGGGCGTCATCTCACGCCTCGGCAACTGCCACATAATACCAGCGCTAATAAGTAGAGATACTTGAGATAAACCATACCGAAGGTTTTGGACAAACATTCTTTCCTATAGAAACCAGTTTAATCAGACATTCTTTCCTACTTGTCAGCCAAATTTCTTGAGGTTAAGCCCCGTGGTTTCGGTCATTGTTTTCTTTTCATAAGGTAAATATTATATTCCTATGGTCTCGCATATGCAATGATGCATAACTTGAAACTACAATACTAACCTGTACCATAGCTCCAATTGGTGCGAAGGAGTTCCACGGCTACTTGTACCGGCTTCATGATCATTAGCGCCTTGTGTTCGAGCACGCTTTGGAGCCATTTTTTTGTACTACACTTATGTTATACACTTAGAACTTTAAATTGGTCAATTTTCCTAGTAATCGCTTGTTTCCAAAGAGAGTCTGTAATTTGAACCCTCGCCAACTCAGATTTACACTTATTGTTGTTGTTTTACATCTAATTTCTATACATCAAATATTTGCTAATTGTAATTAATCAAAAATTAAATGTGTAAACTATGAGTGAAAGTTTAGGAATACATTACTTTTATGCTTCACATTCTAATCCAATTCTAAGTTCAATTTCTATACTTCAACTAAATCAATTTTTAGTATTATTTAAAATTCTACGTAATCTAATTGACAATAAAATTGTTGAATGAGAATTTCATCATGTATAATAAGAATATGATAAGTTCTCTTATGTATTAACTATGCATAAGTTAAAAGTGAAGATGCACTAACTAGAGAGAGTAGGTATACTTAGAGAGATTAGAGTAAGAGAAAACATACACACACATCTTTTCTAAAGTTAATTGAATCTTACTATCCATTATAAAGATTAGAATAAAAGAGAACACACACATCCTTTTCTAAAGCTAATTGAATCTCACCAATCTATTAGAGAGGTTAGACTAGCAGATAGCACACACACACATACACACACATATCCTTCTTCAAGCTAATTGAATCTTACTAATCCATTAGAAGATTAGAGTAAAAGAGAACACACACACATCCTTTTCTAAAGCTAATTGAATCTTATTAATCTATTAGAGAGATTAGCTTAAGAGATAGCACACACACACATAGCTAATTGAATCTTACTTATCTATTAGAGAGATTAGAGTAAGAGATAGCACACACACACACAAATCCTTCTTAAAACTAATTGAATCTTACTAATCTAGTAGAGAGATTAGAGTAAAAGATAGCACACACACACACACACATATCCTTCTTAAAGCTAATTAAATCTTACTAATCTATTAGAAGATTAGAGTAAAAGAAAACACACACACATCCTTTTCTAAAGCTAATTGAATCTTATTAATCTATTAGAGAGATTAGGTTAAGAGATTGCACACACACACATAGCTAATTGAATCTTACTAATCTATTAGAGAGATTAGAGTAAGAGATAGCGTGCACACACACACATATCCTTCTTAAAACTAATTGAATCTTACTAATCTAGTACAGAGATTAGAGTAAGAGATAAATATACACACACATAGCTAATTGAATCTTACTAATCTATTAGAGAGATTGGAATAAGAGATAGCACACACACACATAGCTTATTAATTCTTACTAATCTATTAGAGAGATTAAAGTAAGAGATAGCACACACACACACATAGCTAATTGAATCTTACTAATCTATTAGAGAGATTAGAGTAGGAGATAACACATATACACACATAGCTGATTGAATCTTACTAATCTATTAGAGAAATCAGAGTAAGAGATAGCACACATACACACATATCCTTGTTAAAACTAATTGAATGCTCAATTAATACGCACCTTATTAGTCCACTAGAGTTTTTGCTCTCTTAGTGGTTTGTGGACGCCTTCTCTCTAAGAGAAGTGGCAGCACTTCGTGAGCGCTATAGACGCAATCTCTATGTCTAAAGTGTGAGCATGGATGCTCTATTTATAGCAGAAAAGAAAACGTCCAAATTTTTTTCCAAAAAAAAATAATTTTTTTTATTTATTTATTTTTTAAAAAAATAATTTTTTTATTTATTTATTTTTTAAAAAAATAATTTTTTTGTTGTTTTATTTTCTTATTTTCTTATTTTCTTCCCCAAAAATCATACCCGCGTTTTTGGTACCCTTGTGGTACCCATCAGCTTGACCACTTTGTCATTATCATAAACAGATAAGGCCACACAGGTCCCCTTCATTAAGATTAGTCAAGACTAGCCTCTCCTTTTCATGTGACAGTGTGTCCCACTTTGTCCCCTCCTATGTGAGTCCAAGTGATCGAGTCCATGTGCCTTCATTTGTCATCCCTGTGTATTATTTTGTCTTTATAATTATTTTACTTATTCTCTTAATGATAATTTACTTTACATTTTTAAGCTAAACTTTACAGTTTATATTAACTTTACAGTTCGTATTAACTTTACAGTAGTAAAATAAAATTCTACAATCAGTAAATAAGTCTTGCAATAAGTTAGTTAGTGATTCATATAGCTAAACATGTCAGAATTTTGTAGCGTAAATTTTAAATTCTAGGTTTTCTCAACCTACGATTCATAATTTTAACTTGAATATCTTAAATAATGAGTGATGGTTAAAGAAAATTCAACTACGTAATAGAACTTGTGTGAAATTTGAAAGTAGAGACCTTACACTACCCAAGCAACCAATGCGGGATATTTGAAGCTCGAAAGATTTCTATCATGCTTGCATCTCTATGTTCGTGAAAGAGTCGATTATGAAGATCCAAGGATCTTTGATGAATCCGTTAGAGTTGCCAGAGTCGAAAGATGAAGAAGAAGATGGAGGCAGGGTTGCTACAATCGGTAGTCACGGTAGCCAATGGACCTAAGCTGAAGCAGATTGACGAGCATCATGAGGTAAAATCTCCTTTTCTTGATATGTATTTGATCAAAGCACGTGAAGCTGATGCCATGCTAGAAGAGGTAGAAGAAGTATGAATAAGGGCTCAAAAGGTGCAGAGAGGTGTATTCAGGGTCCCACCCAATTTGCTTACTCAAGAGGACGAGGTGATAGAAGATCTTAAAGGAGAGGTGCCAGTTCCAGAGCCAGCAATGAAAAAGGTAGTAGTGGTGTAAGAATTGACAAGTTCAAAAGAGGAGTCAGGTAGTTCTCATAACTCTAGCACTGCTTTGGACACAGATAGCATGTGGGAGACAGAATCCCTATCTTCTAGGTATGAAGCTTATGATGTCTTTCATGTATATGAAGTTGAGAAAGATGTATGCGAGTTGTCTGCCAGCCAACTGAAGATCGAAGAAAAGAATAGTGCAGGTGTGGAAATGTCTTGTGTGAACAGGCCAGTGGAGTAGCCTTGTCAAATGTCTTATGATGGTGAGTCCCTATTGGAGGAAGAAATGTGGTTTGATTGTGCATCCAGTTTGGTTGAAGAGCAGGTTTTTGAGGATGACCTGCAGGAGCTAGAAGTAGAAGTTGTGATAGATCATTTGAGTTGTCTATGCAGGGGGTGGGGCAACCTTGCCTTGGTGAGCATGTTGAGGTGTGCTTTGAAGTTTCAGAGTTTGTGTGTAGCCGTGGGGAGTTAGCTCCAACAGATAACTCTATGGAAGCTGATACAGGTGCAACCTATGAGAGAGAGGCTTCATGCAAAGAGGAAGGTGCCGCCAACCTTGCAGGTGATGAGATATTTGAACAGGATAAAGCTTCAGCAGGTCATGTTCTTGAGTATAAAGAGTTGGTTTTGGAGCCGTTTACAAAGGGTTGGGATATAGGTTTGCAAAGGGATCAGGTTTGCTTGGCTATGCAGCAGGTGGGAAGCAAATGGGAGGGTCTTGCTATTTTACATGATGCTATGGATCCATGTGTTATTTGAGGTTTTATAGGTATCTTTGTATCACTTGCAAGGCTCTTTTGAAGTGGAATATACTATGGAAGGTTCTGTAGCAGATGACATGATAGCAGCTTATGGTACCAGTGCTTCAGGTGATCGAAGGTATGATTAAGGTTGGCAGAGAGGATTATGGATCTAGGGTGATGAAGCTCGATGCTATGAAGAGCTGGAAGGATGGCCTATCTATTGGCCTACAGGTGTGAAGGAACACTTGAAGGTTCATGCTTTACAGGTGGATGACCATGACCAGTGTTTTATATTTGATCAAGATGGACGCTATGCCATGCTAGGGGAAGCCTTCAGCTTTCCATTTGACCCAGGCGGGTGATGCAGTAACATATGCTCTTCGCTCTATATCTATCCTATCTATATAGCCACTATTATTTTCCTTATGCACTCTATAGCTCTATTTTATATCATTCTCTCTATATAGTTCTATTTTACCTAAATAATGTTGTTGTTGAGCATGAATGCTCAACGAGGGGGTGGGAAATGATGGTACAACCAAGCTGTGTCAATCTATGGAAGTGCAGGAAGTCGAGGCATGGCAGTTTGTAGGCAAGTGGCAAAGACCTTGAGCGGATATTTGGTGGAGCCAGGAGCCAGGTACACCGAGTTGGAGCACTCGCTAGTAAAAAATGCAAGTGTTTTTCTGCTATCATAGGTGGCAGGAGCATATGATTATATCCCAAGGTTGGGAACGAGGGAAGGGGTGCTGGATGCACGTGCCATGAAGTTTATTCTATGGGATTTGGAGCGAGATGTCTACAAGAGATACTACTTGCCAGGATATGTATGCTAAATGTGGAGTTTAGAAAGGTCAAAAATGTTTTTCCAACTCAACTGGTCGGAGAGCACTTCGGCCAATTGAGAGTTATGGTGGCGCAGTCTAATCAACGGTCATATCAGTCACCATCTCTCTAGGTGAAGATCTTGGCACCCGAGGATAATTCTTATGGAACGGTCCTTGTTTCTTAACGGCCAGGAAGCTGAAGTTTTGTGTTGTTGATGCTAAGGTGAACTACATTGAAGTTTCTTTGAAGGGAAGTTCGTTGATCGGGTCCATGCAATGTACGTAAAAGGAGGCCAGCCTCAAATTTATTAAAAGATGAAGTTCAACTTGGACAAAAAAAGATAATGATGCATGGCCGTGTGAAGGGCCGCCTAAGTGTGGTGTTTATATATATATATATATATATATATATATATATATATATATATATATATATATATATATATATATATATATATATATATATATATATATATATATATATATATATATATATATATATATATATATATATATATATATATATATATATATATATATATATATATATATATATATATATATATATAAAGAATACAAAGTTGCTTGCAGTAGACGAGCAGAGCGGGATGGAAGGTCGACACTTGGAGATTGCATGTAGAGGGTGGTGCGCCACCTGGGTGAAGCCATACAGAGTTGCATTAAGCGGGGGGGTCGGGTCAATTCTTTGGAGGAGGAGGAGCGACCAATAGCGAGGTCGCTATTGGCCTAGCAAAGGAGGGGTTGGCGTTGTAGAAGCAAAAAGGAGGATGGCTGGCTAGGGGCCATAAGCCGCTATAGGAGGAGGTGACGGGTTTGCAGAGCCCGGGAGTTGCAAGGGCACTAGTCTTGCAGGACCAAAGGGGGTGGCGCTGTGTGTTGAGGCCGCCAGGATGGGATTAGGTTTGCTTGGCTATGCAGCAAGTGGAGGCAAATGGAAGGGTATTGTTGCTTCATGTTATGCTATCGATAGCTATGTTGTTGCAGCTTGCTTTGCAAGCTGTACTATGCAGATTTCAATGCTCATGTGATAAAGATGATCATATGGAGGTTTCTATAGCATATGGCATGATATCGGTTTATGGTGCAAGTGTTTCAAGTGAGCAAAAGCATGCTTATGGTTGGCACGAGGGCTTGTGGATGCAAGCTGACAAAGCTCGATGCTATGAAGAGCTGGAAGGACGGCCTGTCTATCGGCCTACAGGTGCAAAGGAAAGCTTGGGTATACATGCTTTACAGGTGGATGGCCATGACCAGTGTCTTATATTTGATCCAGGTGGACGCTATGCCATGCTAGGGGAAGCCTCGATCTTTCCATTTGACCCTGGCGGGTGATGCAGTAACAGATGCTCTTCTCTCTATATCTATCCTATATATATAGCCACTATCATTTTCCTTATGCATTCTATAGCTCTATGTTATATCAATTTCTCTATACAGACTTATTTTACCTAAATAATACTCTGGTTGAGCAATAGCAGATGGTTATCTCTCTATCTCCATCCTATCTATATAGCCGCTATATTATCATTTTTCTTATGCAGTCTATGTAGCTATTTTTATCATGCTCTCTATACATACTTATTTCACCTAAATAATACTGTGGTTGAGCATAAATGCTCAACGAGGGGGTGGGCAATGATGGTACAGTCAACTTGTGTCGAACCATGGAAATTGTCAGTAGCAAGTGCATGGCAACCGATAGATTGATGACATCAGGCTTGGGCAGGTCTCAACTGCATTTTGGAGCAGGCCTCACAGTGGTATGCATGCGAAGTGCGGTCCTTTGCAGGTAAAGTCGTGGGTTTTGAGCTATATAAGTCACGAAGCTTAAAGGTGGTGCAATTGTGGTATTTATGTTGGATGGGTGGTGAAGGTCAGCGCTTCAAAGTTTTTCATGTGCTCGGGTGAAGATGATTTTCCATTCATCAATTGGATATCTCATCGAGCTCGGAGAGAGAAACAATCGTGATGATCGTGTTTGGGGTCCTCTAATAAAAAAACGACAATTGAAGGGCTCTTTTTCTGCCGGGTATTAAAGACTTGATGCTAGTCAACAAGCACAGTGGTTGTTTTCCTTTGGCATGCTTGGGTATGTGCATCCACTCGCAGAAGCGCCGAAGGTGGCTATGTTTGGAGTGTGCAAGGGGGCCAAGCCCGAAGTTTTTTTTTAAAGCTATTAATTTAAAAAAAAAAAAACGAAGCTTCTATCTATTGCAGTCGACACTGGCAGTCGGAAGGGAAGGGCGGGCCACCTGGATGGTTTGCATGAGGGGAGGCCGCGAGGGGCTTGCATGGGAAGGCGACACGGCAGGTGAAGGGGGGGGGGTTGTTGCCAGGGAGGGCATGAGGAGGAGGGGCCAACTGCATGAAGGTTGGAGGCCGCCAGAGAACTGCCTTGAGGAAGGGTAGCGCTGCAGGTGGACATATGGGGCGACCAAGGGTTTCTTGGTAAGGCCGGGAGGTGTCACAAAGGCGGGCGCGCCATCTTGGAGGTGCATACCGAGAGCCTGCGGGACAGCCAAGGCAGGAAAGGAGCTGCCAAGGGCTGCCAGAAGCCAGAAACGGAGGGGATGCATGATAAGGGAATGAAGCAGGGCAGCGCAACAGAAGTGGAGTTGAGGACTGAGGGCTGCGCAAAAGTTGGAGTTGGAGCCGTCAAGGGGGCTGTTTGAAGGTAGAGGAAGGGGAGGCCGGTTGTGAGCACGGCCACATGTACGACAGAAGTGGGTAGAGTTGGTCATTTGTAGAGGAGCAAAGGGCTCCAAGGGAAGGGAGGCCGCCAAGAGTCTTTCGATAAACCTCAACGAGGCAGAGAAGAGCCATTGGAGAATCATCATGAGCAGGGCAAAGAAGGTGAAGGGCACAACTTGCGGCAAGAGAAAACGGCATCAACAATCTCGGGTGACTACTGTAGAAACCGGAAAGCAAGTGGGAGATTGAAAGAATGCCTTTGGTTGCTTTTGAAGGGTGGTACACATCAGGACCAGCATGATCCATTCTTATGCGCTCTCTTATAGATAACCACAGCTTTTGTAATCTCGACATCACCCTAAATGCTAATATATTTTCTTGTGTATGCGAGTGCATGAATCCATTGCTAGAGAACCTCCAAAAAGTGTGTTTTGGTCAAGTAGCCTTGAAATATTATCTTTGTGATTGTCGGTGCTCTCCAGAATCCAAGAGGGAAGCTTTGTTGACATGGTTGGCGACTGGTTGTGTGTGGTCTGGGATGGTTGGGTTTGGGCTTGGACAATAGTTGTTTGCAGATTGCGTATCGTGGTGTGTGTTTGCTAGGGGATAGGGGTGTTGTGAGATCACTGGGCTATAGAGAGGCATTCATAGTAGGTGCTGGTGGTTTTCCCATTTCCCCCTTTCCAACGTGCAGCAACTGCAGATAGATAAGCTCTCAAAGATCTACCATGGGGTGTGAGAACTTCATGTTCGCACTTCAAATAGATATGACAATCGTCAGTATTTGCAATTAATCCTCATGTTACAATGAGAATCAATTACAAGATTTGATTAATATTATCAATTATTGTAATGTATGAAAGACATAAGATTGCACTTTAGATAAATCTATATAGTGCAACATGATGATGAGATTTATTTTTATTGTTTTAATAAGTGTTTAAGATTATCGATTATTGTAATGTGAGGAACCAAAATCTTGTACTTTAGATGAATCGATGTAGTGCAATATGAGCATTGTGATTGAAATGTTTTGTTTAAAGTGATGCACTTGAAAAGAAAATTTGATTGACATGAGTTTATACATGAAGAACGATAAGACTATCTAATACCTAATGTGGACAAATTTTGATCACTATATTGATCCATAGACCATTGCCTCTGCAATATGTTGCTTTCAATTGTTTTTTACCTCAAAATTGATAGGTAGATTATTTGATTCTAGCAAATAAAATTCATTTGTGAACATAGTGAAAAGACATGAGTGGAGTTAAGGCCACGAGCTGCATGTCGAAAAGAATACTGCAACTCGAAAAGAATACATCTCGATTGAAATGTAAGACCTGCGGCCACGAATTCAGTGGTAATGCGACCAGAATTAAAGAGCATCTATTTAAAGTCCTTGGTAATGTGTCCGAGTGTATAGCTCCGCCAAGAGATATTGATGCTAGATTACCAAAGTATGCTTGCATAGCAGAGCAAATTCTTGCAGCTAAAAAGAAAAGTACTAAAAGTACTACTGCTAAACAAGTTGCAGCAGATGTTGAAATGTCTGTTGTTAATGAGAGGATATAGAATGTGCCTACAGAAGAAAATGATCACACTCCCTAGTCATCTCCTCTTCATGGACATGCTTTAATGTCAACAACAAAAAATCCCAGCTAAAGTTAGTAAAGCATCATCCAATGGAAAAATGATGTATGAAGCGTTAGATAAGCAATGGTTGCTTGAGTTCCACTTGAAATGGACACAAAATTTTGTGGCGTGCGGTATACCATTCAATGCTATGCATAACCCCATATTTCAAGATTCTTTAATGAGAATATCTAGAAAAGGGTTTGTGCTTTTTGGTTATAATAAGATGCACACAGAGTGTCTAGATAAAGTGAAGACAATATTGAAGCCATCGTCAAGTGCATGGTGGTAGACATTGTTCCTGCATATGGTTGCCGTGTAACGTTGTATGGATGGACCAATTGTCAAAAGAAGCCGATCATCAATGTGATGCTTATCAACCCTAGAGGGTCCATGCTCGTAGAAGCCATTGGCACCTCTTCAAAAGAGAAGACAAGTGATTATTTAGTAAGGATATACAAGACCGCGATAGAAAAGGTAGGTGGGCCAAAGAATGTGACCACTATTGTGACAGATAATGCATCCAATTACAATGTTGCAGGGAGGGATATCCAAGTTAAGTACCAAGAGATTACTTGGGTGCCATGTGTCTCACATACTTTTAATTTTCTATTAAAAGACATTAGTAAAATGTCCGTCATAAACAAATAATGCTACTGGATGAAAATCATGTGGTGAAATTTAATAGAGCGCATCAATTTTTGTATGCTCTTTTTTGAAAAAAATCACCAAATAAAACTTTTCAGATATTTTGTGTGTGACAAGGTTTGTAACCGCATACTATGTTTTTGCCGTGACCTTACAAGAAAGTGAACCCTGATTTGATTGAAATGGTAGCCAATAGATGATGTGATGCTTGGCTCAGCAAATATCCTAGCTATCAAGAGGTAGCTACAAGATGTGAATAGCTTGTGAACTCGCCAGTTTTTTGGCGCAATGTAGAGAGAATTGTCACCCTGGCCAAACTATTTGTCGATCTTTTGATAATAGTCAACAAAGACTCTTTTGTCTTTGTTCGAGTTTATTGGTATATGTAAGAGGAATTATGCAAAGTAAGAGAGCATGTTAGCTTTCGTACAAAGGACAAAGCTGTCATAATCACAAGTACCAACAAGTGATGGGTGCAATTGCATACGCCATTGCATGGTGCTGCATTTGTATTGGATCCCAAATTTCAAATGCATCAACAATTGGCCAATAAAGAAGTCATGACCAGCTTCAAAACAATTTTCTCTCAACTATTGGGAGAGGAGAAGGGGAAACTTTTCTTTTCACCAATGAGCTAATCATGCTAATAGAATTGGTATGTTCGAGGATCCATGGAATATAGATGCCATTGCACACAAAGTGCGCCTCTATGGTGGAAAGAGTATAGTGGGGAGAAAGTAGAGTTCCAACACATTGCAACTAGGGTTCTATCTTTGGAGCATCAAGTGGAAGCTGTGAGAGAAATTGGTTGGTGTTTGACTTTATGCATACCAAGAAATGAAACAGTCTTCACCCTTAACGAGCTGCTGATTTGGTTTATGTTTTCTGCAACATGAGACTTATCCATAAGCTAGTGAACATTACAACAAGAGTAGCACAAAACAGTTTGGTGTCTTTCAAACCCATGAAGCTATAACTGCGGAAGTTGACAATGACAATGATATGGAATGGGAGATACCTTCAGCATGTTATGATATGGATGAAGTAGATTATTTGATTGGCGTGTTTCATGGAGACAAAGATGTATGACTAAAGGTCTATAAGTTTTTCCCGATTTGATTAAGTGAAAAATATGAAAGATTTCCATGATACACTACTTGATGTTCACCTCTCTCTCTCTCTCTCTCTCTCTCTCTCTCTCTCTCTCTCTCTCTCTCTCAAGTTACTTTTGCAACAAGAGTCGTAATTACAGCTAGATAGAATACAACTTCAAATCACCAAAATGGACAGCTAAGGAAATAAATGACGAGTTGTGATTACAAAAATTGTAGCACTTTGCATTCTCTTCAAATAGAAATAGATAAAGGTAGAGTGAGCAAAGGGTTCAAGCCAAAGATTGAGCCAGATCATTGAGTATCTCATCTATGTTGAACTCAATACTTTCAAATGTAGGAGATGGTTTGTAGGTCCTTGCTACAAAAGACGATCCTGTTTTGACAATGGTTCGTATAGTGATGCATATTGTTGTAGCTTGGCTTGGGCCTCTGGTAGCTTTATCTAAAGCTCAAGGATTTGGTCGTGGCAAAATGTGAGGTTTCTCTCCTTGGATTGCAAGATCTTGCCCTTGGCTTGCTAATGCAATGAGTATCTCTAACTCTTTGAGAAACAGAACCATGGGACGTTTGCGTGTAGACATTGGATTATTCACATTACTTGCTGCCACTTTCACTGCAATTTGACCATGCCCAATGCTAGAGCTCTTGGGGAGTTCTAACAAATCTAGACGCTTTCACGTATTTTCGGGATGAGCATAAAGTCATTAATTCATGCCAAAAAGATTTCCCACTAGCCTCACGTATATATGTGTACATAGCCCTTCAAGTTTTGGAAGTGTCCTTGTAAAAATTCATGTACAAGTGTGATTTTTCTAGGCTTGGGTGCTGATGTTTTGGATTTTTTGGGGACTTCAAGTCCCCAAAACATGGTTTTTAATAAATAGTTCACCTGTGCTTTATAGCACGTAAATCGAACTTGTATATCATGAGTTATGAGCATCCGAAGTGGGCAGACTCAACTTAGAAAGTGATTGTAGGTGCATGCAGCAAGGGAAAATAGACCAACTTGAGGATTGGAATTAGATATAGTGAGGTTTAAGATTTCTAAAAATAGCCAAGGACTCGGGCTCCAAGCCATGTGTTACGGTGTGTCATTCGATGACTCGGAGCATCAAGTTATGCTTGGGGGAAGTTGTCCTAAGAGCTCTAATTCATTGGGGAAAATTCGGAAATTTATTGGCATGAGGGAGTTGGGAAGCTTGAGGAGGAACTCCCATGTGGTGGGGGGATTATCCCACATGGGAAAGGAAAAGTGGAAAGTGGGGGGTATATAGCCTAAAGGGGGAGCCGATTATGGGTGTATCCAAGTGAGAGGAGCTCTCAAGGCTTGCCATGAAGGGGCTCGTGGGCTCATGGGGGAGAAAGAGTGCATTTTTGGAGTTCATACTCAGCTCAACAGGTGCCCCTCGCAAATTTTTTTGGTCCCCGACCACTTGTCCCCACCCCATTCTCCTCGTCAAAGGGTCACTGACACCTCATTTTTTGCCCAAAAAAGGCCTAAAATGAGCCAATTAAAAGATGCCTCGATGGAGAGCCTTGTCAACTAAGAAGAAGAGAGGAAATTCTTGGGGATGAAAGATAAGGAAGCCCCCATATCAATAGATGTAACAATAGATAAGGTTACCTAGTGTGAGGTGGATTAGGTACTAGAGCGAGATCCATCGACATCCCTTGAGCTTTCAACATCATATGTAAGTGTTTTTGTGGGAATTTCAAACATGGTGGATGATTTCCCATAGTTTCATGGATTGCCTAATGAGAATGCACGGGCATTTATTGAAAAATTGGAAGTCAAATGCTTACTACAAAGAATATACTAGACTAAGTTATATTGTTGCGGCTGTTGCATTACAATTTACAAGATGAGGCAAAATTTTGGTTACAAAATCATGAAGAGTTGGTGCAGGCACAAACTCCATAGGTGGTTTTGGACTACAATCATGCAAACCAAGCTTTCTTGGCACAATAAAAATCCATTCAAGTACGTGATGAAGTTTAGCATGAAATTTTGGGGTACACTCTAAAGGTTAATCAAAGTGTTGATGATTTTGTCATACAGTTCACCCGTTTATGGGATGAATGGGCCCAAGATTTGGGAAATGAAACCGCTCCATCCATGTTAAAGAAGGACTACTTTGTGGCAAATTTAAAAGAAAGCCTAAAGTTTAAAGTTGAGCTAAAAAGGCCCGCTACCTTCGAGGAAGCAGTCACTATTGCCAAGGAGAAAGAATGGAAGGCTCAAAGACTCAATTAATGAGTATGGGGAAGCGGTCCCCATGCAAAATTAATGGTGGAAAAAAGGAGGAAAATCAAGCAAAGGCTTGAGCCTAACCTGCTCAAAGGGTTGCTAATACTGAAGAGTTACAATGAAACATGCAAGACACGATGACCGTGATGCAAGAATTGCGACTCAGTGTTCTTGGAGGTGGTCATGGTCACGGGCGCGGTAGAGGAATGTCCCACGCATGTGAAGCTCAGCCTAATGCAAATGCGGGTCGTGGACAACGTGTTTTTGAGCCGCAAAGGAGGTTCATCCCTACCTGTTATGATTGGGGTGACCTTGGTCATATAAGAACTTATGATTCAAAGCCAAAAAGGATGGGAGGTGATATGTTTCCAGTTCCCCAAAAGATTCCTAATAGTGGTAATGATTATGTGTTAGATATATGAGGAGATCAAGGTACTAAATAGGAAAATCATGTCTTACCCCTCTGATGGTCATGTGGATATTGTGCAGGTTGAAAAGAACGACGCAGATATGTTGTCCGCAGGCAAAAGAGAGAGGGAAGGATATGCCGCTCCAGGTCCTAGCAAAAATAAAGGGAAAGAGAAAGAGGGTGAATATGCGAAAGCCAAGACGAAGAGAAGACCTTGTAAAGGGTTTGAAGTAGTAGATTTACCTTTGGGAGAAAGGTAAATCAGCTACTTACAGAGAAAAGTAGATGGTACTTTTGGATAGTTGATGAATATGGTGCCCAAACTCAAGAGGCAATGGAAGTCATTAGTGAATCCAGAGAAAGATTTGAAGAATGGAAAAGTGAGAGTATTGGCTGTGGGAGAGTTACATGACATTTGTCCTATGGTGAACACTTGGCACAAAGGTGTGGGCATGGGAGAGTCCTACATTGATGGAGGTGCTCAAGTTTGTGTGATCAGTCAGTCATGTGTCGCGAGACTAGAACTCATTACGTGCAGAAGCTTTGGGTTTTGGATTTGATTAGCAAACCATGCCAAAGTGAAGTTTTTGGGGATAATTAAGAATTTGGAAGCTTAATTAGATAATGTGAAGGTTATAGTAAACATTCATGTTATGCGAGCTGGTGGCCTGGGAGCTTTTCCTCTCCTTTTGGGACATCCTTGGTTGAGAGTTGTTGGTGCTGTGCAAGATTGGGACAAGGGCATAATGTATGTGTATGACAGGAAGGGTGAAAAGAGGGTGTTGGATATGACTACCAAGCAAACTATGGCACTAGAAGATGTCAGTGAGAATGATGAATCCAAAGTTACCAGTGAAGATAGTTTTGAAGATTCAAAAAGTATCTTTGCTTTCAATTCTAGTGACAATGGTGAAGTGTCATTCTTGTCGTTGGACAAGGACAAGGAAGAAGTGGGTGAAATATTGCAAGTGTCAGGGAATATAAACACTTCAAGCCGTTCGGAGCAACATGAAGAGTTGATGCAGCCTAAACAGGAATTGTCAGTGAATAAAGAGTTGATTCAAAATATGATGAGTACTGAATTGACCTAAGGAGAAAGAAGGGATTACTTTGCAATATTGGGTAGGTTTCCAGATAGTTTCATCACTTCATACCAACAAAAAAGGGGTTTTGTTGGGGACCCTTTGAAGGTTGAACTAGTTGAAGGGGCAAAGGCAATACAACAGAAATTAAGAAGGATGGGTAAGGAGAAAATAAATTCTTAAAAGGAAGAGGTGAATAAACTTTTGGATGCAGGGCTCATTGCACCATTTGATAATGCTAAATGGGTGAGCCTTGTAGTAGTCACTCCAAAGAAAGATGGGCGCTAGAGAGTTTGTGTTGACTACAAGCCATTAAATGCAGTGACGAAGAAAGATCCTTACCCTTTGCCTTTCTTTGATCAACTTTTAGATGTAGTGGCTGGCTTTGAAAGATATAGTGTTTGTGATGGTTATTCAGGATAATTTTCAGCTTATATTTGCTCGCGAAGACCGGAAAAAGACTACTTTTATCACGCCATGGGGTTCACAAATGGGCTTGGAGATTTTGAAAGAAAAGTGGATTGGGTCCTTACCCCGTTCCTTGGGAAGTATGTCAAAGCATTCATAGATGATTTTTGTGTATACAATTCAAGGAAAGAGTATGTTGAAAAGCTTGAAATGACTTTTGCAAGGTATGATGAATAAGAGGGTCTATTGAACCCTAAGAAATTTCATTTGGCGCAGCCAAGGGTAAAGCTTCTTGAAAATGTGATTTCAACAAATGGGATTGAAGGAGATCCAGTGAAAGTGGAGGCTTTGTTGTTGATTTCATCTCCAAAATATACCAGATAGTTGGCCACTTTGATACATTCTATCTTATTTCATACCTTTGGCATCACAACTATTGTATCCATTGTAGCAAACAGTTAAGTATGGTCCCTTGGAGTGGTCTCGTGACTTTGATGATGTTTTTGATCGAGTCAAAGAAGTGTTGAGTACACTACCCATTATGCAAGCTCTTGACTAGGAAAAGGAATTTTATGCTAAGCCATCAGCGGGAGATGATGCCATTGGAGCCATGTTGTTGCAAAAGGGGAATGAATCTCAATATATGAAGCATGTTTGTTATGCTAGCACAGTGAAGAGTCCTCATTGAAAGAGATTTCTCTAAAACTAATTTGGTGATGACCAATACGGTTTATGCTTGTAGACGATTTGGACACTACTTGCTGCTACAAAGGTTGTTCAACTTTCTCAATAGTTATTCATTGCTTCCTCAGCTGTGCAACAATTCAAATATATCAAAAACAGTGATGAAATGGGTTATTGAACTTCAGGAGTTTTAGTTGACCTTTTTGGTGGAAGATAGTAGTCGGGCTACCTTGGCAGGTTTACTCACCTATAGAGACACTCCTATTTTGGTTAAGGAAGAGGTGATATGAAAGAAGAAAGTTGAGACTTTGGCCATCTTTGATGCTTTACTATTACATTTTGATGGCTCTTATCGAAGAAGTCATGATGCTGATTCGAGAGGCATTGTCCTTTATGATGCACATGGAAAACTTATAAGGAAGAAAGGGCTGAAACTCGATGCAAAAGGTAAGAATGAATTAGAGTACATGGCTCTTGAAGGTGGTTTACACATTTGTTTACAGTTAGGAATTAGATGCTTGCAGATCAAAGGAGATGCCTTGTTGGTCGTGAAGCAAGTATTCGGGGAGTATGGAAGAATAAGAATCCCCGGGGGATTCACCATGGAAAACTTACTCCACCACGTAAGTGTAGGGGAGGGTTTTTTTTTTACAATCTACATAAGTGTATAAGTTAGGGGCAGGCTTCCAATAATTTATCTCCCAAGCATAAAAATAAGTAAGGGGGTATCATATTTGGGGGGGCGGGGGGGGCTGACCCGGGTTGATTACTTGTAACGATTAGTCACTGGTGTGCACTAGAACTTGGATGAGTTTTGGGGAAGATTTTTATCAGTCACACATTACATTTTGCATCAAGCCGATCATAGATAAGGGTTGATTTAGAGTAGGTCAAGGGTTGATTCACACCAGCTTTGGATGGGTGAGAAATGGACGAGTAGCCAGAGTGCAAGCTGATGGGACACACAATTTGAAATTCAAACTAAGATGCATGGAGGGTACATCTAGTTATCAATAAGAATGGTTTCTTAGTACGTTGTCAGCCACTATGCTACACACTCTTTGACTAGATTTACTAAGTTAGATCATGTGAGACCTAGATTATGTATGTAAGATAGGGGTATGATAGTTTTCTTCATTTATTGTCGTATAAGCGTAGAAAAGGGGGTCATATTTTGGAATATGAGTCGTATATAGGGGTTTATCTAAGTTGTCTTCTCGCAGGTGGCGTCCCGTTTTGTATATAGAGTGAATCCCCCGGGTAAGAATCCTAAACTGAAGAATTTATGCTTCAAGGTGCTCAAAAAGTTTGAAGCATGGAGTCTGCAGCATATTGAGAGGTCTCAAAATGAAGAAGCTCATGATGCTGCCCAAGAAGTGATCACTTGTGTGTTTGTGTTGAAGGAAAATGCCCCTTTATATCATGGGAGGGAAGTGTTATCAAAGGAGATGAATTTTCTATTGATAGGTGCTTTACCTGAACGTCTACCATCCTCCAATTCAAAAATTATGCTTTTATGAGAAAAGTTAGGAAGTATAAAATGCTTAATGATGTGCTTTACACGAAAGGAAGTGATTTAGTTTTGCATCGTGTGCCCTGGAAAGAGGAAATCTACAAGATCTTGAAAGAGAATCATGAGGGATCTTGTGAAGGCCATTTTGCCATGAAGATCTTGCTGCATAAAATTTTGCAAAAAGGCTATGTATGGCCAAGCATTCAGCAGGATGTTAACCATTGGTGCAAGTCGTGTTTGCCTTGCCAGAGGATGGGAAAGAGAATTTTGAATCCCGAATTGTGATAGACAATTCTATCTTTTGATGTGTTTGAAAAATAGGGTCTTGATGCTATTGGACCCTTACCTATGACTAGCAAAATAAATGCTTACATTCTGACATCAGTGGATTATTTGTCATGATGGGCAAAAGCCAAGGCTGTCAAATAGTTTACCACTAAAGAAATGGGGAAGTTTTTTTATGAGCATATATGCTGCAAATTTGGTGTGCCCCTAGAGCTACTTTCTAATAGAGGACCAGTATTTAGAGGAGAGTTGTTTGATTTCTTATGTGACAAGCTCAATATACAACATATTAGGTAGAGTTCTCCTTATTATCCACAATGCAATGGTCTGAATGAGAGGTTCAATAGAGATTTGGTGAAGATCTTAATAAAGATGACCTAGTTACATGGGAAAACTCGAGATTCAAAGTTTCCTTGTGCATTATGGGTCTACAGAACTGCTATCAAGACGAGCACATGATTTTGTCCTTACCACTTGGTTTATGGCAAGGAAGCTTTAATGCCAATTGAAGTGGAGATTCCTACACTCAAGTTGTTGTCATTGGAAGATGAAGAGCAAAAAGATACTTGATGGAAAAGACTATTGGATTTACAATGTTTGCAATTCGACAGAGTTTTAGCTTTGAGCTCCTATGAAGAAGTGACAAAGAAGGCTCAGTTAAAGGATCATGAATGCGTATAGGATAAGGGAATTCAAAAGGGTGATCTGGGTGTTGTGATACAATAGTAAGTTGGACAACACCTTTTAAAAAAAGTTTCAAATCAAATGGGAAGGTCCTTTTACTGCTTTAAACAAATTTGATAATGGCACATATCAGCTGGTTTATTTGTGGTACACAGCATAAATATTGTGTTAATGGTTGTAGAATGAAGAAATATCTGGCACATTTAATGACAATTGTGACAGATGAGATGCTATCAATAAAAGAAGACATTGTGGAAACATCTAAAAATGTAAATGAGGTTTTTGAGAATGAGCTGCAGTAGTTTTTCACACTAGGAACCTCTGCTTGTCATGAATGATCAAGCAGGATAGGGGGGTTGGCAAGCTATTTCGAGCATTTTTTTGGATGAGCATAAAATCACTAAGTCATCCCAAAAAGCTTGCCCACTAGTCTCATGTATATATGTGTACATAGCCCTACAAGTGTTGGAAGTGGCCCTGTAAAAATTCATGTACAAAGGTGTGATTTTGCTAGGCTTGCGTGCTAATTTTTTGGATTGTTTGAGTCTCCAAAACATGGTTTTTTAAAAATATCCTCAAATCATTGGATGGGGGGAAAGGGGAACACGACCGAAACACAAACATCACGCCTCTCTATAGACCAAGATAATCAGTACATCCCAATCCACTAGAGTTCACCTTCGAAACTCGCACAATCAACAGCAACCACATCAGCTCCCGTTTACAACTGTGTCACAACACAAACCACTCTCTCTTTCTCTCTCACACACAGAGGCCCGAGGAGGCACACACATCTCAAATATTTGCACCAGATAGTTGGAACAGAGCAAAGAGAATAAGGAGGTAAAGGGGGACACACGTGGCACACAAATAACACGCCTCTCTATAGCCCAGGATAACTACTACACCCCGATCCACTAGAGTTCACCTTAGAAACTCAACAATTTGCCTACAAACCATGTGCAGGACCGTACACACACAACCCTTGCCTACTGATAGTTCTCACACATCAGAAACTGCTCTCTCTTTCTCTCTCACTCACACCACATGTCCGGAGAGGATCACGCTTCAGAAACTGGCACAAAACACTAAGGATAGAGCAAAGACGAGAAAGGGGAAACAGGGGAAGGAGGTGACACCAAACTCGGCTTTGGTTCCCTTCAATTAATGGCAAAAAAAAACATATTACAACTGAAAGAAATCCCTACTATCACACCGTTTAATCGTCTCCAACACGACGAGCAACAAGGAGTGTAGAAGATGTCTATGCCACCTCCAAATGACTCCCTTCTTGAGAACACAGGCTAGAGATCACTGATGGTCTTTGTTGAATCAAAAAGGCTTTCAGACCTTCTCTATTATGCCGTGAGAGGCTCCCTGTCAAGCTCGTACCCAAAAACCTTCCCTTCGAGTGCCTGGGAAGCTCCTCTTCTCCTTCTTCTTCGCCTTCTGTCTCCAAAAACAGTCCCCCAGAAACAACAAAAGGTTGGCCCCTTATTGGGCACGTGAGAGCCTTCTCCCCCTATTTTTGCCTCTAATCTATTTTTAGCCTCTTTCCTTGCATGTGACACGCCCCTTTGTGGCGGCCCTGCCTTGGGTACCAAATAACATGTCACACACCCCTTGGGAGGGGCACCGATGGGGTCGTCAGTTCTCTCCCCCTTCCCTTCAAAAAATCTTGTCACGGAAAGCGACCCCCCATTGGATCTACCACATCATCACCCACTACGCGAGGACAACGCCACCAACCAACGCTCTAAATGCAACCACCGCAATTCCAACCGCACGCTCCCACTCCCCACCTTGTGATGCTACAAGGTGGCCACACTGTGGCATATACACCCCTCCATTTGGCTGCCCATGTGTGCGTGTGGGGATAGATCCCCACCATGTGGCGCTCCACAAGGACCTCCCTTCCAAATTCCTTAAAGGCCCAAAAAAAATTCTCCAAAAAAATCTCAAAAAAACCCCATTTTTCTCAGACTTCATACACCTTACTGCTTGCAACTCCAATCACCAAGCAATTCAATCCTTATGCAAGCCACAATCCTCGGCTTGAGCATGTGAAGACCTCGCAAACTTTTGACTTTCTCGGGCACTCTAACGAAGCACTCCAAAATTGAAAAAAAAGCATTTGACATCACTTCACTGCAATCGCACTTTCACATACAATTCTTGGTGGAGCTCCAAAATCATCACATGGCACATCTCCCGAGGCCGCCAACCCGACCCATAACTGGCCCCCGATAAAACTTTAATTGGCCGTATCTTTGCATCCATAGCTCCAATGGAAGATATGAAAAGACCAACATGCTCCATAAATTAAGCACTACACACCCATAGCCCGAAGATGGCGTAGACCACCTAGCATCATCTAGCCTATTTGTCTTAGATCTGCAACCATGTCCAACTTCAAAGCTAATAACTTGCACAACATGGATCCATTTGATGAGACATCTAGACCTATTTCTTTAGCACTTCAGGCTCTACATATTAGAACCAACAACCAACAACTTTGACATTCTTCCCTTATAAGCCTGTCAGACCCTACTTATAGCCCTTTTTGGCCTTTAAAACCACATAAAACATACATCTCTGTTGCCACGTGCCTGTACAATCTCTTCCCATATTCTCTAGCCATCTTCCATGCATCTATAAGCATAGAAATCAATGGATGTTCCCTCTGCTAGGATCGACACACTTGGTTGCACCACCGTGCATTACAGCTCGTGAATTGGACTTGTATATCGTGAGTTATGAGCATCCAAAGTGGGCGGTCTCAACTCAGAAAGTGATTGCAGGTGCATGCAACAAAGGCAACTAGACCAACTAGATGACTGGAATTAGAACTGTTGAGGTTTAAGATTTTTAAAAATAGCCGAGGACTCGAGCTCCAATCCGTGTGTTACGGTTTTCATTCGGTTATCGGAGCATCAAGTTATGCTTGGGGGAAGGTGTCCGAGAAGCTCTCATGCTTTGGGAAATTAAAATCTAGAAATTTTTGGCCATGAGGGAGTTGGGAAGCTTGAGGAGGAAATGCCATGTGGTGGGGGGGATTATGCCACATGGGAAGGGAAAAGTGGAAAGTGGAGGGTATAGAGCCTAAAGGGGGAGCCCATTATGCATGTATCCAAGTGAGAGGAGCTCTCAAGGCTTTCCATGGAGGGGCTCATGGGCTCATGGGGGAGAAAGGGCACATTTTGAGAGTTCACACTTAGCTCGACAAGCACCTGGCATCTTTACTTTGTCCTTGACCACTTGTCCCCTCCCCATTCCCTTGGTCAAAGGGTCACCAAAACCTCATTTTTTGTTACAATAGTAGAAAGAGATGAAAAGTAAAAGTCCAAATCACCACTATCTTGAGTATGAATAAAAGTTGAGGATGCTATTGGAGCTATGCTTCTTCAACGAGGTAACAACTCCCACTACATGAATCCTATCTATTTTGCTAGGAGGTTCAAGGTAAAGGTGGAAAGAGGCTATACTGAGGTGGAGCTCATCATGGTGACTATGATTTACGCATGTAGAAGGTTTAGGCACTACCTTCTCCCTAAACCATTCACATTCCTTTCTAGCTACACTCTTCTACCTCAATTCGTGAATAGCCCTACTTTGTCAAAGAGGCTCGTAAAGTGGATTGTGGAGTTACAGGAACTCCAATTGTATTTTCTTGTTGAGGAGAGTACAAGGGCTACATTGGATTATCTTCTTACTTATAAGGAAAACCCTCTTCTTCTTAAGGAGGACATCGTAAAGAAGCAACGCATGGAATCTCCTGCCATAGACAATACCTATCTATTGTTTTTTGATGGATCTTATACGAAATTGCATGGTGAAGCTTTAGGAGGTGTTATAGTTTAGGATACTCAAGGTGCTTTGGTAACTAAAAGTAGTTTGAAGCTTATAGCACAAAGCAACAATGAAGACGAGTATGCTACTTTGGAGAAAGGACTCAACCTTTGCCTTGAGCTTGGCATCCATCTTGTGAGGGTAAGAGGTAATTCCCTTTTGGTGGTTAAGCAAGTACTTGGGGTGTGGCAAAGTAAGAATCCAAGGCTAAAAAATATGTGTTTTCATGTGAAGAATCTGCTTAAGCATTTTGAAGCTTGGAGTTTAAGGCATGTAGACAAGTCTTAAGATGAAGAAGCACATGGTGCAACGGAAGCTTCAATTGGACAATTCTATGTGATAAGGGATGATTATCCTCTTTATTTTGGAAGGGAAGCTTTAGGGATGGAGGAAGAGTTTCTACAAATACGTATGCTTCCATCAGAGTCGGAGAAGTAAAAAAAGCATGCCTTCCTACGCCGTGCCATAAGGTATGTGCTACTTGGTGATGCCTTATATATGAAGGGGGATGATCTTGTGATGAGAAAGGTGCCTTTCAAAGAGGAAATTTACAAAATCTTAGACGAGAATTATGAGGTTTCTTGTGGTCATCACTTTGCTTCAAAGATCACTTTGCTTAAAGTCTTGCAGGAGGGGTATGTGTGGCCAAGCATTATACGTGTTGTTCATCATTGGTGCAAGTCTTGTAAAGAGTGTCAAATCATGGAAAATAGGGTTCTCAAATCATAAACTAGAGGCACTATTGTGTCTTATGATGTGTTTGATAAGTGGGTTATTGATGCAATAGGCCCTCTACCTATGACAACTAGAGGCAAATGTTACATACTTACTGCTGTTGACTATCTATCCAGGTGGGCCAAAGGCAATGGACCAAAGGCAAAGTTGTTAAGCATATCACGAGCAAAGATGTTTCCCAACTTCTGTATGAAGATATTTGTTGCAAATTTGGCATGCCCTTAGAGTTACTTTCTGACAAGGGTACAGTTTCAGGGGAGAGCTGGTGGATTATCTATGTGAGAAGCTTCATGTGCGTCGCAAGTTTACTACTCCATATTATCCCCAATGCAATGGAATGAATGAAAGGTTTAATGGAGAGCTCACAAGGATGATTATAAATATGACATGAAGACTTGGGATTTAGAGCTACCTTATGCTCTATGGGCTTACAAGACTTCAATCATATCAAGTACCGGTTTCTCTCCCTTCCATCTAGTTTCTGGCAAAGAGGCTTTACTTCCTATTGACTTCCTATTGAGGTGGAGATACCAGCTTCGAAATGATTCTAAATTAATCTTGAAGAAGATCCCGATGATGCATTCATGGAAAGGCTTCTATATTTGCAATGTGTATAGTTGGATAGGTTGCTGGCTTTTGAGCATTATGAGCAAGTCTTGAAGGGCAATCAAGAAAAGAAAAATGAGAAGGTGAAGGACAAAGACATCAAGAAGGGTGACATGGTGCTTTGTTACAATAGCAAGCTTGATAGCACTTTTTAAAAGAAGTTTCACATCAAGTGGAAAGTTCCTTTCTTGGTCTTAAACACATTTCAAAACGGCACATATCAGCTTGCTAACCTGGATGGTACCCCACATAAGCACGTGTGAATGGCTACTGGTTGAGCAAGTATATTGCAAGGTTGATAATTGTAATTGAGGATAAGCCTTATTTTGAGTAATTTTATGATGATGTTGCTAAGGATGAATATGAAGAGAAGGCTCCCTCATGTGGTTTACAGGATCTCTTTTGTGATGTTGATCATGAATAATCTAGCAGACTGGGGTGTGGCAAACTATGTTGGGCTCAGTTCAGACACCCGGTTTTTTGTAAATTTGTACATATAGACATGACTCCCGATGTCAAAACTGTGTGTGGGATCTATTTTTGTGGGTTTTCTAGCTTACTTTAGCAAGCACATGTACATGAACTGCAAGTCGCTAGTCTAGTGATAGTTATCGGGCTACTGTAAGTGCCTGTGAGTGAGTGTTTTGAAGGGAGACTTGTATATAACTTAAACTCATGTACAAACTTTTAAAAAATCATAAAAACTCCAGAAAATTGCAGGTTTGAGCTCTTTAATCCTCCTTGATGGTTTCTATTGCAACTTTTGCCCTTGCCTTGCCTATTCTACGTGTAGCCGTGTCGGGAGACCTCTTTGCTCACGTCAATTTTGCATGTAGCAGCGTGTAGATTCAATTTTGACCATATTCAGCTTTGTTGCCATTCATTTTTTAATATTTCTCGCAAGCTTTGAAGTGCTCCAATTGGAGTTGTGCTCTTCAGGTTACGACTAGTTATCTGCAGGGTTATGGCTATGGCAGCCTAATGTGGAATTGTGTGCAAACAGATTGGGCGGACATGTATCGATAAATTGTGGAATTGATGTTGAAGTTGTAGGTTTGTGATGTTAAATTGTGAAGGAAGATGCCCTTGTCTTCATATGCATTGGCTGGTGTGTGTTGTAAATCCGTGCTGTGAGACAGGGTTCTATATGACATAGTCTCTTGGGTGACCACTCTTGTTAAACTAGTGGTGTTTCAAACGGGTTTCAAAAATCTTTTGGTTTTCTTATAGTGCTCTTTCAATGCTCTTGGGTGACATCGCCATAGAGGTGTTCCAGTTTACTTCTTTCCTAACAACGTCTTTACTCACTATTATTTTTATGTGATATATGAGACCTATATTTCAAATTTACTTTGTCAATTCTTCAAGCATCATAAAATGTGCAGAATTCCACTATGATGCATGGTGAAGGCTCTTTACACAAGGGTGCTCTTGGAATGGGGTCAAAGTGTCGGAATAATAATCCACATCATCATCCATGTCATCACCACATGAGTTGGAACAACGGCCCGCATTCCAATGAACGTCACATGACCTTGTATCTGCCCTCCATTCTTGTACATAAGTACGTGCGTGTAGATCAATAAAGGAATCCATGCCATTTCTTCTTGCCTCTACCTATCTCTATCTCAGGCTTAACAGCCTTTCTCTCTCTCTCTCTCTCTCTCTCTCTCTCTCTCTCTCTCTCTCTCTCTCTCTCTCTCTCTCTCTCTCTCTCTCTCTCTAACGCTAGGGTTTCCCCTCTGTCGCGGCATCAACGCTGAGCCAGGTGCAGGGCGGCGCCTGGCTGGGCGGTTAGCTCCAGCCCCGTCCTCCCCATGAAAGTCCTATTGCCTGCTGTCCTACTGCGTGCGACCTGTCGCTAGCCTTGCCGTCGCGAGCCATCTCCAGCGACCTGCTGCTCGAATAGCCAACAAACCCTGCGAGGCGACGACTGCCAACTCCCTCCTGAGGCAGTGTTTTCTTCCCCAACCCGCCCTTTGGTGTGGACTCGTGGAGCATAAAACAAGGTTAGTCCAGGTTCCTGCTCATCCGCCAACCTGTCAAGTCCACAAAGGACAGTCGGAGTGTGTTCTTGCGAGCCATGACTACTCGAGCCTCTTCTCGAGGCAAGCCCACTTTCGCAGGAGTTGTGGCAACACCTCCGCTACTCGATAACCACACCCGCCTTCAGCACGAGGTCGAGAGACTCCGCAAAGAGAATCAAGACCTAAAACAAAAGCTCGCAGCAATCGAGGTTCGCCTAGTCGCAGTGGAGAAATGTAAAGAGGAAAATGCAGAGAATATAGAATCTATGCTCACTAAAACCAAAGCGGAAGTGGAAATCACTCTCACAGAGGAGGTCAAGAATCAAGTGCAAGAAGTTGTTTCTCAAAAGATCAACGACCGTGTGACATTCACGATACGAGAACGACAACGACAGGAGAACATTGCTCTCAATGTTCGCATTGGTGGTCTCCCAATTGATTGGAAAGGGCAGGGAGACATTGAATTCAAGAAGGCGCTTCCCCAAATTCAAGCGGCACTTCCCATGGTACAATGGGATGAAGAGGCAATTACCACCATTACACACGAGCATCGAACCAACCATGCCATCCTCACTCTGAAGACTAGAGAGGACCGAATCAAACTCCTACAACAGTGAAGGCTTCTCAGAGACACTAAGCTTTGGCTTGTAGAAGATCTTACACCCACTCAACTCAAACAAAAAATGACAGAACTTCAAAAGATGCGTGACGCACGAGCAGCAGGAAAATGGGCGGTTTATCGAGAAGGTAAAGCCATCATCCAGGAGTTTCGAACTCCCAAACCGACTTCTCTCTCACCTGCCCCTTCGTAGGTTATCCTTTTTATCCTTTTTATTTTGGACCCTCAGTCCTTAACTGAGATGTATACGCACCCCACTTAGCAGACTTGTACGTTGTACGATTTTGTTTCTGGTCCCATAGGTCATATTTGACCTACGTGGACGATAATGCAATCTATCTATCTATCTATCTATCTCTCTCTCTCTCTCTCTCTCTCACACACACACACACACACACACACACACACACACATTTCTCTCTCAGTGAGTTCTCCTCCTTCTCACATTGTATCATCACTCAACCAGAAGATCATGACTCCCCTGTGAGGCGCCCCACCATGCAAACTCCTGTGTTGCTTCTGCTGCTTATATGGGCAAAGAACGTCATCCTGGTTCTGCTATCGGCCCTGTGGAGAGCCAGCCGAGTCCTATTTGGAGCCGCCTCCCTGGCGACTCCCTCAACATGCGGCTACACGAAGAGCCCCACCCTTGGCGAGCCCCTGTGTACAGCTCTTGCTTGATCCCTTACTCGTGGTGCTCATGGTGAGAGCGCAGTCATCGATGCCCGTCATACAAAACCACCTACTCCTATAGTACAACCAGTCCTGACATGGCCTA
The DNA here is from genome assembly GCF_014529385.1 of Adiantum capillus-veneris. Lineage (NCBI taxonomy): Eukaryota > Viridiplantae > Streptophyta > Polypodiopsida > Polypodiales > Pteridaceae > Adiantum > Adiantum capillus-veneris. The sequence goes on from NC_140953.1 coordinate 104,566,147, forward strand.
TTGTTGCATGCATTATCCAAGAAGCCAACCATAATCTTGCTGCCCTAGTAACCACCTCGACACAAGCTATCCACCCTGCCCGGTCCCTTGCAGGCATAGCCAACCCACCATGCGACTTGGTTGTTGGCACCACCAACACCTTCCCTAGCGCAACCCAAGAAGTTGCAAGCCGAGTCGATGGAGGTCTTCTCGCACTGCAGACATGCTTGCCAGTGCTTCTATTGCTGATGCAGTCACGATGACACATCTAACTACTCATGACATTATTGCACCAATGTGGCCAGCCATGCCTCCATCTTTTTTGGGCCGGTATTTTCCCACTCCGAACGCCACTATTGTAGGTGCTAAAGGTGATGATGATTCAACCATCATTTAAGCCTTACTTGGGAAATTGGTTGGAGTAGATATTGTGGATGTTCAACCCATGCCTTCTAAAGTGAACGCCGTGACGCACTCTTCAAGGCATCTCATGGCGGTTCACACGACCCATTATGATGGTGAAAACCCTGCAGCCATCAAAACAATGCCAGCATTGCAGCTAAAAAACTGATCGTTATCCCTCCTTGCACGTGGCGCTATCCACCCTAGAAACCCTCTACGAGTTCCCGCCCAACCCCTACTTGCATATGCTGTTGCAACCTTTCCTGTTGCCGTCAAAAGTGATGGCGCCCATGCTGCTACTGAAAATGGTGTAGCCCTCAAATCCCCAACCTTGCTGGAAGTGATTACAAGTGTGCCCGCATCTTTCAACTTCGATTTTCTTGATTGCTGTGAAGCAGTTCCCATTCATTCCATCAACCAAGCCCCTTGCCACTCTTTTGGCATCCATCCCCGCAAGAATGGTGGACCTCCTCCATAGCACCTTCGACACCCAATCTTCCAGCATTCGACAATCTCAAATCAGCCCCTGTACCTCATCAGGCCCCATTTGTGCCACCCTTAATTTGTTGTGAGGACCAAGATTACTCAAGATCCCTACCATTCTCCATCCTTATGTGCTTATGCTTTCACAAATGCAGCTCAAACTCAAAACCTTCAAGTGCCATCAACCCGCGTATGCGGGACGGTCGAGACACAAATGCCACTCATCACCTTGCATCTGAAGCAACAAAAACAACATCAATTCTTGGTAAGTTCTCTACCTTGTTTCCCGTAAGTACCGAGACATGTACCTTGCTCTGCCAACTGCCTTTCCCGCTTCATGCAGAATCCCAACGCATCAAGCATGCAAATGCTCACACAAATTTTGTGCTACCTACAACAAACTCAACAATTTGAGCCATCCATTCATGATGTAGCCACATAACCACCTTCCTTTCCACTGGCTAATCTAACTCAGCCCTTGCCAAGTAAGCCTTTCCCTCAAACCAATATTCAGCTCAATGATATAGCCTTGAAACAACTTCCCTCGCCAAGAGTTGTTTCTTCTACCCCCTTGGATCCTGGTGGCCATGCTTACAAGACCTCCAACTAATTCCTCAACCAAACCATGGAAGGATGTTGCACCTCAGGCTGGCTCCCTTGCGGTTCATTCAACCAATGATAATCTCATGATTTCACTTTGCTTGGGGGGAGGAATGTGCAATGTCCAAGCTCCTGAAATCATTCATGCTCCGTACCTATCAAAGTACTTCAAAGATCGACCAAAGCATCGATCAGAGTTGATGATCTTCTTCATGGTGAAGTCGACAAATGATCCAGGCTGATGGAGTCCCTTATTGCACCATGGATGTTTGCATAAGCATATTTGTACAAACTAGCATACAGTAGATTGCATCTCTCACATGCCTCTGTATGAACGATGTATCTTACGGGGGCGTGTGGGAATAATAATCCAAACCATCATCCATGTCACCACATGAGTTGGCACAACGGTACGCATTCCAATGAACGTTGCACGGCCTTGTAATTGCCCTCCATTCTTGTATATAAGTATGTGCATGTAAGTCAATAAAGGAATCCACACCATTGCTTCTTGGCATTTCCTTCTTGCCTCTGCGTATCTCTATCTCAGGCTTAATAGCCTCTCTCTCTCTCTCTCTCTCTCTCTCTCTCTCTCTCTCTCTCTCACCGAGTTGTTCACCTTCTCACACAAAGGCCTCTTTTGAATACATGAATGAAACCCTATAGCTAAGTGATGTATGTAGTATACAATGTTTTTTGGGGTACAACAATCGCAATTCAAGAACATCAAATTATTGATTGTTCGCATATTGTTTGAAATTTGTTTCCTTCATTAAGTCACCTCTATTCTCATACAAAATTATGGAGGGTTTAACCCAAACACTCTCAACTACTCAAAGTGTAAAGAAATTTGATTTGATAGTTGTGAAATGGAGACAATGTATCGAGTGACCTCCATGTATATGGAAAGCTCTTAACCCACGGTATTGAGTTGTAGCCATTCAAAAGGATGTGTGGAGCATTCTCACTACAAACCTACAGTAAGTGGTTCCTATCCATTCATATCCAAGTATTGGCAAGCTAGTGATACATTTGACAATGTTTAATAGTTTTCTAGTCTACTTTGGAAATTCAAATGCCAAATATAAGTGAGCTTCAAGGAGAGTCTATCTTCAATGGAAATCATGTGTATTGCATGACCAATGATTTGTATATAAGTAGAAAGTTAATTTTAATATTCTTAACACTTGCTTGTTAGTTGATTTTTGAGTATATGACACCCTATTTCATATTCAAAATATGTCATAAATGTACATGTTTTTATATCAATTGGTTTGCATTCTTGACGTCCATAAGTAAAGCCTTACTTTTATTTTAGAAATCACATCAATGCTAGAGTTTTGAGACATTCACTTTGTTCTCTAACTAAGTTGATGCACATGCACTGCAGATAAATTTCAAAATTACTTATGTAATGTGGCCTTTTGAATTTGTGAAACTAATCTTTTGGCTTTAGACGTAGTCATGGTACCTCTTCTAGCCATACATTGGACATTGTGTTACCAAAAATAATTGTCATTGTTATTCATTATTTGATGTGGACGTATCAAATGTGATGCAATGTTGTCCAACCTTTCATTTGGTCTTGATAATTGAATTCATCATTTACTCTCTACATTGGTGTACCATGTCCATATTATTGTCAAATAGCAACGAGAGTGGCTTTGAGAAGTACGAGGTAATGAGACAAGACGAGAGTAATTCCAATCAACAATAGTATGAGAAGGTACATCCCTCCAACTATTAAACTTATGTACCTCAATTTTACTTGCTAGTGTGTCCAATGTACATTGTTTCAATCACCTATTCAACAGAGCTTGTTTATCTAGCAAAACTATTGCACATGAATCCTAGATACTTAAGTAAAAAATGTGGGCTTTAGAATTAGTTAAATCAATCTTTTGGTTTTTAAAATTGTTAAGGTCGCTTTCCTAGCCATTTATTACATATTTTGTTACAAACATAATTTTTGTATGGTATTTGTTATCTTGTGTAGATGTAAAAGCTGATGATGCAATATTGTCTACCCTTTCATTGTGTCCTGATATTTGAATCAATAAGCTACTTTCTTCTTTGGCGTATCCTACCAAATGGAAAATGAAAGTGGCTAGCTTTGAGAAATACAAAGCGATAAGACAAGAGGCTAGTAATCCTATCAATGTCACTTTGATAAGGTATGCGCTTCTAGCTACTTAAGTCATGAATTTGACTTGAATTTTTAATGTATCCATTTTACATTGTGTGGGTCACCTATTGAATGTAGCTCATTGATCCAGTAAAATTTGTTCACATTATTTATACACTAAAATTAAATTTCCTAGACATAGAATACATCTTGTGCTCCTTTCAAAATTTGTCTCCTGAAGTATCGTAATTTCGTATGCATAAGAATGTCTACATTTTCATCATAACAAATTAATCATCTTCATAAGTTGACTAAGCACAAGCTTTGTGTAACATCAAAGGATAAAAATGTGACTTTGACAAAGACGATGTCATAGGATAGGAAAACAATTATTTCACAATTTTGACACATTGCAAAAGCTAAGCATTTTGTGAATTAGTTTCATTTATTTTGTATTATTTTTCATTACTCTCAAAGTTCATGAATCATTGTTAAAGTTGTAGCATTGGAAAATGTGAAGAGAACCCACGCATGTGCTTAAAAAAGGGCAAGGACTATAATTATATTTGACACGTATGATATGGCCTTGCAGAGTAGTTTCAATACATACATATAGTTTTATACATGAAAATGTTAATTTTATTTAATCTATATTATACATGGAAAGATTTATTGTGTTTTATATATATCTATTTGCTATATTTTATTGCAATTTCGTATCTATCACAATCGATTAGAAATGTGTGCTTCATTGAGACTCCAAAAGGAAAATTCTCAAACAAATAAAGAAGGCTAGATGGATCTTTTCTAGAAGATGCAAGGAGAGAAATCCAATAATTAACAAAAGCAATGTTAAGAAAAGATAAGGAACCAGTAGATAACGCTTCAGATTCAAAATTTAGAATCGTTTTATGGAATGCAAGTGCTTTGAAACATGAGAGAATACACTATGTGGTCGTATTGGAATCGGTATGCTTCATTTACTAGCATAGCCTAGTTTGGTTAGGGGGGAGATGTATCCTACTTGCTATGAAGAAATACTTATTAGTAATAGGTCATTTTCTAGTTATTAGTACAATTTAATTATATGGGTTCACTCAACCATGAGTGATTGGAAAGACACTACGATGTGTGTTTATATTATGAAAATACCCTTTGATATACAAATTGTATAATTAAATTATACTAAACATAAAAAAAACCAAACATTTGTGCTACATGCCAGATCAACTTTACAAAAAAGGCCTAAATGGGCCAATTAAAAGATGCCTTGATAGAGAGCTTTGTTGTTTAAGAAGAGAGAGAAAATTCTTGGGGATAAAAGATAAGAAAGATCCCATTTTAATAGCTGCAACACCTGCACAACTTCCGAAGAGCTCATTTTTTAGCAAGAAAGAGGACACCTCCATGTTCGAGTGGCCATAGCTCTTTCATCTCTCATCTGTTTTTTGCCTATGGATACTCTACAGACATCTCCATGAGATGAGCTTTTTCATATTTCAAGTGTGTTCCATGCTTGATGGGTTTTTCATAAATCTCTACAGGTGTTTTCGTTCGTGCAATCGTTCTTCCTTTCGACGGTGTGACTTGATGTCGGGGGATAATTGTGCGAAAGGTGAGTCAGGAAGGCACCGGGCCCCTGGCTGTGAGAGGTGTGAGGACAGAGGTGCAGTAGAGACAATTAACGACAACAAAGTTCAAAACAAATAGTTTACCTAATTCCAGTTAATCAACAGTATTCATGATTAATTGATCACTAATGGAGGCTGTATGCCCCTTACAAGGTGGAACGTGGCTTAATTTAGGTGCTCATAAAAAAAAATGACCTGCTTTGTATTGCCTTTTGCTTCCTCCCATTATGGCGTAGGAACTTCGTATTCTAATGGCCGTCCGATTTGGCTTAAGATTTATGGCTTGAATCCCAGATTTGATTGGGTTTAGGCTTGGCTAATGGTTTAAGATTAGTCTCAAAGCTTAAGAGAATCCCCATTAATGATTGCTTAAGTTTGGCTAATGAGGACGAGGATAGGCTTAGAGATTAAGAATATGGCTAATGAGAGTGAAGGATTATGGCTTAGCTCCTGAGAGATTAGGGAGCTTTGGGTTTGGCTTAAGGAAATTAAGAAATCGGGCTCAAGCTTGATCAAAGAGAGTTTAGGCTTGGCTTTTGCTTATGAGGTTCGGATTCAAAGCTTAGGTTTAGAGAACTTATGAAGCTTAGCTTGGTTTAGGGTTTAGAAATCGATGATAGCTTCAGATAGCTTAATTTCTTGGCCAAGAGCTTGCTATGAAAGCCCTCCTAATGGCTTCCTTAATGAGGTTTAAGATAGCTTAATTGCTCTCTCTCCCGGAGAGAGAGAGTTCAACGAGATGAGGAGGAGCCAAAAAAAAAAGTTCGACCTCTTTTTCCTCCTTGCTTTTACACTTTAACACTAGTTCTGTAATCGGACACTCAAATGTCCTGAGACACTAAAGTGTCCTATTTTTCTAGCAACTTGTCATCATTATTTGGTGAATCTAGAAAAAAAAATCATAGGTCACATCATATCTTAGGTCAGCTATGAGGTGAAGAACATAGCCAAAATTTTACTTCTGCCCAAATTAATACCAAATTACGACTATAATGATAAGTTTTAAGATGAAAAAATCATAGAAATTTAGTGCAATTTTAACAAAATTCTCATAAATTGAATATAACTTCTCATCAAAATAATATTTTGCAAAGATTTCAAGGTGTATGGATAGAAAAAAAACTTATTATAGCAAGAAATTGAGCTTCATAACCTAGTTATGGGACTAGATTTTTGTTATAATCAAAAGACCAAAATCTTGAAAATGCTGACAAAGAGGAAAATTTTGGTCTTTCAAGGCCTCTTTCATTAACATGATGAGGTTTTGGGACAAAACCTAAGGTGTATAATGTATCCATAGGTCAATACCCATCAATCAAGCATTTTCCAAGGACTCAAACCCATAGGCAACTTGTAATTTAAGCTCCATTTAAAAAAATTTATAGTGCATAATTTCTTGCAAAAAAAACATTGCTATGAAAAACTAATGAAAGTGTGTATATAAATCTACCAATTGTGTCCATATGAGGTATTATTCTACAAATAAGTGAGATTAATGGAAAAATCAAAAAGTGGACTTTATTTTAAGGTTTATCTTTGATAAATAAAAAATCATAATTACAACATGCACTGTTTTTTGAATATGTCATAAATCACCAAATGTGGCTTGCATAGCCATTAAAAATTATCACCTTATGTAATGGAGTCATAGATATAGTATATATGCATCATAAGACATTGTAAATTTAGATGAACTAAATGTTTTTTGTGATTGCTAATTGAATTTGTGAACATTGCAAAATATTTGACTCACAGGACTTTCTATATTAAATTTCAGTCACAAAATATTTTTTTCTCACATGACAATTACAAAAATATCAAACACATATATAAGTAGTTACCACGGATTATTGCATGCACCCTGCTCATTTTTTTCTTAGGCTAGAGTATGAGTTTTAATGAAACATTGAATGCTATTTTGCTTAGGTTCTTTTCATGAGTGTAGTTACTAATGAGGTTATGATCAAAAGTGAGGGATTATAATTTCTATAAGTACTTTGAATAACATTTTATAAGTTTTCAAAAGCACTCCTTGAGATGTGTTCTAGATTTCATGTACGAATTTATTTAAATTTTCCAAAAAAGGACACTAAAATGTCTTTGTTGGTACCAAACTAGTGTTAAAAACCCTATTTTACCCCATTGGGCGGGCATAGGCCAATCCCTTAAGATGGGCGGTCAGTTTTTTATTAGAAGGTCCTTGTGGCAAGCATGGGTGAATGCATTAGGAGAAAGGCCTTCCCTTCGCACCCGGTGAAAATAAGCCAGAGCCTTGTTGCCGTGGCCATTTTGGGCATATCTTGAAACCAATGCTGTTCAAAAAGCACATTTTTTAACGAAAGCTCCACTACAAGAGGTTCTTCATATTAGCGACGCTCACACAGCGACGCTCAAAAAAAAATTTCCCGGCGTCGCTATAAGCGTCGCAAATTTATTTGTAAATTTGCGACGCTCATAGCGACGCTTATAGCGACGCTCATAGCGACGCGGGCTGGGGTAAAAAAAATAACCGAGCGCGCCCAAAAACTCAGATCTCAGATCTTAGTTTTTCGACGCCCTCAAGCAAAGAGCAGGTAACGCTCTCCCTCACTCTCTCTCTTTCTCTCTCTTTTTCTTCTCCACACACACACACACACGAGGAGAGGAAGGAGAGCCAGGTATGCTCCTTCCCTCTCCTCATTCTCATGTTCCCTTCCCCTCTTTCTCTCTCCCTCTCTTTCTCTCTCACACACACACATACACACACACACACAGTGTTTTGTGAGAGAGAGAGAGAGAGAGAGAGAGAGAGAGAGAGAGAGAGTACAAACAAAAACAAAAACGCACACACACATACATAAACAAAGAATGCACACACATTGAGAGAGAAAAAGAGAGAGAGAGCATGCATAAACAAAAAACGCACGCATTGAGAGAGGAAAAGAGAGAGAGAACATGCATAAACAAAAAACGCACACATTGAGAGAGGAAAAGAGAGAGAAAACATGCATACGATCCAAAAAAACGCACACACATTGAAAGAGAAAGAGAGAGAAACTAATTTAACGTCGTAGGAAACTAATTAAAATTAAAAGACCTAAAGATCTAACCGACGAGGAGTTGAACTGAAGACCTATTATTCAAGAGGGAAATGGCATAATCAATCTATCATACTTGGCATGGGTGATAGAAAGGTTATACCGTTTATCTCTTTTTATTGGCACACACATCCACACACGCGTACATACACAAGAAGAAGAGAGTTATAACGTCGTAGGAAACTATCTTAAAAGACGTTAAAGATTAGGTTATATGTAGACTTACATTAAATTAGATTTAGGTTTATTTTTAACTAGATTTACGTTTATTTAAGCTAGATTTAGATTTACGTTATATTAGATTAGATTTAGGTCTCCATAGACTGCGATGCCTGCATGAAGCGGGTGAAGAAAGACCTCAATGGAATATAGGGTATTGCTGCCTTCACTCATGGTGGGCTTCGTCGATCCAAAAGTACTGGTGAAATGTCTTCAGAAGATAGGGAAGAAGGTGGATCTTCAGGGCGGCAAGAGTCACTACATCCCCGACACAATGACCATCTAGACAACCTCTAGTCATTAGACTTACGTTAAATTAGATTTAGCTTTATTTTTAGTTAGATTTACGTTTATTTAGATTTACGCTTATTTACGTTAGATCGAGTCCACGCAAGAATTACTTACGGTTTAGGGTTTAGAGTTAGACGAACAGTGAAAAGATCTACTGTGAAAAGATGTTAAGATGAAGTGAAGTGCTACAGCTAGAGAAGAGGCAAAGGGATTTTGTCCACTACATGCAGTATCATGTAGACGTGGGTGTGTAGATTTCTTGTACCCACAAATATAGGTATTGACCAATAAAGACGAGATTATAACCCGATGGTTCTGATCTCCGTGCACCTCTAGACCGAGGTGTGCGGGGATTGGACATGACTAGAGAATGTGAGATAAAGAGAGAGAGAGAGAGAGAGAGAGAGAGAGAGAGAGAGAGAGAGAGAGAGAGAGAGAGATAAGACAAAGAATGCCAATAGAATATTAAATTTGTTGTCCAGGTTATAAGTTTTTTATCCTCATTATGAGTAGCGACGAGGATGTGGGACCGTCCAATCGAAACACCTATCTCTCAACGAGGGTCTTATGTCCTTGTAATCAATGCAAGCATGCTGTGCGACGGACAAGACGTGTTTCTTTGCAGCACGTTCGCGAATTTGGCGAGTTCGATCCATCTATTATAGATCGAGTTGTTGCCAATTATAACTCGTCGGACTCTGACGCTGGCCAACAAGCAGCAATCTTGCAACCCAATAGACGTGTTCGCAGGCGCTTTGGTCAAGCAGCATATGTGAGGCCACAAGATGTAGCCTCTGACAGCTCGGGGGATGATCATGCAGAGCACATTCCCAACGAGGCAATGTCTGAGCCCGAGATTGATGAAATGATCGAGACGATCATGGATTCAGAAAGGCTTATCTATGATGATATGAAAAGTGAAGCCGATACGTCATTGTATAATGGAGCACGTATGTCTAGATTGAAAGCACTCCTGGTTCTTCTCAACATGCAGGCAAAGTTTGGATGGAGTGACACTAGCGTCACAGCGCTTTTCAGGTGATATCGAGTAGATCTCCACGGGACAAAAATTCCACAAAAGGTTTTGCGACATTTTCCTTTGCTTCCTCGCATCAAGCATTTCTTCGAATGTAAGTCCATGGCCGCCCTAGCATCATGGCATGAGGAGAATAAATCTTCGGATGGTGTGCTACGAATTCCTGCAGATTGTGCAGCCTGGAAACATATAGATGGAACATGGTCGGATTTTGCCAGGGAAGCTCGAAATTTGCGCTTAGGCCTGGCTATGGATGGCGTAAATCCATTTGGTCAAAGATCAACATCTTACAGTGTATGGCCCGTTGTCATCGTCAACTACAACATTCCCCCGTGGTTGACTACGAAGAAGGGGCACCTATGGCTAAGCTTGATTGTGCCAGGGCGATATAAAGTGGGGAATATGGATGTGTATCTTCGTCCACTATTGGAAGAGCTACAACAATTGTGGATTGGCATAGAGGTGGTGGATATAAGCCGACACACAGGACAACGGAATGCTTTGATCAGAGGTATTCAAATGTGGACCATGCATGACTATCCCGGGCTAACAGAATGCTCAGGTGATCTATTGACACTCCTCACTCAGACACTGTAAATCTTGTTTTTTCCCATAGTTGATCTATTATCATGTGTATACATGCAGGGCTTCAAACAAGCGGATACAGAGCATGTGTCACATGTGGACCTAGACTGAATGCACGTAGGGCACCCTCACTGAAGAAGCAAATCTACGAAGGTCATCAAGCGTATCTTCCAGAGAATCATGTGTTACGCGACGGCTTTTTGGGAAGAGAGCCACCAAGGATGTCTACACAAGCATGGTTAGAGCAGAAGGAGATGTGCGATGACGGATTGCCTCCAGGGATGAAGAGACTATCTCTATGGTACGAGCTACCATACTGGCCCCCACTCGTGATCAATCACTTGCTCGATCCAATGCAGATATTCAAGAATGTGGGTAATCTACTATGGGACCATTTGACCGGCAAGAAAGATACTTTGGGAGCCAGAGTTGACCTTAGAAATGTGGATCGTATGGAGCAATATTGGCCGCAAACAGCGTCTGATGGATCGATAAAACTCCCTAAAGCACCATGGATTTTCACAGGAGCCCAAGAACGCAAAGTAAAAGAGGCCATTCGATCTTTGCGGACCCCCACTGGCGTAATGCACTCGCTCCGAACGTGTTTTATTAAAGAAGGAAAGCTTACCGGTTTGAAGTCACACGATTGGCATAAAATGTGTCAGGTACGTTCATAGTGGACTTTAATATCATTGCATAAAATGTGGACTTTAATATCATTGCTATACATACTTTACAGTTTATCTTACCGGTTGCCATTGAGGGATGTTTGTCTCTCGACATCCGTAACACAATCTACAAACTTGCAAAGCTGGTGCAATGGATCTCACAAAAGGAGATCGACGTAGACTCCATACCATTCGCCAAACTAAATGCTGCGGAGCTTGTGTGCATGTTTGAGAAACATTTTCCTACTACAATGCTAACCATTCAGGTGCATCTTCTTGTTCACATAGTTGATGAGGTGGAAATAGCTGGCACAGTTCATTCCAGATGGATGTTCTTCTTAGAGCGTTTCATGAAAACGCTTAAGGGATATGTGCGTCAAAAGGCACGTCCGGAGGGTAGCATGGCAGAAGGTTGGTTGGTATCAGAGTCCCTAGTGTACATTGGAGAGTGGCTAGACGGATTTGATAAATCCCGGGACACGCTATGGCGAACCATAGATGATGAGCGCATATCTGGGATTGTCATGTGCAATCTCGGTGTTGAGAAGAAGATGACGGAAGATCTAGAGGCTAAAATCAACCGATTTTGCATGCTTCACAATCCAGTGATGCAAAAGTGGATTTCACAATATGAGGATGCAAAGCAAGAGCGACAAAGGGCACGAATCGAGTGGAGACGGGGAAGACGACCACCGATGCACTATCCAGCGGTTCTGGAGAGCCTACCAACCTTCATGAGCTTAAGATGGTTGCACAACCAATTGAAAAGCGCACAACAATGCGGTGACGAAGTGACTGAAGAAGAGTGGGAGTACTCTCGGGGTTGCGCGACCAAGGTAAGTTTGCAATGTACGACTAGCAAGTGACTTTATTTATAAATGTTTGAACGGCCACTCATAATCTTTGTTCGTTGTAGTATAAGTCATACACAGCAGCATTGTGTAAAGGTCGACATTTTAGGGTGGAACGAATCGACAAAAAGCGTTTTACTCAAGATTGTGGAATCATGGCAAAATTTGAACAGTCTAGTCGACGACGTTCCTCTGATGCAGATCCTGTGGTGGCGGAACTCACTTACTTCGGCACGCTGCAAGAGATTTTGAGGATCGATTACAGAGGATTTTTTGTCGACTTATTCGACGTGCAATGGTTCAAGATTATCATGGAGGGTCGCAACGCTACTGTGCGTAGAGGAGAGTCTGGTTTTCTTGAGGTGGATTCTACTAAGAAATGGACTGACCTAAGAGACACTTTCGTACTACCCGAGCATTGTGAACAAGTAAGTATATAAATAGTTAACATCCCCCTTTTACAAGTTATGTGCTTGAAAGCTCTCATGTAAGTTATGTGGCTCTGGCAGGTAGTATTTCATCCTACAAAGTCTACATCAAATTGGTGGTACGTCATAGAGGTAGCCCCTCGTAGTGCAAGGACGTATGAAGGCTACCATGTGCCAATCACAACGACATCAATGGAGGAGATTAATAGAGAAGATGCTCAATCAGAAGCCGCTGCGGTGGTGCCAGACGAGCATCAAGATGCTACTACTCTATATGGGATGCATGCAGAGGAGCTACAAAATGAAACAGAGGATATGTGTTTAAACGGAGAGCTCTATATAGATATAGGAAGTTATGCTGAGTTATGCGAGGATGAGAGAGAGATCTCTTAAAGCCACAAATATTGTATTTGAACAATTTTGCTCCGTGCTGTAAAAGCTCTGGCTCTCTAAGTACCTTCCATGGTGTATAACGCTCTTTTAGACTCGCGCTCACATCTTTTGATTGAAAATTTTGAGTTTTCGACTTGCCTCTTCTATCACTCGATTCATTGCGTCATTGTATTTATATGCGTCATTACGTCATTGTATTTAATGGTCTTTGCGTCATTGTCTACTCTATTCATTCAATATTAAGTTTAAATATTCGTGTGTTTAATGCAGGTATGGATGATGAGGAGTTTCTTTCTTCTTTGTCACCGCAGCAGAGACAGTGGTACGTGGAGCGTCATCGCTCTGGCGCATCATCGCGCGTTCCTACACCATCCGCATCTCCCTCTCTTTCGGAGCATTCGGCGCGCTCCGAAGCTTCGGCGTCGACGAGACGAGCGTCACACTCGTCTAGACACCGGCGCCCTAGTGGTGGCGGTGGCGGTTGTTGTGGGGATTCCGCCACCGATGCCTCCACACCACCTCGTGTTCGACGAGGCTCTTTACCCTCCCCTTCTTTGCCCGCCCCCACACCAGCCACAGCATCGCCGCCTATGCCAGGTTTTGCACGGCTGACTGTTCCTAGAAGCTACACACCTCTACCTACTCCGCCAGGAGCCACCCCACTCGACACTCCTCGCTTCGGGGCCCAGACGCCGGTGGAGACACCTGACGTCCGTACCCCCATCGACACGCCGCTAGAGACCCCTGCCGGGACACCCAGGTTCACGCGTCACCGGCCAGAGGGCTTGCCTTACTCCGTCGACATCAACGGCGGCATCATCATGGATGATGACGGCAAGAAGGTGATCTCGCGCATGCGTGGTCTTTGCTCTCAGCTGTTTAGACACTATATACTAAACAAATGGAGTGAAGTACCAAGTGATTTAAAAAACAGAGTCATCAGCATACTTCATGATGAGTTTCCCGTTCCAACACGGGATCAGCGCTTCAATGAAGACCTGATGAAGATTCGAATGCGCGAATACTGCAAACACAAGCGTTCCGAAGTGCAAAAAGCAATCAAGAATGGGTGGAACAGGCCAGATTGGCTGGCCAAAGAAGATTGGAAGAATGCGAAGAAAGCAGCGCGCGAGAATCCTGACAAGTGGAAGCAACAAAAGGATGCAGCCAGAGCGCGAGTAGAGGCAGGGAGCTCGCACCACTTCGGGAGTGGTGGATGGGCATCATTTGAGGCCGATTTTGTAAGTCTTTTCACATTGCTCTTTATGCATGTTCGATAGTTTAGGGTTTATGAGTTTTTTAGTTCTAACATAATGAAATCTTTGTATGTTTTGACAGTGGTCGATGACAGGACGTGATCCCACACCGTACGAGCGCGAGTACGCAGGCAAGAAGGGCTTAAACGCCCTGATGGACATTCTCAGTTCTCGCGGCGGCATGGTTAGTATTAGGGTTTACTCTTTTTTATTTTTTGTATTGTTTTATAAATGTCGTTATATGTTTATATTTACTGAAAACTGTCTTATTGTCTTTTTTTGCAGAATCCGACAGATACGCCGCTTGGACGCGATGAGACGTCTGACTAAACGACGTCAGTTTAGCCATAGCTAGATAGCATTAGTTTAGGGTTTCTCATAGCTTATGTATCATGAGACGGATTTTATACGTCTTTTTGAACCATGTATATTATTACATTTGTCACCGCAGTTCCTTTTGCCAATAAATTCTTTATGCCTATGATGTTGTACAATTGTCATTATTACATTTGCCAATCAATTCATTTTGCCTATGATGTGTACAATTGTCAATTTTGCAAACAATGCGTCTTGTGGGTGACTATTTTGGGTCTCTTATCTACCTTTGCACTTTTTAAAAAAAAGTGAATCAAGTACAATATGGTTGATGGGTGGCAGGGCATTGAATGCCCTGCCACCAAAAAAATATTCTCTCGGGCGTCGCTATAAGCGTCGCTATTTATGGCTCTGTAGCGTCGCTATGAGCGTCGCTATAGTCTTCTGTGAGACCGTCGCTATAGGCGTCGCTATATGCGTCGCTATATAGCGACGCTGATAGAGACGCATATAGCGACGCCTATAGCGACGCTCTCGTAGCGACGCTCGTAGCGACGGTTTTAGCGACGCCGGGGGTTATAAAAACCCAATGTATTTCCGTCGCTAATAGCGTCACAAGAGCACACAACCTCTTGTAGTGCTCATAAGAAACATCGTGTGCTTCCGTACAAGCACCACGTTTGGCATACATATCGTCTAAGGCATTGCCTCCATGACATCATTTTCCCACATCCCCTGATTAGCAATATCACCGTGAATTCTACTGCCCACTCTAGTGTGTTGAATAGCACCATGGCTTCCAAGAGGCAAGTAGCTGTGTCTGTCAAGGCTAGGCATACTATAAAAATTGCTTCCGCATCAGCCCACATTTGGCATACATATCGATTACCCCACTGCAGTAAGCCATATGAATTTGATTGATCAGGGCGGTTCGGAACCGGCCCCCGGCGATATTTAAACTGGTCATATCTTGCCAACCGAAACCCCGATTGACAATCTGAAGAGACCGACATGCTCCTAAAAATGAGCACTTCCGACTCATGCATTTGTTTCATCTTCGAGCTTTTATCAACAGGTGCTCAATCCGGTACGGATCTGCTACTGATTGAAATTAAAACTGTTATAACTTCTTATCCGTAGCTTCGATTGACGAGCCGTAAAGACAGGCATGTAGAGTCCTTCAAGTACTTTGAGATTGATTAATAAAACCCTAGCTATGACCACATTAATCATACTCAGTATGTGGCATTACCAAGAGATATTTTGGTCCTTAGAGCCCCATCTGATACACTTTTAGCTTAAAAATTGGCTTGTTAGCAAGCCCTTATAACTGTTGAACAATCATGCATGATTCAAATACACCTAATCGCCATTTCTTTGCTTATTTTCTTGTCATGGGAGCGAAGCGGCACGACATCGTGCAAGGCTATAGAGGCACTCATTTTTCTTGTCGTCTGTACACTAACAATAACTCCCAAGGATTTTATAAACATAGAACTGATGTATAAAGTAGAGTGCTATTTGGTTATTGTTTGGCATGAATGTCTCTTGTCGTATGAATCTTTGTAGCAATACTCGTGTGAGCCCTTTGTGTTGCAAATCTCATAGCTTTACGGGAGCTGATTTCTTTGCATTGCTGCATAAAGTGGTTTGGATTTAGCTTCCTTGCACTCTTTAAGTCTAAGAGGCTTGCCTTGCAACCCGGACTCGTCTTATTTGATTTTAGCATTAGCTTTGAGGTCTTTCTCTTGGCCATAGTGCTCTCTCTCTTCTTTGTAGATGGCATGTACTTCAACGTGACTAAGTTTTAGTTCCATAACTATCAATTAAGAAAATATATCATCATTGAAAAGACTTATCGTGAATTTAACAAGTCATAACTTTTAGATCTTGAAAGAAAAAGACAGGATAACTTAGTCATGCTACAAGAAAGAGATAAAATACATATCACCATGTCGTTGGAAAGAGACAAGATAACTTGATCAATTATATAATTTACATTTGCAACTAGAGAGGAAAATAATCAAATCGTCACTTTAATCATCATCTTCTCATAGACCAAAAATCATTACAATGTCATAGCCCCCTCTCTGGGCATCGTTTAGACAGAGAGAAAGATCAAAAGAGTTAGGCCGGGTTGAGGGATTGTTTTGCTTGCCACTCTCAAGGTGGATAAGTACATTGCTTAAAAAGTATCTTTTGTTTTTCTCTTGTGGCACTAACATGCACTTCAAGAGTTTCTTACAAGTATGACATATGAAGAAGATGTCCATGGATTTATTTCAGGGAGGGGGATTAGTAGATATGCATTCTGGGGTGGCCTATGGAAAATCTCTCTCGTTCTGCTTTCTAGTTTTTATTTTCAAGTCATGAAGATAAGGAAAGCATGTCGTTGTTTTGGTATTTGTACATTACCCCCAATCCACAATGCTTATATAGACCCCCTTCTATCCAAAATGAAGCATCATGTTGCAGGAGTGCTGGTCATTGTGGCGATAGTTGTGTGCATGTAGATACTTCAAGGTCTGAAAAAAAAGCATTTATTATCTACAAATTACTATTTTGGAATAGATCTTTTTCTCATTCAATGTTCACATAATTGCAAATGGCAGGTTGGCTACCATCTTCATTGCACTCTTTTATCCATTTCTGTACATGGACGCCATTCCAAAAACGTAAAATGAGCATTGCACACTCTATGTGGTGGACCATGGCAAGTGGATAAATAATGCCGTGATGAGCAATGTCCAAAAATGTGGCTTCATCTTTAACCTGCTGATCCACTGTGGCTTTGTCTTTAACCTGCTGATCCACTTGTTCCTTTTGATGCTCTTTCTAGCTTCTCATTGCTCTTGAACTCAGTATACAACTGTAGCATAGATTGTATGCGGGTATCTATGCCTGTCAAAGTAATGATTTCAAGATTTCTTTGCTCCTGGAAAATCTTTATGATCTATTCAATAGTCTTCTTGACCATATATGTTCAATAATGAACCTGATGTCATTATAGATATGTCAACAGCAGCGGGCGCAAATACGAGAAAGATCTTCTCAAATACACGCTTTGCTAAGTCCTCTAAGAATTGGTAATAATGCTTTGGAGCAAAGGGGTTTAGGCAATGACAAAGATCAAGCTCTAACATGTGATGAAAGTAACGTACTATAACTTTGAAGGCCAATTTTTGTTGATGTTTTTCTAGCTTGGTGTTTGCCATATCTAGAAGATACAATTTTAAAACATAAACATTATCAGAGGAGAGTGTAAACTATCAAAATCATGCCATGTGCCTAAACCATAAACAATTGACATAATTTATAGCAAACAATGATATATTATAATTACAAACCATACATTATATAACAGAGAGAGGAGAACACACAAAGAGAGAGAAAGAGAGGTGAGTAGGCGAGGATTGTGAGGGATGCTCATCATAACAACTGGAACCTATTATGTGCATTATAGAATACACATAAAGAACTGGAATACATGTGAACAACCCATCTTGTGTGAGGTACACTTAGTCCTCGACGTTGTTTTAATGTTGATTGATAGCTTAATAAATCTTATTGATGAAGTGTATGGAACGCATAACACAAACATGAGTGGACAGTTTAATAATGTCTGGTTGTGGTCAAACATCATTTATATTTACATCCAAGACATCTAGTGATGAGTGGCATATCTACGTATCAGAAAGTACAAGGGCAAGACGTGTCATGCTAAGATGAAGAGGGCATAGGTGTGCATCTCTCCACTTTTAGGTAGATGAACATAACCCTCATATTTCTATGTAATAAAAGTGATGATGCGACTTAATATAATCCCTGATGAAGTGTGTGGAACTCACAACACAAACATCAACAGAGAACTTAACAATTTCATATGCAAGCCAAATATTGTATGTATATACATCCAAGACAACACCAAGTCATCTAGTGATGAACAATGACGTGTATTTGGAGTTCGAAGCACAAGAGGAAATAGTGCCTCACACATAGATGAGAGGGCATAAACTATGCATCTCTCCAATGTTTGTTTGATGAGCAGAACTCTTGTGTTTCTACGTGGTACAAATGATGCTTTGACCTCGTCTAAAATTGAGAAACCTGTAGGTTACTCTAAAGTGGGAGGTGTAGCATCTATCACGAAATTCTAGCTCAGCTCTATGGTGAGAGATATACTACACAACCCCACGAGTGAGAATCTAAGTCTATCCTAAAACCCTTCCCTATAGTGAGCCAAGTGGCTATGTTGAGAAGACAGAGAGATGATACGCAGAGAGTGCAACCCCCAAGTGTGTAGAATACACACACAAGATGGTATGTATATAGAGGGGACCCAGGGCTATATTTAGAGTATCTTCACATATAAGATCAATAGCCCCTCTCAAAGAAGGGTCCCTAAATGTGGATGAAAAAACCCTTGGGGGCTCAAGGGAGTAACCCACAACCCTATATATTGAAGCAGTCCGGGGCGGGCAACAAGAAGAGCAACCTCTAGACACCCTTCAAGGCTCCCGTGCTGCTCAATGGGGCTGGGGCACAACACAACACAAACCAAAACAACAAACCCATAGCAAAATCCCAACTACACAAGGGGCACCACCTAGTTTAAGAGCGAACTAGGACGCAAAAGAGGAGAATCGTTAGAGAAACCCACAAACAAGCAAGTAATTTACACTAACCCTAACACCAATGGAACACTCTCACACACTAAAACACGAGAGAGAGAGAGAGAGAGAGAGAGAGAGAGAGAGAGAGAGAGAGAGAGAGAGAGAGAGAGAGAGAGAGAGAGAGAGAGAGAGAGAGAGATGGTGCTTGGGCTGCTTTGAAGTGTATCGTTAATGATCAAGCAAACATAAATATATATATGTAAGAAAGAGAGAGAAGGGGGAAGGGGGTGCTTGTTGCACTAATGCCTTCTTACAAATCTGTCATGACCAATCAAAGTGAGATTAGTATTTGTTCAACATAGCCTGAGTAAATTACACCACAACACATCACAAGAAAAAAACCACCTAAGGCCAGGGGAGTCCTCTCCACCCTGTCGCCCTCTTACAGCATGTGGGATTTATGACTAAATTGATAACAATACCCGGAGACAAGCTATCAAGAACTTAAATAAAACACCAAGACACTTACACATCATTATTGTCCATGACTTCACGTTGGAAGGGAGACAAGGTATCCATGCTTAGTCCAAATTCACCCTCCTTGATTCAGCAAATGTTGGGCTTACTCTAGTAGGAGAAATGATAGATTTCCTACTCTCAATTTAATGATCACTCTCTCTTACAATGGCATAGAGTTCCCTTGCTAATCACCCCTAATACAACACATACATATGCCTAATGCCAATGAGATTCCACTCAAGAGCTCCTTCTCAAGAGGTTGAACTTGGCTTCTCAAGCTATAGCATAGTGCTCTTTCTTCTCCCCCCTTTTTGTGCTAGCTACACCCTCCTTTTATAGCAATTTTGAAGGCTAGGGTTACTCCTCTAACCATGGTTGGGTTAGATTTTCAGCAATTTATCTAATTTCTTTTGCTTGGAATTATCAAGAAGTTGGGGGGAAAGAGAGAGGAGAGAAATGGACATGATAGGACTTTTCATAGTGGGTTAGTGTTAGTAGAGTTAGTATTAATTTACAAATGGAATTGGATATTTACAATGGGAGTATCCATGTAGGATACAAATAAGGAAGAAAAACTCTTAAGAGGTAAGAAAAGGTGGATTTCTTACAAGGTTGATGCTCCAAGTGTCTTGAGTAGGGCCAATTTTGACGCTTGTTGACGGTCCACTAGCTTTGACGGTACATTTTTTCTCCACTCTTGAACTTCTTTGAGAGACAAGGTAATTGAAGCTGAGTAATCAACCACCATGATGCTGTCTTTTAAGAGAAGAGGCTGAAATTTGTGGTTTTTTTGATAGATATGGGTAATTTGGAGGAGGGAAAATGAGACTAAGTGGTCAATTTTGGAATGGAATTGTGTGTGGGAGGTATGAGTTCACCATGGTTTCTCTTATTCTTCAAGGTTGAGGAGAAGGTGAGTAGGGTGCAGAGAGGAGTGGTGAGAGAGGTGGGGATGATGAATGGAGAAGTGTGTGTGAAAGAGGAAAATGATAAAGTGGAAGAGAGAGTGTGGCTGCATAGCATGGGAAAACTGGGGTCCACTAATAAAATCATAGCTCACAGCTCGTAGCTCAAAAAAATATGAAAAAATTTGAGGCAAAAGTTCAGCCCACGAGCTACAACTTTTGTTTGTATCACCTTTTCAAATTTGGAGAGCAAGTGAACTTTAAAAATTCAGCAAAACTGACCGTTTTTTTTCACTGCACAAGGTCCTTGTGGGGTCCTTCTTTGGATGATTCTTTTGAATACCTCCAAGAGTGAGCCCTCCATAGTGTATGTATGCATGCCACCTACCCTTGACCTTATTTGGTAGGTCTATAATTGAAGATATTGTTGAGATCATGATATAAGTGAATAGTACAACTAAGAAAATCAAATATTGAGGGGTCTAAAAAATATGTACATGTCAAATATAAATAATATAAGTGGAAAAAATATAAAGGGGTCAAAAGAAATCTCTCTCATTATGAGGCTAGCATTGGGAAGAGAAGTTTTGCCACTCGCAGTAGAACCATAAGAAGTGGCTGCGTTACTATTACCACCTTTTCTTTGAGAAGCAATAAAAGCCTGCTCAACTGCATGCTGTCTAGTCCTGTTTTTTTTGGAAAGCAACTCTTGCAATAGCAATGTGCATAATGCATCAAACTTGACAACTTCACGATTTCCTTGGGTCATAAGTCTCCAGGTACTAGCAAAAGTCTGGTAGAATGTGGTAAGGCATGAAGAACAGTCTGTACAAGGGAACTGTCTGAAATGACTTCACCTGTAGAAATAAGTTTCTCTTTGCTATCCTTGACACCAGCAACAAGGAAAGTGTCCATGTCATCATCCTCATGCATAATCCTCGACTCTAGCTCTTTACGCAGCAAAGCAATTTTAGCCTCATTGCGACTTGCATAAAGACCAGCCAAAATATCCCAAGTCTGTTTTGCAAATTTTGCCAAACGAATGTGAGGAACAATGGTGCACTTCACAGACAATGCAATCAATGCATGAGCATGTGCATCCTTTACATCCCAAAGAGATTGTTCCACCATAGGTAAAACGACTCTAATATTAGCAATTCTTGCAGCAAGACTTGCAACATCCTCAACATCGCCAGCATCCTCCGAACCAGGACGTACATCAATGTCATGCACAATATTCTAGATGCCCTTTGACATAAGAACATGTTGCATCATGTAAGTCCACATAGGATAATTGTCCCCATCCAACCTGTCCTTAGCAACAAACATTTTGAACACATGTGTGTTGTTGGAAGCATGAACCATAGAAGATTGTAAGACACCTATTATGCAGAAAACAACATTGACAAAAATTCTATACAAAATGACAAAATAGCATGTGCAGTATTGCATGTAGTGGAAACGGAGGCCGAAACGAGCTCAAATTGACCTGCAAACGCTCGCCAAAGCTCACTAAAATTAGAAAAAATGAGCAGACTTGTGCTGGAGCTGCTAGCGACTAAGCCTGAGAGGATGCAACTTGCTCTGATACCAATTGTTGGAATTAGGGTTGCAGAGAATCGCACACAGCTTAGAGAATATGAAGGAAGCTTAGGAATCTTAAGGCACACAATAGAGAGTGTGCTACTTAGTGTGCAATGGAAAGGTAGATAGCCCTAGAGTGATGGGCGTATATACAATTGTCGTGGGAAAAAACATCTTAAAGAGGGAAAAAATGCCTCGGCAGTCCTAGTGTGTTACACATGCAAAAGGATCTGTGTAGCATGCTCACTACAAACCTACAGTAAGTGATTCCTATCCATTCATATCCAGCTATTGGCAAGCTAATGATACAATTTATGTTTTCATTTGATAATTCTTTATCATTCTTTTGTCTACTTTTGAAATTCAAATGCCAAACATAAGTCAACTTTAAGAAGTATCTTGGATGGAAATCATGCTTATTGCATGACCAGTGATTGGTATATAAGTAAAAAAATAATTTTAGTATTCTTGACACGGACTTGTTGATTTGAAAGTATATGACACCCTATTTCTTATTCAAAAGATGCCATGACTTTACATTTTTTATAACACTTGGTTTGCATTCTTCATGTCCATAAGTAAAGATTTACTTTTATTTTAGAAATCGCATTAATGGTAGAGTGTTGAGACATTCACTTTGTTCTCTAATTAAGTTGATGCCCATGCATTGTACATAATTGTGAGAGTTTTGTTATGTAATGTTGCCTTTAGAATTTGTGAAACTAATCTTTTGTTTTTAGACATAGTCATGGTACCTCTTCTAGCCATACATTGGACCTTGTGCTATTCATTATTTGATATGGATGTATCAAATGTGATGCAATGTTTTCAAACCGGCCTTTCATTGTTACTTTGCTAATTGAACTAATCATTCATTTTCTACCCTCATGTACTATTATTGTCAAAGAGCAATGAGAGTCGCTTTGAGAAGTACGAGGTAAGGAGACAAGACGAGAGTAGTTCTTATCAAGAGAACTACTCATACTTCTCATCAAGAGAAGTATGAGAAGGTACGTGCCTCCAGATATTCAATTTCACTTGCTAACATGCCCAATGCATATTGTTTTGACCACCTACTCAATGTAGCTTGTTCATTTAGTTTGGTGCAAAATGTGGCCTTTAGAATTAGTAAAATCAATCTTTTGGCGCTCAAAATTGTTAACGTCTCTTTACTAGCCATTAATTACATCTTATATTATTAACTTGATTTTCTATGGTATTTGTTATTTGGTGTGGATGTAGCAATTGATGACGCAATATTGTCTACCCTTTCATCGTGTCTTGTTATGTGCATCAATAATCTACTTTCTTGTTTGGCATATCCTACCTATATTACCATCATAGGACAATGAAATTGGCTTTGAGAAATACAAGGTGCTAAGACAAGAGGCTAGTAATCCTATCAATGTTAGTTTGAGAAGGTATGCGCTTCTAGATACTGAAGTCACGAATTTGGCTTGAATTTTTAATGTATCCATTTTACAATGTAGCTCATTGATCTATCAGACATATTGTTCAGGTTATTTATACACTAAAATTAAATTTCTTAGACATAGTATACATCATATGGTCCTTTCAAAAACTATCTGCTAGAGTATCATAATTTCGTATGCATAAGAATGTCTACTCTTTAATCATAACTAATTGATCATTTCTTCATAAGTTGACTAAGCACCAGCTCTGTGTAACATCAAAGGGAGAAAAATTTTGACTTTGAAAAAGATGATGTCATAGGATAGGAAAACAATTATTTCACAATTTTGACACATTGCACAAGGTAAGCCTTTTATGAATTAGTTTCATTTATTTGATATTAGTTTACATTATTCTCGAAGTTCATGAATCATTGTTGAAGTTGTAACACTCTCTCTATCTACCTCTCTCTATGCCCTCTTTATCTACCTCCTCTCTATCTAGATGTGTAGATTAGGTAAAGACTAGGGTACAAAGAGATGTAGATAGATCACTAATAATATTCTCTCTCTCTCTCTCTCTCTCTCTCTCTCTCTCTCTCTCTCTATGCCCTCCATTCTCTATCTACAACATTGCAACCCTAGCCTTGTCTTTCTTGCATCATCCGGCAGGCTCCCCTTAGGGGAGGGGCTACCTTGTGGAGGAGCGTTAACACAACCTTTCCCTCTCAACCGACACCCCCTTGCCCACAAATCTAATCATTCCCATGATTTTGACTTTGTCCAAGCTACCGACAACCATGACTTTGTCTGACTAGCCCGACCGACCTCGACTCTAATGGAGCTGCCCTCAACTGTTAGACTCGTATTGAGAACCAACTTTGACTCTATTTGGTCTGCTCATGACTCTCTAGCAGTGTTTCTCTGAGTCTCTCCATAGGAAGCATGTGCCTATCATGGCGACTTGAGCCTCATCTCAAGGAAAGCCTACATTCTTTGGGGTCATGGTGTTAGATGCTCAGCTAACAAAGTCCAAAAAAGAGCATCAAAGAGACACCACTCTCAATTTTGTTTCCAATTGATTGTATAAAAAACCTTTATATTAACTATAAATCCTGCAAAGTCCAAAACCGTTGTAATGTTACTGATTGCCAATGAGTGTAAAGGGCCAAAGGGATCCAATACTTATACTTAATGCAGTTCTTAAGCCTTGTTATTGAGCCACAATAGCTAGGAATCCATTCTTTAAAACTTGGCTGAGGTATAAAAGACAACTTTTGTAATTTTGACCTGAGTTTTTAGATAATGAAAGTGAGCGTGCACCGCAAAAGCTTACTGTGACTCTATAGTTTCTTCAGCCCTTCGTGTCTCTCTCGTATGGTGCTTCATTGATATTCCAAGAATACCAATGCATTCGTAGGTGAAAGCTCTTTCATTTAATGTAAATTTTTTGCGATGAAAATGTGTTTTTAATCGTGCCCATATATGAGCTATTTTTGCTTCCTATGCACATTACATGCACCAAAACTGGTTTTTGCCCTTGGGAATAGATAGACCACCACATGTAGAGGAATCCATAGAGTTATTTGGAGGTCGAAAGTGATTGACATAAGATAGGATTTTTATCTTATGCACCATTTTGTCCTAGTGTCAAAAATGATATTTGAGTACGTGAGAGTGTTGAGGTTGTTGAATCGGAGGGAGAGAGTGCAGGTAGACGAGAAGAGAGAGACACGACACCATCTTATGCAATCCCCAAAGTGTGTGTAGTGATCACACGAGATGCGTTTATATAGAGGGGACCAGGGTGCTATATATGGAGATAGTATATATAGCTCAAAACCCCCACTCAAATGAAGGTCCCTAACTGTGGATGAAAAATCCCTTGGGGCTCAAGGGAAAAACCCACAGCTCTATATATACCCACCGTTATATTAAAATATTTTAAATATACATTTACATGTTCAAAGGAGCTACATCACTCTTGTTTTACAATGTGTCTTTTCAAGGGTCTTTAACAATCCTATATACAATTGAATCGATGCAAATTCTTCAATATCTTTGAAAAACCTTCGATATCTTTGTGCAACTTGAATATCTTTGAGCCTCTTTACACACTGCTTGATGTGACTTTCATCCTGTAAACAATATCAACTCAAGAAACATATCGAAACGTAAAGGTTAGAAATAACCACAGCACATTGTCCTTGGAGACGGTTCGCGAGGCCGTTCTAGAGACGACATAGAGACAACCATAACGACGATTCAATCACATATGCAAACGACATAGAAACAAACATAATATCAATGTAATCACATGTGCACACAGATATACAAAGCCGGCATATAAAAACACGATGGGGCCCCTTAGATTATTTGTATTTCATAACATAAGATTGACGAGATGATAAGGTTGATGGCACGATAGATTTTCAGTGGTGGCTGACGAGAAGATAGAGTTTGAGTAGCCAGACGAGATGATAGTTGTTCAGTTGCTAAACGAGACAATAGATTTTTAGCTATGCCAATCCGTCAGCATCAATCTTTTATGAGACGAAAAAACTTCAATGTAGCCATAACATAAGTCATCTTGCCATGTCGAGAGGCTTCATGTTAGCCATAACACATGGCTTTGTCGAGACGAGAAGAAATCCTTTTAGTCCAGACAAAAATGTCCAACATCATTAGATAGAAAAAGGATACAATAATAATAAACCTCCGAGAGATGTACCTTTAACTTCATCATGTATAGCTGGATTGAACACGACGTAAACCTCTGACATCAAGAGTAAATTATGGTCGGGTATCACCTCCGATATCAAAAGTATATCTAGATATGACCTTTCACATCTTGAGTATAGCCAAAACCAGTGTTGGGTACCATCTCCAACATCAAGAGTATAGACGGATCCTTATCTGGCTTAGAGGCCTCCTCATAGTTCAAAATTGTATATCTTTTAAAAACCCATTTGTACATCTTTGAAATCCATCACCTTCTGCCTGCCCGTTTTTTTGTCAATCATAATGTCTATATATTCACTACTCCTTCAAATGAATCCGGTTGGGGGCTGCGACCATATTCTAGATGCAATATCATTGCCATGAACCATGTTCAGTGTCGACTTCAATCTTTCTTTACCCCGCCAATTAATGTCGCCAGCAAAGGGAACACTTCCCTAGACAATCGAACATGGGATCTTTGAAGTAACCGGTGGCGAGGCATGCAACTGTCGTTTAAGGGGACCTTCAATTGGCTCCGATTTTACCTCCATCGTCAGCCTGATGCAACCTCTATCTTCAAACACTATCCTTTAACACTGAGCAACAAATCTCTCTTTTGCTTTCTCAATACGAAATTAGACGTACGCAAAAAAAAAAAAAAATTGTGCATAAAAGGTTCGCAGCAGCAGTTGTGCATAAAAGCTTCGCAGTGGGTTCAGTCACCAACAAGAGTACGTGAAGCCAGTTAGATGCCGCACTAATAATAGCATAGGTTTGTGGCTGGGGCACTCATTGCTTTATGTCACTCCAGGCCTGCTTTAATAATATCAATAAGAGAAGCTTTTTTGTATATACTGCTTTAATAATATCAATAAGAGATGCTTTTGTGTGCATACAGCGCGTAAAAGAAGCATGCATGGCCTGGGGTGCTAATAATATCAAGAAGAGAAGCTTCTGTGTGCATACAGCACGTAGCCACACACACCAATCCTGCTTTATGTCTGCAAGTTGCTCATGAAGACATGGCAATTTGTTGTACATCGCCTGCCTATTTTTGTACATCGTACATAGTACACGCTTTCAGTAGCATGCGCGAGGTGCTGTAATCAGCAGCCGACTTAACTTCCTCCACCCACATGCGGCCAAGGCCAACGGCCAAGGCCAATCTATATTCCCACGCTATTGTTGTGCTCTCCAGATTGCAAAAATACCTGCGATATGGCTGTGCTATCCAAAACCGAAATCCACTAGCCTCTTTGCTTTGTCTGCCTTGCAGTGACAGCCATGGACATGGTTCATGCCACTCTAAAAACGTGCTCACAATAGAGCCCTAAAACTCCACTGTTCATCTCTGCAGGACTTGAAGTGTTCAGCGACGCCTTTTTTTTTTTTTTTAATGACCTAAAGAGAATCAGCACGAGCAGAAAACGATATGAGCAGAATTGAAAAAAAAAAATCTTATCTTTCTTGTGATAAGACTTCAAGATTCTCGAGCGTGCCCGTGCAATCACCACTCTGATACCATGTTGAATTGGAGGGACAGAGTGCAAGTAGACGAGAAGAGAGAGACACGACACCATCTTATGCAATCCCCAAAGTGTGTGTAGTGATCACACGAGATGCGTTTATATAGAGGGGACCAGGGTGCTATATATGGAGATAGTATATTTAGCTCAACAAAGGTTGTTAGGCACATGTTAGGCATTACGTTTTGTTTCATTTGGAGTCTTGTAGCTACACAAATTTTTTCGGATAAGGTTGAGGTAAGTAAAGTTGCTTTTGATGTCTAACACACATTTGAGACTGAGTTAGGTAGAAACCACTTAGACTTGGGTTTTTCAAGAGATTAGCTATCTTTTGTAGCCTCCATGTTCTAGTTGGGCTAGCAACGTTGGTGCATCCAAAGCTGGTCGAAGCTAGCAGGTGGTCTATGCCAGGAAAAGGTAGTAGTCGAGTGCAGTGCAGGAGGCTAGGGCAGGTGCCAAGGCCCTAGGCAACCAAAAGGTAGCGGGAATGTATGCTTGAAGCGGCTTTTTAGGCCAAAAAAGGATGCATGATGGTCCAGATGGGATGGCAGGTCAAGGTGACCAAAATGCCAAATCAATGACCTAGAATGTAGTGTTCAATGTGCTCTAGAATCCAGTCCAGACGACTCATCAAACGGAGCCCCGGTGTGCAAGATATTGTAGTTTAAAAGAAGAGTATGTAGCAGATCCCTGACGAATAGGGCAGCTGGAGACAAGTGATCCGGGATGATGTCAGAGTATACATGTGTAGTGCTCGAGTTGTGGAGCATGCATGTCTTCTCGGATTGCGAATCAGAGCTCTCGATAGCAAATTATGGCCATTATAAGATTTTCAGGGGACCAGGTCTGAGCCCACTTGACCGCATTGGAAGATGTGCCATCTGGCATCATTTTGGCTTTGCCAAGGTTCTCGGTGATAGTATGTACCATGTGGAGTTGGCACGAGTCAACGGCACTTCAATCGGATGCTTGATGGGCCAGATACAGAAAGATAGAGTTGGGAGCCGTGGGCGGTAAACAGTTTGCAGATGGTTTTTTTCCGTTTTGGAGGCCTTGGTTCAAGGGTGCTGAGGGATCGAAATGCAGAGACGGCAAGTGTAATCGAGGCAGGGAATGTGAAGTTTCAGTGAGTTTTTTCTGCTGGGTAATCGGGTCCGAAAGCCATGAAATGGGAGCCTCCACAGAGGGCCAAAGGGGGGAAAAAAAGGTTTTAAATACTTATGTTTCAAAGTTTTTGGTAGGCTTAAGGGGCCATGAGGCCCATGGTTGCCACGTGGCCCGGGTATTGCCCCATATGCGCAGGCAGGGGTCTGAAGGGAGGGGATTAAGACCTGGGGCGTGAGGCCCATTTGGTATGCAAGGGAGTTGTGGAGAGCTTGCAGCTCTTGGCTATGGTGTCGAGCGTAGGTGGCGCTGTGGTGGCGTTGCATTTGGCAATTGGTGGCCTTGGAGGGCGTGCCCACGGCGGTTTTGGCCAGTTTTGACGGCTTAGGTGGCGCCTGCTACCTAGCGGGGTAATGGTGATGACATGGCGCCCGACTTAGGGGTGGTCCCGCGGCCTCGAAATTTTGAGGAAGGGAAGAGAGGCAATAGCGACATCGCTATTGCTCTCCCCCCCCCCCCCCCCCCCCCCCCCCCCCCCCCATGTAAGGGGAAGCTCCCATGGCAAAGTAAGCGAGCCAGAGAGAGAGAGAGAGAGAGAGAGAGAGAGAGAGAGAGAGAGAGAGAGAGAGAGAGAGAGAGAGTCAGAGCCTGAGGGTGGACAAGTGTGTGAAGCTAAGCCAAGGCCGGCCAAAATGAAAGCCAAGCGAACAAACCAAGTTGAGGACAAACCAAAGATAAAGGTTGAAGCCAAGCCAATTAGTGAAAGGGTAACTATGAAGGGCAAGGCCAAAAAGGAGCGAGAGAGGAGTCGGATAGAGAAAACGTGAGAGTCAAATTCAAGCATGTGGATCGATGGTGTTTTGAGTGAGAGAGTGAGATTGAGTGGCTGTGTGCATGTGTAAGGGTGGAGACAGGTCGTGGTAGTAGGTGTGCCTTGTGTGGTGGATTTGTGGAGTGTGTGAGCAATGGCAATTGAGCAGGCGGTGGTCTGCTAGTGTAAAGTGTTTCTTTGAAGGTGTCTTCTGAGAGGATAAGGGTGTTGTGAATACCCTGAGCTATAGAGAGGCCCTTTTGTTTGTGCTAGGCATGTTCCCCCATTCCCCCTTTCCATCTTCTGGTGCCCCCATTGAGGAGCACACTGATTGCTCCTAGTTAATCGAAAAGAAGCGGTTTTTCGCATTGGAAGTCATGACAGCTAGAAGCTATGGACCAATTTTCACAGGAGAAGAGAGCCCTGACGAGTGGATGTCAGATTTCGAGTTGTACATGCTATCGTTGCGTATGCCTAATGAGGATAGCAACATGCAGACTTTTCCTTTGGTGATGCGTGGTAGAGCTAAAGCATCGTACCACGCACTGGAAGGTGAACCAAAGCAAGCATGGCCGGATCTACGGGCGAGGTTCTTCACGACTTCCGTAAGGATACTTCCGCAGTCGAGATGGATGCAAAGGTGAAGGCGCTTAAGTAAGATGTAAGTGAAGAGTTCAATTTGTTTTTGGGTCATTTTGAAGAGTGTTGGGCAGAGCTAGCGGCAGCCATGCAGCTAGCTAATGGAGACTATTTCATGCTAGACAAATTCATGGCATGTATGCATCCCAAGGTGAGAGAAAAAGTTGATTTCTAAATCATGGAGAATTAAAATGGTGCGGTATCCATTGCACGATCAAAGAGCAGAAAGATAAAGAAAAAGATAGAGCAGGGTGTGTCAGGCTATGAGACGATGGCCCATGTTCAACCTCGGAGTCCGAGAGAGGCTGCACACAAAGACAATCATGGAAACCGAGGTGTAGCTGTTGTGCCACAAAATTCGGTGCGCACGGTGCAAGATCTGTCTGAGAAAATGCAAGAGTTGTGGCTCAGTGTCATGGATAGAGGACATCCAAGAGGAGGGAGGGGCACGGCAAGGCCACTTCCAGGTAGGTGTTATAACTGTGGAGAAGAAGGGCACTATGCGCCTGATTGTCCTCAACCACAGAGAGAGAGAGGAGGTATGTACCCGCTTTTTGGTAGAGGTCAAGGTCAAGGACAATAAAATGGTCCAAGGGAGAAAGCGGTGGAGAATCCTGTGCAGCCAGCTCCGCAAAACGGAGGTGAAGTTCCAAGATTAAACATCATAGGGGTGGATAAGCAAGATGTCAAAGTTTTGGCCAATAAGAGGGCAAGAGCTAAGAGGGAGACAGAGACAGAGCGAGAAACTAGAGCTCACAAAGGCAAAGAGAAGGTGTACGAAGGCAGAGAGCAGCCTGAGCCTAGCAAAAGAAGGAGGCATCGCAAGATCAAGCAAGCAGATTTCCAGCTAGGAGGAGGCTCACCCGAGTACAATCTGGTAAGTGACGTTCAAAATCAGAAGGCAAATATTACTTTTGGTCAATTGTTAGCTTTAAATCCAAAGTTAAGGAGGCAGTGGTCCACAAGTGTTAGTACCAGGGTACCGAGAGCTAAGGGAAATGTCCAAGCAGTGCAAAACATGTCTTTGAGGGTAGGTAGCCCCACTGACATTCTTCCGCTTGTGGATGCAACTATAGAGAAGACGATGCAGGTACAAGCCCACTTAGACGGTGGAGCACAGGTTTGTGTCATGACGGAAGCATCCATGAAAGAGACAGGAGTCAAGATAGTAGTCAGGTCAAATGTGCGCATGAGGATGGCCACCCATACTATAGCCAGGTGTCTGGGTGTGGCTCAGGATGTGAAGGTCAAGGTGATGGGCATAGCGTGCCTGATAGACTTTTTTGTGATGAAGGGCAGGGGATACTGCTTTTGCAATCATTGTGGGTAGGCCATGGCTTTTGGCAATAGGTGCAAAGCAAGATTGGGAGAGCAAAGACGTCACTTTGCCTGACAAAGACAAAGGCAGACAAATTGTGCTTGATTTGAAGACTAAGGAGAGCAGTTCTTGTCCTATGGCAGTTAAAGATGAGGGCGATATGACGAGCTATGAGTACGAGATAGAGACGGGCTATGATGAAGGCTATACTAGTACAGAGGAAGAGGAGAGCAAGGATGACATGTTGAAGATATATGCAGACTTATTTGGGGGTCACCACGGTTGGATGAACAGGGTATTTGGTCCATACTTGGGCCATTTTATCACGGTCTTCATGGATGATATCGGCTGCTAATCGGAGCACCTATCAAAGCTCCATTTATGCTTTCAAAGTCTTGATGAAGAAGGAGATCAGTTGAATCCCAAGAAGTGAAAGCTAGCGCAACCTCGAGTGTAACTATTAGGTCATGTAGTGTTGCAAAACGGTATAGAGGTTGATCCCGAGAAGGTGAAGGCATTGGTGTTGATGGAGCCGCCATTAGATGCTCAAGGTTTGGCTTCATTTGTTCATAAGTTGAAGTATTTGTCACGTTTCTTTTGGATGCTGTCACAATATGTGCATCCTCTTCAAAAGAGGGCTCAGCAGGTGCATGGTTATGAGTGGGATGGGGAAGCTCAGGAGGCTTTTGATAGGGTTAAAGAGATTTTGTGTCAATTGTTAGTGAGTTGTCCTCCCAATCCAGAGGATGACTTTGTAGAGTGCGCAGGTGATGGAGAAGGTAGGAAAGAAGACTACACACACACACACACCAACACACATCAAGACACACACACACAATCGTTACCCTGCAGCAGCCATCCAACGAGCTGCTCTTCTCTTCTTCTTCTCTTTTGAACTATTATCCAAAGTATATTTACAACATAGTATAGTCAATGTCCAGCTGCCCATAGCACAATGGACATATTCTTTAACATCATATTCTTTAACACTCCCCCTCAAGCTCAGAGTGAGCTTGCATATGATGGATTCCCAATGCTTCACGAAAGTAGAAAAACTTCTCCTTTCCAAGAGCTTTTGTGAATATATCCGCAACTTGATCATTTGTCTTCACATACACCAAATCAATCTCATTTGCCAAAACTTTTTCTCTAATGAAGTGATAATGTACCTCAATGTGTTTAGTGCGAGCATGGTAGACTGGATTCTTTGCCAACATGATGTTGCTAATATTGTCACAATATATAATGACACTGTCAAGATAGTCAAAACCAAATTCTACCATAAGTACTCTCAACCATGACTCTTCACATGCTGCCAAAGCTGCTCCACGATATTCAGCTTCTGTACTTGATAATGCTACAGTTGATTGCTTCTTGCTACTCCAACTTATCATACCATTGCCAATGGAAAATGCATAACCACTTGTAGATCTTCTATCCATAAAATCTCCTTCCCAATCTGCATCTATGTAACCATAAAGACAAAGCTTCCCATTCTTTTCATAAAACATTCCATAACTGACAGTGGCTTTCACATATCTCATAATCTGTCTCACTGCATCAAGATGACTTTTACATGGATTTTGCATGAATTGACTCACAACACCCACTGCATAACTCAAATATGGCCTTGTTATTGTCAAGTAAATAAGGCTTCCAACCATCTTGCGATACATAGTGACATCTTCAATGTAATGTCCATCATCAAACAACTTCACATTTTGATCAAGAGGTGTATCAACCGGTTTGCACGTTGTCATTCCATACTTCTCAAGCATATCCAACGCGTATTGTCTTTGTATCATCCAAATTCCTGATAAAGTATTGACAATTTCAATTCCCAAGAAATATCTCAACTCACCAAGGTCCTTCATGTTGAATTCTCTCAACAAACTCTTCTTGACATGCAAAATTTGCTCAGCATGACTTCCAGTGAGAATCAAGTCATCAACATAGATAACAATAACGACGATCTCTCCATCAACATGCTTCAAAAATAATGAGTGATCAGCAGTAGATTGTTTAAATCCAATCTTCTTCAAGAATCTGGTTATCTTTTCACACCAAGCTCTAGATGCTTGCTTCAAACCATACAATGCTTTCTTCAACTTACACACATAATATGGAAACTCTGGATGTTGATAACCCTCTGGCTGTATCATATAAACTTCTTCTTCCAAGTCACCATTCAAGAATGCATTATCCACATCCATTTGCCGTAACTTCCAACCGAACATACTTGCCATTGCTATCACCAATCTGACTGTTGTCATCTTTGCAACTGGACTAAATGTCTCATCATAATCAAGACCTTTTGTTTGTGCATAACCTTTAGAAACAATCCTCTCTTTGTATCTTTCCACACTACCATGTGACTTGCACTTGACTTTGTATACCCATTTTGAACCAATTGCTTTCTTTCCACTTGGCAAGCGAACCAAATCCCAAGTGTCATTCTTCACAAGAGCATCCATCTCATCATCCATAGCTGACTCCCATTCTGATTTTCCAATTTCCTCTTGAAAACATGTAGGCTCTTTATGTTGCACACGTGAAACCATGTATGCATAATGTGTACGCATGTAACCGTTGTATGTCAATCTATCAACTGGATAACGCACCCTCTTTGATCTTCTCAACTGTGGTGCACTCTTCTCTTCAACTCTTGCATATGGGGGTACATATTTCTCAATATGCTTACTTCCAGGTGTCCTCAAATGTGGTAAACCATGCTCTTCATCGAGGCTTTCATCTCCAGAACTCTCTTCAACCACTTTCTTCTTGTCTTTCTTGTCTTGCTTCTTATCTCGCAAACGACCGCTCCATGGGTTGACACTTCCTGTACTCTCCTCTGCCATATGTGGTCCTGAAATAGTTCTTGTTGATGGTCCTGGCTTATCAACAACATGACGCACATTCTCTTGCTCTTCATACTCATCTTCTATCATCACTGGCTTTGGTTTATACCATGGTTCATGCTCACAAAATCTGACATCTCTACTGACATAAACTTGTCTTGTCGTAGGATCATAGCACTTGTAACCTTTCTTTTCAACTGGGTAGCCCAAGAATATACACTTCACTACCTTTGGCTCCATCTTCTTTCTCGCTTCATTTGGCACATGAACATAGCAAACACATCCAAAAACTTTCATGCAGAAAACTGCTGGCTTGATCCCATAAAGTCTCTTATAAGGTGAAATTTCATGAATGGCAGCTGTTGGTATTCGATTCATAATGTGTATTGTTGTATGAACTGCTTCAGCCCAATATGTTAATGGCATATTCATCTCATTCATCATGGTTCTTGCAATCTCTGCTATGACTCTATTATTTCTCTCAGTAACTCCATTTTGTTGTGGTGTGTATCTGCAAGTAATCTGTCTTCTTATGCCTTGTTCACGTAAGTAATCATCAAAACTGTGTGACATGCACTCTCCCCCTCCATCTGTACGTAGGCATTTAATTTGACAACCATTCTCTTTCTCAACCATAACTTTGAACTCCAAAAATACCTCAAATGCCTCTAGCTTTGCCTTTAGAAAGTAAACCCATGTCATTCTGCTGTAATCATCCGTAAATGTGATAAAATATCGACAACCATTTGGCGTAGCATGATCACAAGGTCCCCAAATATCTGAATGAACAATTTCCAAAGAACTTTGGCTAATTCTCCCCCTCTTTGGAAATGGTAAATGAGATTGCTTTCCAAATTGAGAAGCTTCACAAACATTATCAAAATTCAATCTGCCAAACTTTGGTAATCCACGTACAATTTGATTTGATTGCATATGCTTTAATCTTCTAAAATTGACATGACCAATCCTCTTATGCCATAACTCTGTCCAATCATCTTGAGTGGCTGATTTGTTTGCATACATACCACTGTGTAAACATGGATCTCTAGCTTCTAATGAGAACAAACGACCTTTCTTTCTTCCACGTGCCAATATATTGCATGGTCTGCCTTTGTGAAACGCCTCTATGAAGCAGCCATAACGATTAAAACGGACTTGCAACCCTTGATCTATCATCTGTCCAACTGATGCTAAATTCTTTGTGATTGAAGGCACATATAGAACATCTCCCAATGTGTTGTATGTCCCATCTTTTTCTAGCAATGGAACTAAAACAACATGTGTAATCCGATGCATAGTATCATCACCTATAGCGACAAACTCATCCTCTTGTAACTTCGCTTTTCTGTCAAACCATTCACCATGATATGTCATATGATTTGTGGCATCACTATCTAAATACCAATCATCTGTATGATGTGGCTCCACCATGCTTCCAACAACATGCTCCATAGGAAATAAATGTCCACTTGACCTATTGTCATATATATTTTGATCATGAGGATTGTATCCAACAAAGTTTCCTCCATGTCCGCCATAACCTCGGCCTCTTCCACCAGGATCACGATTTTGATTTAGCATTGTGTAACATTCTCTTTCAAAGTGACCATAAATGCCACATCTGTTACAATATCCATCTCTTTGAGGATGTACAAATCGTCCACCTCCACGTCCACGAGTTTGGGCTCTCCTCCTGCCTCTTTGGCTATAATCGTTGTAACTTTGACTTTGTTGGTTTTGCCATTGACCTCTTCCAACATTGTTTCCACGACCATAGTTTCCTCTTCCACCTCTATTGTTTCCACGACCTCTAGAGTAAAAAACCTGATCTCTAGAATTGTTATTTGATGTAGAAGGACCTGACTTGCCTAACTTCACCTCTTCTTGCAAACAAAGGTTTACTAACTCTTCAAAATCAGGCATGTGTCCTCGAACAGATATAGATGTATCCAATGACTTGTATTCCGGTCCCAAACCATTCAATGTCACTGAAACTAAGTCATCATCTGGAACTTCAACATTAATGCTCGCAAGATCTTCCTGTATTTGCTTTATCTCTGTCACATAATCTGATATGGATCTATTTCCTCGCCATACACAATGTAACCTTTGCTTCAAGTGAACTTTTCGTGGTTCTGTATTGGAGCTGTTCATTCTTGCTAGTATCTCCCATGCTTCCTTTGGAGATTGAGCCTTCTTCACATGTGGTATAAAGAAGTCACTAATGCATAGTGAAATCCAATGCATCACTTTCCTTGAATTCTCGATCCACTTCTTGTAAGCTTCTACTCCTGCTTGCCATGTTTTATGTGCTTCAACATTCTCTCTATTTGGTTCCAAACCAACCTCGGGACACTCTTGTTCACCTGTAATATAATCCCATAAACCTTTGCCCATGATAAAGTTCTCCATCTTGTAAGACCATATGCTGTAGTTCTCTCTGGTCAGCTTCTCTCCAACAATCTGTGTGACTTGAGTTGAACTTTCTGCCATCTTCACTCTCTCAATTTCTTCCAAAGGATTTTGACAAAATTTTGGCAGAGTTTCATTTGTATTTGGACAATAGCTCAAGTGAAAATGTTAACCAAAGTGCTCATAAACACTAACAGAAAATCTCTCACTGCCAAGGGAAAATCCACTGACTCACTTTGCCACAGACTCACTCAATACTATGCATAAATACTCTAAAACAATGTCCACATGGACCTGTATGCAAATGCAATCCATACGCTGTCCTGTACCACATATCCATACATCCACCTTCTTCCCATAGTCGTAAACGACATATGAGGTCTTTCGCGCGGCTAGTCGGGGGTTCGCTCCAGTACCTAATCCACCTTGCCAAGGTACCAAAGCTCCCAAGGCAAGGCTTCAAAAAACCTCACTCGACCCTCACAAAGGCTGCAGTTTTCCAAAATACATTGACCGCATATCCATACATAACCACAAAGTACTCAATCTGACAATATAACCGCCTCAACTTCTTCCCACAACCTTTCTTACATAGGCGGCTGTCCATAACGGACCCACAACAACCAAACATAATCTTCGATAACACAATATCATGATGCAAAAGCTCTATGTCGATCTCCAAAACCTGTGTAAATGCTGAATTCTCTACCTGTAACCTGTAAATCTACTGCCGAGTGCAAAACTGGACATCTCCTATGCTTGTGTGAGTTGGCTGTTTGCTGCAGAAAATTGTAGATTTTGGCAAATCTGAGTATGTCAATGCGTCCGGAACGCTCAAAAACATAAAGATAGACTCCTAGATCACTGTATTCCGAGTTTGGGTGAGGGAGTTATGACCAAAAAACCTCTCTTTTTTTGCTGTTTTCCGGAGCTACGGAAACCTGTGTATTGACTGTAGCTCCTCAAACTGAGCTCTGATACCACTTTGTAGAGTGCGCAGGTGATGGAGAAGGTAGGAAAGAAGACTACACACACACACACACCAACACACATCGAGACACACACACACAATCGTTACCCTGTAGCAGCCATCCAACGAGCTGCTCTTCTCTTCTTCTTCTCTTTTGAACTATTATCCAAAGTATATTTACAACATAGTATAGTCAGTGTCCAACCTCCCATAGCACAATGGACATATTCTTTAACATCATATTCTTTAACAGACTTTTATGTGTCTATGATGGTGGGTACGGTTGCTATTGGAGCGGTTCTATTGCAAAAGGTAGGGAGAAGCTACAAGCCAATATACTTCGAGAGTAGGGTGATTAGCCCAGTAGAGGCTACCTACACCGAGGCGGAGCAATGGGTGATGGCTCTGGTCTTTTCTTGTAGGAAGTTCAAAGTCCATTTGATTGTGCGTAAGTTTTTTGTGTTAACGGCTAATAATCTATTGCCAGAGGTAGTGCTACATTTGAAGCCAGAAAGGAGGATCAAGGTAGATCACACGAGTCGATCTCACCTGGCAGACATTCTTGTCAGCAAGGCCATCGATTTGCTGGCCTATCTAAGAGTAGTACGTGATGAAGCTAAGGAGGGACCCGACTTGGAGGTCGCTTTTACAATGTGGTTCGACGGAGCATATGAAAGGGTAGTGCAGAAGGTAGGAGGATATGTGGTGATACATGACCCACACGGAAAAACTATATTTTTGAAGGTGTATGATCTAGAGGATGTCCACACCAATAATGAGGCGGAGTATCTCACTCTGCATTTGGGTATAAAGCAGTGCATAGAGTTTGGCATTTCAAGGTTGGTGGTGAAAGGAGATGCGTTGCTAGTCATCAAGCAACTGTTAGGCCAATGGCAGGTAAAGCGCGATTCTTTGAAGCATTGGTTCTCTTCCATCAAGAAGATGTTGAAGTCTTTTGAAGAAGTCCAATTCAAGCATGTGAGAAGAGAGCTCAACTAGCTAGTAGCAAAGTGCAGGTGCATGTTGCAGATCTATATGTGGCCCCAGCCACTTATGCAAGTAGGGAGGCTCTAAAGGAAATTGAAGGTTTTTTGGGTACATGGCAAGGTTTGGGTACATGGCAAGGTTCAGAAGGTTTGTCCAAGCTGCAAAAGAGAAGAGTGGTGCAAAAGGCCCGCAAATTCACACTGGTAGGTGAAGATCTCATGAACTATGGGCGTTGGAGAGGGGGAATGGGGAACACACCCGACACACACGCAATGGCCCCTATATAGCTCAGGGTATTCACAGCACCCCTGTTCTCTCGAAAACACCTTCAAAACAAGCAGCTCACACTAGCAAGTCCTCGCCTGCACTTCGCCCAATGCACATACACATTGCACAATCCTCGGAAAGCTACCACACCGATATTGCCCGCTTCCAGCTCTTCCACAACTCGACCACCTCTCTCTTTTTCTCTCTCACACACACAGGGGGCCCGAGGGGGCGCACACGCTCACACACACCGGCACCACACGCCCTGGAGATGAGCAAAGAAGAAAGGGGGGAAGGGGGAAAGACGACGCCAAAAAATCGGCAATCATAGCTTCTCCTTCAAAACAAAAACACCTGTACAAAATACATACGGCCTGCTCTTGGTTGCAACAAGGCCATCACCTGCTTCATACAGAGGGGCACACACCTCCCTCGACCAAATCGAAACCCGTCGGCACACACATCGACAAAAGAATTCACCTCCAGCTTCACTCACGTAGCATCTCCTCCTCTTGACAACCCTCGCTGGCTGCTTCCTTTGCCAGGCCCTCGCCCTTTCGGGAGCTTCACGGAGAACACTTTGCGTGCCGACTTCGACTGTCGAGCACACGAAAAACCTCTCCCTTCTTTCTCTTCCTCCTTCTCTCCAAGAAAAAAACCAAGGAACCCTCCAAATCTCAAAACCGTTGCCTTTCTTTTTTTTCCCCTTCTCTTTTCAAAGCCAAGAAAACAAGGTGAGGGATCACGAGGGCCTGCCAATGGAAGGATTTGTGGAGGTGCTTTTAGGAAATAGGAAG
This sequence comes from Adiantum capillus-veneris, assembly GCF_014529385.1. Lineage (NCBI taxonomy): Eukaryota > Viridiplantae > Streptophyta > Polypodiopsida > Polypodiales > Pteridaceae > Adiantum > Adiantum capillus-veneris. The sequence continues at coordinate 104,605,929 of NC_140953.1, forward strand.
AGGGGAGCATTGAAGAACGAACATGGATATGGTAAAGTGCAGAGCTACAAAAATAGTGAAAACTTCTGGCTAGCTTCGTCTTCAACGCAGGCTATATCATACAAAGGTTGCAGGTGAATCATGGCAAAGGACACCATTTTAGAGCAAGCAAAGCTCTACTGGCAAAAATTCGCTCAAGAGGGCTATAGAGACCAACTTAAGAAAAATGGCCCTCACTCAATTCTCTCCATCTCCGCTACTGCCACTGTCAATTGATGACGACTTTAATGTAACCATTCTGTGATGAAAATCTGGAGTGCTCACAATTTTGGACCCTTTCTTGTGCTTTACGAGGGGAATCAAAGATTGAACAACATCTGTCATAAGAGGACGATAATCTGGCTCAGGCTGAACACACATTGCGGCTATGGCAGCTACCTGCACAACATTTTTTGTCATTCAAAATCCTTCGGTTTCTTCTTTACTATTTTCTATCCAAAATCACCCATTTCAACACCTACAAGCACAAATAGCAAGCAAACTTGAATTAGGTCCTTTACTGCAAATTGTCCCTCCATGACCGACAGATCCACCATCTCCACAAGCTTGTCCCTATCTGTGAGTCGTGGAAGATCCTGGAAGCAATGTCACCTTAGAAACGGGTTGCAAGTATAGAATGCTCATTCACCCATTTGAAGATTACCCAAGATATAAGAACACCCTGCCCGGGTGGCCTTTTCATGTTAACTGGGACGCGTCCTGTGAGAAGTTCCAACAAAACCATGCCATAGCTATATACATCGGACTTCATTGTCAAATGCCCCGTTAGTGCATACCTTCAAAGACATTGGAGCACATCAAGAAACTCTGAAAGAGCTCAAAAGATCTACAAAGCCTATACATAATTTCTCTTCATTCTTACTCTAGGGCAACATAGCCGTGGGTTCCCAAAATACGAGTTGAAACCAACCCTCCAACCTTGTTAGATCCAAGCTTAGCTAAACCGAATTCGGACACTTTGGCAATGAAATTGGAATCCAGAAGTATGTTGTTGCTTTTGAAATCGCAATGTATTACCGGAGGACTCACGCACTCATGGAGGTACTCAAGACCCTTTGCAGAGTCTAGAGCTATTCTCATGCAAGTTTCCCATTTGAGAATTGGAGGATTGCCAGATGTTCCTGCACCATTTAACGATAAGTTGAGAGCAAAAAATGGAAAATTGAAGTATTTTTGCTAAAACATGTCGGGAGCTAACACAGCATGAGCCTCAGATTGGCTCCATTAGTGAACACACTCTCCGCGCTTTTCATTTCTTGTGAAGGACATAAGTTCAGGAAAACAAGAGGGCCCATACCATCTGAATACAAGTGTTCTTGAAGGTTTCCATTCGGCATGTACTCATAGACCAGCAACCGGTGATCTTGATCGGCGCAATAACCAAGCAAACCAACAAGGTATGGAGGATGAAGGCGGCTGTCATAATAATCAATATCTAATTCTCCTAAATGATTTTCTCATGTTAAACTGATCATTTAATATGGGGAAGTGCCAAGGGAGAAAAAAGCTAGAATATTGGTTAAGCTAGCAGACCGGCCACATGTAGGGATCCAAAGGGGTGGCCATCTACAAAAGAGCCATGTGAAACAATGGGCTAAAAAGACCCTAAGGTTCAGCCCATTAAGACTTCCAAAATGCTAAGGTTCCAAAATTCAAAGGTTATGTCCAAAGGTCAACCTTAGGAAAATTGGATGCTTTGTGTGTGACCAAAAAAGTCTTTGTACATCCCTACTTGGGAGGGGGCGAGCCTTTCTTCTAGGGGATGAGAGAGAAAGCCACACACACACACACACACACACACACACACACACACACACACACACAAGCTCCCTTTACACAAAGGGAATGAGGGACACATGTCAGCTCCCTAGGCCAGATGCCCACAAGGTGTGCCCAATTCCTATTGGATGGCCTTGGAGGTGTAACAATGAGATTTAGGCTAGAGTAAATCTAGTTTAATTAATTTAAAAACACTTAATAAAAGAACCAATGAGAATTAAGACCTCTAGAAGACTATTGGACAGTCTCCCAAGGGGTCCAACGAGCATTCAGTAGCCCAATGGCTTGCCTAATTCCTATTGGCCGGGAGGCAAAGGTGTCCAATGAGAGTTTAGTTTAATTATTAAATTACCTAAAGCTCTCACAAAAGGGGAAAGGGGGACACATGTCAAAACGCTATCACTTATGTTGTTTAATTGTCATTAGCTTGACTTGGGGAGGTCCAATGAGGGTAGAGCAAAAGCAAATAGCAAGAGGGCTCGCCCAAGAGAGAGAGAGGGGGCTGATTTTTGCAAGGCATTATCACACACACACTCACACACAGTCTATGTGTGAAGCAAAGAAGACTATCTCTTCCCAAGCTTTAATGCAGAGCTCATCACCTACTCCAAGCTTGTGAGATAGAAGCCTACATCGACACACTCTTGGCATGTGGATGCAAATCCAACCAAGAGCCAAGCTTCAATGCATGCTCATCTCCTCTACCAAGCTAATTACTAAGCTAAGCTATGCTAATATGAGTGATTATGTGAGGAGATGTACATCTTTCTCGTAAGATACTCCTTCTTCCTCTCAATCTACTCTCATACCCTGCTAGCTCTCACCATCTTCGAAGGTGTGTGAGGTCTTGGGTCTGAGAACGGGGATAATTAAAGTTGTGTTTGCTAAGTGTTTTGCTTAGTGCATGAAGCTTTCATCTTCATTGCACTAGCTAGTCTTGAAGGAACACAAAGAATTGTATTGTACAATGTCTCTCTTGATGGGAGAAACCATAATACAAAGCCTTTTGGAGGGGAGACCGGCTCCATGCAAATCCGGTCCTCAAGTGTTGTCAATAGATTAATCCACAAAAAGCTTGGTACCATATGATAACGTACACACACAATTAACCTATTACATAGTTAAGAGCCTACACTAAACACGAGCATATTAGTGTATGCTTGTGAATAAAATTATTGAAAAAATAGAACAATGGTTTGGATGCTAGAAATTTTGCCTAAGCCAGTGTTTTCTGGATAATTTTATACACAATTTGCAATTAGCATTGCACTAACGGGTTAAGAGATAGGACTGTGCATGCAACATCTCAAAAGTGTAGAGTTAACGCAATCGCTGAGGACCTCATGCTCTGCAGCCGTGATGTCAACAACCAGAGAGAGGCCTCCCTCGCCCTCCGCAACCCCAGTCACTAGCTCCACGGCGCACATCGACTATCGAGCTTGAGTTGGACGCAATCGCCTAGTGCAGCAGTAGACCCCCACACGCACACGAACTTCTAGTGCAGCAGTAGACTCCCACACGCACACGAACTTCTAAGGCTCGATTGTCCAAGTTGAACTCCGTACGTAAATCGCACGCTCTACAAACTTGGTGGTCATCCAGGTGGACGTCATCGATTGAAGGACGCCCAAGCAAGCCCAAAACTAAGGCCTTTCCTTAGCAGGCCAAAAAGGTAGTGTGTAAAGACTCAAGGGGTGGAGTCTCTTTCATAAATTTTTTTGTATATTTTCCTACTTTCAAATATAAAATTTAGAGGTAAATTTCAAAATACGGTGACTGCCAGTCTACCATGATCTCTCTCTCTCTCTCTCTCTCTCTCTCTCTCTCTCTCTCTCTCTCTCTCTCTCTCTCTCTCTCTCTCTCTCTCTCTCTCTCTCTCTCTCTCTCTCTCTCTCTCTATCTATCTATCTATCTATCTCTATCTCTCTCTCTCTCTCTCTCTCTCTCTCTCTCTCTCTCTCTCTCTCTCTCTCTCTCTCTCTCTCTCTCTCTCTCTCTCTCTCTCTCTCTCTCTCTCTCTCTCTCTCTCTCTCAGGCAATCGCCTCATCGAGATTCGCAAGCCTTGGTACAGAGGGTGGTGACGAGGCCGTGTACGGTCATGCCTCCAGGCTCCAAGGGAGTAGTCACAGAGTCGCAGGGAAACAGCTCGAGGACACGTAACTGATCTGCACCGACTATCATGAAGCCTTGGAGTCGGCAGCCGTACTGACGGACAGCGCTTCTGCATCTTCTGCCACGCTCTCAGTACCGATCGCTTGGCTCTTCAAGCACCTCCTCACGGCCTTGCAGCTTCCACATCTCAAGGATCTCATGCAACCAAGCTGCCTTTGCTCACTGCCGACTCCTGACTGAGCCGAGTACACTGGATATGGAGAACTCCTTCAGCCACTGTCGAGAAATTTGCTGTCTTGCCAGGAAAGCACTCGGCTTATGGCTGTGAGAGTTTGTGAGAGAACTCAACAAAAACTATATGAAGGAGTTAAACCATAGATGCCATGAAGACTAGGGTTTGGAAAGAAGTGCAATCAAAGAAGACTCACTCTTTGTCTCTTGCACTCACACACACAAAGAAAGAACACAAAAGAGAATGTCAAAACAATACGAAAATGAAAACATCAAGGCTATGGTCATATCGTATCATGGGTAATATGAAAGGGTTAATAGATGAGTTAATGGCATTCAATCTTGACTGACCAAATAGGCTACGAATTGTTCTTTGGAATTGTAGTTTTGTGCTTACCATAATATATATATTTTGTCTAGTGATTGGGATTAATTGTGTGTACAAATCCTCTTGGTTCATAGCAACATAACTACGCTTACGTCAAAAGAAAAGTTATAGTCTATGTGAGGTAGTATGATGGGATCCGGTGATAGAAGTATTTCATTAAACCTTTCTGGGCCAAAGAGAAACACTATACATTGTTGAAAGTGTATTTTTCGGCTAATCCATACATTAATTCTAATAGATCGTACAAAGTGAAAGCGATAGAAATGATCATCATGTGGGTTATTCATCTAGGATAGTATGTGAGAAATGTAGATATGAGAGAAGTGAAGAGATGAGAAGTTTCCCTCCCAAGCCCTATTCTTGCCCGTAGGCAATAAGGATACTGCGGGGAGAGCTGTACCTGTAGAAAAGAGAACCTAGAATTTGCAGAGAGGATGAATTACTAAGAATGAGAGAGATAGGTTTGGTTAAGGAGATGAGATTAGATACATACATATATGTTGGATTAGAGATGAAAATGAAAACAACAAGAAATCAAGAAAACATCAATGTAGAACACATCTTACTTGAAACCATTCGACACCATTATTGATGGGAGAGAGAAGAAGAGGGGAGAATTCAACGTTGATTGATACGCCAAGTACAACACCTTATTTGATTAGAGTTGATCTTCCAAGGATAGCGTACAAGAATGGCTAGTCTTCCTCTAGGAGAAAGTGTAGGCTTGGGCTTATGTTAATGGGGCTAAGTACAATTAGGCATTACTACTCACTCCCTCAAGAATTCCTCTCATCAATGGCTTGAATGCTTGAGTTCCTTTTCAAGGAAGAAGAGGTCCCCTTTTATAGGTGAAGGGAACCCCAAAGGGTTTACACAAGAAGAGAGGAGCCAGTGTGAATAGGAATTGGAGAAGTTGGAAATGAGCTGTCCCTGCATGATGTGGGCAGACTGGGGTCCAGTATTTTGATCATATCTCCAAATAAAAAAGTAAACATACAGGCAGAAACTTCAGCTCATTAGCTACGATTTTCATTTTAAAATCACTTTCCAATTAGGATTGGAACCTTGTGTAAAAAATTCATCAAAATAGGGTCCATTTCTGGCAGCAAAAGTCTTCCCGTGGTCCCCTTAGCATAGACTTTCATTTAATTCCAAAGGACACCTCATGCCATATGAAAGCATGACATTGCTCCTTGACAAAGTTTTGTAATCATGCTTGCAATAATGCATTAAAATAAGTGTATCTTTGAAATCATGCCACCTAGTGTCCCACTAGGATTTGATTCCCTCCTAGTAGCTATTTAAAAAGAAATATAAGAAAAGTATAAAAAATATATAGAATATATATATATTGGAGTTTACCCTAGATATAGGATCTAGCTAGGGTGTGAGATGATAATGAGATAGTAGAAATAAAGAATCAATGCTTTTTGCCCCAAGTTAAAGAGGCGGAGCTATTGAGCATTTCCCATAGTATTTTCTGATGGTAAAGTAAGGATATGTTACCCTTGAGAAAAATAATAGGATGAGCTAGAAGGCTTATTATTATACTTAAATATGCATATGTACATTATAGGAAAGATAATTATGTATCTAAAAAGTTACAAGATAGATCTTGTAGCATGCGTTCCCACTATGTACGTGTCACAGCACGACATCCACCCCCTCTAAACCTGCACATCCTCCGGTATATGCCACATTATTTCTTTCTAAGATCAGCCCTCTTGTACATCTTCCTTGCTTTCTTCTTCACTGGATGATTCCAAATCTTCATCTTTACTTTGATATTTACCTGTGGTTTGCTCTTCTTCCTCATCAACATCTTCTGGATCATTGTCTCCTCTTCTCTTAAACATTTTGATCCTTTTTCCTACAATGGGAATCTTTACTTATGTACCATCTAGTTCAGGCAAGCTGTAAGTAGCATTTTCATGCACATGCTTTACAAAATACGGTCCAAACCATCTTTTTGAAAACTTATGCATGACTGTTTGCTGGTTATCAAGGCTACTATAACACACCAAAACCCAGTCACCTTTGTCAATTGCTTTGCTCCTGAGTCGATGTCGCTTATCAAAGTATTCCTTGTTTTTCAACCTTGCATTTTTGAGTCGTTCTTTTGCAGCTTCAATGTCTCCAGGTCTTCTCTCTAGCTACCTTATACGTAGTGCAAGGAGATCTTCCTTGCTAAGCCCCTCTTGCCAAGGTAGTACATTCCATGTGGGAATTGTATCTTCAATCGGCATCACTGGCTTTTGACCATACATTAGCTCCGCAGGCATGTAGCTTGTTACTGAGATATGTGTTGTACGATCAGCCCATAAAGCATATGGTAACAGTTTTGGCCACTCACCAACTCTTCCTTCGCAAGCCTTGGCCAAAGCTTTGATGATAGGAGGATGCCCTCTTTCACTCTTTCCATTGCCTTCAGGGTTGTAAGCTGTAGAAAGAGAAAGATTGATTCCTAATCTAGAAAAGAACTCCCTTGCTTCTTCGGCATCCAAATCACCTCTATCTGCAGTGATTTTTCCCACACAACCATAACGGCAAATCACCTCATCAAGAAGGAATTTTCACACAGCTTCTGTGGTTTTAGCTCTTAATGCTCTTCCTTCAACCTGGTTAGTTAGGTCCTCTCGTGCAAGAACCAAGTATCTCATCTGCCAGAGTCCTAGAGGCATTGTGACTAGATCCACAACCCATTTATAGTGCATGGCTAGTGGATATTTAGGGTGCAATCCATTGATGGGGGCTTTTCACAAGCCAAGCTCCCATACCCCTCTTCTCTCGTCCCCACCCCATGAAAACCCCCTCTTAGGGAGGGAGTGATAAAAGGCATTGGAAAAAGTAAGAAAAAAATAAATTATGATCATGTAAATATATAAGAAAGGTAAAATAGGCCACCTCATGCCTGCGGGGTAGCCCATCCCCACCTTGCCTCCTTTTTTCTTCACTGTTGCCCCGCCGTGTGTACCTTTTCCTCTCCTTCACTCAAAAGGTCAACCCCCTCTCTCTTCCCCTTGTCCTTTTTTCTTTCTCTCTACCCTCAAGCTACCCCACCTCTCACCAATAATGCATTATAACTCACCAATAATGCACCCTAACTCACATGCAACTTACCCTATCTTCCAAAATAGTATACCCCACCCCCTCTTTCTCTCTCCTATCATATCCCATGACCCAAATACCCCCCTCTCTCTCTAAAGGGCGCCATGTATCTTGTCTTGTAGCTAAATAACCTCCCCCACACTCACACACACTCAGTTTCACTGAAAAAGGTGCCCACAGACCCATCCCCACCCGGTGGTTACCTGGTTTTTCTTGTGTTCCCACACATCTGCACACAGATTCACCTCTCGACACACTCGCCTCTCTCCCCTCTTGTAATTACTTTATTCTCCATGTCATCTCTCACTTTTTTTTCATCAACCCATCTCTCTCTCTTAGTCTCTCTCTCATGAGACTGCTATTCTGGCACATATACACACAGCCAGACAAGTGGGGCCCACAGTCACATGGCCCATGTAGATAATGATTTCTTCATTTCTAAATTCTAGAATTTCTCCCCCCTCCTCCCCTATATAAAGAGGGGTCACCATCACACTAAAGACACACACAACATCACCAAAGAACACACTATGCACTGTGTGTGCCTAGTGCACACACACACACCGACACCATCACCATCACCGCAATCACCATGCTTGTCTTGAGCATGACCTCTACACCCTTGGCTATGGAAGATGAAGGGCAACTAAATGAAGGATGATGGCCATAACCCTCGTGCGAGTCTTCGCCATCAACTCCCACCTATCCGCCATGTGCTCTACCACTCTCTCCCTTCTCATTCCCCTACCCTATGCTCCCCATTTCATCGCCTTATTCTCTAAATAAAGCTTGAGGTTTTGTGAGTATGTTTTCCTGCAATGTTTTTCCTGTGTGAGGTGTGCGGAATCGCCACCTAGTCTTGTGTTTGGAGTGAGCTTGTGTATGTGTGAAGGGTGTGCGGATTCGCCATCCTTCTGTGGTGCCTAAGTACTAAGCCACCATACCCCCTCCCTCACTCTCTCTCTCTCTCTCTCTATTGATCTCATTTCCCTTCCTCTTCATCATTACTCCCAAGCATCCATCTCTCTTGTATGAAAACTTTGTTATGGTGGTGTGTTGTTTGCGTCCTAGCCGCTGAAGCTAGGTGGTGCCCCCTGTTTGCTTTACCATGACAGGCTCGAGGCACGCCATTCGGTCCCCGGTGTTTTAGAGGCCGCCGGGGTTCGGGGTTCGCTTTGCTCCCGTCATTTGGTGCCCCCACTGAGGATCTTTTCATGAAACCCTTCAGTTTACAAGACTGAAACCCCTAAACTATTGTGAATGGATGAATGGCTAGCAGGATTGGCTAATTCGACGACAAAAGAAGAAGAGCTCCAAGCACAACTAGACGAACTCCGCATCTCCATGGAAGCTCGAGTGCCAGGCATAACGGTAATCGATTTGCAGTGGGAGAGTCAACCAACACGCCAAACCCAGTGGATATACATAGGCCAAGTGCCAAGAAGAAGAAGGAGAAGGTCAAAAACATGTCCGCAACCTACAACCAACCCACAACAACAAAATGGAAGGAGCTCTACACAATAGAGAATCAACACTATTCTACTTTGAGAATCGGGTAACTCAAGTCACCGAGGTAATTATCACAGTCAATTTTCAAGTCGCACCTGATGCTGCAGCACAGATAACGGAATCATTGGCTCACACTCTCACTAGAGAAACTAGGGATCTACTGAGTTTGTTTCAGGAAAGAGCACCACCCTCTCCCACAAGCTTGGACAGTGACTAAGCACCTCTAAGCTTCACATGAATCAGTACAACCTACCTCAAGACAGATCACACATACCAACACGTGTACGCTCAATCAAGGTAATACTGGATTTGAAGGCTCACTACCAGCACGTCAATGACACCATGCTGGGTGGGGAGCGATTTTTTGAGGTTCTGGCATCAGATCAACCATTTGTCCTACCTTTGGTACAAGGCAATGTACCGTTTGAAGTTTTAATCTATATCCTAGTATAAGAGGGTATACACGCCTCCTTGTAAAGAAGAAAAAAAATTTTGCAAGTTAAGCAGTGAGTCTTTCTAGCTCTCTCTCTCAGTAATCATGGCAAGTGTAGCATTTCCAACATTTAAAGGAAAGAATGGGGAGGATTTGGTAACAGACTTCCTAGATGACTTTGAAGTAGCATGTGTAGTGAGCAACAAAGATACGGATGAATCCCGGGTTAGAATCTTTAAACATCTCATGAAGCTAGAAGCTAGATCATGGTACAATGCACTTCCACAAGCAACCAAGGAGGACTGGAACCCTTAAAAACCGCTTTTAAGAGGCACTTTGGGGGAGGTACCACTTCAGAAAAGTTGTGGGACAAGTTGAGAGACTTGAAGCAGGAGGGTCTTTTAGAATATGCCACCTATGAGTCCAAATTTGTGGATTTGTGGGAATGGTGGGTTGAGTCACTGGCAAGGGGAGAAGCTGCACCGATTTCCTAAAAAAAGATTGGTTCACACATGGCTTATGGCGCTTCTCAAGGAGAAGGTGAAAGGTAGATTCTCAGCTACGTACGAGTTAGCCGTTGAGATTGCTCGTCTTAAGGACAAGAAGCTGCGAATGAAAGCCAAAGAAACTGAGTCAATAGAAACAGCAACATCACATCGACCAGCAACTACGACAACCACCATTCCACCACCACCACCGGCTCTTGGGGTAAGAGATGACCAACAAGTTATGTTGGCCCATATTACTGACCAACTGCAGAATTTTTCTGTCCACTTAATACAGCAAGGGAGGAGTCAAGAAAGAGATCAAGACCCTGGAAGAGCACGATGACAAAACAGGGAGTATCATTGATACAACTGCAGAGAAGACGGTCACGGTATGTACTACTGTCCCAAACCACGACAAAACTATAATAGAGGAGGTAGGAGGAACCAATTGTCACCCCCTAGAGAAAGAACACCCCCACCTCGAGCACCACCCCCACCAACACAAATTCTATGTCCACCCCAGACACCACTACAAACATCCATCCCACCTCTTCCACCAGTCCCACCACCTGATCGCCCTGTAAACATCATAAGGCTAGAAGAGAAAGGAAAAGTCGTAGTTGTGGATCCACCCAGAGCAAAGCAGAGGGACAAGGATAAGGAGAAGGTAACCTTTTTAGAACCACTTGAAGCCATGACTGTGAAAAGAGCTAGGAGGGAGAAGGCTACACAATCAGATGATGAGAGAAGCATGAGAGGAGAAACTAGCAAGAGGCCATCCAGGCCACGATGGAAATTGGGCATCACCGACTTCCAGCTAGGGGAAAGTTCTAAGCCCTATGATCTAACACTGGATGTGGCAGAGCAAGGACCGAAAATTACATGGCCACAGCTGCTACATCTTGTACCTAAAGTAAGGCGACAATGGTCTAAAATGGTAAGTACAAGACGCTCCAAAACAAAGGTAGCCGGAGCAATTTCGGGATGCAACATGGATGACATCCTTCCAATTGTCAACGTAAACATAAAAGGAAAGAGGGTTGGAAACACCTACATTGATGGAGGTGCACAAATCTGTGTAATGAGTGAAGCTATGATGCTTCGATTAGGGCTCGAGGTTGACAGGCCTTCTCTATGCAAGGCAAAGATGGCAAACAACGCAAAAGTAAAGTGTGTGGGTGTGGTAAGTGCCGTGAAAAGAAAAGCTTTCAACACTGAGGTAGAGGTAGATGTTTTTTTGTAATGCCTACTAAGGGGGAGGGCTATCCACTAATTTTGGGAAGGCCATGGTTGATGGCCATGAAGGCAAAACAGGACTGGGGTACTGGCCTTCTACGCATGACCGGTAAGAAAGGGGAGATAATCTACTACGACATGAGGACTGGAAAGCAGAAGCAAATGAATCTGGAAACATTGGCAGATGAAACCACTAGCGAATCTTCCAGTTCTGAGGAGGAGACCACATCCACCGACGAAAGTGACAGTTCCATTGATGTGATGGGTATCATTATGAAGGATCCACAAAGGGTAAGCACAACTGGTGATCCATCACCAAAAGGGCAACCCAATGAAGAGGAGAGCAAATCACCTCGCCTAGGAGGAAGTAGGTTGAAGGGTATGTTGTCTACGGAATTAACACTTGAGGAGAAAGATAGTTTTTTGCAAATGTTGATGGGATTTCCTAACCTGTTCGTTGACAACTATGAAAGAATCACAGGCATTACAGTGGTGGAACATCATATTAAGCTGAAGGAAGGGGTTAAAAGAGTTGTGAAAAAGCTACGACGACTGGGGGTCATACAAGAAAAGGCACTCTTGGCCGAGGTAAGGAAACTGCTAGAGGCGGGATTCATCTATCCTGTGACGCCTAAAAAGAATGGTAAGTGGAGGGTCTATGTTGACTACAAACCACTAAATGCAGCTACAAAGAGAGACCACTTTCCTCTCCCTCTCTTGGATGAAATTCTGAATGAAGTAGCGGGTTTTGAATGCTATACCGTCTGTGATGGTTATTCTGGATACTTTCAAATACGCATAGCCTTGGAAGATCAGCTAAAAACCACTTTTATCACGCCATGGGGTTGTTTTGCATACAGAGTTATGCCATTTGGTCTCACAAATGCACCTGCCACATTCCAAAGATATGTCACATATGTTTTTCAACCGTTCTTTGGAACATCTATAAGAGTGTTCATTGATGATTTTTGTATACATAGCTCCCGTATTTCACATTTAGAAAAGGTAACTGAAGGTTTGGCCAGGTTGGAGAGCCTAGGTGGGCAATTAAATGTGGATAAATGCCACATTGGGGAGAGTAAAGTCATTCTACTAGGCCATGAAATTTCAGCAAAAAGTAACAACGCCGACCCAAGTAAGGTGTCCGCACTCATAGCCCTACCTTCACCAACGACCGCACGTCAACTGGTCTCTTTTCTACAGAAGGTGAGGTACTTAAGTAGATTCATACATCTACTATCACAACTTGTTCTACCACTGCAACAACTCACTCAAAGATCAACTTTCACTTGGGACGAGGAAAGCGAACATCACTACAACAAGGTAAAGGAGGTCTTAGCCACTCTGCCAACTATCTCACCACCTAAGTGGGATGAAAAATTCATGTCACCTCAAGTGTTGGTGATGACTCATTGGGGGCTGTGCTACTCCAAAAGGATACGGTGACATCTTTCATGAGGCCAATCTACTTCTCTAGTCGAATGATGACATCAAAAGAGAAAGGTTTCACCCATGTGGAACACTTAGTCCTAGCTCTAAAATTTGCAAATACAAAGTTTAGGTCATATTTGCTGCCTAAGCAATTTGTGATTCTAACCACGGATGAAATATTTCCCTATGTTGTACAACACATGGATGTGCTTGCTAGAATTACTAAATGGCTAGTTCGTCTGCAAGAGTTTGACTACACGGTACAGGTAGAAAGCACGACAAGGGCAAGTTTGGGGGGACTCATGACCTACCAAGTCTTTGAAAGTAAGGAGAAGCAATCTAAGGAAGGAGAAGTCCGATTACCTCCAGTACCACCGATGGTAGAAGGAGCATACTCTCTCTACTTTGATGGAGCCTACAAGCGAGCGTCCGACAAAGCAGTTGTAGGCATAGTGGTCTTTGATGACAAAGGGACAAAGATATTTTATTTTGGCCAATTTTTAGATTCACATTCTAACAATGAAGCTGAGTATGCAGCACTAACCAAGGGTCTACAATGGTGTGTCTCACAAGGTGTACAACGCCTTAATGTATTTGGGGATGCTCTACTTCTGGTAAGGCAAGTAAATGGAGCATGGACATGCAATAATCCTAGTTTAAGGACTCACTTAAGTGGTGTAAAAACCTTGTTGGGTAAGTTTGAAGAAGTTCAAATACACCATATCCCAAGGGCTCAAAACCAAGAAGCAGATGCCCTAGCAAGTGAAAGACTACAGGAAGTGGTGCTTGGAGCAATAAAACTAAAGCTCCCTCTATTTCAAGGAAGTGATGCCATGCCTGACATCATGCATTTTTTGGAAACAGGGGAATGCCCATCATATTTAACAAAGGGACAGAAGCAATGGCTGACGCGGAAGGCCACAAGGTATCGACTCATCAATGACGGTTTGTACTGTAAGGGTAAGGACCAAATACTCAGGAAGGTCCCTCTCTCTCAGGCAATCACGAGAGTAATTGCTAGTTGTCACAACGGGGTTTGTGGTGGTCACTTTGACCTAGACATAACAAGTAGGAAAATCTTGCAGACAGACTTCATATGGCCTAGCCTCAACCGTGATGTACACCACTGGTGCAAAACGTGTAAGTTGTGTCAAAAGGCCGGCACTAGGTCACTTATGCCTGAACCACAGACACCTATTCTCTCATATGGCCCATTTGAAAAATGGGGTATCGATGCCATTGGGCCATTACCTAGGGCCAACTCAGGAAAATTCTACATTATCATGGGGGTCAACTACATGACTAGATGGGCAGAGGCTACAGCCACCACTAGAATCACAGCGGTAGAAGTAGCTAAATTTATTTACGAGCACATATGCTGTAGGTTTGGCACACCTTTAGAGATCATATCTGATAGAGGGCCAGGTTTCAGAGCAGACTTGGTAGGAGAATTAATGCAGAAACTGGGCATTGCAAGGAGGCACTCTTCACCATATTACCCTCAATGTAATGGGCTAGTTGAAAAGGTAAATGGAATGGTTTCTAAAATTATTACAAAGCAAGTAAACAATCATCCTGGAGACTGGGATAAGTATCTACTACCAGCTTTATGGGCCTACAGAACTTCATTTCGTACATCCTTGGGATTCACACCGTATCATCTAGTATTTGGTAAGGAAGCAATCTTGCCCATTGAAGTGCAACTACAAAGTCTCAGAGTAATGGCAAGCCAGCTTCAACAGCCCAACATGCATTTGAGAGATCACATCATCAACTTGGAAAGACTGCAGCTGGACAGAGAAGAAGCAATAAATTATTATGCAGCACAAGCAGAGCATAGACGGCTTAGCTTTAACGAGCATCTCCGGAAAAAATAATTGAAGAAAGGAATGTTGGTGCTCCGCTACGACAATCGCTTCGACACGCGCAAGGATAAGAAACTCCTACTCCGATGGGAAGGTCCGTTCATCATCAGGAAAAAGTATGCCAATGGAAGCTACCAGCTTATGGAGGCTGATGGAAAACTTCATAAAACCAGGGTAAATGGTTGGCGACTTAAACCTTATTTTCTTCGATTTGACCAGGCTCCACCAATTGACATTCCAGACGATGACACACCATCACCCGCCACCTCCGACGATAATGATCAAACAGATGAGCTAGAGATATGAATGCCTCTAGACAAAAGGGGAGGGCTAATGATGGGGGCTTTTCACAAGCCAAGCTCCCATACCCCTCTTCTCTCGTCCCCACCCCATGAAAACCCCCTCTTAGGGAGGGAGTGATAAAAGGCATTGGAAAAAGTAAGAAAAAAATAAATTATGATCATGTAAATATATAAGAAAGGTAAAATAGGCCACCTCATGCCTGCGGGGTAGCCCATCCCCACCTTGCCTCCTTTTTTCTTCATTGTTGCCCCGCCGTGTGTCCCTTTTCCTCTCCTCCACTCAAAAGGTCAACCCCCTCTCTCTTCCCCTTGTCCTTTTTCCTTTCTCTCTACCCTCAAGCTACCCCACCTCTCACCAATAATGCATTATAACTCACCAATAATGCACCCTAACTCACATGCAACTTACCCTATCTTCCAAAATAGTATACCCCACCCCCTCTTTCTCTCTCCTATCATATCCCATGACCCAAATACCCCCCTCTCTCTCTAAAGGGCGCCATGTCTCTTGTATTGTAGCTAAATAACCTCCCCCACACTCACACACACTCAGTTTCACTGAAAAAGGTGCCCACAGACCCATCCCCACCCGGTGGTTACCTGATTTTTCTTGTGTTCCCACACATCTGCACACAGATTCACCTCTCGACACACTCGCCTCTCTCCCCTCTTGTAATTACTTTATTCTCCATGTCACCTCTCACTTTTTTTTCATCAACCCATCTCTCTCTCTTAGTCTCTCTCTCATGAGACTGCTATTCTGGCACATATACACACAGCCAGACAAGTGGGGCCCACAGTCACATGGCCTATGTAGATAATGATTTCTTCATTTCTAAATTCTAGAATTTCTCCCCCCTCCTCTCCTATATAAAGAGGTGTCACCATCACACTAAAGACACACACAACATCACCAAAGAACACACTATGCACTGTGTGTGCCTAGTGCACACACACACACCCACACCATCACCATCACCATCACCGCAATCACCATGCTTGTCTTGAGCATGACTTCTACACCTTTGGCTATGGAAAATGAAGGGAAACTAAATGAAGGATGATGGCCATAACCCTCGTGCGAGTTTTCGCCATCAACTCCCACCTATCCGCCATGTGCTCTACCACTCTCTCCCTTCTCATTCCCCTACCCTATGCTCCCCATTTCATCGCCTTATTCTCTAAATAAAGCTTGAGGTTTTGTGAGTATGTTTTCTTGCAATGTTTTTCCCATGTGAGGTGTGCGGATTCGCCATCCTTCTGTGGTGCCTAAGTACTAAGCCGCCATACCCCCTCCCTCACTCTCTCTCTCTCTCTCTCTCTCTCTCTCTCTCTCTCTCTCTCTCTCTCTCTCTCTCTCTCTCTCTCTCTATTGATCTCATTTCCCTTCCTCTTCATCATTACTCCCAAGCATCCATCTCTTTTGGATGAAAACTTTGTTATGGTGGTGTGTTGTTTGCGTCCTAGCCGCTGAAGCTAGGTGGTGCCCCCTGTTTGCTTTACCATGACAGGCTCGAGGCGCGCCATTCGGTCCCCGGTGTTTTAGAGGCCGTCGGGGTTCGGGGTTCGCTTTGCTCCCGTCACCATCACGATGTCGAACATTTGAATACACTTGACAAGTTACACATGTCTCTACAAACTGAGATACATCTTTATACATACCCTTCCACCAGCATTTTACTTTGTGCCTACATCATCTCCCTCGTCAATCATTTGTGACTCATCTTCATACCTTGCCCTTGATAGCATATCTTCCACTGTATTGTCTTTACCTGCAATGTGGTTAAACTCAGGATTTAAGGACTTAATGTAGGCAATCCACCGCAACATAGCAATGTCTGGAGTTGAGCATCTTGTAATCATCCCAAGAAGTGGTAGACAATCTGTTTCTACAACCACACATGCACCAACTAGGTACTCTTTCCCACTTTTCAAAGCTGTAACCATACCCCATAACTCTCTCTTTATCTATGGATAGTTTCTTTGGCGAGCACTTTGCACCTTTGCTCCAAATCTTACCACATACATGTGTCCTTCTTTGTCATCTTGCCCTATTGCCCATCCAATCCCTCTAGGATTGGTGTCTATTGTCACAATTACTGACCTTTGACACTCATAGTCTACCTTTCTCAAAGTTGTTGCTGACTGGAGCAACTCCTTTAGCTTTTTCATGGATTTTACATGTGCTTCTGTCCATTTAAACTTCTGATTCTTTCTAAGCAGTTGATAAAGAGGATCAGCTACATGTGCATAATGTGGAATCCAAATAACATAGAAGACACATGCTCCCAGAAACCTTCTAACCTCAGTGATACTAGTGCACGTTTCTTTCATTCTTTGGATGGCATCTACCTTTGTTGGACAAGGTTTCCTACCATATGGCCCGCACATGTGTCCCACAATAAGCACTTCATTGACACCAAACATAGACTTTTTCCCTGACAATGTAAGATTCACTTCTTCCAACCTAGACAAAATTTTATCACAATCATTTATGTGATTTACCACAAACCTGCGACATCCCTTGAGATCCAAAGCTTCATCTTTGTCACTTTCTTCACATCCTTTGATAGGCAAATCATCAATGAAAGGCATTGTGATTTGAGGAATAAAGTACCATGATGAATAGGAATTGGAAAAGCTGGAAATGAGCTATCCCTGCATGATGTGGGCAAACTGGGGTCCAATATTTTGATCATATCTCCTCAACCGTGGCTCCAAATAAAAAAGGAAAAATATGGGCAGAAACTTCAGCTCATTAGCTACGATTTTCATTTTAAAATCACTTTCCAATTCGGATTGGAACCTTGTGTAAGAAATTCATCAAAATAGGGTCCATTTCTGGCAGCAAAAGTCTTCCCGTGATCCCCTTAGCCTAGACTTTCATTTAATTCCAAAGGACACCTTATGCCATATGAAAGCATGACATTGCTCCTTGACAAAGTTTTGTAATCATGCTTGCAATAATGCATTAAAATAAGTGTATCTTTGAAATCGTGCCACCTAGTGTCCCACTAGGATTTGATTCCCTCTTAGTAGCTATTTAAAAAGAAATATAAGAAAAGTATAAAAAATATATAGAATATATATATATTGGAGTTTACCCTAGATATAGGATCTAGCTAGGGTGTGAGATGATAATGAGATAGTAGAAATAAAGAATCAATGCTTTTTGCCCCAAGTTAAAGAGGCGGAGCTATTGAGCTTTTCCCATAGTATTTTCTGATGGTAAAGTAAAGATAGGCTATCCTTGAGAAAAATAATAGGATGAGATAGAAGGCTTATTATTATACTTAAATATGCATATATACATTATAGGAAAGATAATTATATATCTAAAAAGTTACAAGATAGATCTTGTAGCATGCGTTCCCACTATGTACGTGTCACAGTACGACACCGCTTTGCTTTCCTGACCCTCAGTCCCTCGGTGTTACCAACTCACTATCAGCAGCAGCGTGTAATCCCAAACCTGCTCACACTTGGAACTCTACTTTCGAGAAGACGATCAACAGCGTGCCCTCCCAAACCTACTCACACGCTCAATTGTGGAACTCTACTTTGGAGAAGACGCAGCGGACTGGCACAAGTACATAGACGCAGTGGACTGGGAGGAGTCTACTTAAGGCTCTATACAATTCCACATGGCTCTGCGTACCTTTCTGCATGCCTTTCTGTGAATAGGAATTGGAAAAGCTGGAAATGAGCTATCCCTGCATGATGTGGGTAGACTGGGGTCCAATATTTTGATCATATCTCCTCAACCGTGGCTCCAAATAAAAAAGTAAAAATATGGGCAGAAGCTTCAGCTCATTAGCTATGATTTTCATTTTAAAATCACTTTCCAATTCGGATTGGAACCTTGTGTAAAAAATTCATCAAAATAGGGTCCATTTCTGGCAGCAAAAGTCTTCCCGTGGTCCCCTTAGCCTAGACTTTCATTTCATTCCAAAGGACACCTTATGCCATATGAAAACATGACATTGCTCCTTGACAAAGTTTTGTAATCATGCTTGCAATAATGCATTAAAATAAGTGTATCTTTGAAATCGTGCCAACTAGTGTCCCACTAGGATTTGATTCCCTCTTAGTAGCTATTTAAAAAGAAATATAAGAAAAGTATAAAAAATATATAGAATATATATATATTGGAGTTTACCCTAGATATAGGATCTAGCTAGGGTGTGAGATGATAATGAGATAGTAGAAATAAAGAATCAATGCTTTTTGCCCCAAGTTAAAGAGGCGGAGCTATTGTTTATTTCGAATCTCCTACTCCTAACCTTGGAATGCACACAATTACATTCTAACCCTCTAAAATGGCATTGGCGGATTCGAGCGCAGGCACGGTAGAAGTTGAGAGCCCTGGCTTAGCCAACCGACCAGCAGGTGGTCGTAACCTGTACACTTAACCATAAATTAAAAAAAGAGTACGCAGCGCGCTGCTGTTGTCGCTTCCGACCGCCCATGGCTGCCTCGCCCTCCTCCCCCATCACAGGTCGACACCTGCCTGTGAGCAAGGTTCGCCTCGCACGCCCGACCTCCCCTTCCTCACCCGCGCGTGCTGCTTGTGGAAGTGATGCATCCTCTTGGCATATTCGTACGATTCTGCATTATCTTTTATTTTTTGCAATTGGGTACCCCCTACTCCCCTTAACTTTTGAGCTTACACCTCTCCCTTTTCATTTGTAAGCAAGAGGATTTAATAATTTGTTCGCACGCGTCGGTGCTCCGTGTGCTCAAGTTTGCCCAACACTTGTCTCATCAAGTTACTCCCTGCCAGCTTTAAACATCGAGAGATTTGTCGCATTTCGAACACTTCACACCCTTCGACTGGCAAGCCACCAAAGTGGGAAAAAAACGAGTTCGTTCCCCTGCAACGATTGGCTGTCAACTTGAAGTGGGTGCATCTCGATGTCTCTGACTTCGATTCAGGTTCGGTCGACTCCGACGAGCATCACATGCTGCATACTATCCACCAGACACCTGGTGAGCTCGAGAAAACACCAAATTGCACATTTCCCAATGCGGCCCAACCGCCTCGAAACTGGCCCCTGTCAAAACTTCGACGGTCCATAACTTGCTATCCGTAGCTATGATCGCCAATCCGAAAAGACCGGCATGCTCCACAACTCGAGCACTTCCCGTGTATGATATCACACCTGCCTTGACCAACCACCAGTGCCCGCCCAATCCGGCGAGGATCTACAAACGCATCTCCCTTCAGCCTACCATATCTTGCACATCCGGGCGCCGTTTGGAGAGCTGTCTGAACGATCTTCTAGAGCATCTTGAACACCACATTTTGGGGCACATTCCACGCATCTCGAACACTTTGACCTGCAGTCCCAATCAGCCCACTTCGAAGGCCCCCTGGCCTTAAAAAAACACTTTAAGCCTGCATTTTCGTTGCCACTGTCCTGCCAAGGTCTACCACACGGGCTTTAG
This sequence comes from Adiantum capillus-veneris, assembly GCF_014529385.1. Taxonomy (NCBI): domain Eukaryota; kingdom Viridiplantae; phylum Streptophyta; class Polypodiopsida; order Polypodiales; family Pteridaceae; genus Adiantum; species Adiantum capillus-veneris. The sequence continues at coordinate 104,626,299 of NC_140953.1, forward strand.
CCCTTTGCCATGCACATGCTAGCACCCTTTGCACTGCATAGCACACTTTATAGCGCAGAACAACTTTGGCTGCACCATCATTGCCCACCCCCTTGTTGAACATTCATGTTCAACCACAAACAGGCCTATTGCACTAAAAAACTGCTACACAAAAAAAAACTCTCTGTGCATCACAAAACCACCTAACATATGTACAAAACCTGGCATCTGCTACCCGTTGCCTTTCTTCATGCGGGTTGCCCAACCCCCTGCTTTTCCTGTCATTAACCGCCTAGGTCAAACACCATGCATTGATCCCGTCCATCCACCTATAACATGCTCACATAGTGCCGCACCAAGGCATCTAGCCAACAATCCACATAATTTTCCCTCGGCATGCTTCCAATGCTCCTAGCATTCATAGGCATATTGTCCACTTCCAAAAAAACAGTATCAAAGGCATCACCGCTTCCATCAGACATATCATCATTGACACGAAACATACCATGCCCTCCCTCCCAACCATATAAAGTGAGATCCTCCTCAAGCAAATCCTGCACTTTCTCGCCAGCCCACTTCACGGCTGCACTTATTAGCATCCCCTTCAACCACCATACGCAAATTTCCTTTGACAGCTCGAGCAAGTCCATACCCTTGGACTTTTCTTCATGTTCAAGAGGACCACTCCGCTTAGTGGGAAACTCTTTCAACAAAGGAACCCCGGTCACCATTGCTTCCATACTCACCTCCGTACATGGCTCTGCCAATACCACCATAGCAGCAGACTTTTGCTCTTCCAAAGAAACCTCCATCTGCAGAGGGACAGACCCTCGTATCACCTGCATTCTGGTCAAAGCTTCTTTCCCAGCAAGCACCTGTGTCTCTTCATCCATCTCACCCACTAGGTCATCAAACCCCCAATCATCTTCAACTTCAATGCATTCCTGGCCAAAATAACCTGTATCCAAGGCACTACCCATGAAATCCATAGGCGATTGCAGCTGCTCTTCCCTTTGACAAGTATCCGATGCCTCTCCTTTGGCATCTTCTTCAACATGTTCTTCTTCCTCAGCCACAACAACTCTCTCCTTCTTGGGAAACCCTTGTATCTGTTGTACAATCAAAGAACCTTCCATAGCTACCTTGATTAGCATCATCATTAGCATGGTTCCACATAGCACCCTCACCTGCATGTCTTTATTCCCAAACTCTGATGCTATCACCGGCTCATCCTTTATAGTGGCAACCACCACATCCTTATGCACATAAGAGGGTAACTTCACCTTTACCAATACCGGCTCTTCGGACTCTGTCTCGCAACTTGTATCTCTATTCTCCTCGCTTCTTTCCTAGAAGCTTGAGCTTATAGCCTCATCGTTTTTACCACAGGCCGATTCGGTATCAACATCATCATCCTCAAGTTGCTCCACAAAAGCTAGACCATTGTCGAGCCCACTTTCGTCATCCAAACCCAAGCTCTTGGCACCTACCATTTGGCCACGATCTGTTACCCTTTCATACAAGCACTCCACGAGAACAGGCACCACCTCTTCAGGTTGCACTGGACACTTGACATTTGCTAACTCCTCTACACATATGCTCTCTTCAACAAAAGGCTCATCCTCGTTGACAAGCTCCTTCACAATCGGCATAGACGCTTCACCAACAGGTAATTCCCAAGGAACATAGTCAATCATAGGCCTTAGTCTAACAGGCTCCACAGTTCGCATCACTGGCACCACTGCAATCCCGCTTTACAATGGTACTTGGCAAAAACCCATCATTTCTCTATGATCATGAAACTCTTTGCTCACCTTTGGTAGAAGATGTTCTCTGAGGTTGTCATGATTTCTTTCATGGTTCACACAAACTATGAGAAATTGGACAGCTCGTTTACCATCTTTGCTACGTATCCTAGCATATGCTGAACCATCATCCATTACCTTTGTTTCCATTCGAACTCCCACAATGTAGGGCTGTCCAAGGATGAGATGATTTGAAGATGTATCCTGTACAAAGAAGTTTTGGTCAATCTTTACATCACCTATTGTTACCTTCACACCTGGACATGCTTCATACAATTCATCGGATGAATTATTTGCCACTTTTACCATCCAACCATGATCTGTGTCCATCGGCCATTTGCACTTGTTGTAGAGACTCTTTGACATTATGTTTATTTCCGAACCATGGTCAATCAAGGCAACAAATGGCTCTTCAAGATCACCTACCTTGACCAAAGTTTCTGTAGTAGCCCTTGCCCAATGACTTCGTGAATAGTAACTCCTAGGAATATCTTCAACTTCTTCATCATCATTTGAGAAATTCACTTGCTTCACTCTCCCACTAGATTGGTAGCATCCTACCACAGCTCCATCATTCTCCTTATTTTGCAGTTTCATCCCTTGTGTCTTTGAGGTTTCCCCTTCAACCTGTGGACGAGAAACTTTAGCAAGGGTTTGCCTCTTCCTCTTGATGATGTCAATGATCTCCTCATGGAATTCACGCTTTGCAATGCCAAGAACTTCTCCCAAAGTAAACTCAATCTTGCTATTCAAGATCCTTTCCTCCAAGACTTTCTTTAAATCTGTAGCAACCTCAATATCAGATTGTAGTTTATAAGTTGGGCCTTTTGTCTTACCTTTCTTTGGCTCTTTCTTCTTTCTTGTTGTAGACTCCTCCATGATTACTTCAGGTGGAGATGCTCCTTGTGTTGAGGGTGTTTGAGAAGGCATTGAGTCGCTTCTTCCCCCACTTCTAGAAGCTCTTTTTTATGGTCCTTCATCAGCATTCTCACGTCTACGCTTCTCTTCTACAATTGCCTCATTTTGTTGGCATTTTGTAATGTAGGCATGCACTGACAATGAGTCCACTGGATCATTCCATCCTGTTTCTAGACGTATGCAATCATTCCATCCTGTTTCTAGACGTATGCAATCACTTGTTTCATGTAGAATCTCTTTTGTAAGCTTTCCCTTTTTAGCTAATTGCATGACATTTGGCTAAATTTGACCATGATGGTCACTCACCTCTTCATCACAAAAATGTTCACTTTTTACTCCATAAGTATCTGCCTCAACTGAAGAGGTGGAATGCTTAGTTGCCATATCTTCAACTAAGGTTTGCATTCCCCCCTTCCCAAAGTTAGTTCTCAAGGGTAGACCTTTCTCTCTTAAGTGGATTTTACCATCCTTAAAAAAGACAACATCTTTTGACAAAGCATCACTAAAATCATCACAATCCCTTCTTACATGGTCTGTACTATCACACCAAATACATCTATTAACAAACCCTTCTTTGGGCTGTTGTCTTTGCTTAGGAAGTGGCCCTGATGGTTGGCCTTTTTCTTCAATCTTTGCAAACTTCACCTTCAAGTCACGCATTCCCTTCACAAGCTCATCTAGCATGGACTCATCAAACTTAGGAGCGATAAAAGTAGGCTTTACCATTTTGTCAGAAGTTGAGGTGGAAGGACTTGTAGTGTTAGCTACCATCTTGTCCCTTCTTCTTTGTCGTTTGGCAAGCACTGAGACAGCACCTTCAACCTCATTCCAATCGGTCTTTAGTCCTTGCTCAGCATATTTATCTTCAAGAAGAAGCTCCAAATTTTCTTCAAACTCTTGACCTGTAGCTTGTAAGAAAAGATCTGTCTTCTCTACATCTAGTGTGGCCCTTTCTGTCCTGGTGAGTTGTGCATAGCGCCGCTCAAATTCCCTAAGTAGCTCTGTTATTGATAGTCCTTGCTTTGGCTTGACTACCCATTCTAAGAATGTCCTTTTGGTCACTCTCTCAGAGTCCTCCATGAAATATTCCTCCTTTAAAGCTACTTTGAGTTCTTCCCAATTTCTCCCATGCCCATCTTTAATTACCCTAACATGCTCTCTAATTTCTGGAGCAACAACTAGCTCAAAGCTTTGAATCATCTCACCTTCTGACACGCGATGCAACTCCATCTCCTTCACATACTCGCGTAAGTACTTAGTTACATCTTTGCCATTGAACTGATCCATTCTATTGATGACTGCTTGTATGGCCTTCGTTGCTGAAATCTCCCTTCTTTCAATGGCATGTTGTTGTTGCATGAACATTGCAAATGCTTGAAACATTTGCATTGTTGCTGGGTCAAAATGCATACCCTGTTGCTCAACATGATCACCCATGGTTATCCACAAAATCTCACCCTGAAAGTTTCGCGTCGGGTTCACCAAAAATATGTCGAGAAATTTGCGGTCTTGCCAGGAAAGCACTGGGCTTATGGCTGTGAGAGTTTGTGAGAGAACTCAACAAAAACTATATGAAGAAGTTAAACCATAGATGCCATGAAGACTAGGGTTTGGAAAGAACTGCAATCAAAGAAGACTCACTCTTTCTCTCTTGCACTCACACACACAAAGAAAGAACACAAAAGAGAATGTCAAAACAATACGAAAATGAAAACATCAAGGCTATGGTCATATCGTATCATGGGTAATATGAAAGGGTTAATAGATGAGTTAATGGCATTCAATCTTGGCTGACCAAATAGGCTACGAATTGTTCTTTGGAATTGTAGTTTTGTGCCTACCATAATATATATATTTTGTCTAGTGATTGGGATTAATTGTGTGTACAAATCCTCTTGGTTCATAGCAAGATAACTACGCTTACGTCAAAAGAAAACTTATAGTCAATGAGAGGTAGTATGATGGGATCCGGTGATAGAAGTATTTCATTAAGCCTTTCTGGGCCAAAGAGAAACACTATACGTTGTTGAAAGTGTATTTTTCGGCTAATCCATACGTTAATTCTAATAGATCGTATAGAGTGAAAGCGATAGAAATGATCATCATGTGGGTTATTCATCTAGGATAGTATGTGAGAAATGTAGATATGAGAGAAGTGAAGAGATGAGAAGTTTCCCTCCCAAGCCCTATTCTTGCCCGTAGGCAATAAGGATACTGCGGGGAGAGATGTACCTGTAGAAAAGAGAACCTAGAATTTGCAGAGAGGATGAATTACTAAGAATGAGAGAGATAGGTTTGGTTAAGGAGATGAGATTAGATACATATATATATGTTGGATTAGAGATGAAAATGAAAACAACAAGAAATTAAGAAAACATCAATGTAGAACACATCTTACTTGAAACCCTTCGACACCATTATTGATGGGAGAGAGAAGAAGAGGGGAGAATTCAACGCTGATTGATACGCCAAGTACAACACCTTCTTTGATTAGAGTTGATCTTCCAAGGATAGCGTACAAGAATGGCTAGTCTTCCTCTAGGAGAAAGTGTAGACTTGGGCTTATGTTAATGGAGCTAAGTACAATTAGGCATTACTACTCACTCCCTCAAGAATTCCTCTCATCAATGTCTTGAATGCTTGAGTTCCTCTTCAAGAAAGAAGAGGTCCCCTTTTATAGGTGAAGGGAACCCCCAAGGGTTTACACAAGAAGAGAAGAGCCAGTGTGAATAGGAATTGGAAAAGCTGGAAACGAGCTATCCCTGCATGATGTGGGCAAACTGGGGTCCAATATTTTGATCATATCTCCTCAACCGTGGCTCCAAATAAAAAAGGAAAAATATGGGCAGAAGCTTCAGCTCATTAGCTACGATTTTCATTTTAAAATCACTTTCCAATTCGGATTGGAACCTTGTGTAAAAAATTCATCAAAATAGGGTCCATTTCTGGCAGCAAAAGTCTTCCCGTGGTCCCCTTAGCCTAGACTTTCATTTAATTCCAAAGGACACCTTATGCCATATGAAAGCATGATATTGCTCCTTGACAAAGTTTTGTAATCATGCTTGCAATAATGCATTAAAATAAGTGTATCTTTGGAATCGTGCCACCTAGTGTCCCACTAGGATTTGATTCCCTCTTAGTAGCTATTTAAAAAGAAATATAAGAAAAGTATAAAAAATATATAGAATATATATATATTGGAGTTTACCCTATATATAGGATCTAACTAAGGTGTGAGATGATAATGAGATAGTAGAAATAAAGAATCAATGCTTTTTGCCCCAAGTTAAAGAGGCGGAGCTATTGAGCTTTTCCCATAGTATTTTCTGATGGTAAAGTAAGGATAGGTTACCCTTGAGAAAAATAATAGGATGAGATAGAAGGCTTATTATTATACTTAAATATGCATATATACATTATAGGAAAGATAATTATGTATCTAAAAAGTTACAAGATAGATCTTGTAGCATGCGTTCCCACTATGTACGTGTCACAGTACGACACCGCTTTGCTTTCCTGACCCTCGGTCCCTCGGTGTTACCAACTCACTATCAGCAGCAGCGTGTAATCCCAAAGCTGCTCACACTTGGAACTCTACTTTCGAGAAGACGATCAGCAGCGTGCCATCCCAAACCTGCTCACACGCTCGATTGTGGAACTCTACTTTGGAGAAGACGCAGCGGACTGGCACAAGTACATAGACGCAGTGGACTGGCAGGAGTCTACTTAAGGCTCTATACAATTCCGCATGGCTCTGCGTACCTTTCTGCATGCCTTTCTCACCTCCAAAGCAGCTCGCCGTCCACGTGGAGCACATCCGTGGAAGGACGCCTAAGGTGGCTCAACACTAAGGCCTTTCCTTAACAGGCCAAAAAGCTTCTTTTTTTTGGGCAGTAGCGCGTGGCGCCACTCCCCTCTAGAAATACTACTACTACTGGCTCCCTGTTTATTTTATTTAGTCATTCACAGGAGATTCGAATCTCCTACTCCTAACGTTGGAATGCACACAATTACATTCTAACCCTCTAAAATGGCATTGGCGGATTCGAGCGCAGGCATGGTAGAAGTTGAGAGCCCTGGCTTTGCCAACCGACCAGCAGGTGGTCGTAACCTGTACACTTAACCATAAATTAAAAAAAGAGTACGCAGCGCGCTGCTGTTGTCGCTTCCTACCGCCCATGGCTGCCTCGCCCTCCTCCCCCATCACAGGTCGACACCTGCCTGCAAGCAAGGTTCCCCTCGCACGCCCGACCTCCCCTTCCTCACCCGCGCGTGCTGCTTGTGGAAGTGATGCATCCTCTTGGCATATTCGTACGATTCTGCATTATCTTTTATTTTTTGCAATTGGGTACCCCCTACTCCCCTTAACTTTTGAGCTTACACCTCTCCGTTTTCATTTGTAAGCAAGAGGATTTAATAATTTGTTCGCACGCTGTCGATGCTCCGTGTGCTCAAGTTTGCCCAACACTTGTCTCATTAAGTTACTCCCTGCCAGCTTTAAACCTCGAGAGATTTGTCGCATTCCGAACACTTCACACCCTTCGACTGGCAAGCCACCAAAGTGGGAAAAAAACGAGTTCGTTCCCCTGCAACGATTGGCTGTCAACTTGAAGTGGGTGCATCTCGATGTCTCTGACTTCGATTCAGGTTCGGTCGACTCCGACGAGCATCACGTGCTGCATACTATCCACCAGACACCTGGTGAGCTCGAGAAAACACCAAATTGCACATTTCCCAATGCGGCCCAACCGCCTCGAAACTGGCCCCTGTCAAAACTTCGACGGTCCATAACTTGCTATCCGTAGCTATGATCGCCAATCCGAAAAGACCGGCGTACTCCACAACTCGAGCACTTCCCATGTATGATATCACACCTGCCTTGACCAACCACCAGTGCCCGCCCAATCCGGCGAGGATCTACAAACGCATCTCCCTTCAGCCTACCATATCTTGCACATCCGAGCTCCGTTTGACGAGCTGTCTGGACGAGCTTCTAGAGCATCTTTAACACCACATTTCGGGGCACATTTCACGCATCTCGAACACTTTGACCTGCAGTCTCAATCAACCCACTTCGAAGGGCCCCTGGCCTTAAAAAAACACTTTAAGCCTGCAGTTTTGTTGCCACTGTCCTGCCAAGGTCTACCACACTGTCTTTAGCCCTTTGCCATGCACATGCTAGCCTCCTTGCATTGCATAGCACACTTTATAGCACAGACAAACTTTGGCTACACCAGCGTGATGGAGTGCTTACAAGGGTTTTGTACAAAGAAGAGATAGGGGTGGTGTTGGAGCAATGCCACGAAGAGAGCGGGCATCAAGCAAAGATCAGGTTCTGTTTCGAGTGCTTAGATCAGGCTTTTGGTGGCTTTCCATTGTGAAGGACATACATTACTGGTGCAAGACGTGCCACGAGTGTCAGACTATAGGTGAAAGACAATTGGCAGCGGAGTCACAGGGTGCCATCATTGCACAAAACACCTTCGAGAGTGGGGTCTGGATGCTATAGGCCCTCTCCCAAAGTCTACAAGTGGTAAGAAGTACGTGGTGGTAGCCATTCACTACCTTACAAGATGGTTCGAGGCCAAAGCAGTGAAAGAAGTAAATGCTAATGTTGCCGCTTTGGTGTTCCATGGGTGTTAGTTTCTGATAGGGGTTAGGGGTTTAGAAGCAAGCTTATGAGTGCATTAGTGGAAAAGTTAAAGATTCAGCATCGGTTTTCCTCACCCTATCACCCCCAATGCAATGGTCTAGTCGAGAGTGCTAATGGTCAAATCGTCAAGATGTTAACGAAGTATGTGTACAAGCAGGAAGCTTAGTGGGAAGCAAATCTAGAGGAGTGTTTGTGGGCGTATAGGACGTCCTATAAAGTGGCTACAAACTTTACTCCATTCGAGCTAGTCTATGGTAAGGAGGCTTTGTTGCTAGTGCATGCACAGCTAGGTGCTTTAAAGGGTATGTGGCATGTCAATGCCACTCAACAAGGGGTTCTACAGGATCGAATAGCCAGCTTGGAGGCTTTGCAGATGGACAGAGAGGCATCGGCAGACTACTATGTGAAGCAGATAGAGAAGCGAGTTGCCAAGTTCAATCAGAACCTACCAGACAAGAAGATAGAAGAAGGAGACCTGGTCATGAAATACGAAAGCTACCTAGATTTCACATTCCAGGAGAAGTTCAAGAAGAAGTGGACGGGTCTGTATAAAGTGCGAAAGGCCTTTCCGAATTGGACATCAGCTGGTAAGAGCAAATGGAAAGCTTCTTAGGAATAGGGTGAATGGTGTGCGGCTCAACGTTCCATGAGAAGTTCAAGAAGAAGTGGACGGGTCCGTATAAAGTGCGAAAGGCCTTTCCGAATGGGACATTAGCCGGTAAGAGCAAATGGAAAGCTTCTTAGGAATAGGGTGAATGGTGTGCGGCTCAAACTATATTTCGAGAGGAATCTAGTGCCTGAAGTGTAACAAATTATAGTCAAGGGGGGTGGGCAACCCACCTAAAGCATGCGGGGTGTGAAAAGAAGAAGATGAAGATTTTGTACATAGCCTGTACATACAGTTATGGTTTTGCAAGTTCTTTTTATCATCAGTTTGGTGTGCCAGTTTTAAAGTTGTGTACATATGATTTTGGTCGAACATGAATGTTTGACGAGGGGGCTGGGCAATGATGGTGCAGCCAAAGTTGGTCGAAGCTAGTAGGTGGTCTATGCCAGGCAAAGGCAGTAGTCGAGTGCAGTGCACAAGGCTAGGCCAGGTGCCAAGGCCCTAGGGGGGCCCTAGGCAACCAAAAGGTAGCGGGAATGTATGCTTGAAGCGGCTTTTTAGGCCAAAAAAGGCTGCGGGATGGTCCAGATGGGATGGCAGGTCAAGGTGTCCGAAATGCCAAATCAGTGTCCTAGAATGTAGTGCTTAGAGTGTTCTAGAAGCTGGTCTAGACGGTTCATCAAACGGAGCCCCGGTGTGCAAGATATTGCAGTTTAAAGGAAGAGTGTGTAGCAGATCCCCGACGAACAGGGCAGTTGGGGCAGGCGACCTGGGCTGACTTCAGAGTATAGATGTGTAGTGCTCGAGTTGTGGAGCATGCTTGTCTTCTCGGATTGCGAATCGGATCTGTAGTTAGAAAATTATGGCCATTATAAGATTTTCAGGGGACCGGGTCTGAGCCCACTTGACCGCATTGGAAGATGTGCCATCTAGAGTCATTTTGGCTTCGACAAGCTTCTCGATGATAGTATGTACCATGTGGAGTTGGCACGAGTCAACAGCACGTGAATCGGATGCTTTGTCGCGGCCAGATACAAAAGATGGAGTTGGGAGCCGTGGGCAGTAAACAATTGCAGATGGTTTTTTTTTTTTGAGGCCTTGGTTCGAGGGTGGTGAGGGATCGAAATCCAGAGATGGCAAGTGTAATCGGGGCCGGGAATGTAAAGTTTCAGTGAGTTTTTTGTGCTGTGGGTAATCGGGTCCGGGAGCCATGAATGGGAGCCTGCAGAAGAGGGCCAAAGGGGGGGGGGAAAAGGTTTTAAATACTTATGTTTGAAAGTTTTTGGTAGGCTTAAGGGGCCATGAGGCCCATGGCTGCCACGTGGCCCGGGTATTACCCCATATGCGCAGGCGGGGGTGTGAAGGGAGGGGCTTAAGACTTGGGGCGTGAGGCCCATTTGGTATGCAAGGGAGTCATGGAGAGCTTGTAGCTCTTGGCTATGGTGTCGAGCGTAGGCGGCACTGTGGTGGCGTTGCATTTAACAATTGGCGGCCCTGCAAGGCGTGCTCGTGGTGGTTTTGGCCAGCACTGACGACATAGGCGGCGCGCCCTCTAGCGGGGTAATGGTGATGACATGATGCCCGACTTAGGGGTGGTCCCGTGGCCCCAAAATTTTGAGGAAGGGAAGAGAGGCATCGCTATTCCCCTCCCCCCCCATGTAAGAGGAAGCTCCACAGCAAAGTAAGCGATCCACAGAGAGAGAGAGAGAGAGAGAGAGAGAGAGAGAGAGAGAGAGAGAGAGAGAGAGAGAGAGAGAGAGAGAGAGAGAGAGAGAGAGAGAGAGAGGGAGGGAGAGAGAGAGTCAGAGCCCGAGGGCGGACAAGTGTGTGAAGCTAAGCCAAGGCCGGCCAAAATGAAAGCCAAGCAAACAAACCAAGTCAAGGACAAACCAAAGCTAAAGGTTGAAGCCAAGCTAAGTCAAAGGGTAAAAATGAAGGGCAAGGCCAAAAAGGAGCTAGAGAGGAGTCGGATAGAGAAAAAGTCAGAGTCAAAGTCAAGTATGTGGAGCAGTGCAAGGTTGAGGCCACAAAGGGTAAAAAATGAAAGATAAAAAATAAAAAATGAAGAGTCTAGGGGCAATAGCGACATCGCTAATGCCCCCCCTCCCCCCCCAAGTGCAAAGAGTGAAGAAGAGAGAGATAGAGCAATGCAGTGCCCCTTTTCCCCAAGAAATGCCAATTCAAGATGCCAGATGCACCAATTAAATTGTAAATTCCCAAATTAAAGGCCCCCCTATAAAAGTAAAAAATGGATCAAATCAAGGGATTTTTTTTTTGGCCTTTTGGAGCGCCGTTTGAAGCCTGCAAAGTGCAGTTCTCTAGCAAGCTAGACCCTTTGTAACTTTTGCTTGAAAATGACCATGCTGATGGCAGTGCAAGCCCGTGTATATGTTTTCTGAAGTGTAATCAAGCCACAGTTGCCTCCCGTGCTGTTGTTTCCCCTTCCACCCTTCTCTTTCTCCTGCTTTCATGGTTCTGCTCGGTGTCGGCTGTGTGGAAGTGTGTGCCCCCCTGGATCGATTCTGTTTTGAGTGAGAGAGTGATATTGAGTTCTTGTGTGCGTGTGTAAGGGTGAAGACAGGCCCTGGTAGTTGACGTGCCTTGTGTGGTGGATTTGTGGAGTGTGTGAGTAGTGGCAATTGAACAGGCGGTGGTCTGCTAGTGTAAAGTGTTTCTTTGAATGTGTCTTCTGAGAGGATAGGGGTGCTTTGAATACCCTGAAGTATAGAGAGGCCCTTTGTTTGTGCTAGGCGTGTTCCCCCATTCCCCCTCTCCAATGTCCCATGGATTAACAATTTTAATGTATGTGGTTCTCGCTTTGCTTGCATCAATATGGTGTGGCTTGGCAGTTGATCGACATTTTGGCACCGCTATTGGACAAGGGTAAAAACACCAAGATAACTAGAAAACCAGACTACAAGATAAAAAATGGTAGCAAAACACTGGTAAATTCTCCAGACTTTGTGCAACTCATTGTACAAGCTTGAAATCACATGTAGAAACCAACCCAAGTCACATTGGCAGAAAATATGCTAAAATAGGGAAGATTTATCTTGGGTGCACCCAATATAAATCTCTGTCCACAAAGACAATTTTTCCAATCTGACACCATGTAAATCTTTGTTAAGATGTAGGGACCCCATCCATGTTATAAAAGTTGAAATTACCTCCACAGATAGGTGTAGCCATCGTAGGCATGCCTAAGATAACCTCGGTAAAATTTCATAGATGGGTCATATTGGGTGTATCCATTGCTTGCAGAAAGGGGTTTTTAGATATTTTCTGATTTCAGATTGAAAATTGTGGAAACACATACAATTTGAAGTGTTGGTGTGCAAGGAATTATGACTTTGTAAAAAAGAGCGAGACAAGAAGTCGAAGCACTGTGTCTAAAACTAAGGATAACTTTCCAAGCTTGAAGTATCTGCTCAATTAAGTTCTGTGAGCCCATTTATGAAATTAATATTTTGTAGAGTTTTGGGATGCTTGAGTACCTTTAGGCAGAATAGAAGTAGAGTGTCCACAAAAGAGAATGTAAACCAAGGTAGACCATTAGAAGTTATTGCGGAAGAAGTTCTTGACACTTATTCCAACTCAAGCTCCGAGATGTCTTCATTTTAAACTCAATCAAGAGGGGGACCTCTCTCAAGCTCAAACATATCTTAACCTTCTTCAAAACCAACAACTACGAGGCCAAAATTTACTTGATCCTAATGAGGAGTTTGTAGTGAAGATAAATGACCATACCGTTTGAAGAGGAGCTCAGGGCAAAGAAACAAGATAGTCAATATGCACCAAATTGGGGTGCAATACCTCAAGGTAAAGGATCCTAAATATTCAGTAAAAAATGGGGAATGGAGGTTCATATCGTAATTCCTAATAAGGGTGTGAAAGAAGGACCATTTGTGCTCAAATTAGAAGGATATGATTTAATAAATACCAAACCATTGAAATGCATACCCGCGGATATTCCTAGGCTTGGAGTCTGTTGTTTTGGGAAGCCAACAATGTTATATATCTTCTCTAAATTACCCATGCCAAACCGGGAAAATCAACACCCTTGAAGATAGTGTATATTTTCAAGATCAAGGAGAAGGGCTTAGTACAACTCTCGATCCATCTCTTTAGGGATTTCTATAACAACTATTTTCTTATGATGGCTCTGAAGGAGATTCATGATACTAAATACCAAGGACATTCGATCCAAGAAGTGATCCACAAGAACATTACATGAAACTGAACAGAATGTAGGCCCAAGTGATAGATCCTATGATAGCATGTTGAATCAAAGATGGAGCACAACCAAGGGCAGCCACCTCAATGATGGAACCAAGGGTAGAAATGTAAAAAACACCTACAAAATGGAAACAATGGGCGACGCTAGGACAAGGAGAGGTCCACATGAGTCACATCTAACAAACATTTTGTTTGAAGGTTTAATGGGAGAAACAATGGCTATAGAAGTGAGAGCAAGTGTGTTGCAGGAGTGAATCACACCACCCATAAAGTCCATGCAACACAACCTAGATCAACATAATGTCAATCAAGACACAAATGACACAATATGCACACGGAGGAAATCTCTTTGCTTGTCAGGCTGAGACCATCCTACACATACAACACTCTAGAAAACCAACTAAACCACAATCTAGAATCTCACTGCTCTCAACTGCACCTACCCACATACACATAAATGGAAGAAAACTCACTAAACCATTCAAGAACTTTACGCAACATAAGGAAAACCATCCCCTCAATAGGATACACCTGTCCCAAAGCCTCTACACTCAAAATCCTAGCTCTAAACCCATTTGCGAAAAACGCGTATACAGACAGAGCCAAATTTTGAAAGTGCCTGAAACTAAAATCTATGAGTAGCTATGCATAGATTATGTCACCACAATTCTAATAACTACTTGCATGCAAAAAAGCAAACATCATTTGATACACTTCCAGCCGCAAATAGCTAGTAAATGCATGAGCACGCTTTCTCTATTCCGCAAGGAATTCTTAGCATTGTTGTGTAGCCCTAACCAAGGCTACCATGATGGCGCAATCAAATCTTCAATGTGATGAGCGAGCCGGGAGTAGCGTGAGGATGAAGCTCACGCTTACTCTCTTTCTCTCTCACACACAGTAAACGGCAGCTCTAAACTTCCTTATGATTCAAAGTGTCTGTACAAAAGTTACCTAGGTACCTTATATACTAAGGCTACCTTAGGTTAACCAAACATAGAGTTTGAGAGGTCAAATGGCTTGGTATTTACAATCTGGAAGTGCCATTGGACAACTAGACTACCTACTTATTATAAATGATGTTTATAATTATAATCCTCAGCTCTTAGAGAACAAGTCTTTGCTGAGTTATGTCGTGTTGTTGACCAAGTAGTCAACACTCCCATCCTCTAAATTCATGTCGTCCGTGATATGACCTGGTTGTCAATGTCAGTACAGTCTTTGTTGTTGTTCTTGTTGTCTTCTACTCCACTGCTTGTACTTTTGTCAAACCACACAAGAACTATGATCCATGAAAATCATAATTGATGACAAACTTCTGTCCTTCACATCCATGCTCCGAGCTGTAGCATCTGTTTCTGTCATTATAGGTGTATTTCTAGATCTAAATTCAGTAATAACCCAATCTTGTTTAGCTTGACTCTTATCATTATGGATAGATAAAGCTACATCCATCACTTGCTCCAGCAAATCTGTCAATTCTGAGTATGACACATTCTTAGAAACAACTTCTACAATCTCTAGAATTGAATGATTGGCTTTTGTATCTTGTGAGCCAATGAAAACTTTGTAAGGATTTTGTAGAAAATGACTGGCTAAACCTTCAACTTCTTTAGGCCAAGTTGAACTTCAATACAAAGTTTGTCTGTCAAGCCGAAATAGGGAGATAATTTTTCTTATTTGAGGTTCAAAACCCATGACTAGCATTTAATCTGCCTCCGCAAGGAGAAGCTATGTAACCTTGCAAAGGTTGGTTTGTCTACCATTTAACTTCAAGAGTTCCAATTCACCTTTTTGGTAGAAGAGAGTACCCAGGCTACCCTCGCAGGTTTACTCCCTTTTAAAGAAGCTCCTGTTTTGGTTAAAGAAGAGGTGGTGTAAAAGAAGTAAGTCAAGACTCTTGCCATATCTGATGCTTCATTGTTATATTTTGATGTATCTTATCGAAGAAGTCATGATACTACTTCTGGAGGATTGTCATTTATGATGCACAAGGAAAACCTGTAAGGAAACAAGGGCTAAAAATTGATGCAAAAAGTAACAATGAAGCAGAGTACATGGCTCTTGAAGGTGGCATCTATTTATAGTACGCCTAGAAATCAAAGGAGATGCCTTGCTGGTTGTGAAGCAAGTATTGGGAGTATGGAAGAAGAAGAATCCTAAACTAAAAAATGTATTCTTTAAGTTGAAATTGCTACTCAAAAATTTTGAAGCATGGAGTTTGCAACATATTAAAAGGTCTCAAAATGAAATTAAGTATTGCGTCCTGTGCCTTGAAAAGAGGAAATCTACAAGATTTTGAAGGAAATCATAAGGGATCTTGTGGAGGTCATTTTGCCATGAATATTACTGCATAAAATTTTGGAAGAGGATTATGTATGGCCAAGTATTCAGTGGGATGTTAACCATTGGTGCAAGTCTTGTTTGTCTTGTCAACAAATGGGAAGAGAATTTTGATGTTGGAATTACGAAAGACAATTCTAGCTTTTGATGTGTTTGAAAAATGGGGTCTTGATGCTATTGGACCCTTACCCATGACTAGTAAAAGGAATTCTTACATCTTGACATTAGTGGATTATTTATCACGTTGGGCATAAGCCATAGCTGTCAAACAGATTACTAGTAAGGAAATGGGAAAGTTTGTATATGAGCATATATGCTGCAAATTTGGTGTGCCACTAGCATTACTTTATAATAGAGGATCGGGATTTAGAGGAGAGTGTAAGGTCTCCACCTTTTCTAGCTTCCGGTAATAAACCCAAAGCTTTAAGAGAAAGCATTGGTCATACAAACACGTAAAAACACTATCTCAAAAACAATTAAAAATGGTAGTTCTGGAATCTTAAGCCCAACAAACCCAGAGCTAGAAGTTTTTCAAAATTAAGTTCAGTAGAAACAAGCCCCGCTATTCCCTCCGGAAGATTCAATGTAAATTAATTTATTAAGAAAAAATGGATGGTTGCAGTAATCATTTAAGCATAGACTTTTACTAAGGCCTCCCATATATTTTATGGATATCTACCAACTAATCAAAAAACATGCCAAAATTTAGCAGATTTGATTTTTAAAGCAAGCAGGTGATGGGACGGATCATCACTGACCTATCAGAGATAAAATTAGCAATAGGGGATGCTAGGAGAGCTATAGGGCTGCCTTGGGATGCAAGCTACTGCCATTTCGCGCCTCTGAGTGCCTAGAAACCTATATATAGGACCTTTGTTTCATAATTCTCACTCAAACTCGGAGTCCAAGCCATCTCTCTCTCGCATAGGGAGAAAATCTATCCAAAAATCACTAGAGAGAAAACATCTAGGTGATTATCCACGGTAATCAACCTAATTCCTTTTTAATTAGCAAAATTATGCTAATTTATCTCTGTTTTATTAATTAATATATTTAATTAAGAAAAATAAACTTCTTTACATTATAAATTACTCTCTTAACTCTTAATGTTTTGCTGATTACCTAAATTAAGATTAGGAATATTAATTTAATAAATTATTGAACCATATTAGAGATCAAATTAATATATTTAGTCTTAAATTAGGGATAATTATACTAGTTAAACTTAGATTAGTATAAGATAATTATCAAACCTATATTAAACTAGGAAAATTATATCATAATTTTTTATTAGTTTTTAAAATTAACTAAAAAAAATTACTTGTTTTTAAATTAAAAACATAGAGAATCTACTCAATGAATTCAAATATTCTTAAGTTAATTATCACACTTTGGAAACAATGTTAGAAACATAGGGTAAAATAATCATTCACAAATAATTCATCTAGGTATTTAACTAAGCTAAAATTATCTATTTTGAGCCACAAATCAAAGTGGGAAACTAGTAAAATTGGTTAGATTATTATATGTTATTTATCAAAGCTATTGTACATTGTAATTAAGTTGTGATAATTATCTTAAGATCAGAAAATTAATTCATCTCTTTTCTAAGCCAAAATATACTAATTTTAGCTAAAAATTAAAAAGTGGAGATTAGTAAAACAAGGTAGATAATTATGTGCTATTTATCATAGTTATTCTACATTACAATTAAGTCGTGAAAATTAGCTTAAGGTCAAATTATTATTCTATATATTTTTCTAAGTCAAAACAGAGTAATTCTATGTGAAATTAAAAGAGATATATTAGTAAAACAAGTTTGATAACTATGGGCTATTTATCAATGCTAGTTTACATTGTAATAACACAATGGTAGTTATCTTAAGGGCGAAAAATTAATTTAGCTATTTTTCTAAGCCAAAATAGACTGATTCTAGCTAAAATAAAAAAGGGGAATTTAGTAAATCAAGTTAGATAATTATGTCCTATTTATCAGTTGCTATATTTTTCTTAATGTCACAAAATTAATTTATTTAATTATTTAAGTCAAAATAGATAAACTTTAGCTAAAAATAAAGGAAGAAAACTAGTTAACCAAACTAGATAATTATGTCCTATCTATCAGAGTTAGTATACATCTTAAGTGTGCCAATATAATTAGCTTAATACTAGAAATTAATCTAACCATTTATTTTAGCCTAAACAGACTAATTTTCATTGAAAATGAAAGAAAAAAATTAGATAGCTAATTTTGATATTTACATGGTAATTACCATAGTTAGGAGATACCACTATCTACATGTGATAAATATGTTATAATTAGTTAGTCAGTTGAAGTAGTTATAATTGATAAAAAATCCTATTTTCATCTAAAGATTCATTAGGATAAGTAGAATTTACGATCAAAATGTTTTAGCAAAATTACGAAAAGAGTAAACCAATTATATAAAGCTGAAGAAATACAATATTTATGAGAAAATGAATATAATAAGTATTAAGCTTCAAATAAGCAGATTTCAAGCTTAAAATAGATGGACAAGTTAGAAAAAAGATGTAGAAATTTATAAGAAAATTAAGAGAGATGAGAAAACCCTTAAGGAAGCAATGGACAAGTTATCTTACTTATATAAGTAGATAAGAAATTACTTGGTCAACAAATTACCATCTAGGACTACAAATTTAACCTTGATTGGGTTAAGAAGAAGAATTAGATTGAATACGAAGGTTAAGTCAAGTTTTTGGATAATAATTCATGGCACTAAAAAGAATAGAATGTTAACGGAACATAGGAATGGCTTTGCATGGTCATAGAAAGACCTCAAGGGGGTGGATCCTACCTGTCTACCAGCACACTATCCTTATGAGAGATGATGCTAAGTCAAGTAGACAAAGACCATACACCTATAATGAGATATTTGCCAAAAATATCAAGGAAAAATTTAAGAAAGTCAAAGAGACTGAGAGCATCTGTAAAATAGAACATATTGATTGGGTATCACCAATTGTCGTGGTGCCTATCAATAATGGAAAAATCAGAGTGTGTGTAAACCTCAAGAAGGTGAATGGAACCACTATACGAGATGGCTATCCTCTTCCTACCATAGATCATGTGCTAAAACAAGTAGTTGGCAAAGGCTAATAGTTTTTTGGCTGGCTTCTATGGTTACAACCAACTGACTATAGATCCCAAAGTTCAGCATAAAACCGATGTCACCACAAAATGGGAAATTTCTACTTATTGAGTCATGATTTTTGGTTTGACCAATGCACCAATGATATTCCAAAGCTTAATAGCCCATGCTTCTAAGAAATATCTACAAAATTTCTTTAAAGTATACATGGAAAATCTTTGTGTGCGCTGACATCCAAGATCGAATGCTACTCGCTGCTGCTTGAGCCCTCCCCCCACCTTTGCGTATCCCCCCCCTCCTGCTCCCTGCACAGCCCATACCTCTGCTTGTGCCCGCGCTGCCCATACCCTGTGTGAACATCCCCCTCCTCCCTCGCTGCTCCTGCCTATAACCCAGCGCGCTGCCCCTGCCGATACTACCCCCGCTACCCTCCTGCCACTACCTACCCTCGCTGCCCCCCACCAAACACCGCCTGCGCTGTCCCGTTGTCCCGCCCCTGCTCACCCATTGCTTATCCTCCCTCAATCGTCCCCCCATCCGCTTGCCCGCCCCTTTTCTCCTGTTTTGCTTTGCCTCCCCCCATGCATCCCCCCTTTTTTGCTCGCAGGAGGCTGTTCCCACGGCCTGCTGGGAGCTTCACGTCCTTCTCACCTTCTTTGACTCAGCATCCAGACACAGATGGAGTCTCCAGCTTCACCACAGAGGGACTCTACCGAAGCCCCCTCGCCCGACCCCGTTGAGCCCACCATTCAACTTTCTCTTTCACCGACAGAGCAAGCGAGCCTAGCCGCAAAGGTAGAGCTCTTGTAGGCAGCTTCTGTCAAATGCAAGATTCTTGGTACCCGACCCAATAGAGGAGAGCTGCGTGACCTTCTCCAGGCCCACCTACTTGCAGAGGTGGGAAAGATCTTGGACGTACAAATACTCAAACACGTTGTGAGCGGGATGGAAACACACAGAACGCCTCTATAACGACCCGACACACACTCTTGGAAAGATACACACACACACACTATGGGGCACCACTCGGCTTACACAACACACCTGGCCGAGACAGGGAACACACCTATGGAGTGAGAGGGGAGAGACTACCCACTTACCCACTCCACACAGAGAGATACACACACACACACACACCCAAAAAATTCAGCTCAAAAGAGGAGAACTTCTAATATTTAGATACAAATGAGCTTGGGCCAACACCAAGGGGGCAAATAGCTCACACAGTATGGGTAAAATAAGCCAGATACAATCACAAGCTGGAGCAGAAGACTCGCTCGTAAGAGAAACTTACACAGCCCAAACAGCAGAGAAACAGTGAGGAGTTTGGAAAAATGGATAGTGCCATCACGTCCGGAACGGCCCAAAAACCCAGTCTACAATGTCAAAGTGCTCAAATCCGACCTCGGATGAGCAGTTTACGGCCAAAACAAACCCCAAAAACACAGTTGCGGCTATTCCTCCTCTCTTCTCCACATTTTTTCTGGTATTCTCTCAGTTTTTTCAGTTCCCACACTTCGCTTTATTAGCTGGGAACCCTTGGCCTTTTAGATGACCTCAAACAAACCCCGAACAGGCCAAAAACTGACCTCGCAGTACATAGTTGTCACCTTTTTGTATCATCCGCACACCTGGCACTCAGTTTTTCCCAATAATGCATCCCACAACCACATGAAGTGGCCCCAAAAAGTGGTCCTCATGATGACCTTTCTGCATAAGTATCACAAGAAAACACCCACGTCATGTCCGTACTTCTCCGCGTGCAAGTATTGACCCCGTTCGACCTCCTGACGCCACTCGATGCCATCTGACGCACCTGCTTACCTCATGTCGTCGGCCCGCGGATAGCTTCCTCAAGAATTTTTACGCACTACCAACTCCTGCTTATTGTAGAAAAAACACACTTGTACTGATAATAGTGAAAATCGTTGCACTATGTACACCCTGTCCTACCTGTACACACGTGGGACCCACGTAACCACCTAGCTATGGAAATTGGGCAATCCTTTATTCGATGCACCATGCATGTGTATGTACATATGCGCAATCCCTTGCTCCAAAAAACTCGTGACATAATTTGCCCATCCCCTAGCCTGCTAGATCATTCATGACAGCAGCAGCAAAAAGCGATATGAGACTCGTAGCGTCACAAGTCTCCTCATCGTTCACCAACACTCCTTGATCCACATACAACTCATCTTGCTCGACCATCATCAACCTGGCATGATACAATTTAAGACGCAATCCATTTACCCTTGACTTATGTAGAAACCCATCCAGGTTAGCCAACTGATATGTACCATTCGGGAAACACTCCACTACCTTGAAAGGGCCTTCTCACTTAATTTGAAACTTCTTTTGGAAGGTGTTGTCCAGCTTACTATTGTAGCGCAAAACCAAGTCATGCTTCTTGATACCCTTACTTTTGACCTTTTCATTTATCTTTGCCAAAGCCCTATCTTGCATCTGCCCATAATGTTCCAATGCACTCATCCTATCCAGCTGAACCTCTTGTAGTTGTAAGAGCCTCTCTTCGAATGCATCACTAGGCGGCCCAAGCAACTTCTCTAACATCTTGACCGCAGGCAACTCTACTTCCACAGGCAATAGTGCTTCCTTTCCATACACCAAATGAAATGGAGTAAACCCTATACATGTCTTCACGGAAGTACGGTAAGCCCATAATGCACTAGGCAATTCCAAATCCCAATTCTTTCCTTGGTGCTCTGTCACTTTAGAAAGAATTTGTACCAACTCACCATTGAATCTTTCATTTAAGCCATTACACTGCAGGTACTAAGGAGTGGTATGCTGGTGCCTAATCTTCATCTTTGCGCATAAGAAGTCTAGCAATTTAGCTCTAAATCCTGGCCCCTTATCTGAAAGTAGCTCTAATGGCACCCCAAACTTGCAACATATTTCATCATACACAAATTTTTCCACATCCTTTGTAGTGATCTGTTTTACTGTTATAGCCTCTGCCCATCTAGAGAGATAGTCCACTGCCGTCAAGATATAGCTTTTGCCCCTGCTTGTGATAGGTAACGGGCCTATTGCATCAATCCCCCACTTTTCAAACACATCAAACGCCATAATGGTTTTTCGTAGCTCTGGCTTCAACACTCTCTTCCCAAATGCTTGACACCTATTGCAAGACCTACACCAATGGTGAACATCCTTGTGCAAATTAAACTAGGCCATACATACCCCTCTTGCAAAATCTTATGCAAGGTGATCTTTAGAGCAAAATGGCCACCACATGCGCCTTCATGATTCTCTTCCAACACTCTATAAAGCTCCTCTCGCCAAGGTACACATCTCAACACGAGATCAGCCCCTTTCATGTATAAGACATCACCAATCAATTTGTACCTGTATGCTCTATGCACAAAACCATACTTATTAGACTTCTAAATCTCCTTTGGAATGATTCCTGCTAGCAAAAACTCCTCTTCTTGAGCCAAACTTTCCCGGCCATGATAAAGAGGTAAAGTGGTCCTCAACACAAATAGCTCCCCAATCATGCCTTGAGCTGCTTCATGTGCCTCTCCATTTAGAGCACGTTCAATGTGTCTGATGCTCCATGCTTTGAACTTTTTTAACAGGCCTTTAATTCTGAAGCACATTTCCTTCAATGAGGTGTTCTTGCTCTTCCACACACCTAGCACTTGCTTCACCACTAACAAGGCATCACCTTTTATGCTCAACCTTCGAACCCCATGCTTCAAAAAAATGTGTAATCCAGCTTCCACAGTAGCACATTTAGCCTCATTGTTACTATGAGCATCCAATTTGAACCCTCTCTTGCATACTAGCTTCCCCTTTGGATCATAAAGTACTATACCCCCTGAAGCTGCATCATGGCTCTTTCTGTATGAACCATCAAAGAACAACACATGTGCATTGCTGATCTGTGGCACTTCTTCAACTACCTTTCTCACCACCTCTTCCTTAACAATAAGGGGATTCTCCTTGTAGGTCAACAAATCAGCTAGGGTAGCCCTTGTACTATCTTCCACTAGAAAAGAGAACTCAAACTCTTGCAGCTCAATTACCCATTTCTTCACCACATTTGACATGTTAGTGCCATTAATTAACTGTGGCAAAAAGGCATAACTCATCAAGAAAACAAAAAGTTGTGGTAGCAAGTAATGACGAAATCGTCGACAAGCAAATATTACACTAGCCATCACTAGCTCTACTTCCGAGAACTTTATCTCCACTACCAACTTCACTCGGCTTGCACAATACACTGGCCTCATATAATGGCTGCCCTTCCCCTTTTGCAATAGCATGGCTCCAATGGCATCATCCCCTACTGAGGGATTTACATAAGAAACTTTCTCCCAATCAGGAGCCTGCATGGCTGACAACCCCCCTAACACCTCTTTCACCTCTTGAAACACTTCTTCACACTTGTCATCCCATTGCAATGGATCATGCTTTGCCACTTGTTGTAATGGATAAAGAATTTGAGAAGACAATGGAATAAACCTTGCCATGTACTTCACTTTGTGTATAAAGGTTTCCAATTGCTTCATACTCGTAGGTGATGGAAGAAGAATAATAGACTTAACCTTGTCTGGATCAGCCTCAATGCCATTTTCTGACACCATATGGACCAATAACTTCACCCTTGGCTATGATAGATGACATTTCTTTGGATTTATTTGTCCTCCACATTCATCATATCGAGCCAATACCATCTGCAGCTTCTCATGGTGTTCAGCCCTACTGCTATAAACACAGAAGTCATCCATAAAAGCTTTAACACAACTACCAATGAATGGTTCCAACACCCAATTTGCTCTGTCTTGATAGAAGGAAGGTCCATTTGACAACCCAAATGGCAATACTGTGTAGCAATAGCAACCCCATGGCGTAATGAAAGTTGTTTTTGTGCGGTCTTTAAGAGCAATCTTCAATTGAAAATAGCCTGAAAAACCATCACACACACTGTACCTCTCATAACCTGCCACTGAATCCAAGATCTGATCGATGAATGGAAGAGGATATGGGTTCTTCTTAGTGGCTGCGTTTAAGGGTTTAAAATCTACACAAATTCTCCACTTCCCATCCTTCTTTGGACTGACTACAACTGGACTCACCCATTCTGTGGTCTCCACAGGGACTATGAACCCTGCCTTCAATAACTTGTCCACCTCTTCTCGCAAGGCTTCCATTTGCTCTTGACCCATCCTTCTTAGCCTTTGCCGCACTGGCTTAGCACCTTCTTTCAGCTCTATATGCATCTCTTTGTCCTTGAACCCTCTTATCTCTTCATATGAAGTAATGAACAAATCAGGAAAACTAGCCAGCATGTGCAAATATATATCCTTCTCCATAGCTGAGAGGTCTCCAGTGATCATTTGTGTCATCAATTTCTGCTTCTTTGACAACTCAACCTTGGTTTGCATCAGCCCTTCCATCACTTCATAAGGCCCTTCACTTTCATCTTCAACCTCATTTGCAAATGCAACTAAACCAAACTCCTGGATTTCTTTGTCCATCAAAAGAAATGAAACATTAGCATCCTCATCACTGCTGGTAGTGCTATCACTGTTCTCATCTGTCACCGTGGAAGAGTCTTCATCACTAGACTCATACTCATCTTCATAAAGCTCTTCTAATCGTTTCCTTGTGTCCATATTATAAAGCTTCTTGGTACCTGTCTTTCCATAGAGGCTAATCGTACCATGTCGCCAATCTTGAATAACTCCCACTGCACGTAACCATGGTTTGCCCAGTATAATAGGATATGCTCCCAACCCTGTTGGCATCACATGAAAATCAACCACTGCCTTTGCATCATATGCCTCCACTTCTAAACTCTTTACAACACCCAAGCATTTTACTTTTTGATGGTTTGCCAATCTGATCCAAAAACCTGACACCCTAGCCACTGTGAGACCCATCTTCTCAACGCATGAGTGTGTTATGACGCATATTTAGGCTCCGCCATCCACATAACCTTGTCCCAAATTTTTCCTTTTATGCCACACATCTACTATTGGACAAATGTCTGGTAGCTCATCCATTGCCAACACCTTTACTGAACCTCTCTCTGGCTCTTTCTCCATTGGGTTAACCATCCTCTTCCATTGTCTCTTTAGCTTAGGCACCATCTCTATAAGCTGCCCAAAAGTATCATCTGCCTTCCTGCTCATTAGATCCTCCTTCAAGTCATAGCTTAATTGCCCATCCCCTAGTGGAAAATCTGAAACATGAAACTTTCGATGAGATCTCCTTTTCCTCTTGGCCTTGACATCCTCGCCTTCATGGCTCTTTCCTTTCTTCTTACTAGGACCTAGGGCACTTCTTCCTTCCTTATCCTCTGTGGTCCTCTTCCCAATAGGCATCACTAATGTATCCTCTAGCTTTGATGCCTTCTCCAAGGTGACTACACTTAGCACTTTTGTCTTTCCCTTTTCCTCTTGGGTTAATCCACTAGTTCCTTCATCTCCCTTAATTTCGATGCCATAATCATTTGACCTAGTTAACACCTGTCTTGGCAATGGATACATGTCTCCCCCCATCCTTGGTGGCTTATCACATTGCGGGCTGATGTGACCCAACTCTCCACAATTGTAACATGTGGGCGTCTGCCTCCAAAACCTACCATTGCTTTGTCCAACACCATTCCTAGGTCTTTCTTCACCTCCTGGATGATTTTCATACCTCCCTCGACCTCGATTATTTCCCACTTGACCTAGCATGTTTAGGCTGAGATTCTTCATTGAATCTACCACTTGCCTCATGTCTTGCCTTAGCCCATCATCTTGCACTGTTATAGTGACCACTGCTGGCATAACATGAGGAGTAACAGAAACCACTGGTTCATGATGAACCCCTGGCATGCGACCTTGAGAAGAATCCATAGGCTGAAATTCAGACCTCATGGGCAAAGACTCCACCCCTAACTGGCTCATTTTCCTCAGCTTCCACTCTTTGTTCCTTGCTACCTCTAGTGCATCTTCATATGTCCTAGGCTTCTTTAGCTCCACTCTCCAACGTATATTCTCCCAAAGACCAGCCAAGAACTTGTCCTTCTTCATCATGTCAGGCGGGGGTACATGTGGTGCTAAGGCCTTGCACATTCGCTCCCATGCCAATGAAAACTTACATATGTATGCATCTACTGGCTCACCTTCCTTTTGCATCAAAGCCTGCAATGTCATCCGTTGCTACATTAGACCTCTCTCAACTACCACCTATTTTACACCTTTTACCCGACACAGCCGTCTTCAATATCCAAGCTCCACAGCTAGGAGAGGGAAGATGGGCACATGTGAAGCGTGTGGGTGTCACACATCCCGCTTTCAAAGATCAAGTGTATGCTGCAAAAGTGTTCAAAGTACACTTACATGGGCCCACCATGGAGCAACAGGTCAAAGACGAAGCAACAATTATGGATATTTCACATTGAGGTATTATCTACCCTCTTGCCATGGAGCGCCACGTGGAGCGACCAATGCTCATTTCAGAATTTTGGAATGGCGGCCATGTGGAGCAATGGATCAAAGAATGCACTGCAGACGGCAGCCAACCTGTCATCCACGATTATGTACTCACTGCAGGAACAGTAGAGCTATTCCAGGAGAATATTTTGCAGATCATCAATGCTCTCCTCCAAACTCTAAAGTATATACATTCGCATAACTACCTCCACAATGATCTACACTCTCCGAATATGATGCTGCATTTTGGCGAAAAAGGTGTTTATGTCGGCATTGTGGATTGGGGTTCATGCACCAAAACAAATACCACAACCGGTTTTCCTCCTCTACGCGATATGCAGATAGAAACTAGAAAAATTATCCATGGGTAGCCCCCGAATGTATATCTAGTAATCCTCCCTCCTGGACCAAAGCTATGGATATTTATTCCATGTGTCATACATGTAAACGCATTTTGAAGTGCTTACCAGAGCCCCAAGAACAAAGCAAGAGACATTTTTTGAGTAATGTACTTGCTCATCTTGAAACCGGCAAGCGCCTAAACCCCAAAACCCGGCCTAACGCTTTTGACCTCTCCTTATGTCTAAATGGTGCCCATAGAGTGGGTTACAACATTGTAATGACATCTGGCTTACGACCAGCTGATGATTAATGAAAACACAAGTCTCATGATTTCATCATTGTTTTACTTTTGGTGTCAGAGTTAATTGTATGTTTAATTGAACAAAATATCTATGTTTGTCATTTGATATACTGTCCAATGTCAAATTAATTGAATGGGTATTTAAAAGTAATGACATGTTCACCTAATATGCAGATATGGAAGAAGAACTCAACCACGCTGAATCTCAGGCAATTTTTAAAGAAGAACAAGTTAGATGTGGACAAGCAGATCTTTCTACTATTGCGAACATTGAAGAAGATGAATCTGAGCTGCAGAGAGAACCACTAACCCTTAAAGAGTGCAAAAAGCTTTGCCCTAATCACTTTGTACGCCATCAACTATTTCAAATAAGTGGCAATGCAAAAGATACAGCTCCGTTAAAGCTCTCTGATTTGCAACATAAAGAATTGGCACGTGTATTGCTGCAAAGGTTTATACGACAAGAGAGATGCCTACCAAACAACAACCAAGTAGCAATTTACTTTATCCAACAATGCTATGCTCGATATGTTTTGCTGAAGAGAGTGGATTGGTCAGATCGTCCAGGCACCGCTGGCGTTGGACGTGGACGCATTGCAGAAAAGGTGGCAGCACGCAATGCAAATAATCCAATGCCTCCTCGCAAGCGTCCTATTGTTTTACTTCCTGAAGAGTCAGAAACACTGACTGAATTAGCCAGCCAAGGAGAAGACCTTGCCAGCCAAGGAGAAACACCAGACATGCTTCGTGGCCGTATTCTTGAGCTTGAAATAGAGTTAAGTGATGCACAATCAAAGCTTCAACGATATGAATCATTGTATGGACCTTTGCCAAATGATACTACCACTTCACATAAAGATGGTGCTCAACCATCCCCTGAGCTAGGAATTACAAATTTTACCATAGACCAGCTTATAGCAAATCAAACTCATAAGTCACTCACAAGATTTTTGTAATCTCAAAATTATATCAAACTCTTTTCGATTGAGTAATTTCCCAGAACCTTGTTGCAAATTCAAACCTACATCGACTTTATGTAATTGTTATTCAACAAGATATTATCGGCAATTTATATTTGTGTGTGAGTAAATATGTGCGTATGAGAGAGAGAAAGAGAGGTTTTGATGTGAACGACAACGAGATACCACTTTCTTTCATCATATGCAAAAACTTGTTAAGTATTACAATGGTACTCTCACAAATCATCTCCATCTTCAAAAACTGCAACCATATCATCTACTTCATCCATATCTGAGCATTCTGAAACTATCTCCCATTCCATATCATCTTCATAATCAACTTCTGCAGAAATAGCTTCATGCGTTTGGAAGACTCCATATTGCTTTTGAGTGGCTCTAGTTGCAATGTTTTGAGGCTTATAAATAAGTCTCATATTACAAAAAACATACACCAAATCAGCAGCCCGTTAAGTATGAAGTCTGTTTCGCTTTTTCGTGTGCACAAAGTCGAATGCTGACCAATTTCGTTCACAACTTCCACTTGATGCAGCTACTGATAAAACTCTAACTGCAATGTGTTGCAACTCCACTTTCTCTCCACCATACTCCTTCCACCATAAAGGTGCACTTGTTTTGCCAATGGCATCTATATGCCACGGATCCTGAAACATACCAGTTCTGTTGGCATAATCTACTCGCTGATGAAAAGCTGTTTTTTCATCTTCGTGCCCTAAGAGTTGGGAGCACACTGTTTTGAAGTCGGACATAACTTCTTTGTTGGCAGATTGCTGATGCATTTGAAACTTAGGATCCAATACAAAAGCCGCACCATGCAATTGCGTATGCAACTGCACCCAACGCTTGTTAACAATTGTAATCATGGTAGCTTTATCTTTTGCACCAAAACTGACATTTTCTCTTAGCTTTCGTATAGCCTCTGACATATACGAGTAGACCCGACCAGAAATAAAAGAATCTGTGTCAACTGCTCTCAAAAGATCTACAAATGGCTTAGACACAGTTACTATTCTTTCTACATTACGCCAAAAGACTGGCGAGTTTACTATTTGTGCACATCGACCAGCTGCTTCTTGATAACTTGGATACTTGTTGAGCCATCCATCCCATCTTTTGTCTACTAAGTTTTCCATCAATGCAGGCTTCAACTCTTGCAAAGCAGCAAGAACATAGTATGTCATAGCAAACCTTATTGCGCAAAATATTTGCAGAGCTTTATTTGGTGACTTGGTTCAAAAAAGAGCATACGAAAATTGATGCTCTCTAATGAATTTCACCACATGATTTGCATCCAATAAAGTTTGCTTCACACATGCCATTTTACCAATATCTTTTAAAACCAAATTTAAAGTGTGAGCTGGACATGGTACCCAAGAAATCTCCGGATACTTGACTTCAATAGCTCTTCCTGCTCCTTTGTAGTTGGCCGCATTATCTGTGACAATAGCAATCACATTCTTTGGTCCACATGCCTTTGCAATTGCACGCTCATACACCCCTGCTAGGTAGGTGATAGTCTTCTCTTTCAATGAGTTGTCAATTGCTTCCACGAACATAGCACCTCTAGGGTTAATAAGCATTACATTGATTAAAGGTTTTTTCTGATAGTTAGTCCATCCATCCAATGCTATGGTGCATCCATATGCTGGAACAAACTCTAGGACTGTGCGCTTGAGAATGGCTTCAGTACTATCTTTGACTTTATCAAGATATTCAGTTCGCATCTTGTTATAGTCAGGAAGCACAAATCCTTTTTTTGGCTGTACTCATCAAAGCATCTTGAAATATTGGATTGCGCATAACATTGAATGATATGCCACACGCAACAAATGCTTGTGTCCATTTTAAATGCAACTCAAGCAACCATTGTTTACCTAATGCTTCAGGCATTGTCTGTCCATTGGATGACGCTCTGCTGGATTTGCTTGTGCTAGGAACTCCTCGTGATGTAGAAGCATGTCCATGAAGAGGGTTCAATTGAGAGCTTTGATCATTTACTTGAGTGGTACACACCTCTTCTGTTGCCTCATTGCATACAGATGGTTCAATATTTGCATGAATATCTTTAGAAACATCACCTTTATGTTTAGCTGCAAGCATCAACTTTACTTTGCGAGAATACATGGCAAATTTTTCATGAATATATTTTGGTGGTGCCCCGCACTTTTCAACATTGCCAGGGACTTTAAACGAATGCTCTTTAATTCTAGTTGCATTACCACTGAACTCATGGCCACAAGATTTACATTTAAGTCGAGATGTATTTCTCCTAGCTTTCAACTCATGCACATAACTCCACTCTTGTCCTTTCACCATGATGCACAAAAATAGTTTGCTAGTAAAAACAAAGTCAATGATCATTTTCATAATCAAAATCAATTAAAACATTAAATTAATTTAACTAACAATGATTGAACGAAATTAAAATAATTAAAAGCAATGATTGAACAAAAATACAATAATAAAAAACAATACCATTGGATTACATATAAATTGCATCGATTTATCTAAAGTGAAAGCTTGTATCTTTAACACATTACAATAATCAATAATTACAATTAAATCAAGTATTAAAATGATTATCATTATAAATTACTATACATACAAGAGCTATAAGTGACATTTTTAAATGTCAAAACGATAATCACTTACAATACTTGATAAGTATCGTATCTATGTAAAGTGCGAACAAAAAGTTCTTACACTTTACCATAGATTTTTAAGTGATTATCTATCTACAATGCGAGCATATGTATGCTCTCACACAGTACGGTAGATTTTGCACTCCAAATACAGATAAGAGAATATCATTATTTTTGGACATGTTTTTCCTAAATTTTTACTCTAGTGAGAGCATAGCAGTGTGAATAGCTCTACACAAAACGTAAAAATATAATTTTGTTTCATTATATTCATTTTGAAGTGAGAGAAAATCTCTACACATCAAAATCGAACTTTAAATTACATAAAATTAATTTTTATGTAATTATATTTTTAAACTAATTATCTCATGTGAGAGTACACTCTACACACAACGATAATATCTTACTTTTTTTTTATTAGTCACTTTCAAGTGTCAATTAATTGAACACATTGACAAGTGATTCTTATAATTACAGTTTGTATCAGGTGAGAGATTAAACTCTTCACAAAATACAAACTTTCAACTATTTACTAAGTTTTTCAAAACATATTCATATATTGGAATCACAAAACTTAAAATTCTATTGAATTTTAATTTTTATTGCATTCAAATTGTTTTATTGTTTTACAAATTACATTTTTTGATCGTTTGGTGAGAGTACTCACATGGAAAACACTGACTTTGCTATATATACTAACATATTCGATCGTTATAATTTTAGATTGAAAAGTTTTTCGATCGAAAAATTAAGAAGTTATACGATTGGCCGTTTTTGCTGATGTGGCACCGTATAATACGGCCGTATAATTTAGATAAACGAATAATACGCCCATTATTCGCGTATTATACGTCTCCCGAATAACGAATAATGCAACTTAGGCTAATGGCAGTTCCTTCACACTTGTTGATGCACTTTATGTACCTGGGATCAAGAAGAATCTCTTGTCTGTATCCGCACTTGCTAGACTTGGACTTGTAGTCAAATTTGTGGATGACAGATGTACAGTTCATGATCTCAGTTTTGGTGATGAAATTGTTGCATCTGGCCTTTTGTGTCGTGGGCTGTATAAGCTCACTTTGTATGACAAGTGTGGACAAAATTTTGCAAATGCTGTTGTAGATTTAAGGGCTATTTCAGATGCAAAACTTTGGCATGCACGTTTTGGTCATCTGAATTTTGCCAGTTTGCTGCGTTTGTAGAAATCTGATATGGTTGGTTCTCTGTGGCCTCTTGAAGCACCTGTCAAACATGTTTGTGAAGGCTGTATTTTGGGTAAGATTCAGCGTTCTAAATTTCCAAAGGATGGTTCAGTTCGGGCCACATGCAGGTTACAGCTTGTGCATAGTGATGTTTGTGGGCCCATGCAAACTCCGTCCTTGGGAAATTACCTGTACTTCGTGACTTTCATTGATGACTACTCCAAGCATGCATGGGTATTTCCGCTTAACTATGGCTGAAAATGTCTCGAAATGTACTATGGGCACCCTCCGTTCCGATTGAGGGGGGGAGTATATGTCTCATGAATTTAATGCATTTCTGGCTAGTCGTGGGATAAAACACCAATGTACAGTGACTTATACACCTCAGCGAAATGGTGTCGCTGAGAGGAAAAATAGGTCACTGACGGAAATTTCACGATGTATGGTCAAAAGTCAAGCTTTTCCGCATTCTTTTTGGCTTGAGGCCATCATGTGTGCCACTTATATACTTAACAGGTGTCCTACGAAAGCTTTGCAGTCTATTACTCCATACGAAGCATGGCATGATAGAAAGCCTTCTATTGAGCACATGTGTGTTTTTGGCTGTTTGGCATATACTTTGGTGCAAAAAATTGGATGATAAGGCTGTCAAATGTTTTAGATCAGCCTATTACTGATGCAGATGTACATGATGTACTTGATGAGGAAACGGCTGAAAATGAGCAGGCTAGAGGTATGCCAAAATGGATGGTGCACACTTTGCGTGACAGTAAATTGGATGCACCTTTGTCTAGTCGTACTCGTTCAGGATCTCGCCATGCATCTTATGCATCAGATTGTTATGCTTTGGCTGTGTCTAGTTTACATGATGTTGAGGAGCCTCTATCTTTTGATGAAGCGCAGAATTCAAAAAATTGGATGGCTGCCATGCAATCAGAATATGATGCACTTATAGAAAATGACACATGGAATTTATGTGATTTGCCTCCTAGCAAAAAGGCCATTGGTACAAAGTGGGTTTACAAGTTGAAACGCAAACCGGATGGTGAGATCGATCGCCATAAGGCTCGACTTGTTGCAAAGGGTTATGCACAGCAAAAAGGCATAGATTATGAAGAGACTTTTTCTCCCACTTGTCGTATGACTACTGTGCGTTTTCTATGTGCATTGGCAGCTCATTTTGGTTGGGATGTACATCAATCAGACATTGTTACTGCTTTCTTGAATGGTGACATATTTGAGGAAGTTTATGTAACACAGCCTCGCGGTTTTGTCATAAAAAGACAAGAAAACAAAGTGTGCAGATGTAAGAAATCTTTGTATGGGTTGAAGCAATCTCCTCGTGCTTGGTATGAGAAAGCTGACACTCATTTGGTTAAACGAGGCTTTCGTAACAGTCCAACAGAAAGCACATTGTATGTAAAGCGTGAGGGTGATGTACTTCTCATTGTGGTTCTTTATGTTGATGATTTGCTGATCACTGGATCAAATGAGAGACATATTGCTGAATTTAAGGCTGATTTGAATGCTACTTTCAAGATGAAAGATTTGGGACTGTTGCATCATTACTTGGGTATACAGTTTAAGCAGTGTGATGGTGGTATTGCCTTGTGTCAGAAAAGTTACATAGAGACATTGCTATGTAAGTTTGGACTTGAGGATTGCAAACCTATTGCCACTCCCATGGAAACAGGTTTGAAGTTGAGTCTACATGATGCTGGCGATCCTGGTGATGTCACTCTTTACCAAACTGCTATTGGCTGCCTCATTTATGTATGCAACACGAGGCCAGATATTCAGTTTACAGTCTCATAGGTCAGCAGATTTATGCATAGCCCAGGGTCTAAGCATTGGCAGGCTATCAAGAGAATATTCTGCTACCTTAGTGGCACTTTACATCTTGTCTTG
Source organism: Adiantum capillus-veneris (assembly GCF_014529385.1). NCBI lineage: Eukaryota > Viridiplantae > Streptophyta > Polypodiopsida > Polypodiales > Pteridaceae > Adiantum > Adiantum capillus-veneris. Next base: position 104,659,800 of record NC_140953.1, read on the forward strand.
TTTTATCCCAAGGGGGGATCATTGCCGCCATACTTACATGCTTTTTCATACTCAGATTGGGTTGGTTGTTTTGACACGCGAGTGTCCACATCATGTTTTTGTTTCATGCTTGGAAGTTCATGTATATCATGGTTGAGCAAGAAGCAACCTACTGTGGCCACTTCGAGTTGTAAGGCTGAGTACAAGGCAGTCTTCACAGCTATGGTTGAGTGTGTATGGCTCAGACGCCTTATGGCTGATTTGGGTGTTGGACGGGACACTGCCAACACTATCTACACTGACAGTCATAGCGCATTGGCACTTGCGAGAAACCCAGTTTTTCATGCTCGCACAAAGCACATTGAGGTGCATTACCACTCTGTCAGGGAGAGGCTCTCAGCAGGAGAGATCAGCTTGGCTTATGTGCCAACACAGGACAACCTTGCAGATATTTTCACAAAGGCATTGTCTCGTGAGAAGCTTGAAGCTTTCTGCAAAGCTTTGGGCTTACTCCCCTTTGTGGACTGATCCAGTCCTCAGGGCATGGCACTTCTCTTTACTCATGTGCTAGCTCTCATTCACCGCATCACTCTAGGGGGGATTTGTTACCATATACATGTGGTAGTGATGTGTGTGAACACACTAGGACCGCCGGGGCATTTTTTCCCTCTTTAGGAGGTTTTTTCCCCCGTGCATTGTATTTACACCCATCACTCTAGGGCTACCTATCTATCTTTCCATTGCACACTAAGTAACACACTCTCTATTGTGTGCCTTGAGCTTCCTTCGTCTTCTCCAAGCTGTGTGTGTTTCTCTGCAACCCTAATTCCAACACAAGCTTCTTTTGCACTCTTCCATGATAAATGACAACCCAATTGAATGAAAGCTACAGTGGTGATGAACAAGGGGATCAACCTCATCCTCTACTTACAGATGCAATACCTATAACAAGCCCAGAGTTTGAAACATTGATACGAGAATCTTGAAGATATCAAAAGGTACTTTTAAAGGATGACACAATGATGCAAATTGTACATGAAGGGACCATCTTTTATGTATTTCCAAACGATTATGGTAACTTCCATGTACTTGGTGATGATTTTGTGGGTGTGGGTATTGCAAGGGAGAATGAAATTAGTCAGAACATGCCTGATGTGGCTAGCATCACTTTGGTAAAGTGGCCCATCAAGCAGACAACCATGTTTGATGGGATCCCATTACAACGCTTTGTTCCTATTAATGGGATGCATGCTAGATTTGCAAAATCTGATGTATCCAATGATAATGATGCTAGGAAATATGGTGATGGGAATACTATTGCTACATCATTAATGAAACTGCGCTACACTTTTATCAACAGATCTCGATAAACAAGACCAGCACCAGCTTCTGTTTTTTATCTTGCAGCAGCTGAGTCAATTCAAAAGGTTTCATGTATTGATTGTTGTGGACAAAAATGTTGTCAGTTTGGAGATAAGGATATGGTGAGAAGGTTACGGCAAGAATTTTGGGAAGAGTCTCAGAAAGCACACACTAGGTATGTTATTGATGTCCTATCTATATGCTATCAAAATCATGGAAAGATGTGATACCAATTCAAGATGAATGGCTCTATGTTTGTTGTAGAGCATGGTATGAGCTACATGGAATATCAAAGACATCATTTTACCGCTACAACAAAAAATTTGAAAATGGTGGACGCCATTATGTGCATGGTAACTCATGCACATTGATATGAGGACTTCAACATACTAATTTAGAAACAACATTGATAAATGATTTTGTGGATAACAACTCTGAGAAGATGCCACAGAAGTAGAACACTACTAGATGGCTCAAGAGACACTCAATTAGTGATTCCATGAATGTACAAACAGGTTGACATTTTAAGCAAAATTAACATGACACTTGACCAAATGGGTTATGAGAAGAAGTTATCTCAGTCTTCTTTTGGTAGGATTCGGAATGAAAAGTATCCACATGTCACTTTAACAAAGACAAGTGAGTTCTCTAAGTGCAATATTTGCAGTTCAATCAAGGCAAGGCTAGAAGCTAAACCTTCTCTTGATGAGAGATCTCTTCTCTTGAGAAAGAGAGAATGTCACATGGCACAAAAAAAGAGTTCTAGGAGCCTATATTATGCATGGCACACATATTTAGAAACTCAACCACAAAAGTATGTATGAATCATTCATGATAAGATGGATCAAAACAAGGCTACAATTCCTAGATTATGTGTTGTTCCTAAGGGTGTGAACTTCGGATACAATTTGCAAGTGGCATTAATAGGTATGATCACTCATGGACATGGAGAAGGTCATTACGGTCACTTTGTCTTGAATGCTTTGTGGCCAGCTGATCCAAATCTTACAATTGGCTCAATTGCTAATTAGCTACATAACCTAGAGAGGATAGATAAGCATCTTCTTGGTGATCTAGCAACCAACGGACTACCAAGGAGCTCTATCTCACTACTAAATTCTTTGAACTCAAGGGATGCTTTGGACTACCACAACTTGAGTGATGGAAAAGAGCCCATTGTGCAGACATCACAAACTATAGAAGAGGAATTGGGGTCATCATTTTTCAAGTTACCAGAGAACTTGTTTACTACAATTAGATAATTGTGGAGGGGAGAACAAAAATCGATACTTATTTGCCTATTTGTCCATGCTTGTTGCAAGGGGCGTTTTCAAAACCATTCAACTAGGATTTTTTATGGTTGGCCACACACATGAGGACATAGATGCAATGTTCAGTAAGTTTTCAAAGAAGTTGAGAGTTACAAAAACTTATACTTTGCCTCATTTGATGGATACACTAAGGAATAGCTCATCTTCATCTCCAACTCCATTTATGCTCACAAAGGTCCCTAGTTTCAAGCAATATTGTGATGTCTATCTTTGTGATGGACAAGACATACTTGTTGTCCATTCCAAACCTCTTCAATTTATCTTTTTTATGCAAGATGAGACACCCATGAAGCAATATAAGGCACATGTAGGTGTATAAAATTGGAGTGGAAGTATTTGCCTTTGGAAAACTGACATAGAAGGAAATCCAATGTTACCACATGGAGATCCACCTTTGGTACCAATGGCTAAGTATGTCAAGGCCCAGGAAGAAGTGATTTCAGGGTTGAAGAATTATATTAAGTTTTGGAAAAATTTAGGAAATGGTTCAAGTGTGCCACAATATTATAGGCCCGTGATAGATTACTGGACTAAGGTAATTGACAATCTTGGAAGAGCAATCATATCAGAGGGAGTCTTGTACAAACAATTTTGGCCAAAAATGCAAGAATCTCGTCACGAACAACGCACCACAATGAGCTTACAAAAAGAAGCCAAAAGATTCCTAGGTCTTGAAGAGATAAATGATCATTTTTGTGGTCCTCAACGAGATAGAGTTTGACCCTCCATATGATATGCACCAAGGTGACTTTGTTATTCTACTTCCAAGTGACATGGATATCTATCCAGTTTGGCTTGCAATAGATTTATCAAACATTGACAACAAGCCTACATCACCAAACTACGGAAAAGTTTTGATTCAATATTGGGCACCTTCTGCAAGAAAGAGTGGGATGACAGATACTCAAGCTTACACTAATTGTTGGAAGGGTTTTTGGAATGTCAACTATAAGGACCGGGAATCTGTAGATGCGATTGTTTGGTCTTGGAGGCCCAACAAAGAAGGTCTATTGTTAGAAGCCTGGACACACCCTACGGAAACTGACTTCTCGACAGATTATCAATTTTTTTGTAATTATTCATTTATTGAGAAAACTCAACATGTCACCTTGTAAATATTGGGGCTTACCGAAGTTTCCAGATTGTATCCCTCTTTTGATAGTTAGATTGAGTAGATGGTTGATTTGGAACTTTAGGGTTTGAGAATTGTAAGGTATTTATACCACTTATTGACCTTAATGAAAAACCCTTTTGTCATTTTGAAAAAAAAGGAAGTTTTGAAGTCTGTGAGTGAGCGTACTGTGTACGAGAGAGATTGTGAACTTAATCTTGACACTATGTGTGCACCGGTGGTCGGAATCGAGTGCGGAGAAGTCCAGCGTGTTGCCCTCAACAAGAGCTACGCGCCGATACCTACATTGCGCGTGTACCGTCTGATTTTGCGAGCTTCATCTGGTGATTTGGTGAGCATACGTTGTCTGATTTTTCATTGCAGCATATCCACTCGTTCACATTGAGTAGAGATACACATTAAGCACTTTAGAATTCGAAAACGAAGACCTGAAAATTTCGACCAGACATCCTATGTGATTTTGCACTGGGTGTTTTGGGTTGGGATTTTGGTTCATAGACCTTAGGAGAGCGACCTATTGGTGATAGTAGGGGCTCCTTCAAGTTCTATGGTGTTTCGAGATTGTTTGATGGGTGTTCGGCTCTAGAAAGCGTGGTAGGAAGTTTCCTCTTATGCACTCTTGAAGGCTGTGACTTAGACATTGGGTAGAGACCTATGTAGGAATTAGTTAGGAGTCGGTCGAGTGTAGGTTGACACCTTATACTTGCTTCCAAGCGCCTGCGGGTCGAGCTTCGTCCTTAGCTGAAAAATCTTGTTAGTAGGTGAGTTCTCACTCTACTGACGTCCGTCGCGGTGTATCCGTCCATCATGGGCACCACTGCCGGGGACGAAACCTTAGGTAGGTGACCGAGACTAGTCCTTGAGGATAGGGATTTTTGGCTTGACAAGAGTCTCGTTTTACATTTAGATAGGATCAGAGGGTGGAGGACTCTCTAGGTCTTAGAGGGAGTCTAGGAAGCGTGTGTCTGGCCTAGATCCTTCGACTTAGGTAGACTAAGATAGTTTTAGGTATTAGTTGAGTTCTTGAGTAGGAGTTGGAGTGGTAGAAGCGGTGAGAGGAGAGCTTGAGAGTCCGGAGAGTCCAGAAAGCAACCAAAACACCATTATCACCATTTCATATGATCAGTAGGAGTAAAGTAAGTAGGACATCATGATTCAGGATCTAGAGCACTTCATGCATGTATACTTGCTTGGTAAATTCATCACAAGTTGGTAAAAGACGCAAAAAGACGCAAAAGTGTGTTTGAAAGCCTAAGTGAAGTCCAAAAGTTACTGTGAGTGTTTCTGATAGAGTTACAGAACATCAAGAGTATTTCTATCAGGAAAAAAATTAATTTCAAGCCAGGAGACATCCTATGCGTAGGATGTCTACATGATAATCTAGTGGGAATTTTGGGATTTTGAGTTGACCAGTGTGTTCAGAAGGTGGGGTTTACCCTATATTCAATTGGAAAGTGGAAATTTGACCATATCTTGATAAGATAAGGTCAGATAGATTGAAATTGTCAGACATCCTACCCAAATTGTGCCAAAGCATTATTTTCAGACCAAAACCATATGATGGCTGTATGAGCATGACTTGCATGATATATTGAGTGACTGAGAGGGGTTTCATCTCATTTGGGTGAGAAAATTTGGGTTCAAAGAGGTCTTTAGTACTTTTGACTGAAAAAAGGCAAGAACAGCTAAAATTGGGGACTTTTGAAATCCAAACCAAAATCTAAGCATACCACTGGGTTGCTGACATCAAGGGGAAGCTGTGGGTCAAGTCTGAGGTCAAACAGGCCAAAACGACATCCTATCTTCTGTGTGATTTTTCACTCCAAACCAAATTTTGAGCATACCAAAGTGATCAACAACTCAAGGGGAGCCTGTGTTTTGAATTTGAATCCATTTTGATGAAATAGACATTCTACGTGTAGGATGTCTAAAGCACGAAATTGAAGCCAGACATTGACTGTGGGCATAGCAAGGTGTTGTATAGCCTGAGGCAAGCCTCCTACTTAATTTTGGTCCAAATTGGAGTTGATTAGACTGATCAAGATCAGCAATAGGCTGTTAGATCAGATTTCTGATCCATTGACCAGCTTATGGGTGTCCAAATCAAAAAGTAAAAACAGCTGTGGACTTAGCACATCAAGGGGAATCCATAGTGCTAAAATCCAGACAAAACAAAGTAGGAGACATCCTATTGGGGCCTACTGAAGAGAAAATTTGACTAGGCTTAGACAGTGAGATTCCATTTGGCTTAAGGGTTCCAGAACTTCTTTCAGAAGTGAATTTGGACCTTGTTTGTCCATTTGACGTAGCAAAGACTGAATTCAGACTTTTTCACGTAAATTGAGCAACATCCGAGGAAAGTATAGTTCCAGATTAGCAGACCTAATCCAGAACATCAGTAGTGTGTACAATACAGTAGTGGTTGATATTAACTCTCCAGTTATAACAAGCATTACTAAGATAACCTCTAGAAGATAAATGCTTTGATTCGATTGCTGAAATTAAATGCTTGTGTACAGGTATATTCAGCATAGCAGCAAAGCAAGAAATTGTGTGGAGACTGATCCTTTGCTAGGTGAGTGGTTGGATTTGTGGTAAATTGCATTGATAAGTTTGATGAATTTAAGATCAGGAAGATACATTTTTAGAGACCAGAAGGTGGCAGGTGAACAAGGTAGCTTAGCATCCACCGAGGAGAGTGTAACTCAGGCAAGGCTAGATCCACTAGCACCGATTATTGAGGAAGGTAGTGATACTGACACTTTGTTAGACAAATCTTTCTTCATGATGGGTAGTCAACAGCCAGGAGGTTTCACCTATGACGGACCAATGCCAAGAGGAAGCACCTCCCTAAATCCTTTGAATGATTCCAAGCTCACTGTTATCTTCTTGGAGGGAACAAACTCGAGGGGAGACCTAGTCTATTCTGACTATCGAGGACGCAAGTGCATTTGTATCGAAGAGGGGCCGGCTCAGAGATTGGAGATAATTCGATTCGATGATGATGGAGATAGATTCCAAGACAAAAAGGGGAACCACTATCTGATAGTCAGTAACCCTGAAGATTACAACAGATATGGAGATAACATGGCGAAAGGAAAAATGGTTTCAGAAGCTCAAGAACCGCCACCAAACATTGATCGGCCGGAGCTATTTTTATGTATGATAAAAAAACAACCAAGGTTCCAACTAATAATGAGAACGTGGGAATCTACAAGCATGAGAGTGAGGGTATAGTCGCTTACTTGTAAACATGTAGTAGTGTTAGTGTGTATACGCGCTTCACCAGGGGAACTTTTCTCCCACTGGGTTTTTCCCCCTGGACATTTGGTGTGAAAGGACACCTTATCTCTTAGAGTTTCATATAAGCTTTGTAGCTCTGAGTTTGTAGATACACTATTATTCTAATATAGAGAGATAGACTACAGAGATCTCGTACACAAGCTCTGTGTCTTCTCCTTCTCCATCTTCTTCCTACTCTGAGTTGTTGTCTTTCTTCTGTTTCCTGTTTCATCATCTTCAACAATTGGTATCAGAAGCCGTTCGAGCCCTCATAATTTTGTTCTGAGCAGCGTAGCAGAAGTTACTTTTCGGAGGCGTTTAGATCAAGAGGGTGTGCTTTTTAACAGATATTCTTCAGGTAAACAGTTCTTTTGGGAAGCAGCTTGTCTTAGGTTTTTGCTGAGATTTTGTGTAGAGTTTTGCTTGCATTGGAGAGGAGATTTGTGAATCTCTTGGAGGTTCTTTTGCTCTCTTGTGTGCATCCACAGTATGGCTCAATCTACGGAGAAAGAGATTTTTGGTGCGTTTACATCCGAAGACAAATTGGATGGTACCAACTATTCTATTTGGTCTTTTATGGCCAAAAATGTTTTGGTTGGTAAAGGATTGTGGGATTATGTATCTGGAGATGAAGTTCGTCCAGGTAGCATTGCACCTGCCATGCCTAGTCGTGGTGCAGCTGTTGGTGCAGGACCCTCACAAGTCACTCCAGAGCAAAAGAGATGGGATACTAACGATGCACAAGCTATGGCTGTGATTGCCTTAACCATAAAGAGGACAATCACACCACATATCAGATCTTGCAGAACTTCTAAGGATGCTTGGAACACTCTGCAAGCTATGTTTGGAGGAAGAAACACTGCCAAAATAGAGTTTTTCAAGAAACAACTTGACAAAATACAGATGGACGAAGGTGACGATATCATCGAGCATCTTACAAAAAACAGGGATCTTAAAGAGAAATTGCTTATCATTGATGAAGTGATTCCAGAGAAGGACTTGGTTTCCAAAACACTCAATTCACTACCACCATCTTATTTGACTTTTCAGACTTCTTTGACTTTGTCTTTGCGAGCTAATCCTGAGCCTCTTCATTTTGAAGAGTTAGTGGCTTTGCTATTGCAGGAGGATCAATCACGTAAGAACAAGTCTTTACAGGTGGATGGTATGGATCATGCTCTTGTTGTACAGAACAAAAACAAGGGTAAAGAGAGTGCTCATTACTCCAAGTCTAGTGCAGGACAATCTTCAGAGAAGTCTAAAGGTGATTCCGACAAGTCCAAGAAGAAAGGTAAATGTCACTACTTCAAGAAACCTGGTCACTACATTAGTGAGTGTAAAAAGCGAATTGCTAAAGAAAAGAAGAAAGAGTCAAGTCTGGTTGTTTTAGCTTCTAGTGATTCTTCTACAGCTAAAGAAGAGTCTGCAAACTTTGTGCAGGATTCTTATGCTTTTGTAGTATTTTCAGATTTTTTTGCTTACAGTGTTGACAAGACACAAATGATTTGGTACTTTGATAGTGGTGCATTCAGGCATATTACTTGAAGGAAGGATTTGTTTTGTTCATTGGATGTAGCTCCAGCAGGAAATAAGGTGACATGTGCAAATAATGCTTCTTATCCAATCAAAGGCGTTGGTAAGATTTTGATTACCATTTCAGATGGTTTAGATTTATGCTTGCCAGATGTCTTATATGTTCCAGGGATCAAGAAGAATTTGTTGTCTGTATCCTCTCTTGCAAAAAATGGTCTTCGGGTCATTTTTGAGGATGACAGATGTGTTGTACGAGATCGAGAGAATGGTTATTCTCTTATCACTACAGGTACACTGGAAAATGGACTATTTGTGCTAGATCGTTATGAAAAGAAGATTCAGGTATGTATTGTAGAAACAAAGACTCAGGCCATGCAGGATGTTGAGTTGTGGCATGCTAGATTTGGGCATGTTAGTTATGGAAGTTTGATGACTTTACAACGTCATAATATGGTTTTCGGGGCTGTCGCAAGGAAAGCGAAACCCGAGATTTGCTTTGTCAAGTATTAGTCGAAAGCTGCGTGCAAAGCAAATAAGATGCCTTTCAATAATATTAGTGCAGTAACATGAATCGTGAATGCGTAGATGTAGTGCACTAAAAAATCTGGGCATGCTTTTGGAATTGGAGAGGCTCTGAAACCTTGCGGATTTGTATCGAGCACAGTTCAACTTTCTTTATTCACAAAACCAAGTAGGATAAAATCTCTTACTAAGACTGCGGAGAGCAGCTATGGCGTTAATTCAGTCTTCTTCTTTGGCTAACACGCTGCATAGGCATACAGAATTAGCTTTGCTGGAGCGCCCGCCCTGAAGCCAAACTATCCCTCAGGGATCCCGGACCAAGCGCAAGTGGGGACTTCTCAACATCGCAAGTCACCTCTTGATGATCTGTCCATTAACCACACAAATAAAGCACATGTTTTGAACAGGTGTCCTACTCGTGCCTTGAAGACCATTACTCCATATGAAGCTTGGTATGACAGAAAACCTTCAGTCAGTTATCTTTGTGTTTTTGGTTGTCTTGCTTATGCTCACATCCCTCAGCAGCTACGTGGGAAGCTTGATGATAAGGCAATCAAATGTATATTTGTGGGGTACATTAGTGGAAGTAAAGGTTATAGACTTTACAATCCTGCTACAAACAAGATTTTTGAAAGTCGTGATGTAATTTTTGCAGAAACTACTGTTCAACCTATGGTTGCTTTTGATGTACCTCATATGCAGACACATGATGTATTTGAAGGTTTGCTTCCTTCTTTTGTGGAGAATCAAGAATCACAACAGGTTGATAATCTTGATCAATCTTTTGATCAGCATGTGACACCTCGTGATGTAGAGGAAATTGTGCGTGAAGAGTAAGAAGTTCTCAGGGAAGAAAGAACCTTGCCTAAATGGGTGCAGAAAACTTTGCAGGATAGCAAGTTGGATGCACCGTTGCCACGAAAAACACGTGTTGGTACTACTTTTGGCAGAGAGCAAGTAGATTTGGCTTGCTTTAGCACTCTTTGTGATGCAAATGAGCCTGATTCATTTGAACAAGCTTTAGAGTGTGTTCAGTGGAAAGATGCTATGCAGCAAGAAATTGATTCTATTCATAAGAATCATACATGGGATCTAGTGGACTTGCCTACAGGTAAAAAACCTATTGGTACAAAGTGTGTTTTTAAGGTAAAAAGGAAACAAGATGGTACTGTTGACAGGTACAAAGCAAGGCTTGTGGCAAAAGGCTATGCGCAACAGAAAGACATAGATTATGATGAAACATTTGCTCCCACTTCTCGTGCGTCCACAGTTAGATCACTAGTTGCAATTGCTGCTCATCATGTTTGGAAAGTGCATCAGTTGGATATCAAAACTGCTTTTTTGAATGGTGATTTGAAGGAAGAAGTTTATGTAATTCAACCAAGTGGTTTTGTTGTAAAAGGTCAAGAGCAAAAGGTATGTAGATTGCGTAAAGCTTTGTATGGTCTCAAACAGGCTCCAAGAGCATGGTATGAGAAGATACATACTTATTTGATTGGCCAGGGATTTCAGAATAGTCCAACAGAAAGTACTTTGTATGTCAAAAAGAGAGATGGAGTTCTCATTATGCTAACACTTTATGTGGATGATATGCTTCTTACAGGCAATAATGCAAATGAAATTGAAGCGTTTAAAGATGCTTTGAGAAAAACATTTGAGATGTCTGATCTTGGTTTGCTACATTATTACTTGGGTATTCAGTTTGTGCAATCAGAGGATGGCATATACATGTTGCAGGTAAAATATTTGCATAAAATTTTGGACAAGTTTGGTATGAAAAATTGTAAGCCAATCTCTACACCCGTAGAAACTAGATCAAAGTTGAGCATGCATGATTCTGGAGAACCTTTTGATGTACATACTTATGCAGCAGCCATTGGTTGCTTGATATATTTGGCAGGCAACACTCGTCCAGACATTCAATTTGGGGTTTCACAAGCAAGCAGATTTATGCACAGCCCAGGTATGCATCATTGGCAGGCTGTGAAGCGCATACTTCGTTACCTTTTAGGTACCCCTAATATTGCCATGTTCTTTCCAAGGGGGGATATGTATGGAAAGCACAGTTCTATGCAGCTTCTTGGTTACAGCGATTCAGATTGGGCTGGTGATTTTGACACACGACATTCCACAAGTGGCAATTGTTTTTTCTTGGGAAATGCATGTATATCTTGGCTAAGCAAGAAGCAACCCACAGTGGCTACATCAACTTGTGAAGCTGAGTACAGGGCAGCTTTCACGGCAACAGTTGATTGTGTATGGATACGCAGGTTATTGGCATATCTTTGTGAGTGTCAACAGGCACCCACTACCATTTTCACTGACAGTTAGAGTGCTATGGCAGTTGCAAGGAATCCAGTATTTCATGCAAGAACAAAGCACATAGAGGTTCACTACCACTATGTCAGGGAAAGGCTACATGCAGGGGAGATCACACTAACTTACTGTCCTACACATGATAACATTGCAGATCTATTTACGAAGGCGTTATCACAAGAAAAGTTTGAAGCTTTCCGAAAAGCTTTGGGCTTACTCTCATACACATGATGATCTGCTACCTTGTACGGATTCACACTATCACTACAGGGGGGATTTGTAGACATGTAGTAGTGTTAGTGTGTATACCCGCTTCACCAGGGGCACTTTTCTCCCACTGGGTTTTTCCCCCTGGACATCTGGTGTGAAAGGACAGCTTTGTAGCTCTGAGTTTGTAGATACACTATTATTCTAATACAGAGAGATAGACTACAGAGATCTCGTACACAAGCTTTGTGTCTTCTCCTCCTCCATCTTCTTCCTACTCTGAGTTACTGTCTTCCTTCTGTTTCCTGTTTCATCATCTTCAACATTACTTTCGCAGCAAAGAACCATACTTAAACGAATTAAGCAAAGACAAGGTTCTTTACTTATTCTCTTATGAAATTGCTATGGGAAAGGATATAGTTTTTGTTGATAGATACGGGCGAGAATACCAACGTATTCTCCCAGAGGAGGTAGAAAAGGCAACAGGTCCAGGAGCATCACTATATGCCCCTGAGGAAGTGCCAAGAGACACCTACACCCCAAGCAAGTTGACAAATCCCTTTTTTGAAGAGTATGACGCTACCTCACATTCCACCCGACCGCATTCAACAACCAAAACCAACCAGCAAACCAGCCATCATTGCAGGCATGGCTTCGATAGAGTGCAACATTGGAACAAGACCAAAACCGAGATGTTTATCAAGCCGCACGAGGGCTAAGGGATTTGCAAGAACCACCACTCTATTCAAGGTATCAAGTGGAGAGTAATCCAAAGACTCAAGGATCAACAGAGCCTGAAGGACCACCCATAGAACGAGTTTGAAGAGATGAACCATCTCTGGCGAGAACTATTAGAAATTATGGCTTAGGAGCACCATTGGGAGAGGAACCAGCCTACTACAGAAGACTTGAGGAGGTATATCTATTAGGACGTGGAGATCCAATGATGAGGTTTGTAGACCATCGTAGAATTAGACCTTCTCAAGTGCAACAATGGGTAAACAAGAAATACACAGGAAACATAGACCCAAGAGATCATGTAGCAGCCTTTGTGCGTGTAATTAGAGCTGAAGAGGTGTTAGACTTCCCTACCCAATTTGCAGGGTTTGGACTAACCCTAGAGGATGACGCTGCTACTTGGTTTGACTCTGTAGAGCGTAAAGACTTTGAGTGTATGGAGGAAGTGTTTGACAAGTTTATCAAGGAATTCTCACAAAGGGGGATAGCTCATAATACCGTCTCACAAATCCATTAATTCAAACAGAAAGATGGGGAATCTGTACGGAAGGCAACCCTAAGACTAAAAAGATATGTTAAGTTCTGTCCTATGGAAGAACTGCCAACTCAGTCCACACTTATGCTTATATTCATCCAAGGACTAAGGAATGCAGATCTCCAGAAAGACTTACATATGAAGAGGAGCAGGACGTTGAATGAGTTGACCAAGGAGGCTCTTTACCTTGTGGACAATTGTGCGGTCTACAAAGAGGGGGAGTTCAAGGACCTTGACGACGATTCATCTTCACAACAAAGTGGAAGCAAGTCTTCTAAGTCAGCACCGAAAGGAGAAATAGTTGTAAACCAAGATCTGCTTGTAGATGAAGTGCTAAAACATATTAACTTGTACGCCAAACCCCAGGCTAAACAACCCAAGTGGTGTACTATTGAACAAAAATGGACAAACCATGGGACAGAGGAATGTTATTATAACAAAATAATATGTGAGAGAGAGACCTTACACTCCCCAAGCTCAGGAAGCTTCTCCTCAAGTTCCACCGATGCCTAGGTATCAAGCAGGCAACCTACGAGGACCTACAGGTGTAGAAAGACCACAACCGGTGTTGGGGCAACAACCACCCCTACCAGGATTACGACTAGTCGGATAAGATACACACCAACCGTAGCCGAATCAGAGGAAAATTCTTTGATGCCTATGCATGCATATTATGAAGATCCCAACGGATATGCGGAAAACTCTGCCTATTATCCACCGGAAGAACCTTGACACCAGAACCATGGAGCATGATAGGAAGTACAGGACCACCAACAGCTGCACATGTAGCAGGAGAAGGAAGATATAGCTTAGATGAACGAACATTGTTGTTCATAGCCAATGGAGGCATGGGCGGACAGAGACATGTATACCAACAAAGGGGAGCTCAAGGAGCACCTCAACAACCCAAGGGACCCTGCTACAAGTGTGGTGGAGACCATTGGCTAAGAGACAGTCCTCATGATGAAATCATTAGAGTCAACGCATATTGCACGGAGTGTGGAGTTACTCATTTGATTCCTGATTGCCCTAAAAACCCGAGCAAAGGAGCAAAACACTACAAGAGGTTATGTGCTCTTGTGACGCTCTTAGCGACGGAAATACACTGGGTTTTTATAACCCCCGGCGTCGCTATAACCGTCACTAAAAGCGTCGCTACGAGAGCGTCGCTATATGCGTCGCTATAGCCGTCGCTATAGGCGTCGCTATATAGCGACGCTCATAGCGACGCCTATAGCGACGCTTATAGCGACGCTCTCACAGAAGAGTATAGCGACGCATATAGCGACGCTACAGAGCCATAAATAGCGACGCTTATAGCGACGCCTGAGAGAATATTTTTTTGGTGGCAGGGCATTGAATGCCCTGCCACCCATCAACCATATTGTACTTGATTCACTTTTTAAAAAAAGTGCAAAGGTAAATAATAGACCCAAAATAGTCACCCACAAGACGCATTGTTTGCAAAATTGACAATTGTACACATCATAGACAAACTGAATTGATTGGCAAATGTAATAATGACAATTGTACAACATCATAGGCATAAAGAATTGATTGGCAAAAGGAATTGCGGTGACAAATGTAATAATATACATGGTTCAAAAAGACGTATAAAATCCGTCTCATGATACATAAGCTATGAGAAACCCTAAACTAATGCTATCTAGCTACGGCTAAACTGACGTCGTCTAATCAGACGTCTCATCGCATCCAAGCGGCGTATCTGTCGGATTCTGCAAAAAAAGACAATAAGACAGTTTTCAGTAAATATAAACATATAACGACATTTATAAAACAATACAAAAAATAAAAAAGAGTAAACCCTAATACTAACCATGCCGCCGCGAGAACTGAGAATGTCCATCAGGGCGTTTAAGCCCTTCCTGCCTGCGTACTCGCGCTCGTACGGTGTGGGATCACGTCCTGTCATCGACCACTGTCAAAACATACAAAGATTTCATTATGTTAGAACTAAAAAACTCATAAACCCTAAACTATCGAACATGCATAAAGAGCAATGTGAAAAGACTTACAAAATCGGCCTCAAATGATGCCCATCCACCGCTCCCCAAGTGGTGCGAGCTCCCTGCCTCTACTCGCGCTCTGGCTGCATCCTTTTGTTGCTTCCACTTGTCGGGATTCTCGCGCGCTGCTTTCTTCGCATTCTTCCAATCTTCTTTGGCCAGCCAATCTGGCCTATTCCACCCATTCTTGATTGCTTTTTGCACTTCGGAACGCTTGTGTTTGCAGTATTCGCGCATTCAAATCTTCATCAGGTCTTCATTGAAGCGCTGATCCCGTGTTGGAACGGGAAACTCATCATGAAGTATGCTGATGACTCTGTTTTTTAAATCACTTGGTACTTCACTCCATTTGTTTAGTATATAGTGTCTAAACAGCTGAGAGCAAAGACCACGCATGCGCGAGATCACCTTCTTGCCGTCATCATCCATGATGATGCCGCCGCTGATGTCGACGGAGTAAGGCAAGCCCTCTGGCCGGTGACGCGTGAACCTGGGTGTCCCGGCAGGGGTCTCTAGCGGCGTGTCGATGGGGGTACGGACGTCAGGTGTCTCCACCGACGTCTGGGCCCCGAAGCGAGGAGTGTCGAGTGGGGTGGCTCCTGGCGGAGTAGGTAGAGGTGTGTAGCTTCTAGGAACAGTCAGCCGTGCAAAACCTGGCGTAGACGGCGATGCTGTGGCTGGTGTGGGGGCGGGCAAAGAAGGGGAGGGTAAAGAGCCTCGTCGAACACGAGGCGGTGTGGAGGCATCGGTGGCGGAATCCCCACAACAACCGCCACCGCCACCACTAGAGCGCCGGTGTCTAGACGAGTGTGACGCTCGTCTCGTCGACGCCGAAGCTTCGGAGCGCGCCGAATGCTCCGAAAGAGAGGGAGATGCGGATGGTGTAGGAACGCGCGATGATGCGCCAGAGCGATGACGCTCCACGTACCACTGTCTCTGCTGCGGTGACAAAGAAGAAAGAAACTGTTCATCATCCATACCTGCATTAAACACACGAATATTTAAACTTAATATTGAATGAATAGAGTAGACAATGACGCAAAGACCATTAAATACAATGACGTAATGACGCATATAAATACAATGACGCAATGAATCGAGTGGTAGAAGAGGCAAGTCGAAAACTCAGAATTTTCAATCAAAAGATGTGAGCGCGAGTAGAAAAGAGCGTTACACACCATGGAAGCTACTTAGAGAGCTAGAGCTTTTACAGCACGGAGCAAAATTGTTCAAATACAATATTTGTGGCTTTAAGAGATCTCTCTCTCATCCTCGCATAACTCAGCATAACTTCCTATATCTATATAGAGCTCTCCGTTTAAACACATATCCTCTGTTTCATTTTGTAGCTCCTCTGCATGCACCCCATATAGAGTAGTAGCATCTTGATGCTCGTCTGGCACCACCGCAGCGGCTTCTGATTGAGCATCTTCTCTGATCTCCTCCATTGATGTCGTTGTGATTGGCACATGGTAGCCTTCATACGTCCTTGCACTACGAGGGGCTACCTCTATGACGTACCACCAGTTTGATGTAGACTTTGTAGGATGAAATACTACCTGCCAGAGCCACATAACTTACATGAGAGCTTTCAAGCACATAACTTGTAAAAGGGGGATGTTAACTATTTATATACTTACTTGTTCACAATGCTCGGGTAGTACGAAAGTGTCTCTTAGGTCAGTCCATTTCTTAGTAGAATCCACCTCAAGAAAACCAGACTCTCCTCTACGCACAGTAGCGTTTCGACCCTCCATGATTATCTTGAACCATTGCACGTCGAACAAGTCGACAAAAAATCCTCTGTAATCGATCCTCAAAATCTCTTGCAGCGTGCCGAAGTAAGTGAGTTCCGCCACCACGGGATCTGCATCAGAGGAACGTCGTCGACTAGACTGTTCAAATTTTGCCATGATTCCACAATCTTGAGTAAAACGCTTTTTGTCGATTCGTTCCACCCTAAAATGTCGACCTTTACACCATGCTGCTGTGTATGACTTATACTACAACGAACAAAGATTATGAGTGGCCGTTCAAACGTTTATAAATAAAGTCACTTGCTAGTCGTACATTGCAAACTTACCTTGGTCGCGCAACCCCGAGAGTACTCCCACTCTTCTTCAGTCACTTCGTCACCGCATTGTTGTGCGCTTTTCAATTGGTTGTGCAACCATCTTAAGCTCATGAAGGTTGGTAGGCTCTCCAGAACCGCTGGATAGTGCATCGGTGGTCGTCTTCCCCGTCTCCACTCGATTCGTGCCCTTTGTCGCTCTTGCTTTGCATCCTCATATTGTGAAATCCACTTTTGCATCACTGGATTGTGAAGCATGCAAAATCGGTTGATTTTAGCCTCTAGATCTTCCGTCATCTTCTTCTCAACACCGAGATTGCACATGACAATCCCAGATATGCGCTCATCATCTATGGTTCGCCATAGCGTGTCCCGGGATTTATCAAATCCGTCTAGCCACTCTCCAATGTACACTAGGGACTCTGATACCAACCAACCTTCTGCCATGCTACCCTCCGGACGTGCCTTTTGACGCACATATCCCTTAAGCGTTTTCATGAAACGCTGTAAGAAGAACATCCATCTGGAATGAACTGTGCCAGCTATTTCCACCTCATCAACTATGTGAATAAGAAGATGCACCTGAATGGTTAGCATTGTAGTAGGAAAATGTTTCTCAAACATGCACACAAGCTCCGCAGCATTTAGTTTGGCGAATGGTATGGAGTCTACGTCGATCTCCTTTTGTGAGATCCATTGCACCAGCTTTGCAAGTTTGTAGATTGTGTTACGGATATCGAGAGACAAACATCCCTCAATGGCAACCGGTAAAATAAACTGTAAAGTATGTGCAGCAATGATATTAAAGTCCACATTTTATGCAATGATATTAAAGTCCACTATGAACGTACCTGACACATTTTATGCCAATCGTGTGACTTCAAACCGGTAAGCTTTCCTTCTTTAGTAAAACACGTTCGGAGCGAGTGCATTACGCCAGTGGGGGTCCGCAAAGATCGAATGGCCTCTTTTACTTTGCGTTCTTGGGCTCCTGTGAAAATCCATGGTGCTTTAGGAAGTTTTATCGATCCATCAGACGCTGTTTGCGGCCAATATTGCTCCATACGATCCACATTTCTAAGGTCAACTCTGGCTCCCAAAGTATCTTTCTTGCCGGTCAAATGGTCCCATAGTAGATTACCCACATTCTTGAATATGTGCATTGGATCGAGCAAGTGATTGATCACGAGTCGGGGCCAGTATGGTAACTCGTACCATAGAGATAGTCTCTTCATCCCTGGAGGCAATCCGTCATCGCACATCTCCTTCTGCTCTAACCATGCTTGTGCAGACATCCTTGGTGGCTCTCTTCCCAAAAAGCCGTCGCGTAACACATGATTCTCCGGAAGATACGCTTGATGACCTTCGTAGATTTGCTTCTTCAGTGAGGGTGCCCTACGTGCATTCAGTCTAGGTCCACATGTGACACATGCTCTGTATCCGCTTGTTTGAAGCCCTGCATGTATACACATGATAATAGATCAACTATGGGGAAAAACAAGATTTACAGTGTCTGAGAGAGGAGTGTCAATAGATCACCTGAGCATTCTGTTAGCCCGGGATAGTCATGCATGGTCCACATTAGAATACCTCTGATCAAAGCATTCCGTCGTCCTGTGTGTCGGCTCATATCCACCACCTCTATGCCAATCCACAATTGTTGTAGCTCTTCCAATAGTGGACGAAGATACACATCCATATTCCCCACTTTATATCGCCCTGGCACAATCAAGCTTAGCCATAGGTGCCCCTTCTTCGTAGTCAACCACGGGGGAATGTTGTAGTTGACGATGACAACGGGCCATACACTGTAAGATGTTGATCTTTGACCAAATGGATTTACGCCATCCATAGCCAGGCCTAAGCGCAAATTTCGAGCTTCCCTGGCAAAATCCGACCATGTTCCATCTATATGTTTCCAGGCTGCGCAATCTGCAGGAATTCGTAGCACACCATCCGAAGATTTATTCTCCTCATGCCATGATGCTAGGGCGGCCATGGACTTACATTCGAAGAAATGCTTGATGCGAGGAAGCAAAGGAAAATGTCGCAAAACCTTTTGTGGAATTTTTGTCCCGTGGAGATCTACTCGATATCTTTCGGAATCACATTTCGGACACTTCTCCATGTCTGTGTATTCCCCTCTGAAAAGAATGCAGTCATTAGGACAAGCGTGGATAGAATTGTAATCCATCCCCAAGTTTCGCAAAATCTTTCTTGCTTCATCTCGGGAATCTGGCATCACATTGTCAGCTGGTAGAATGTGCTCTTTCAGCAATCTACACAACATAAAAATATGATACAGTCGTGTAAAAATCTATCAGATCATTATACACCATGAGTTCTATTAAAGTAAACTAATTGTAATAGATCACCTGAAAAGCGCTGTGACGCTAGTGTCACTCCATCCAAACTTTGCCTGCATGTTGAGAAGAACCAGGAGTGCTTTCAATCTAGACATACGTGCTCCATTATACAATGATGTATCGGCTTCACTTTTCATATCATCATAGATAAGCCTTTCTGAATCCATGATCGTCTCGATCATTTCATCAATCTCGGGCTCAAACATTGCCTCGTTGGGAATGTGCTCTGCATGATCATCCCCCGAGCTGTCAGAGGCTACATCTTGTGGCCTCACATATGCTGCTTGACCAAAGCGCCTGCGAATACGTCTATTGGGTTGCAAGATTGCTGCTTGTTGGCCAGCGTCAGAGTCCGACGAGTTATAATTGGCAACAACTCGATCTATAATAGATGGATCGAACTCACCAAATTCACGAACGTGCTGCAAAGAAACACGTCTTGTCCGTCGCACAGCATGCTTGCATTGATTACAAGGACATAAGACCCTCGTTGAGAGATAGGTGTTTCGGTTGGACGGTCCCACATCCTCGTCGCTACTCATAATGAGGATAAAAAACTTATAACCTAGACAACAAATTTAATATTCTATTGGCATTCTTCGTCTTATCTCTCTCTCTCTCTCTCTCTCTCTCTCTCTCTCTTTACCTCACATTCTCTAGTCATGTCCAATCCCCGCACACCTCGGTCTAGAGGTGCACGGAGATCAGAACCACCGGGTTATAATCTCGTCTTTATTGGTCAATACCTATATTTGTGGGTACAAGAAATCTAGACACCCACGTCTACATGATACTGCATGTAGTGGACAAAATCCCTTTGCCTCTTCTCTAGCTGTAGCACTTCACTTCATCTTAACATCTTTTCACAGTAGATCTTTTCACTGTTCGTCTAACTCTAAACCCTAAACCGTAAGTAATTCTTGCGTGGACTCGATCTAACGTAAATAAGCGTAAATCTAAATAAACGTAAATCTAACTAAAAATAAAGCTAAATCTAATTTAACGTAAGTCTAATGACTAGAGGTTGTCTAGATGGTCATTGTGTCGGGGATGTAGTGACTCTTGCCGCCCTGAAGATCCACCTTCTTCCCTATCTTCTGAAGACATTTCACCAGTACTTTTGGATCGACGGAGCCCACTATGAGTGAAGGCAGCAATACCCTATATTCCATTGAGGGCTTTCTTCACCCGCTTCATGCAGGCATCGCAGTCTATGGAGACCCGCATCTAATCTAATATAACATAAATCTAAATCTAGCTTAAATAAACGTAAATCTAGTTAAAAATAAACCTAAATCTAATTTAATGTAAGTCTACATATAACCTAATCTTTAACGTCTTTTAAGATAGTTTCCTACGACGTTATAACTCTCTTCTTCCTGTGTGTGTGCGCGTGTGTGGATGTGTGTGCCAATAAAAAGAGATAAATGGTATAACCTTTCTATCACCCATGCCAAGTATGATAGATTGATTATGCCATTTCTCTCTTGAATAATAGGTCTTCAGTTCAACTCCTCGTCGGCTAGATCTTTAGGTCTTTTAATTTTAATTAGTTTCCTACGACGCTCCCTTAGTTTCTCTTTCTTTCTCTCTCAATGTGTGTACGTTTTTTTGGATCGTATGCATGTTTTCTTTCTCTTTTCCTCTCTCAATGTGTGCGTTTTTTATTTATGCATGTTCTCTCTCTCTTTTCCTCTCTCAATGCGTGCGTTTTTTGTTTATGCATGCTCTCTCTCTCTTTTTCTCTCTCAATGTGTGTGTGCATTCTTTGTTTATGTATGTGTGTGCGTTTTTGCACTCTCTCTCGCTCTCTCTCTCTCTCTCTCTCTCTCTCTCTCTCTCTCTCTCTCTCAAAAACACTATATGTGTGTGTGTATGTGTGTGTGTGTGAGAGAGAGAGCGAGGGAGAGAGAAAGAGGGGAAGGGAACATGAGAATGAGGAGAGGGAAGGAGCATACCTGGCTCTCCTTCCTCTCCTCGTGTGTGTGTGTGTGTGTGTGTGTGTGTGTGTGTGTGTGTGTGTGTGTGTGTGTGTGTAAAAGAAAAAGAGAGAGAGAGAGAGAGAGAGAGTGAGGGAGAGCGTTACCTGCTCTTTGCTTGAGGGCGCCGAAAAACTCAGATCTGAGATCTGAGTTTTTGGGCGCGCTCGGTTATTTTTTTTACCCCAGCTGGCGTCGCTATGAGCGTCGCTATAAGCGTCGCTATGAGCGTCGCAAATTTCTTTGTAAATTTGCGACGCTCATAGCGACGCTCATAGCGACGCCGGGAAATTTTTTTTTGAGCGTCGCTGTGTGAGCGTCGCTAATGTGAAGAGCCTCTTGTAGTGAAAACCACCTTGAACATGCTAGAAACAGTACCTTCCAGTGGAGGGTCAGAAAATGAAACAATCATACCTATTCAGGTAGTGACACGAGCCCAAGCTCAAAGAATGACGAACAAACCCATAATGGAAGAGCCAAAACTGATGCCCAAAGTTCAAAAACGAAAAATCAGAGAAGCACTTGGAAAGCTAGAAAGGCGCGTGTGAAAGCCAGAAAAGAACGAGAGCAAACAGCTCTATCCGAGGAGTTGAAACATACAAAGGATAGATTAGAGCGGTTAGAGGATCTAGCTAGCTTAAGCTCACACACCACGGCAACCATAGCACCCAAGGAAATAGTAGAGCCCAAAAGTGAAGGATCGGGAGGATTTGTACTGGCAGACAAGGTAAATGAGCAGTTGGATGCGCTTCTAAAAGCTTATGAATCCAGACTCAAAAAGAACCAAACCCAGGAGCAAAGGTGGATGACTTATCCATATGCGGAAATAGAAAAACAAAGGTTGGAAATGTGTAAAAAGATGATTGAAACAGCTCAATCATTGATGGAAGACCCGCTGGGCAAACCTGCAAATTGGCATGAAGCACCATCTCCAACCCCTATCCAACCAACTTTAGAGGAACACGTAGAAACAAAGGAAGGACTCACTAATGCCTATGAGTCTAGAGGAGAACCTATCATAGTGCCAAATACAACAGATGAGGCAAGTGACGGGTTCCAACCTAAAACATTGATAGAAATGGGTAAGGACTATAACAGTCTAGACGATCTGTGGAAGCAAATCTGTGAGGCCAACGAGGCTAACAGGATGAGTAACCACATGAATAGCACAAGAAAAGAGAATAATGTGATCTTAACTCCTATTGAGGAATTTGAGGCAAGGTCACAAATGAACTTTGAGATACATTCACAAGGGGGAGACCAGGGATCAATTAGTTTGGGGCACAGCTAACCAGACTCGCTGAAAACTTTACCCTCTTACCAAGGAGAGTATGAAGCCAAGTCTGAAGTGAGAGCAATTCCATTTCAAAGACTTTCTTCTAACAAAGTGATGGATTCACAAGGATTGATTGAGTTATTGTCCACCGCGATGGCATGCACAATCATATTGGCCGAACTCCTAAGGTTACGACCAAACATGTGGACCACAGTAGGTAAATGCCTAGAAAAATTTGGAGTGAAAGACCCCACCTTGAGGCTACAGGAAGCGATCAGAGAGTTGGACAGGCCTCAACTAAACACTAGGCCAATATCATTAAACAAGGTTGGAGAGTATTGCGAGGGAGAAGATGGAAACACCACGCTACCAGTAGAATTCCAAGGATTAGTTTCCAAAGCTATTCTTGGCAGTGGAGCGGGAGTTGCTATTGCTACCAAGGAAATATGGAAAAAACCAGCTTTAAGAGCTACCAGAATGAAATTTCAATTGACAGATGGGTTCATGGAGAAGCCTCTAGGACTCTTAGAAAAAGTGATTGTGACTTCGTGCAGGATCGAGTATGAGCATACATTTGCAATAGTCGATTTCGACAAAAAGAGAAATTATGAGATCATCTTGGGAAGAACATTCATCCGAAAATTGAATATGGTCCAAGATTGGGGTTACGAGCACATATACCTCATACATGGTGAGACAACAACTAAAATACACCTGAAAGACCATAGTTACAAAGATGTGAACCAAACACCTGTGGAAGGGTTTGATTCAGCTACAATAGCACGATTGCAACTCCCAGCATGGTTAGGGAAACAAAAAGAGCTATGGATGTGCGGAGCTTCACATTGTGGAAGCTTAAGATGGGGGGAATGCGTCTTAGAAAGAGCGATTGAGAACAAGGAGTATATTCCGGAACCTTTCCCTGAAGATGCCTTGGAACCTCTAGAATGGGAACACATACTAGCAACATTGGATGTCTGTACCCTTACAAATAGTCCAACAACAAAATTTTGCGATAAGGATGGCTATGATGTTCTACCCTACTACATGGTAAGCATTATACCCGGAGAAGATGAGACGATAGAAGCACCAGAACAAGAAGAGTTTTATAACTCCTCTGAACATCTGGAAGTAAATGATGATGCAGATAATGAGTGTTCATACACCTCAAGTGAGCGTGGAAGGGAAATCGAGAATATCAGGTTTTATGATTTTGCTAATCAGCACCCTAGACGCCAGGAACGCTATAGGAGGAAACAAGCAGGAAACAAAGAGAGAGAACCTGATGCCCAAGATAAAAGGTAAAACTCACTATTTGATGCTTGTAAAAATAGAGGATTGTGTAAACGATCAAATATCAAAAAAATTCTCAAAAGATCGAATGGAAAGAACGCGAGAGGAAATAAAACAAGTACGAAAAGCTAAAACAGAAACAAATCACAAAAATCTCAAAAATCAAGAAAAGAAACAACAAAAGACCAACAGTGGACCAAATTGGAGCATAAACAGAAATACCAAGAACTGAAACGGTCTTTACGTGAGATATGGACTACGGAAGAAGATAGTGATGGTAAAGGGGAGTCAGAAAAGGGAAACATGAATGTACCATTACACTATCGTAAATTTACCATCCAGGACAAAAAAATCAACATGACATCACCAGTCAGGGAAAGAACCAACCAAGAATCTTACGATGGGCTAGAAAATACAAAAAGGATAGACCTCGCGAAACCTGGTGAAAAGCCTCAGCTGGTCTATATAGCAAACGATTTAGATCCTGAAGAAGAAGAACAACTAACAAAACTTCTCAAGAAATATAAAGATGTGTTTGCATGGTCCTATAAAGACCTCAAAGGAGTTGATCCATCGATATGCCAACATACAATTCCTTTGAAATCGGATGCAAAACCTAGCAAACAATGTCCTTATACATACAATGATACATTTGCTAAACAAATCAAAGAGGAGATTGATAAGCTGATGGAAGTTGAATTCATCTATGAAATTGAACATACAGATTGGGTGTCACCCATTGTGGTAGTTCCCAAAAAGAACGGAAAAGTGCGAGTGTGTGTAAACCTCAAAAAGGTAAATGCAGCAATCATAAGGGATAATTATCCCTTGCCAATCACAGAACATGTACTATGAGCGGGTGGCTGAAAAACGGGCTTATTCCTTTTTGGACGTGTTTTCAGGATACAACCAACTGGCAATTGCAAGGGAGGATCAACACAAAACAGTGTTTGCCACAGAATGGAGAATTTATGCGTATCGAGTTATGCCGTTTGGCTTAACTAATGCCCCAGCTACCTTCAAAAGGTTAATGACGCACGCGTTCAAAGAATACTTGAGAATATTCTTAGAAATATACATGGATGATCTTTGTGTACACTCTCTTCTACGAGAGGAACATATTGACCATTTGCAAAAGGTCTTTGAGAAATGCAGAACATATCGAATATGTCTTAACCCGGAAAAGTGTATCTTTATGGTTAAGCAAGGCCGCATCTTATGACACATTGTCTCAAGAAATGGCATAACCACCACTGACTTAGACAAATTCAAAGTCATAGTAGACCTACCCATGCCTACTAATGCTAAACAAGTCCAATCCTTCATGGGACACTGCGGATATTATCGAAGATTCATATACATGTATGCAGTCATTGCACAACCTCTGTATCGTTTGGTAGTCAATTTCGATTGGACCAAGGAGTGTGAAACTTCATTCCAAGAGCTGAAGGAAAACCCTATATCAGCACTTGTACTTAAAGCACCAGATTGGGAAAAGATATTCCATGTTCACATTGATGCTTCTACATATGCAATCGGGAGTATTCTGGCTCAGCCTGGAGATGGAACAATGGATTTTCCAGTTTGTTATGCAAGCCAATAATTAAACAGTGCGGAAAAGAACTACACAACCACCGAACGAGAAGGGTTAGGAATGATTTATGCTGTGAAGAAATTTCAGCATTATTTGCTCGCAAAACAAATTTGTGTTCTTCACAGATCATCAAGCTCTTTTGTATCTCATAAATAAACCATGCAATACAGGGAGAATTGTACGCTGGTTTATTATATTGCTAGAATTTGATTTCACAGTGGTGGTCAAAAAGGGTAAAACCCATCTACCAGCGGATCATCTTTCAAGGATACACAATGGGAAAGCTCCTGAAGGAGTAGATGATGACATACCAGATGCTTATCTTTTCAATATTGAAATGATACCCAAATGGTCACAGGAAATTGTTAGCATTCTTTCCTTTGGAAGTAGGTTCGATACTACGGAATACACATCCAAACAACAAACAATTCGATAAACAAAAAACTTCCAATTGATAGCAGGACGGCTGTATCATCTAGGATCGGACCAAATCCTACGATTATGTATAAATCCGAAAGAATTTGAATGCTACCTTGGAGAATCACATGTCCAGGATTGTGCATTTCATTGTTCAACAGTGAAAACACACCAGAGATTGAAACAGTTAGGGGTTTATTGGCCAACTATGTATGCGGACACCCATTCTTATGTTACCAATTGTACTATATGTAGTGCCAAATGACCAGTGGATCACGCAACATTGTTTCAGGTAAACATTGCACCTGCATGGAGTCAATATATCATTGATTTCTTAACCCACCATGACGTTTCCTAAGAACATCACAAGAGCATGAAAAAGGGCTATAGAGCTGGAAGCTCGAGACTTTCAGTTAATTGGGAACCAACTCTATAAGCGAGGAAAGGACAATCAACTTAGAATCTGTGCAAGTAAAAACGAATAGCTACTAATTCTAGAACATGCACATAGCGAAATAAGTGGAGGCTATTTTTCGGGCCGATAAGACGGCAAAAATTGTCTTAAACCGCAGGAATATGATGGCCTACATTGCATATGGACACTGAAGAGTTTGTAAAGCGTTGTGACGCATGTTAGCGCACCCAGGTGCCGATAAAGAGCGATGAGATGCCACTACAGCCAATGATGGGAGCAAGAGCATTTGCAAAATGGGGCATTGATTTTGTGAGACCTATCTCACCCTCTGCATATCACACCCATGCCCAATATATCATTATAGCTACAGACTATCTCACAAAATGGGTGGAAGCCAAGGCAACACAAAAAGCAGATGCGCAGACCACCGTACAATTTTTGTATGAGAATGTTTTTGTACGATACGGTTTACCAATAGAAATTGTCAGTGATCGTGGGACACATTTTCTTAATGAAGTCATTGAATATCTACTAGAGGAATTCATGGTCATACATAGGAAATCTGCTCCATACCATCCACAGGCAAATGGACAAGCTGAGGCCACAAATAAAACACTATGCACGGTTCTCACTAAAATAGTGTTAGAGTCAAGAACAGATTGGGATCGGCAGCTACACTCAACACTATGGACATACAGAGTATCTTACAAAACATCGATAGGATCAACACCGTACAACATGGTGTTTGGCCTAAATGCTAAACTACCCATATATTTTTTAATTCCAACTCTACGAGTAGCAAAATGCTTAGAATGGACAGGGCAGGAGCTCTCTTCAAGAATAGATGATCTTGAAAAGCTAGATGAACTCCGCTTGAGAGCTATAGCTTCAATCTATGCTAAAAAGAGAAGACAAAAAGAGTTTTTTGACAAGCATGTGCGCACTAAAGAGTTCAAATTAACAAGTGATTATGTACTTGTTTATACTTTGAAGCAACATGCCAAGAAACTTAAAAAGCAAGGGATGGGGCCCTTTGTGATTAGTGATCTATCACAAAGCGGAGCTGTCAAGCTTGCTACATTAGCAGGTGAAGAAATGCCGAACTGGATTAGTGGATGTTGAGACTGAAGAAATATCATTTACCACTCACACAG
Organism: Adiantum capillus-veneris; assembly: GCF_014529385.1. Lineage (NCBI taxonomy): Eukaryota > Viridiplantae > Streptophyta > Polypodiopsida > Polypodiales > Pteridaceae > Adiantum > Adiantum capillus-veneris. The sequence continues at coordinate 104,687,329 of NC_140953.1, forward strand.
GATATGCTTCAACAAATTCATCAAGGAAAACAACGAATGAAGGAAAAACAGAGAGTACGAGAAGAAGCTCAAGAGGAAGCCAAAGAACGCATTGCAAAAACGAAAACTTCTGCGACAACAACAACAAGGTGAAGCACCATTGCCAGTCAATGCCATTCGACTAACGAAGTTGGATGAAGACACAGTGGAGCCAATAATTGTAGTCAAACTGGGTAGCAGTCAAGTTGAATTGACGGCATTGCTTGACTCTGGAGCTCAAGAAAATTTGATCTCTTACGGAGTATACCAACAGCTCAAATCCACAGGTCGACTTCATCCTACTCCTCAAGTGCTGGAAAGTAGTACATCACACTCGTTGAAAACATTGGGCTGGACTATATTTCATGTACAAGTACATCAATATATTTACCCACACAAATTTTATATAGTCGAGGATGAAAGCACACAACACCCAATGATGTTGGGACAACCTTGGCAAAAAGAGTACAATGTGCAGATAGATTGGAATGTGAATGCAGTCAAAATTCAGCATGCACAAGAACAACAAGTAATAGCCTTTGCTCACCAATACCGGAATAATCAGCTGCTAGCCATGCAATCACTGAAAAAAGAGCCAAAAGCAAGAGTGCCACCAAAGAACAACATGATACCCAAGGCTAACAGACAGGTAAAAGCCAACCATGCTAACTACATACATACGAAGTTACTCACCGTAGTGCAAAGATCTAGGTTACCAAAACAAGGGAAACAAGTATGGATGTTGAAGGATAGAAATGACATGGCAAACAAACAACAATGCAACAAAAGAATTCAACCAAAGCAGATAGTTCAACCAAAACCCAAGGGCAGAAAACAGATATGGATCCCAAAGAAAATGCTCAGCAACAAAAACCCAACTGTTACTCGCATTTGGATACCAAAACACAAGCAAAAGGAACTCCCTTCAGTACAAGCAACAACCAAAGGCAGACAACTGCATTTGAAAAAGGACAACCGCCTTATGTGGATACCAATCCACACCAACACAGTGGCAACAAAGGAAGTAGCAAAACACCTACAAAAACCGGCAAAAACAAGCTACCAATGGAAAGCAAAAGAAATAGATCCACTGTCATTCCAGCCAAGACAATCCTCTCCATAGAAACAACTACGGCTATATCAACAGTAGCGGCAAAGCGATTGCCTTGTGCAAAAAAGACAATTAAATAGAGATCAGTAAAGTTACAGTTATTACTTGCAAAGAAAACAGGAAACCTCGACGGCGAATGCCAAAAAGCATCTTGCTTATTCCCTTCTCTTGCACAACATTAATTTTTCCATGCATTGACCGAGTATGCATAAATAAGGGCCACATTAATCGGCCAAGCATTAGCAAAAAAAATTCAAACTATGCACGGCAGATACTCCAAGGCGATACCTTGTCATCTCGGAGGACTCCGGCTAGGAGGGGGGGAAGCATTCTCAAATGCGGAACCAATAGCAAAAAGAGAAAAAAAGGGCATGATTTTTGACTATTTTAAGGGTTGTTATTTGATTGCAATTTTTTTTGGACTAACCCAAGTACATATGCCCTTAGACAGCATGTATCTGTAGGTATATGGGACCAAACCCCAAATCAAGCCCCTAAGTCTGTGTATATAAGTAGAAATAGCCAGTTTTCGGGCAAAATATTGGTAAACCGGAGGAATCCAGCCATAAAAATTGCATGTGAGTGCATATAATGTTTTGCGGTGATGTTTGTGATTTATAATGAGGTTTTGGGATTTTCTGGGTTGGAGTTGCTATTTTCCTTTTAATTTTGCTAATTTTCTGCAGAAAAACTTCAAAAATACAAAAAGCAGGTGAAAAACGGTTGTAATGAAAAACAAAAAATATGGGGATGATCAGTGACTATAGGACAACCTATGGTATAATGGGGGTGCAATTAGGAGACTCGAGCAGAAAGCGTGTTTTGGCCAGATTTTGATCGAAATGCCAAATTTTTGGTAAACAGGGCAAATGGAGTCCAAATCAAGAAATTTTTGAGCCTAAACCGCATCTCGCAAGAAGATGGGAGCACATGTCAAATTTCATGAAAAGTGGTTTGGGGACCCCCATTATAAGAATTTTTCACTTCATTTTTAGCTCATTTTCACTATTGACCTTTTGGAGAGACCTTCTGCCACCTAGAGCGAACAGACCTTTCAGCAGCTTCTACGACACGTATGACTACCGGACGGGCTTCATACATGAGAGGTGGGCTCACCACCTTGAGATTTTCGCGCATGTTTGTCGTTTTGTCGCAAAAACTAGCATAGGGTTCACACACAAAGCGGGCGGTAGAGACCTACAAGTAGAGGCGGCCACCTAACGGCTAACCCAAAAGCAACGAGACTTCATCGGCAACTTACCCTAGCATAGAAGACCAGTCTTGGATGTCCAAAGGCAGTAGAAAACCATCGGGAAAAAACCGAATTCCTAGAATCCCGCAAGAGGCCACCAAATGGAAAATCGGCGAAAAGGCGCCCAAATGCTACCAAAATTCATGGGTAGGAGCATCTCGACATGCTCGACAAGTCTATGTGGCCCACATGACCAAAACGTGACCCGAAGCGGCACTAAACTTCAGAAACAGCATCAGACACACAAAGCGTCAAATAGCTCTCGCGGCCAAATAGCATGCCCGTTTGCCACCAAACTTCACCAGCGGCTTTCCTAGACCATCAACAACCAAGTACTATGGTGGTAGACCACCACAAATCATCGAGAGATATGTAAACGCAACCACGGGTGCTTCTAGAGCGACAAATTGCCAAATGAAGCTCCGGTGAAGCCAAAGTCGACAAAAACCATACGGCAAGGATCCCCAATGGAAGGGGAAGCTATGGAGACCAACATCATGAAATTTCATCGAAAAACACTCCAAAAGTCAAAAAACGGCTCGAAGGCTCTCAAATCCACACAGGGAGTTACTTTCTATCCATTTGACTTTTTTGTTGAAATTAGGCTTAAAAGGGACTCAGGGGGACCAAGGGCAAGCACTAGTGGCACATTCCATAAAAAAATCATCAGGAGACATCCTATCCGTAGGATATCTCAAGGGAATTTTTGGGCACAGATGCCAACATTTTTCATCACACACATTTTCTGAATGACCTTTACATGCTTGCCACCAAGTTTCATCACATTTGGACCAAAATTGACCTCATATGCATGAAAAAATGCAAAGTTAGGGCATAGAGGCAATAATGGGCCAGAGACCTGGGCCAGAGACCTACCAAATCTTGTCCAAATCACATGAAACTTGCACAACACATTCACAAGCACATAACCAATCCATCTGTGTACTCACAAGCAAAAATTGATGAAATAGACATCCTACGCGTAGGATGTCTATTTGACATTTTTGGCCTTCAGAGGATGTTTGTCCATTCCAGATCCAATCACATTATCTTCAAGAGCTCATATACTAATTTTCAAGCCATTCTAATCATTTTTGACCCCCAACACCTTCAAGATACACTTTTGTGAGCCCAAAAACACTACACAAGCTCTTACAAGCATCAATTCTTGTCCAAATCCAAATCAAAGAGCATGGCCATGTTCCATAGGCCAAGGACTACCCACAGAACAAATCCCATGCCATTTTGATGAAATAGACATCCTACACGTAGGATGTCTCCAGCATAATTTAGACCTTCTATGCAAAGAGTGACATCATGGGAGCCAATACCATGGTGCAATGAGCCCATATATCAATTTTCAACCCATTTGGACATCAGTTGCTACCTGTTATGGACTTTCTACCCAATTTGTGACCTAAAGCCTGAATCAGCCCAAAAAATCCACTATTTGATACCCAAATCCATATCCAAGCACATAGCCATGTTCCATAGGCCAAGGACTACCAGCATGTCAAGTATCACCCAATTCTGATGAAAAAGACATCCTACGCGTAGGATGTCTAGAGGGAAATTTTTGGCCAGAATTGCACTATGAGCACATGCACAGTTTCACAAGTTCCTTTTAAGCTTTATTTTCAATTTTCAAGTCATTTGGATAGATAAAATTCAGTTTCTCAGCTAATATGGAAAAAATGCTAACTTCGGACTACTGAGTGCAAGAGGATCTATGGCAGCCGCGAAGTCACCGGCAAAGAAGAAAAGAATGACCATTAAGGATTACCTAAAAGAAGTGGAGCCCTTCGTCATACCAGAAGGAACACTAAAGCCCACCAGCACATGGATCCAAGAAGATCTGCTAGAGTCCAACGACCTAAAGATCTACCGAGGAGTGTTCAAAGACACTAAAGGGAATGTGATCGAGCTACCAATGCTATCGCGGGAACTCAATGAGTTCGTAAGAAGCAAGATGGCCGGGTACTTGGAGAAGATTGATCTTCACAATTACTTTGAAGCAGTGCCGGCGGGGGTTGGCATAAAGAGAGTCTGGGAATTTGTGACAACAATAAAGGAAGATGGAGTGGCCAGAGTAACCGATCTGCAAGGCAGGCCAGAAACAGAAAGTCATCACCGAGCAAGTTGTAGCAAATGCACTAGACCTCTCCAACAAGGGGGATAGTGTAACTAAAAGAAGAGATGATGTCAAGGTGTACACTGAGAAGAAAAATAACTACACTTTTGAAGATATTGCCAACCCAAAAGTGGAAATCATGAGTCAGTTGTACAACCAATACTTCCATATGTGTACGAAGCGGCCACAAAAGTACAAAATGCCGCCAGGAGAACTTGCCATGACATTCACTTGGGCAATGATGAAGAGCACTCCAAGGCTAATCAATTATGCAGCATATATACATGACAACCTAGCGAAGATGGGTAACAAGAAGCCCACATATATTGTGCCAGGAGAACTAATCACTAAGCTGATTTATGGGGCATTGCACGCAAAAGGAAGATGGCCTGACCCTCCATCACAAAATGATTGGCTGAGGCTCAAAGAAGACAAAGAATACGAGCCACAAAAAGCACCAAGAGTTGCCACAAGATTGAAAAGACATTGGTGTAGCCAAAGTATGTCGACTCTAGAAGATGGCATGGACAGGTGTGTATAAGTAAGCAGAAGCATGGCAAAGGACTGAAGCAGCCAGGAAGGTCACGGGATAGAAGGTAGCAGCGGAAGTGTATGCATGATGCAGCTTATAGGCCAAGAAAGGTTACACAAGGGTCTAATTGGGGTAGCAGGTGAAAGAGACGCAAAGTGCAGTTTTGAGGTCCAGGAATGAAGAGCTTGAAGTGCTGAGGGGACAGGTCCAGACGGTTCATCAAACTGAGCTACGGAGCCCAAGTTATTGAAGGTTGAAGTTTTGATGGTTTGCAGATTCTTTCTGGAAAAGGAAGCTGGGGACAGGTGGTCCAAGTGGAACTTAAGGTACAGATGTGTAGAGCTCAATTTATGGATCCTACCCATCTTTTCGGATTGTGGATCGGAGCCATGGTTTGCAAGATATGATCATTTGAAGTTTTTTCGGGGGCCGGGTCTAAGCTTACTTGGCCACATTGGAAAGTGTGCCGTCTGGCTTCTTCTTAGCCTCGACAAAGTTCTAGAGCAGGGTGTACGCCATATGGAGTTAGCAGGAAGTGACCGCATGCCAAACGGAGGCCGGAGCAAGGAGATATAGCCGTCGGAAAATTGGGAGCATTTGACCGGATCAGGTTGCAGATGTTTTTCCATTTTTGAAAGCTTTGGCTCGAGGACGCTGAGAAGTAAAAGTGCAGGTACAGAGAGGGTGATTGTAGCCAGAAAGATGGAGTTTCACCCAGGCTTTGCAGCTTGGGAACAGGAGCTGGGATCAGAGAATGGGAGTCAGGAGAAGGCAAGCTAAAAACATTTTTTTGGTTAAAGGAAAAAAATAATAAGTTTTTGAAGCCCTTGGGGCTCAAGGCTTAGGGAAATGCCACATGGCAGTGGCCTATAACCCACATGCGGGCGCGATGTGCCTGAGGCCGGGCTATAAAGGCTGGGGCGTGGCACTCCAAAAGGCATCCAAGAGGAGTGAGGGGAGCTCCCCTCCCCCTATCTATGGCGTCCATGGGATGGCGCTGCGAGCGGCGTTGCAGTGGTGTCTGGTGGCGATTTTGGGCGCGAAGTCGGCTGTGCAAGGAGATGGTTTTCAGTGATGATGTGGCAGCGCTAGTGGGGGGTGGTCCCGCGGCCCTTGGGGCACCAAATTTTTGAGAGGAAAAGGGAGAGGGCAATAGCGATGTCGCTATTGCCTTCCCCCCTCAGGTAAGGGATGAGCCCCACAGCAGAGAGTGAGAGAGAGAATCCGGAGGCATCCAAGTAGTATAAAGCAAAGCTAAAGCCAGCCAAGTTGAGGGCCAAGTGGACAAAGCCAGATGCAAGACCAAAAGGAGGGGGATCCGGCCGGCCAAGATGGAAGGACCAAAGCTCAATGGGCAGTTGCTATCGCGCGGTCTAAAAGCTGTAAAATCAAGAAGAAGATCGAGCAAGGTGCATTGGGATATGAGGCGATGGTTCCCAATCCGACTTTGAGTCCGAGAGAAGAAGCTCAAGTGGAGAATCAGCCCAATCGAGGGGCTGCAACCGTTCCTCAAAAGTGGGTACATACAGTTCAAGATTTGTCTGAACAAATGCAAGAGTTGCGTTTAAGTGTTATGGACAGAGGTCAAGCAAGGACAGGAAGGGGCAGAGCTAGACAATTGCCCGACAGATGCTACAATTGCAGAGAGGAGGGTCACTATGCTCCTAATTGCCCTCACCCACCAAGGGAAAGGGGCGGCATTGTTCCTCTTTTTGGTCGAGGTCGTGGTCAGGCACATTTTAATGGCCAAAGAGGTCAAGAAGAGGTTGAAAATCAAGCATAGGCGGCTCCATCAGGTAACGATGAAATACCCAAGGTTAACATTATTGGTGTTGATAGGCAGGAGATTGACATTATGGCCAACAAAAGAGCACGAGGTGAAAGAGAGACTGAGGCGGAGCGTGAAACTAGATCCAAGAAGGGGAAAGAGAAGGTAAATGAAGGAAGAGAGCAACCAGAGCCAAGCAGAAGAAGGCAAAGACGAAGGATCACCCAAAAGGATTTTCAATTGGGACGTGGCAATCCGGAGTATGATTTGGAAAGAGATGTTCAAAACCAGAAGGCTAACATCACTTTTGGGCAGCTGCTTACTTTGAACCCTAAGTTAAGAAGGCAATGGTCAACTAGTGTCAGCACTAGGCTTCCTTGAGTGGGAGGAGAGGTACATACAATGCAAAATCTAGCTGTGAAGGTGGGAAGTCCAACCGATGTGCTTCCGGTGGTGGATGTTTTGATCGAGAAGAAGAAATAGGTCCAAGCTTACATTGATGGTGGAGCCCAAGTTTGTGTTATCACGGAGTTGGCTATGAGGGAAATTGGCATTAAAGCTATTGTCAGGTCCAATGTGCGAATGAGGATGGCTAATCATGCCAAAGCTCGTTGTCTGGGAGTGGCACAGGATGTGAAGGTAAAGGTTATGGGAATTGAATGTTTAATTGATTTTTTTGTCATGAAAGCAGGAGAGAATGCTTATCCAATTATATTGGGCAGGCCATGGATGTTAGCAATTGGAGCCAAGCAAGATTGGGGGACTGGGGTGTTTACCCTGCCAGATAGGGAGAATGGCGGACAGATTGTGTTGGATCTAAAGACCAGGGAAAGTCATTTTCATCCCTCAGCAGGTGGAGAAAATCGAGATTTCAGTACTAGTTATGAGTATGAGACGGAGTCTACTTATGATGAAGGGTCTACTAGTGTCGAAGAGGAGGAGAGTGATGAGGATTTATTAAAGCTAGATACAGATTTGTTTGGGGTCACAATAGACTCTACCACTGCAAAGAGAGGTATGCAAGTTCCGGCTTGTAGTTCGCAAGCTAAAGAAATGGAAGATATGCTAGGTGCCGATTTAACAAAGGAGGAGAAGGAAGGCTACATGGACCTATGTGCATCCTACCCTAATTTATTTGCAAAGGAATACAAGGATTTGAGGGGAGCTAGAGGAGTGGAGCATCAGATTCTTCTTAAAGAAGGATACAAGCCAAAAGCACAGAAGCTTAGAAGGTTGGGGGATATTCAAAAGGAAGCTCTATGGCAGGAGATCAACAAGTTGCTCAAAGCAGGTATTATTTATCTGGTAAAGGAGTCTGAGTGGGTTTCTCCTGTTTTCATTACCCCGAAAAAGAATGGAAAGTGGCGGGTATGTGTAGATTATAAGCCTTTGAATGCTGCAACCAAAGCATGGCAAAGGACTGAAGCAGCTAGGAAGATCTGGGGATGGTAGGTCACAGCGGAAGTGTATGCATGATGCGGCTTATAGGCCAGGGAAGGCTCCATAATGGGCTAATTGGGGTAGCGGGTGAAGGAGATGCAAAGTGCATCCTTTGGGTCCCGAAATGAAGAGCTTGATGTGCTGAAGGAACACGTCCAGATGGCTCATCAAACCAAGCTATGGAGCCCAAGTTATTGAAGGTTAAAGCTTTAGTGGTTTGCAGATTTTTGCTGGACACGGCTGCTGGAGACAAGTGGTCCAAGTGGAGCTTGAGGTATAGATGTGTAGATCTCAATATTCATGGAGCCTACCCGTACTTTCGGATTGCAGATCAGAGCCTTGGTTTGCAAGATATGGTCATTGGAAGTTTTTTCGGGGGCCGGGTTTGAGCCCACTTGATTGCATTGGAGAATGTTCCATCTGGCATGTTTTGAGCCTCAACGAAGTTCTAGAGTAGGGTGTACATCATATGGAGCTAGCAGGAAGTGACTGCATGCCAAACGAAGTCCGGAGCGGGAAGATATGGCAGTCGGAAGTTTGGGTGTCTTTGTCCAAGGTTGGTCGCAAATGATGTTTTCACTTTTTCAGAGCCTTGATTCGAAAATTCCAAGAAGTCAAAATGCAGAGACAGAAGGTGTGGTGGGAGCCAGGAAAGTGGAGCTTCAATAGGTGGTTCTAGTTTGGCAACAGGGGGTTGGAGCGGAGAATGGGAGATGGCCAAAGGTACCAAAAAAAAGAGTTTTCTCAATGTTTTTGAAGGGGTGTCATGACCCTTGGGGTGTGCAAACCATGCGGAGCTGCCACGTGTCTTGCGATATAACCCACATACACTGGCGGGAGCGGAGGAGCTGCGCTATATATACTGAGGCGTGGCCTCTTCATGGTACACAACAAAGGAGTGGGCTCCTTGGGAGCTCCTTGGCCATGGCGTCCGTGGGTATGGCGCTGCGCGTGGCGGACGCGACGGCGATTTTGGGCGTGAGCCGGCGAGGCTCGGCGGCGGTGGCACCTAGCGGTTCTGTTCAGTGATGACGTGGCATGAAGTAGGGGTGGTGCCCGCGTTTGCCAAGGGCCTAGTTTTTTGAGGAGTGAAGGGGTTGTACCCCCCCCCCCCCCCCCCCAATAGCGACATCGCTATTGCCTTGACGGTGGAGGGGTCCCACTGCAGAAAGGCATGCCGACAAGTGGAAGGCTAAAAGCACTCTAAGGCCAAGAGAGGAGGAAGTCCAACCGGCCAAAGGGAGAGGACCAAAGCCCAATGTGCACACCATGTAAATATTTCCAAAAGTGAAATATGCCAAGTGTTGGCAATGCAATCCAATTCTAAAAGAAGCTCTAAGTGAAGGCCAAGGGAGGTGAAGTTCACCCTTTTTCCTTTTATTGGGCCTCCTGGAGGTACCCCTATAAAAGGTTGTAAATGCAAAAATTTGAGGGCTTTTTTCCCTGTGTGAGTAAGTGAAATCTTGAAGCTTGTGTGTTGCTAAGCTTGCCATTGAAGCTGCATACATTGGTTGTACTACTCTCTATGCAATAATACCACTCACTTGCCCCAATCTCGTGTGTTGCTTCTCCCCATCCCCCTCCTCTTCTCTCGCTCTTCATGTATTGGTCATTGCTTGCACACGGTTTGCCTGCAGCTTGAAAGGTGCTACCAAGAGAGCAGATTAGGAGTGTTTTGTGATTCGGAAAGGGTGAGTTGAGCAGTGGGGGTGTTTTTGTGCTGTGGGTGTTTTTTGCAAGGTGTGAGGTAGTTGTTTTGTATGATAAAGTGGAGTTGTTAGTGCAAATAAGCCAATTTGAAGGTGTTTTTTGAGAGGTTAGGGGTGCTGTGGAATCCCTGGGCTATAGAGAGGAAAGTATTTTGTGTGCTGGGTGTGTTCCCTATTCCCCCTCTCCAGCGTCCTCGTGTGCTGGTGAAGCAAGACACGGTGACATGGTAGAAAGCAAGTCCATGGAAGAAATGTTTGAGCTGCAAAACATAAGAACATGTAATGAGCATCAAAGGCCACCAAGAATGAACTAAACATGAAGGACAATGATCAATCATGCAAAGTGATTTTTTGCTTCTAAAAGATGGGTTCATCATAGTCAAAAACTGGACAACATAAAGCAAAAAAAACACCTAAACTATTGTGAAGAATAAACCACTTGAAATTTCAATTTTATGCATGAAACACAAGCAATCAATTATGACCCTAGGCTAATGCAAGTTCATAAACCTACTAGCCTAAAAACTATGTGAACAATCTTAATAAATCATTAAAGTCTATCATGTCTACGGGCTATAAAAAAGCTCCTAATCTATTAGTTCATTGTCAAAGATTTTTGAAGCTCATGGAAGTTTTTGTTTTTGACATTCATTGAAAAAGTAAAGCACAATCACAAGGCTACCACCCCAAGGCAAGTCTAGGTGCGACTCTTGGCTCCTTGAACCCTCAAGAAGATGTTCCAAAAGCCTACTAGCCTACCAAGGCGACGGCTAACCCCTATCAGCCCAGGGCATCGGTTTAGGGCCTTGACCAAGCGATCCAAGGTGATTCCCCTCGCCTGCCAAGTTCCAATAAAGGGCAAAGCCTCACAAAGACACAACATAACATAGAATTTTTATTTTCATGACTTTTTTGGACACTTCTTTGCTTCATGATTCATTTTTTTAGCACATTTTTACTCTTCCAACATGAGATGCTAATGGAAATTGGACTAAAGGACTAAAGCTTAATCATAGCCCTAGGTCATGACAAAAATGAAAGGAGTATTAAAACTATCACTAAGAGTCTAGGACTAATAAGAAATAATCCTACATTAACCTAAGGTCAAGGACAATAACCTATGATTAGCACACATATAACCTAATTTTTTGATGAGTTAATTTTCTCAAAGCAAAGTGTTGAAACTTTAGGTTGCTTAGATTTCAAACATGAAAAAAAACATAGCTTAGAAGCAAATTCACTTAAGCCAAGCAAAAGAATGAAGAGATGAGAAGAGAGCAAAATCATTGAAGGATTATACCTATTCATGCTCTTTGTGCATCCTTGAACAAGCATCCCCTTTGTAGAGAAGTCTCTTGATCTTTTATTTGCAAAAGAAGCTGATTTGAAGCTAAGTGTAAACACAAGCTCCAAAACCTTTTATTGAAAAGCCACACAAAAAACATTAATGAAAACCTAAATCTAGGGTCTTGCATACCCAAATTTTCCAAAGGGAAAAAACCCAAGGGAAAAAAGTGCCTTTGGTTATGCACATGATGCTCTTTAAAGAAAATTTATGCATACACATCAACCATGAGAGATAACGAGCTTCTACATAAGCAAATTTTACAATTTTTACCACCTCTCATGCATGGTTCAAAAAGTCGATTAAGTGTTAGCTCACTTGAAATATGGAATTAAAAAACAAGCCAAGAGCTAAAAATAATACAACTTATGAATGAAATAAAATGGCTCTCGCAAGCCAAATTTTACAATTTAAAGCTTGTCAAAAAGTTCGCTAACAACTAGCTCACATGAAATTTTACATTTTTTAGTGCAATCTATGAGCTAGAGAGGACTGCAACTTGATCAAATGAAAATGAATGGCTCTCAATCGCCAAATTATGTACTTGAAAGCTCAAAAAATTGGGCGAAAACTAGCTCAAGATGAAAAATTTTAACTTTTGACCAAGCTATGAGCTAGCATATATACAACTTTTAGTCAAAAGACTTGGAATGACTCTAACTAGCCACATTTTGCAATACATTGCAATGATGACCCGTTCTTGGATCAATGAAATCACACTCTTGCCACACCCCTTCAAAACAAATCAAATGTTAGTGCTTTTGAGCATTTGAAAATTCAACACAAGCACTAAAAAATGCACAATCACAAGCCCGAAATTTTACTATCCCATGGTCATCCAAACTAGCACGAAGGTTAGTGCTATGCAATAATTTTTCTTAGAAAGTAAGCACAAATTGGATCAAGCAATGCACACTCTTGACCAAGTATCAATGCATCATTCGGTTATTGTCAAAAGTGAAGCTTACAGGCATATAAAAATGAACTTGTCTTTTAGTGTAAAAATCTTTTGACCAAACCAAACACCACATCATGCTCAATTATAATTCAAAGGTCCTTTGAGAAAGCTCAATGGTTAGTGTTATGTAGTGATTTTTACATTCAATTCAGACACTAACATGCAACAAGCTAATCGAATCCAAGCACAAAGTACCAACCAAGCACAATTCTTCATCCAATATAACTCGCAAACCCATATGCATGTCACAAGGAGTTATTCATTTAGTGCTATGAGAATTTCAATCAAACCAGGCACTAAAATCTATTGCACTCACCCACAAATTTGGCAAATTTGATGTATCTCCTTGAAACTGGGCACTCATCGCACAAAGATTGAATGTATGTGCTTCACACGTTGTCATGCATCATATTTTGACATACAAAGCAATATAGAATCAAGGAACCCATGCACAATGACTCTTTGATTGCTAAACATATGTTGGCATGCGGCTCCCTCTTTGGATATTATTGTCATCACCTCAACAACTCAATCTTGAATGCCAAAAATCAATCACAGAACTGAAGGTATTGTCTTGTATACATCATCTTTGGGCATCGTGAAGTGGTTAGAGAGGCGCGAACCCTTTTTATGAGTCTTCAAAAAAATTTAATGGTTTTCTTCTCTTTGTATCTCATGTCTCTTAAGGTGACAGAACCAAAAAACAAGTTTAAGGGGTAGGGTACGTGGGTGAGGCTCATCAGCATGTGTATAAGTGCAAGCTATGGTGGAAGCGGAGGTAGGAACAAGCCTCATTAAATTCTTTTATTCATTTTTCTTTTATTACTTTTTTTAATATTATTTTTAATAATGCCAGGGCACGTCGGCAACCTGAGAGAGTGAGGTTGACGTGGTCTTTACCTTGATTATCTAAGATCGATTGAGTGAAAGGAGGAAGGTTAGCTATGCCATGTGGCCACATGTGATTGGGGTGCTAAATTAGGATGGAGAGAGAGAGAGAGAGAGAGGAGAGAGAGAGAGAGAGAGAACAAAGCAACGACGTTTAAAAAAGGAGATCGACAAGGTGCCTCGCCACCCTCGCACAGACCAGACAAGGCCTGTCTCTGCTGGTGCTGGTGGGTTGTCGGTACTTCACAATGAGCGCAATTGCATAGTCAGACAACAGCGGACAGAATTGTGCGGTAAAGAGAGAGAGAAAGAGAGAGAACTGTGCGGTAAAGAGAGCTGGATAGCAGCAGCAATCATTGCAGAGTAGAGGTAATTGATGTTGTTTGCTTTGCATACAAGCTTCAATAATCGTTACATCATGCCGAGAGAGAGAGAGAGAGAGCTGTGCTGAACTGTGCACTTGAGAGAAAACTGTGCGCTTTGGCTCACTGCAGGCCGGAGAGAGAGAAAGAGAGAGAACTGTGCGCTAAACTCTGCGCTTGAGAGAAAAGTGCAGGCCGGAGAGAGAGAGAGAATTGTGCACTGAACTGTGTGATTTTGTTTCACTGCAGGCAAGAGAGAGAGAGAGAGAGAGAGAGAGAGAGAGAGAGAGAGAGAGAGAGAGAGAGAGAGAGAGAGAGAGGCCTCAAGTATGCCTTGCTCGACATGTATGCCAAATGCAGTGTACTTCATAAAGCACAAAAAGTGCTCGACGGTCTTCCTCTCCAGAATGCAGTCTCTTTGAATGCTCTGATCGCGGGATATGCCCAACAGAGGCAGGGCCAAGAAACGCTAGTCTGTTTCCAGCAGATGCAAAGAGAGGGCAGCTCTCCAAATGAAATCACCTACGCTTGTATCTGGAAGGCATGTGGGATATGCCCAACAGGGGTAGGGCCAGGAACACTGGACTGTTTTCAGCATATGCAAAGAGAGGGCAGCTCTCCAAATGCAATCACCTACGCTTGTATCTTGAAGGCATGTGGCATTACGCAAGATGCTGATATGGGCAAAAGAATTCACGATGATATTGTTAGCCAGGGGTTGTTGGAAAAAACCGACATACTTGGCACTCCCTTGGCATGTATGCCAAATGTGGTGCACTTGAGAAAGCACATAAAGTGCTCGAGGAGCTTACTTTTTGGAGCGGCATCTCTTGGAATTCATTGGTTGCAGAAAATGCACAAGAAGAGTAGGGTGAGAAAGCTCTAGGCTGTTTTCAGCGGATTCAAAGTGAGGGCTTAACCTTTTGCTTATCAAAATCTTCAAATGAGCTCACAAAAGAGAGACTCGTTCTCTTTTTCTCCATTTTTTCTATTGTTGCTTGCTTGGCCGTGTTGCCAGAGAAAACAGATATGTGTGGACCAAGGCAACACCAAGCACACTTTTTTGAATCTATTTGAAGCTGACACCATCAATAAATTGTTGAATCCTAGTCATCCAACTTTTTACACAACAGGTGTTCGCCATCTTGTAGTATTACTTTTTGCTAAGAGAGCAGCCTAGTGTGGATGGGATAATTACCACTCCAAAGTCCCCTCACACCTGTGATGTTTTCCACTATTGTGTCATGCAGAAAAGTTGGATGACTAGGATTCACATGCCACGAGTAGGGAGAAGAAGCACCACTTAGAAGACAAGAAGAGCAGGCGGGGAGAGTTTGTACCAGGTGAGGCAAAGAAAAACTGCAGAAGTATAGAGAGATCAACTGAGGAAACTTGTGCTTGCCTTGCCCAATAAACACAACTGGGAGGTTGATGATCTCCACTTCGGCGTACCAATGTTGGATTATGCTATTGCTCGAAATTCCAAATATGCCCGCTGTCACACTGACGTGAGGATGTCACCCCCCTTACTAATAGTGAAGTGACCTCCTGAATAAACGACATACTTGGCACTGCCTTGGCATGTATGCCAAATGTGGTGCACTTGAGAAAGCACATAAAGTATTTGAGAAGCTTACTTTTTGGAGCGGCATCTCTTGGAATTCATTGATTGCAGAAAATGCACAACAGGAGCAGGGTGAGAAAGCTCTAGGCTGTTTTCAGCGGATGCAAAGTGAGGGCTGAACCTTCTACTTATCACAATCTTCAAGAGAGCTCACAAAAGAGAGACTCGTTCTCTTGCTCTCCATTTTTTCTTCAATAACCTTTACTGCTGCTTGCTTGGCCGTGTTTCGAGAGAAAACAGATATGTGTGGACCAAGGCAACACCAAGCACACTTTTTTGAAGGTATTTGAACCTGACACCATCAATGAATTGCTGAATCCTAGTCATCCAACTTTTCTCCACAATAGGTGTTCGCCATCTTGCAGTACTACTTTTTGCTAAGAGAGCAGCCTAGTGTGGATGGGATAATTACCACTCCAAAGTCCCCTCACACCTGTGATGTCTTCCATTGTTGTGTCATGCAGAAAAGTTGGATGACTAGGATTCACATGCCGTGAGTAGGGAGGAGAAGCACCACTTAGAAGACAAGAAGAGGAGGCTAGGAGAGTTTGTACCAGGTGAGACAAAGAAAAACTGCAGAAGTACAGATAGATCAACTGAGGAAACTTGCGCTTGCCTTGCCCAATAAACACAGCTGGGAGGTCGATGATCCCCACTTCGGCGTACCAATGTTGGATTATACTATTGCTCGAAATTCCAAATATGCCCGCTGCCCCCACTGACGTGAGGATGTCACCCCCCTTACTAATAGTGAAGTGACCTCCTTAAAAAACGACATACTTGGCACTGCCTTGGCATGTATGCCAAATGTGGTGCACTTGAGAAAGCACATAAAGTGCTTGAGGAGCTTACTTTTTGGAGCGGCATCTCTTGGAATTCATTGATTGCAGAAAATGCACAAGAGGAGCAGGGTGAGAAAGCTCTAGCCTGTTTTCAGCGGATGCAAAGTGAGGAAGAGGAAGCCATGGTCCCAGGCGGCTGGATATAGAGAGAAGAGCAGCAAAAGCAGGAGGCAAGTGAGGGGTGCTATATTCAGGAGGAGGTGAAGTCGTCGGCCAGTAGTCGGAGAGTGTGCCATTAGCTGGGAATAGAGAGAGTTGGTGAAGGGGGCCTCTGTCTTTCAATATGATCAGGATGAAGGTGCATCCCTAGCTGATAAGGAAGAAGAAGAAAATGCCATCAAGTGCAGCTGGCAGCCGAGGTGAGAAGAGAGGAGAAGAGGACGCCTGTAGAAGGTAGGGCAACGCCTCATGTTGGGAGGACAAAGGGCGCCTTATGTGATGCATGCGTACTGATTCGTCCCTTTTCCCAGTTCAAACCTTTGGGGTTTATGGCAGGAACTATATATGCGACATGTGGAGTTACTATGGCTGATTATGCATTTCTGGCGAGTCTCTGAGCCACCTCTAGATATACGAGCTTGCTATCTTGTAATTGAGCCGAGCCCGAGCAGCTATATAGCCGCAGGTGTTTGGTGTCAGGATTTGGGCCTCTTGGTGTCCTTGCATGCAGGTTGGAGGTGATTTGGTTTACAACCTCATTGGTGTTCCCAACTCGCCATTGTAGAGCTTGAGGTCTGCGTGAGCTGTAATTCCTCATGGTCGATGGCTTGAGGTGATGTGAGAAGAGGATTTTGAAGGTAATTTGCAAGTCTTTTCTGTGTTTGGTTTACATGTTCTCAAGCTGTAGGGGAGGCTAAACTATAGAGTTGCCCCGCTTTCTCTTCTCCTTGTCATGTTTTTGGTGCCCGCCACTGAGGATCTGTTGATTCAAGTACCTTAAGTTTGCAAGTGGTGAGCAAATAAAGGTACATAGATTATTGTCCTCGATTACATGCTTATCAGAATGAATGATAGGATGGGAAAATTGTGGCTACAGGATCTTAAAGACATGGATATGCATTATTGGGGGTTCCACAGTCTGAAGCAGAAGATGGAAGTGCTCGAGAATGTAGTCCTTGATGCGGAAACAGAAATGTTTTTGTTCATTGGCACCTTGCCTGGTCTTTTAGGTGTGGAAGCTGCATGCATGTAATTCTGAGATTTAAAGAGTATGCTCGCTTTTCTGATGCAGGAGAGGAAGATGAGTGATGCAAAGCAATCAAATGTCCATGTGCGAGATGCGCATGATAGATCCACTCTGGGAGAGTTGGATTGCTGTATGGATGATGAGGTACTGTATGGATGATGAGGTACTGTCTTCCTTGAACAAGGATGCTGGTCCAATTTCAGATGATGAAGCTGACACTAATCAGCCCATGTACAGTGTTTTTAATGAGGATATATCATCAGAAGAAAATGCTCTCACTGTGGGTTGTGAAATTGAATGTTGTACAAAGTTTTCTGTCGAGAAATTATCTAAAAACCTGATGCAGAATGAGAGGTATGCTGATGAGGATGACAATCCTGAATGGGGTTTTCTGGATGCTGAAGCAGACATCGATAACGACATGCATGTTTGTGTCGATGAAGGTATGATGCATCTGGATTCTGGAATGCGCACTAAGGCTGACAGTTTTACACGTCCTGCTGATTTTGTTGATGAGGAGACGACAATAGGAGATTTTTTGGCTGCCTTGGAAGATCAGGATGATGGGTTAGAAGGTGCATGCGTCCAAAGTGAGGCTTTACAGGTGCCCAATGCAAGCATTGTTTCCATTTATACTGAGCTAAAAGAAGCCAACTCCAATGCATGCAAGACCTTGAGCAACCGGTTTTGGCAGTGGCTACACAGTATGGCATGCAATTGTTGCAACTACTATTCATTCGCAAAAGGCGTACAGACGGAGGCAAGAGAGGTAGATGCCTATGCCAAAGAAAAATGGCTGCTGGATTAGAGTTTTCTGGCAGTTTGTGTGACAAACACACGAAGTAGTCTCTAGCTTGTCGATACGCAATGTGCATTATGTACAGAAATACAAGTACTGTTTGGTTTTAGTCCGAAAGTCGAGTCATTTGCTACTGCTGAGCATGAATGCTCTAGCAGGCTAGGGGGGTTGCCAAGCTATGTCAGGCGGTTTTTGGGAAGTCTTTTTTAAGCTTTTCTTTCATAATTAGACATCGAAGGTAATGAGTGACAATGCCTGATGGCTGCTCATTTTATCTTGGACTGGCTGCCATGAGGAAATGTTTTCATATAGACCTGATAATCAGAGTTGTCGAGTAATGATGGGTTTTTGACATCATGCATACATAGGCTTTTGTGCTTGCCGTCAATACTCTGAATGATGTTCCTTGAGGTTCTCCCTCTTCGAGTGTTGATCTCCTGGTTGCGAGAGTCCTCTCCTGCTGTGCAATCAAAGTTTGATGGTCATCTATGTATCTGCTTAGCTACAGTTTTCTTGTCGATAATGGATGTTGTATTAGGTTTTTTGTTGGATGAATTTATGAGCCCAACTGTCTTTGAAACTCAAACCTAAATGGGTACATGAGTGATCGGCTAATGCTCAGGTAAAAAGAGTTTTGAACCTCAGCTTTGGTGAAAAGACGATGCTTGACTTGGAAAAGGGACGTATTTGGAAGTAGTATGGAAACGGCAAGCTGTGAAGGGGGGTTGGGAAAAAGAGGTGGGCGGGCTTCTCGCATGAGGCTGAGGATGTATAATTTCCCAGGAGGAGCTTGCAAGTCGAGAAGCCAAAAGGAGGAACTTGAAAGTATTTTTAAAAAATCAATTTTTGGCAAGTGGGATCGTGGCAATCAAAAAAGGGGGCCGACCTGCGCGGGCGTGCGACAGGAGCAGTCAAGCTCAGAGAGGGGTGGCCGATTTCGAATTAGAAGGGGAATCTGCAACAAGATTACAAGCTAGTGCATGCAAGAAAAAGGTTTGGGGATGATCAGGTTGCCAAGCTACAGGAGGGTATTGGTCTCCAAGCAAGTGAGGCCGCCATGATCAATTGAGGAGTCATTTAAATTGAAAGGGGCAACTGCGCTAACAACCAAGTGAAGAGAGGGCAACAGGAGTTGAGAGGAGGTGCGCTCGAGAGGGCTGCAGGGACCAGATCGAGAAGGGTTGAGGCCACCAACTGAGAAGGGAGGGCTCTGAATACAGGCGACCATGGAAGGCAGATCAGGAGGTGTAGCTCTCAGTTATGAGGGGGGTGAAGAGGCAGCCTAGTCAAGAAGGAGACAAGCTTCCAGCATGAACACATAGGGGGAAGCAGGTGGCCATGCTCAAGAAAAGAAATGACGGGCTGCTACAGTACGAAGAGGCCGCCATCCTGCAGGTAGGGGGAGTTGCCATCGACTATAAGAAAAGGCAGCCATGGTCCCAGGCGGCTGGATATAGAGAGAAGAGCAGCAAAAGCATGAGGCAAGTGAGGGGTGCTATATTCAGGAGGAGGTGAAGCTGTCGCGGCTAGTAGTCGGAGAGTGTGCCATCAGCTGGGAATACAAAGAGTTGTAACTGGTTGGTAAAGGGAGCCTCCGTCGGTCCATACGATCAGGATGAAGGTGCAGCCCTAGCTGATCAGAAGAAGAAGAAAACACCATCAAGTGCAGCTGGCAGCCGAGGTGAGAAGAGAGGAGAAGAGGACACCTGTAGAAGGAAGGGCAACGCCTCATGTTGGGAGGACAAAGGGCGCCTTATGTGATGCATGCGTACTGATTCGTCCCTTTTCCTAGTTCAGACCTTTGGGGTTTATGGCAGGAACTATGTATCAGACATCTGGAGTTACTATGGCTGATTATGCATTTTTTGTGAGTCTATGATATACGAGCTTGCTATCTTGTTATTGAGTGAGCCCGAGCAACTATACAGCCGCAGGTGTTTGGTGTCAGGATTTGGGCCTCTTGGTGTCCTTGCATGCAGGTTGCAGGTGATTTGGTTTACAACCTCATTGGTGTTCCCAACTCACCATTGCAGAGCTTGAGGTTGGCGTGAGCTGTAATTCCTCATGGCCGATGGCTTGAGTTGATGTGAGAAGAGGATTTTGAAGGTCATTTGCAGGTCTTTTGTGTGTTTGGCTTATATGTTCTCAAGCTGCAGGGGAGGCTAAGCTATAGAGGTGCCTCGCTTTCGCTTCTCCTTGTCATCGTGTTGCACAAAATGCGGCCTCCCAGCTGAAATCACTCAAATGTGGTGTTGGGAGGCGGAAATCACTCAAATGTGCTGTTCTTCATAAAGCCCAAACACAAAGGCAGGGCCAGGAAGCACATTGCCTTGTTCTAAAATAGTGTGACCTTGAGAGCAAGATCAGAGCTCGTTATTGGACAAACCAGAATTTGTTTAAATGTATCTTATGAATCATGCCGATCAAGAAAGAGGTTTGCATGGTGTTTGGGCAAAATGTTGTGTCACTGCACAGAAAAACAGATATCAACGCATGCAAAGTGAGGGCATTTGTCCAGAGTAAATCACCTGCGCGTGCATATCTTGATTGCATCAAGCAAGGGCCTCTCTCTTGAGAAGGCATGTGGCTCTACGCAAGATGCTGATATGGGCATACAAATTCACGCTAATATTGTTGGTAAGGGGTTGTTGAAAAAGCTATCGTGCTTGACAATGCCTTGGTTGACATGTTTGCTAAATGTGGTACACTTCAGAGACCACCAGAACTTCTCGAAAAGCTTCCTATCTAGAGTGTCACACTCTTGGAACACATACATTGCAGGATTTACTCCACAGGGGGCAGGCCAGATAGCTCTAGAAAGCTCTAGTCTGTATTCAACATATATCAAGTGATAGCTTTGGTTTGTTTTTAGCAGATTCGAAGTGACGGCCTCTCTCATGATTGAAAGATTTGCTCCGAAAGGGCAGCGCCAAAAAGCTCTAGGCTGTTTTCAACAGATGCGAAGCAAAGAAATTTGGAGAAAGATGTCATGCTTGACCGTATTTTGATCAATATGTATGTCAAATGGGGTGCCCCAAAAACTACGACTTTGTGTACGTGTGCATGTGAGCCTACAGACGAACACAATGACAGATTCAACATCAATCGACATGTTTGCAAACGTCGCAAAATGGATGACTATAGTAGAACGCATATTGATGGGAAGGTGGCGGAACAATGTAAGGAAGGTTTAGAAGCGGCTCCATCCAAGATTGTGCGTTGATCGACACGACCAATACAAAAGGTGCCTCCCTTCAACACTGAAGGGGATAAAATTGGCGGGGGAAAGACACATTCCCTACGGTATTATTATAAATGTGGAGAACGGTACCAACTCCACACTACACTTGGTTTTTCTCTCTTTTTTTAATGGGCACAAGCATTGTAAATGCACGAAATGCATCTCATTTCGTTTTTATTATAATGTGGAATTGTTTATATTCATACATCTTTTCATGCAAAATCTCATTTGTGATGCGAGATCATAGAGCTTCGTGGCGAAAGCTTCGAGGAGAGATGCTATGGAGCCATCATCATGAGCTATGCCATACGGTAAAATCCACACCACTATCACTATTTTACTTATTATCATCTACACAATGAGTCAATCAAGGCAAACTAGTTTGTTCATTTGGAGAGGCAAAGACTAGGGACTTCTTGCTAGGGCTTTGCGTAGGAATGGAAGTCTGTGTGTGTGTGTGTGTATGTGTGTTTGTTTGTCACGAGTACTCTGTGTGTGTTGTGGCAAGCTAACTCCGGCCAAGGCGGGACCAGAGGCAGAAAACGACGCTCGGTTTTTTGGTTTGCAAGCAGACAAGGCTGCTGACATCACAAGAGGAGAGAGGAGGAGACTGTAGCGGATGCAAAAAAGTTATCTTCAGCAAACAAACAGCGAGAACGCAGAAGGTGTGTGTGTTGTAGGTGAGTTCGTAGAGCTGGAGGGAACTTGGCGAGGCTGTCTTCTGAGAACAGTTGGCTACAGCTGCGGGCAGCGGTGTCGATAGTGCACTGAATGCGGGGCTCCAGAGAGAGAGAGAGAGAGAGAGAGAGCGAGAGAGAGAGAGAGAGAGAGAGAGAGAGAGAGAGAGAGAGAGAGAGAGAGAGAGAGAGAGATGATCATGTGTGTGTGTGACATGAGCACCAACTACAGGCAGCTGCAATTACGGGGCCGAGGCGAACTGCAGGCCACCACCAGCGGGGTTGTGTGTCTCGTCACTAAATGACACCTCCCCAGGGAGGTGGGATCAATGGCCCATAGTAGGCGTCGCGAGGCGGGTGCAATCCAAGCCGTCCGATCGACATTTAAACTAGGTGTGAACTAAGCGTGAAATCGGAGATATGTGCACCACACCAAATTTGGTGTGAACTCAGTGTTAACTCGACATGAACACGGTGTGAACTGGGGAGGGCTTGCACACCACACCAAATTTGGTGTGAACTCAATGCGAACTCGGTGTGAACTAGGTGTGAACTAGGTGTAAACTTGTCCGCGACACTGTGATGTATAAACTTATCACACACACACCTTTCAACAAGCGCGCGTTAGCCTGGTGGTTAGAGTCAATCCTGTGGGGGAGAGGGTAGTGGGTTCGAGTCCCGGATCCGAGAAAGTGGGAATCTTTTGCATTCCGTATGCAATCCAACGATCACGATCAACCGGTGATCGTGAGCCAATGATCCCACCTCCAAATGGAGGTGTCAATTAGTGACGAGGGGTTGTGTGTTCTTGTGTGTGTGTGTGTGTGTGTGTATCGGTGTGAGCCCAGTGGAGTTACGGTGGGCCAATGATTGTGAGCCGAGGCAATAAAGCGGGTGAGCACGAATTTGGGGTTCGCTCTAACAATTGGACAAAAAGCAGTCAGCGCCAATAATGTCGAGCGCGTCAAAGCGATTGTGTGTGTGTGGTGGAGTAGGATGCGTCAAAACTGGCCAGTGAACACGTGTGCGTGTGTGTGTGTGTGATTTTGTGCAATATGCAGGCCGCCAAACGGTGGGCAATAAGTGATTTTAAATTTCCCCTTGTTGAAAAAATTGATAAGTGTTTGTTCCCACAAAGAGAATGTAAAAAGAGAGACGTCTCAACTATGGCTCTAATTTTCATGCTCATCCCACAAATCATACTGTTCTGTGTTGATAAATCAATGCATTTATTCCATGTACACCTACACAATGCACAATCTTTTTATTGGAAATATCGATCTTGATAATATGATTGATCATTTTCCTTTCCCAAGACCAATAAAAAGCAATGAGATTGCTTGAATCACCACATGAGAAATTGAACACAAAGCTTTTATAATGCCATACCTCATTCACAATCAATCGGATTCCAATGCACTGTGAAATTCATCTCAACCTATACCAAATTAATTTTCAATCCCTCAATCAAAGATGCAAAATCATCTACATTTTGATCTTAATTGCATTTCAATGCATAGTGCACAAAAAATTCAATTAGGACACACATTACTCAATTGAATAATCATGCAATCTCAAAAAATGGATTTGTTGCTTATGGATCAAGCATTGCATCCACAATGTAGCGCTAAACTTCTCTCAAATGCAAATGCGTATCCAATTTTCAATCATTGCAATTTTAAATTGCTCATATCTGATTTCTCTAATCATTCAAACCATTTAGATTTGTCATTTTTGGTTTGCATGGCTAC
This sequence comes from Adiantum capillus-veneris, assembly GCF_014529385.1. Taxonomy (NCBI): domain Eukaryota; kingdom Viridiplantae; phylum Streptophyta; class Polypodiopsida; order Polypodiales; family Pteridaceae; genus Adiantum; species Adiantum capillus-veneris. The sequence continues at coordinate 104,710,963 of NC_140953.1, forward strand.
ACACAATTTGATTATAGCATTTGCAAAGGCATAATTCAGTAAAATTCTTACCAGTTTCCCTCAAATTGGCATACACGACATTGCAAATGTTTATCAAATCATACTCAATGGTTTATCAATTGAGTCATCCCAAGTCAATCAAGCATACACACACCAACCTTTAGATCTTTTCATCATCACAATTGCCAACCAAGGCCAATCATTCATCTTCAATTTGGACTGTGAATTCCATTGAGTAAGCACACACACCCAAAATTAAACCAAAAATTTATGCAATGAATCCATCAATTTCACATTAAAATGCACAAAGTGCAAGTTCAATCAAGCATAAATAAATGCATGCATGCTAAATTTCTAAAAAAATTACACTATTTTTACCCGATCAAGCAATGCACACACTCAAAAATTAAGCACAAATGATCAAATTTTTCGCAATTGGAAATGAATTTAGGCTTATATCTAATGATTGCACATACTTTTCATGAACATTTCACATTCAAAAACCATTTACGTGTCCCAATTGACGATCAATTATTAAAAATCAAGTGGTCATGGATGGGCACATACACTCGATTTTTGCCCAATTTTTTGGCAATTAGGCTTAAACAATGTTTGAATTAGCCTCACATACTCATCATTTACATGATTGCATACTCATGTATCATCAATTCCATCACTTTATATGCATGCACACACTAAAAATTAGGTACACACACACTTTAAATTTTTGACAGTTTTTTCCCTCTTTGGTGTACGCACACACACAATGACTTTTATGCACACACATGAATTCTTCATGAGAATTAAACATTATTTAGATACACACAAGTTCATTAGCCACAATTTGACTATCAATTTTATTCAAAGTGTATCAAATTAGGTGCAAAGTGTAGGTCAATTTGTGTTACACACATAATTTTAACAAATAATTAGCAACATTGAATCACATTGATCAATCAAGAATTCACATAGCAAGTAAGTGCACTTACATGGTAATTACACTCCAAGCTATTCATTTGCTCCACGCGAAGTTGCATCATTGCACACACAAGTGTGTGCACCATCAATTTGGATCCAAAATTGACCATTTGTAGGTCAAAATCAAACACTAAAAATCATCAAATTAGGCATAAATTGGTACAATTAACTTGATTGGACCACCTCTTGCAAGGGGATTTCACATACTTTACACTTCAAATGTTAGTGGTTAGGCTAGCAAGGTTAGTCAAAATTAGTAGAAATTAGCATGAAATTAGTAAAAATTAGCATGGAAAGAAGCGAATTAGCAGGGGTTAGCATGAAATTAGTGAAATTGGGGGTTTGGGGTATCCATAACTCAACATTAGCATCAATTTCTTGCATAATCATCATCAAATCACACCAAAATTAAGTTACACAAACTCAAAAACCGAGAAATTAGTAATGAAATTACTCTATTCTACACATCCTAAACTCACTAGCTTAGGTTATCGATCCCCGGCAACGGTGCCAAATGTAGAGATGCGTTGTAGCACGACCTAATCGCAATCCACAAAATTGTCAAATCGTGGATCGGCAACCCAGCTAGGGCATGGAAGCACGAGCCTTGGATGTATAGACATAGAGGATTGAAGAATTCCTTCTACTCATCATAGAGAGAAGCCATGGAAAGGGGCTTCCTCTAATCAACAACACATTCCTACTCACTAATCACTTGCACACAATTACGTGGTTGAAATCAACCTCACTTAAATCACTCTTATTCACAACTCTTAATCACAACTACACAAGCATGAAATTAACATACCTACTCCGCATGAGTGTGTCCATTCCGGCACAACCCCTCAATACGACTACGTATGCACACACACTAACCGCACCTTGTAGAGAGAGATGAAGAGAAGGAAGGCATAGCCCTCACACACCATGGCCAATGGTGTGGATAGAATAGATTAACTCAAAAAAGGGATTAGAGATCTACCATCACACTAATACAATCTCATTTCACATAATCAAGCAAAGAAGACTAATAAGAAAGAAAGTGTAATTGATTATTAGAAATCAAGATCTACATGAGCATGGAAAGCCCATGAGCCTCATGACCATCCACTGTACAAAGAGGACTCCTCACCCAAGAATGACTACTTGTTAAGCATAGGGCTCTTTTATAGCTTTGGGCCTCAAACCCTTCAACTATGGGATAAAGTTGAGCTCTCTAGCCTAGACTCATACAACTTTGGAACTCCTAAATGAGCCCAAGCCCTATACAATGAACAGGAAATATTGTGCACTATAGCACATCCACAGCTTGGTGCATAATTGGTGTAGCATGTGTTAGCCGCTGCTAACAACTACTATGATGGAGTGATGACCAGAGAGAATCCAGTAGTGGTATGTTGCTAGCTTGTATCCTTGTACTTCATTCGTTTTTAGAGGCACTTTTGTAATGAGATTATACGGCATAAGATATGTTCCATTGGAGACTAGCATAGTGTGCACTGCAAACTTCTTTAAAAGATATTTCACATACACATCTCATAGTGGCCTACATTTGTAGGCATCGGGTGCAAGGTTACATTGGTCATAACGAATCAGTTGGGTAAACTACACCCCAAACTTAAAGTAGTGTGCTCTATTACAATGTACCCATCCAACCCACTCTTAGATGTTTTTGCAGCTTCTTTATCAAGATCTTTTTCTTTGGGTTGGACAATTGAGTCGCGCATAGATATTGAGGTTGTGTCCACAAAACACTGGCCATGAGGGAGCTGCAATTACATTGGCTTCTTCTCTTTCTTGAGGCTCTAGAGGTGCAAATTCAAGGTTTTGTTGCTCCACATTTCCACTTTTTTCTCCCATTTGAGGGAGCCTCACTCTGATTGGGAATCTTGCTCTAGCTCGCTTCACTCGTATCTTCAATTTTACGCTTCTTGTTGCTCTTTGTCCTCAATTTTCCTAGATACTGTGAAACTTTCTTGAATCCATCAATATATATATATCTTACATTCTTGCTTGTAGTGGCCTCTCTTAGCTCTACCCAACCTGCTTTGAGAATTGATTCTCCATCATGGTTAACTTTCATCAAGTATCGAGAAAAGGACATGGGCTCTAGCTCACCATTGAGTAGCTTCACATGAAGGCAATCACACAATATTTGAATGGACATTGCTCTACATATTCAAAGAACAAGTGAACTCTTTCATTGCATACAACATTTGGTACGTGGAAATCAGAACTCCAAGGATTTGGAGACGAGCCTGTTGCATCACCTGACTTTTGCAATCTCTTCTTGGAGGAGAGTTGAGCCATTTTTCCTGTAAAAATAACAACACAATTTTAAAATCATAACACTTGTTTCTCTTTAAACATACACATATCCCTCTATGCTCTCTGCTGGCACCCTATGGACCTAGGGCCACAAGGTGCCCATTTTGCTAGAAAGAAACTCTTTATTCTCTTTGTTAAAATGTTTTGGTCCCAAGGCCATAGGGTACCCTCTATGCTAGTAAGAAACATTATATGCTCTATGTTGGCACCTTATGGCCGCATGTCCATAGGGTGCTTTCTATGCTAGTGAAAAAACTCTATATGCTCTATGTTGGCATCTTATGGCCCCAGGGCCATAGGGTGGCCTATATGATAGTTAGAAGAACTCTATGCACTCTATTTGTCTATATGCACTATAAGCTCTATGTTGACACGCTATGGCCCTAGCGCCACAAGGTGCTCTTAAGGATAATAAAAAACCTTATGTGCTCTATGTTGACACCATATGGCCCCAGAAGGCATTCTCTAGTCCATGAAGAACCCACCCATGGTTTGTGCTGGTATACTATGGCCCTAGGGCCATATGTGCTCTCATGCTAGTAAGAAACATTATATAGTTTATGTTGACATTGTATGATTCCTAGTAAGAAACATTATATACACTATAGTGGCAGCGTGTGTCCTGAAGGCCATAGGGTGTGGGTCCCGTTGTGGTTTCAGGTGTAGGGTTAGCGGATGTGTTCCCTCTACTTGACATATAGCACTCCATCATGCCCACTTGCTTAGGCATAGCACCTTGGATGAAACCCAAAAATGGATCAAGGCTCATGGTTGTTGGACCTCTAGGTGTAAAGGAAATATCCTCTGACTACCGGTTGGAATTGTCATCATCGGTCATAGCCTGAAAACAACAATATACAAACAAATGAAAAACGTGCTAAAAATTAAAAAAAGGCAATAAACTGTCCATATCTACCACACATTCTCTAGCCATGCCCAATCTTCGTACACCTCGGTCATCAAGTGTATGGAGATCAGGACCACCGGGTCATAATCTCCTCTTGATTGGTCAAAAACTATATTTGTGGGTGTCACAACCGTGCACACCCAAGTCTACATGAGAATGAATGTAGAGGAGGCTATTGTGCCAAGCTTCCAACAATACTTCGTCATGTACAATGTCAGTGCTCTGTCTGCATCTTTTCTGTCATCTACAATGATCGATAACAATGGTAAACACTACCTCACATTCTCTAGCCATGCCTAATATCCGTACACCTCGATCATCAGGTGTATCAATATCAGGACCATCGGGTCATAATCTCGTCTTGATTGGTCAAAGAATAAATTTGTGGGTGTCATAGTTGTGCACACCCAAGTTCTAAAGGACCCTTCATGGTCGTTTTTTGGTAACCTATGGCCTTAACACTAGTTTGGTATCAATACAAGACACTTAAGTGTCCTTTTTTGCAAATTTAGATTAAATTATACTTGCATTAGGCGATGTATTTAAGCAAACCCTCTTGATATGCTTAAATATATTAGCTATAGGGTCTTTGAAAACTATATCCTTGCATTTTATAAGCTATCATGATCAAGAAATATACTCATCAAGTGGACCCCCATAAGACTGCAATTGATGCTTTGAAGAGATCAATTTTATAAGCTCAAGAAAAATGAAGCGACCTTGTAGAAAATTGTACACAAATTTTCTACAATTGTGCTATAGATAATTTTTAGTTTCATGTGCAAAAAAATTTACTTGAGAGTATATAAAATAATGGGAAGTTCTACGTGCTTGATATGGCCATTTCAAGCATATCGTTATATGCGTAGATAAAATATGTTTTTGATGTGTTTTTGAGTCTTAGGGGCAATACATTGCTTACCCTCTTCAATGAGGACTCAAGGTGGCAAGTAGAAGTTCTTTGGAAAGAAACAATTTTTGGATCATTCAAAACTGCACATGCAAAAGTTTTGATATGTTTATTCTTGAGACATAAGTATTCAAAAACTAAAATAACTTCAAACTTTCCACACATATCAACTAAATGTATCAAAGTGCATGGTATGAATACAAATGGGATACCTAAAACCTTGGTTTCAATGTTATTGTGGAGGACTCAGGATTTTCAAGAGTTTTTGCACAATCAAAATTTCAAGATAGGGTGTAAGCGATAAAATTTAAGTAGGTTAGGGAGCCAAAAAAAATACGTAGTTTCTTGGTTTTAAAATAAAGTCATTTGATGTTGTCAAATTGCACTAGAATAGCCCCAATTCCACGAGAGGACCTTTGAAAGGCCAAAATTATGCTCTTAGTCACCACGTGCTTAAGTATGAAATTATGTTTATAAATTGCAATTAAATTTGAAACATTCCTTGAAGGTCATTCCATTGTTTTGTAACACTAAGTACTAGCACTTAGATTTTAAAAACATAAAAAAGCTAATCTCAACGAAAAGATAGAAGAATTTTATGATTTTTTTTGGCAAAAAAATCTTGAAATTTTGCAAAACAATTATGACTTAGAAATTACCACAATTCTCTCCATAGGGCTTGTATTTTGACATGGAGAAAAATCCAATGTTTCCTTTCCCTCATTACCAACCTATGGTAGAAACAAGGTGTTAAAAACTTCTTTTTAGCTTGAGAAATAAATTACCAAAAATTCATTGGAAACTAGGACACTTTAGTGTCCAATTACCGAACTAGTGCTAATTAGGGCCTTAGGGTGCTCTCTATGTCTATAAACGGCCATAGGGTCCCCTCTATACTAGTAAGAACCTCTCTATACTCTATACTAGCACCATATGGCCTGAAGGCCATAGGATCCCCTCTATGCTAGAATCTCTCTATGCTCTATATTGACATCTATGGCCCCAAGGCCACAAGGTGCCTTCTATGTTTTTAAGAAACCCTTCATGATGGTCTTTTGACAGCATGGGCCCAGGGCCATAGGGTCCCCTCTATGCTAGTAACAACCTCTCTATGCTCTATATTGGCATCATATGGCCCCAAGGCCACAAGGTGCTCTCTATTTATTGAAGAGACACTTCATGATCCTTTTTCAGAAACCTATGGCCCCACGGCCATTGGGTGCTCTCTATTCTAGTAAAAAACACTATTTGCTCTATATTGGCACCCTGTGGCCAAAAAGCCATAGGGTCCCCTCTATGCTAGCAAGAACCTCTCTATACTCTATACTAGCACCCTATGGCCTAAAGGCCAAAGGGTCCCCTCTATGCTAGTCGTAATCTGTCTATGCTCTACATTGACATCCTATGGCCTCAAGGCCATAGGGTCCCCTCTATGCTAGCAAGAACCTCTCTATACTCTATACTAGCACCCTATGGCCTAAAGGCCAAAGGGTCCCCTCTATGCTAGTCGTAATCTGTCTATGCTCTACATTGACATCCTATGGCCCCAAGGCCAGAAGGTGCCTTCTATGTTTTGAAGAAACCCTTCATTATGGTTTTTTGAAAACCTATGGGCCCAGGGCCATAGGGTCCCCTCTATGCTAGTTAGAATCTCTCTATGTTCTATATTGACACTGGATGGCCCCAAGGCTAGAAGGTGCCTTCTATGTTTTGAAGAAACCCGTCATGATGGTTTTTTGTAAACCTATAGCCCAGGGCCAAAGGGTCCCATGTATGCTAGTAAGAACCTCTCTATGCTCTAAATTGGCATCCTATGGCCCCAGGGCCACAAGGTGCACTCTATGCATTGAAGAGACCCTTCATGATCCTATTTTTGGCAATGATACTGGTTTAGCCACACCACCCTTTAGCCCGGCCAAAGAAACTGAAGTTTGGCACGGTTTTTAAAATCAAGGCCACAAAAATCAACCCATCCAGGAAGGCGGAGGTAAAGAAACAACAAAAAATAGCACTTTTCCTATTATTATTGCCACCACCAACCCACACACATGAAGTAGGCCGCTGCATCTCATTTTTGGCACCACACACCCCCTCTCATCTTTTATTTCCTCTCTCTCTTCCACCAAGCCCCGTAGGGTGCATAAAACAAGTGACTTTGGTTTGTCTTCCATGGCGGACTTCCATGCATGGACAAGAGTCAAACTCTCTCCCTTGCATTATTCATACACACACACTTTCACATAGTCTTTTTTTTTCTCTCTCTCTCTCTTCCTCCCGTCCATACTCTCTCTCTTTCCCTCTTGCTTGTCAACCAAGGCGCGACGCCGTCATGCTAACTTAGTACCACACACACCCACTCCCTCCCCTCATACACTCTCTCCCAAGCCACCCCCCCCCCCCCCCCCCCCCCCTCTTGTTTTTCTATGGCGGGCCGACCCTCTTCTCACTACTCCCTCCCTTCACACTCACTCATTCTCTCTCCCTATTTTGTCTTAATCCCCTCTCGCTCTCTGTGAGGACGGTCCCCCGCGGGCATCCTTCTCTTTCTCTCTCTCTGGACCCAACACACCACTCTCATCCCCCCTTTCCCTGACCTGCTACCCTCCCCCTTACCCCACCCCGTTGACCAACACCCCCTCTCGCTCTCTATCGGCCATGCGTAGCCCGAGCCATCCAACACTCTCCCTTCCTTTCTCCATTGCTCTCTGTTTCGGGACAGCCCATGCAGGGTGCAGCCAGTAAGCCATATTTCTCTCTCTCTCTCTCTCTCTCTCTCTCTCTCTCTCTCTCTCTCTCTCTCTCTATTCACTACCCCCCTCATCCCCTTCTCATCTGTGTCGGATACAGAGCCGCCACATGACTCTCTCTCTCTCTCTCTCTCTCTCTCTCTCTCTCTCTCTCTCTCTCTCTCTCTCTCTCTCTCTCTCTCTCTCTCTCTCTCTCCCGTGCTCTCTGTGTTGAAGCCCGCAGGTGCAGCCAATTACAGTGTCTCTCTCACACACACACACTTACACACACACACACTCTCTCTCTCTCTCTCTCTCTCTCTCTCTCTCTCACACACACACACACACACACACACACACACACACACACACACACACACACACACACACACACACACACACACACACACACACACACACTCATACACACTCTCCCCTCCACTCTTTCCCCAGCGCCTGTGCTGCCTCCCTCTCTCAATCTTGTTCTCTCTCTCTATTTCCCCGCACACCAGACAGCGTAAAAACAGAACAAAACAGAATAATATATATATATATAATCTATTTATACTCCCTCTCTTGTTCCCACACACACACAAACGTACACACCCACAATCATATACGTGCACACACACATTCACAAAACAAAAACATACACTCACATATATAGGAGCACACATGCCTAATGCATCTGTACACATTCAAACGCATATGCGTACACTCACACATACATACACGAGCATGCCTACATGTACGAACATAAACACACCGAACACGCATACACGCACGCACACACTAGAACAATCACATACACGTTATCGCACTCACAAGGAAAAACAAAAAAGCAAGAAGAACATGCATCGACAAAGGAGAAAGGCCAAAAGCACGAGGAACACACACCAAACCAAGAAAAGGCACCGAAGACACGCCTCGGCTAGCACCAAAAGGAAGTAACACGTAGAATTTCGGCTTCGCGCAACAAAGTACCAATTATGGCAGCATTCAACCTCACACCGGCCACCCAAACCATCAACAAAACCCTTGTAAATGCCCTGAACTCCACTCTTCCTTAATGACCTAGTCAATGGCTAGTGGATTGTAAAAAACAACTCTCTCCATCCCACTCTTTCCTCTCTCTCTATCTCTACCTTCTCTCCCTCTCTATCTCTCTTACTAGAGCATCTAGACTTTCTACAATGACTAGTGGATATTTGCAAGGACCATTAGGTAAGGACCATTGTCAAGTGTGAGCTTTGTCCTAAGGTGTGAGTCAAGGAGAGGAGAGTGGATTTATCCCACATACTGTGGAGCAAGGCTGTAGAGCTACTTAAAGCTCATTTCTTGAATCAATAAACAACAACTCATTTTGCACTACATGCTTGTCTATGGTGAGCTTGTGCTAAGCTAAGTCAATCCTCAAGATTGTGTTTATGAGTCCAAGCTAATCCTATCTTGGAACCTAATTCACTTGAGTGATAAGCTTGCTTACACACACTCACACACTTGCACCATGTATCTCTTTCATCCACCATAGCTAGCACGATCCAAATCCTAACATTTGGTATCAGAGCTACTGTGTGCTAGCTAGGATTGTTGTTGTAATTTTGTGTGTTAGTTTAATTGGCATCTCCTAATCATCATTAGGATCCTTGGTATTTCTCTTCTTCTCTTCCCATTGCATACCTTGTGACTAATTAGCATCAATTATTCAGTGTGAGCACGTTCTTGGGTTTGATTCCCTTGGGCCACTACTCTCCTGGCTAATCCTGAGGTTAATTAGTATTATGCTTAACCATTAGGTGTTTCTCTCAATATTTTTCCTATCGTTTTTGTGTTCCATTACTCCCAATTACTCCACTACCTTGCTTTGTCACTATGAGCATCCATAGCCAGTGTCGTGAGCTTTGCAATGCATTCTCATGTGAAAATAATCGCTTAATTAATTTTGAGCCTTTTTTGAGAGTTTATGCTACCATTTCCATGTGTTATGCAGCAGCAGGGAAGTGTGCTTAAGTGTGTGTGTGTGTGTGTGTGCCTAAGAGAGCATTGAATGCTCACCACCTTTTGTGGAAAAACAAGTCTCAAACCTGCCAAAATCGTGATGGAAACACCCTTTTTTGTAAGGGGGCCTTTGACCTTTTTAAAGGCAAAGGGGGCCACACACTTGGGCGCCCAGGCGGACTTCAAAATGGCGCTAGGCCCCTTTTAAATCTCTTTTCGGGTCCAGCCACCTGCTGACCCTCTTGCAGGGAAACTACCGTTCGACCGGCTGACCCTCTCGAAGGGAAACTACCGTTCGATTGGCGCCCCCCCGTTGGCTTGCCCGATCGGCCGCAGGCGCCTTCAACACCGTCCATTTGCGGACCCCAATGGAGGCGCTCAACCCATTTTAAGACAGCTTTCGGGTCCGCCTTTGTTGGGCCCCCCATTCCCACGGCACGGCCTCACAAGCCTTCAAGCTTGGCCTTGCCCTTTTTCCCTTAAAGCTCTTGTTGAGCCCTGCTTCCCGCGCCGCTCCAAGGCATTTCTGAGGGCTTTTTTAAGCCCCGGTTACCACGGTGCTGAACAAGCCTGCATAAGCTCCCAAGCTCAAGGTATTCCCACCTCTTGGCTCCAGAATCTTACAAAAACGGTGCTTCTAATTAAGCAAGCATTTCTATTGTTGAGTCTGAGGTGGAAACGACAACAAATTTTGCAAAGCTTCGCACTCCAATTCAACTATCGAATCTTCAAAGGCTCATCCCAGGCATCAAAGAAGAACTCAAACGTGTATGTGGAGGGTGAATTCACCTCGAGTGAAGAGGTACTTCACATCTCATTAAGAAGATATTAAAATTTCAAATCTTGCAACCAAGCACAAAACTTTTGCAAATAAATTTTCTATCATCGGTTGTGCTCGTGTAAAGAGGCAGACACTGGCTAGGAGAGTCTCCTAAGCTAAGACCCCTCTATTGGCACAAATGGGGGACAAGGGAATAGAGAAATTCAATGGGGAGGGATTTCACACTTGGCAAACGAAATTAAGAGGCTACCTTATGAAAAAACGTTTGTGGTCTGTCATTAGCACTACCCTCGAGCAACAAGACGAACCCGATGGAGTGCACACTAGGGCATCTACACTCATAGCAAGTGCACAAAATTTGGCCAAAGACGAACAAGCATTGGGAATTATCATCACTTCTTTTCATGATAACTATGTGCATTTCATAGATGAATGTAAGCATGCACATGAAGCCTGGCATGTCCTAGAAAGTAATTTTATGAAGAAACGTTTGTGGTCTGTCATTAGCACTGGCATGTCCTAGAAAGAGGCTACCTTATGAAAAAACGTTTGTGGTCTGCCTTCAATTAGAAAGTAATTTTATGAAAAAACGTTTGTGGTTTGTCATTAGCCTGGCATGTCCTAGAAAGAGGCTACCTTATGAAAAAACGTTTGTGGTCTGTCATTAGCACTGCCCTCGAGCAACAAGCCGAACCCGATGCAGTGCACACAAGGGCATCTACACTCATAGCAAGTGCACAAAATTTGGCCAAAGACGAACAAGCATTGGGAATTATCATCACTTCTTTTCATGATAACTATGTGCATTTCATAGATGAATGTAAGCATGCACATGAAGCCTGGCATGTCCTAGAAAGTAATTTTGGAGCTAGAGCCAAGAGAAGCAAAGTTAGTCTCAAAAGACAGTTTTACAAAGTTACTATGCTTCAAGGGGAGGACATTGCTAGCCTAGTGAGCAGGCTTAAGAGCATTGTCACGCAGCTCACTTACATCCAAGTTGAAGTACCAGAAGATGACAAAGTGGCCATACTTTTAAGTGCACTTCCACCTTCTTATGACCACTTAGTCACAATTCTTGAAGAAAAAGAACCAGCACCACCATTCCAAGATGCCATTAACTCAGTCCAAGAAGAAGAAAGAAAGCAAAGAGATTCACTTACCCCATCAGGAGGAGTTTTCATCGCAACATCTTCAAGTGGAAGATATTCACCATCAACATCAACAAACGGAAGAAAGTGTTATGAATGTGGAAGAATGGGACACGTAGCGAAATATTGTTACGCAAAAAAACCTTGAAAAAAATGTGGTAGGAAAGGACACCCTCCTTCTCGGGGCTACTCAAGTGGAGGCAGTAGCAGTGGAGAAAGCAGCAGAAGCAGAAGCAATGAAGGCAAGAGACCTGACAGAGGATCAGATCACATAGTAGAAGACAAAGAGGACGAAGACGAAGGCAGCGTTTAGGAAGACCCATTTTGAAGATGAAGACTCTCTACTTGTAGGGGAGGACTTTTTCCTGTGTGGATACCAGCTTATCATCCTGTGTGGACATCACCATCCTTTGTGGATTTTTCTTGTGTGGGTTTTACCATCCTATGTGGATATCACCATCCTATTTGGATTTTGTTAGCGTGTGTGGATCATGCATCTTCAGTATCTTGTCTTAGTCCAAACCTCAAGGGGAGGATTGTAAAGTGTGAGCTTTGTCCTAAGGTGTGAGTCAAGGAGAGGAGAGTGGATTTATCCCACATACTGTGGAGCAAGGCTGTAAAGCTACTTAAAGCTCATTTCTTGAATCAATAAACAACAACTCATTTAGCACTACATGCTTGTCTATGGTGAGCTTGTGCTAAGCTAAGTCAATACTCAAGATTGTGTTTATGAGTCCAAGCTAATCCTATCTTGGAACCTAATTCACTTGATTGATAAGCTTGCTTACACACACTCACACACTTGCAACATGTTTCTCTTTCATCCACCATAGCTAGCACGATCCAAATCCTAACAACCACCTCTCAAGCCTATATAAAAAGACCTCCACTAAGCACAAAAGGAGGCACAAGTGAAGGAGTAACACACTAGCTCCATGCAGTCTACATTTTAAGCACCACTAAGCACATAATGCACCTTCCAAGCTAGGGAGATCATGGGATCGTGTTTTGTTGCAAGCATGGGTATTTTAGCATTGGAAACATCATCATTTTCCCCATTCTCCACCACACCATGGTTGAGTTACTAATCACGGCCACTCCATGCACATAAGGCAGTCACTACTTCCATGCAAGGCAACATGAGCATGCTAGGATTGAACACATCAACACCATGATACCCCAGGACGCTCTCGATGCTGGTGATTGACGTCATCGGTGGCTGCATCATCTTGATGTTTTCCCTCAAACAACCTCCCGCTAATGTGCTAACCTCCCACTAACTCCAAACTTTGCCACACACCATATGGCACTCGCATTCCATCATGCATACCTAGTGCCAAGAGCCAGGTTTTTAACGGTAAAGACCACCGTTTGTATGTATCATCATCATCAATAAAAGTGTGCAATACTGTCTTTATCTTTGGGTCCATTCTCTGTTCTCCTTAGCTTTGTTTTCCCACATTCGCGGGATCTTTCATCTCTTGTATATCACTCTCCTTGTGCTCCATCCTGTGTGGCCTCTCTAGTGAATCAGTATGCTCCATTCCGAACTTGTTACATACCTCTTTCATACACACACTCCTAATTGTTGACTACGCATTCGCTACATGTGGATGTTTGCTGTATCACTATTTCATGTTGGTTAGCTAGAGGGCATCTCATTTTTGCTACCCTAGGTCATGTATGTCTTCGTCCTAGCCACACTTATTCTAGGTGGATCTCCCTCTCTAGTTATAAGATTACTCCTACCTTGAGATGATGCTTAGGGATGTTCAGTCTATGTGTGGTGTAGAGGCCACCCCATATGGCATGTTATTTCCGATTTATCATTATGTTGGTGCCTGCACCAAGGATCCTTTCATGAAACCCTCTAGTTTACAAGACTGAAACCCCTAAACTTTTGTGGATGGATGAATGGTTAGCAGGGTTCCTGAACTGGACAACAAAAGAATAAGAGCTCCAAGCACAACTAGACAAACTCCGCATCTCCATCGAAGCTCAAGTGCCAGGCATAATGGTAATCGATTGAAGGTGGGAGAGTCAACCAACATGCCAGACTCAGTGGATATACATAGGCCGGGTGCCAAGGAGAAGAAGGAGAAAGTTGAGACTATGTCTGCAACCTACAATCAAAACCGCAACAACAAGATGGAGGGAGATCTGCATAATAGATAATCAACACTATTCTACTTTGAGAATCGGGTAAGTGAAGTCATCGAGGTAATTATCACAGTCAATTTCCAAGTTGCACTTGATGCTGCAGCATAGATAACGGAAGCACATGCTCATGCTCTCACTAGAGATACTAGGGATCTATTGAGCTGGTTTCAAGAAAGAACACCACCCTCTCCCACAAGCTTGGATAGTGACTAAGAACCTCTAAGCTTCACATGAATCAGTACAACTTACCTCAAGGAAGATCACACATTCCGATACGAGTACGCTCAATCAAGGTAATTCTAGACTAGAAGGCTCACTACCAGCACGTCATCGACATTATGCTCGGTGGGGAACGCTTCTTTGAGGTGCTGGCATCAGATCAACCATTTGTCTTACGTTTGGTACAAGGAAATGTACCGTTTGAGATTCTAATTTATGTTCTAGTATAAAATTTTGTTTGCAGGTCGCCGCGACGGACGTCCATAGCATAGCTCTCAAGCATCAACATATTTATCAATACAAGGGAAGCAACTCGGATGAGGCATGGAAATTCACTAGGGTGTCATTCCAAATGAAGTGAACTCGAAGAGATGCAACTACTAACTCTACAAGAAAATCAAACACATTACCGCCAAGTAATCTGCCTATGTCCTCCTACACAGCTCTACAATCATATCGGAATCGCATGAAACTTGAAGGGAAGCTACAGGGGATTATCAGGAACATATACTATCACTGTCACAGCATTCTGAAGAGGTACAAAGATTGTGATCGTTCGTCCCAAAGTCAGCAAAAACAGCGAACAGATGATCCTAATGGGTCGTTTTAGGGTCCCTAAAGGCCCTCCTAGGGTCAAAACAACATAAAACACGCATATAGACACTCAAAACAATGATTTAAGGCCTCAAACGCGTAGTTGAAAACCTACACCGAATATTGAATGATTACACTTGAATGGAAAGCAAGATGAGAGGAACACAATGCAATAAACAAATCTAAATTTGGATTACCGTAGCCACAATGGCGAAGATTACAAGTTCGAATAAGAAGGAGCTCTCAAACGTACGCTGTCTTCTCAATTCTCCATCAAAAGATTATCCTCAAACTTACAAAAAATGACCTTTATAGATTAGGTCTTTAAAAATGGCTTGTCCGGCCATAAGCTCCTAAACTTCTAACTAGCTCTCTAATATACAATTACTCCCATAAGAATAATCATACATCCTTTGACAAATTCTCGGCTTAGAGATGCTTCCTTACAAAAGAATTTTACAATGGTTTCTCAGAAAAATATGATCCTTCTCTGGCAACGGCCGCTTGTTGCTTAGTACGCCAAACACTCCCCCCTTCCTTATCCTTGCACACCCTCGTGCATGTTCAGTGCTTTGGCCGTTGATGTGGCTCCAATGAAGCAAGTGTCGCTGAAAAACTTCTTGTTCGCAGGATGGCTTCCAGGGCTTCTTGATGCTGTCTGAATGGATTTTCAGATAACGCGTGTTGGTATGCTATGTACCTTGCCTTGAGGTCCTTCGCCATAGGATGGAAAATCCTTGAGTCAATTTCGAAGAATCCCGACGAAGGCCTCTTCGAATGTCTGCAAGTAGTGTGAGGGCAGGTACATTAGCCTCGAGTACATGGCCATCAATATGTGCCGTGGCGGTGAATCCTGTAGATTCCAGCAGATGCCTCTATGTCCTTCCAAGAAAAGATTCCACGGATGATCGTCGCCTTCAGTGTCTTTAAACACCTGGATGCAGGTGACGATCATCCGGGCTATCTTTACTAGCATTTGACACGCCAAGTTGGGGACATCCCACAGCAAAATCAGGCTGTCGAATTCAGTGTGTTGACCATGTAGGCTACAGTAGAGGGTTGCTACGCTATCAAGACTGGGTAATTTAGTTTTTGTGGCCTCGAGCCTTTCCATGTGGAGAACTCCTTCCAAGTGCGTGTTCGAGTGACTGGGCAGAATGTAGGATCTATTTGTATATGTTGAGGAGCGTTGTGGTAATTGGTTAGATTCTGTGGCCTTTTGTCAAACCACTTCTGCCTCCACTTGGGGTGGTCATCGACAAGCATTTGAGCTTCTTCCATTGTTAGTGCAATGCCTTCGTAACCCCCATCTTTGTTTCGTGGCAGGGCTGGCCGCATCTTTTCCTTCCACAAAATTGCTTCATGACATAGCAAAGGAAACGGGAGGTACTCATGGCCAAATCCTTCCACCTGCTCTTCTGGTTGTAAGTATGCCAGGGCTGCTGACTCCATTATCTTCTTTTCATAGAGCATGTACTCCTTTGTTTGATGGCCCCTGAATGCTCTCATTGAGCTCATCTCTTATATCCAAATATGGCCATTCAAACTCATGCTCATGTTGCCCTTGGTGTGATGTTCCAGGAAAATCTGGCACTTGTTGTCCGGGTAGCAGTTGTGGTTGACTCTCAGCTTTGTCTGTTTTGATTTGTTGTTGAAAAAGTAGATCTTATTTTTCCTTTAGCAACGTGTCACCAATCTGCTTCTGAATCTGTAGTTCGGCACTTGCTTGAGCTAGTTGCTGCTCCAATTCTTTTAGCTTTAGCTCATTTGTTGCCGTCTGGTCCACCATTCCTGATACGAGTAGCTTCTTTAAAGCTTTTCTTGCTATAGCTCCGCTTTTAGTGATGCTATAGTGTTCACTGCTGTGACATCGTCAGATGTGGAGACCGATGCCCCATCAGGTTCCTGATTCTCCACCATCAAAGTTGTCAGAGTGCCTTTGACAATATTGTATGAGATGCTAAGTCTATGAAATCTTGCACTCTCGTAAGCAAGCTGCTCCATTGCTTTCTGTACTCTTGCCATCAACTCTTGACACTCCTTTTCTTTGGCGGTCAAGTCTATCGTGACGTCCACCAAGTCTTTGATCAGAGACTGAGCCTACTGTTGCTCAAGGTCTCTTTCCTCCGTTGTGCGTTCTAGTTGCGCCTTCAAGCTTTCTAACTCCTCTTGCCCAAATGCTTGCTTTTTCTGGGCCTCATGTACCTGCATTTCCTTTTCACTTAGCACCACGTGCTGACACTGGAATTTCCGTTCTAATTCCCTTAGAGTTTGCTTGTAATCAAAATCAGCCACCACTGCTTGGCAGGCTTCGTGGTACCCGATTACTTCTGTAGGAGGTATAAATGTACTCCTTTTGCGAGGTTGAAGGGGGAGGATTTGGCTGTTTTTTGTTCGATGGAGAAGGGGGAGGAGGAGGAGATTTTGGCGAGGGAGGAGGCGATTTTTTAGGCGAGGGAGGAGTTGATTTGGGCGAGGGAGGAGGTGAGCTTGATTCTTCTCGTACATGCCTCTTTTTTGAATTCTCTTCCCCTTGTTGCGAAGCAGATGCTTCCGCTTTTCTTTTCTTTAAAATCCTGATGATTCTTGCGGGTGAGATCCGCCGCCCGTCGCGCTTCCAGATTCCTCTCTCTTTGGATCTTCTTTAGCTTCTCTGCCTGGTTTCTTTCATCACCCGCATCTTTCTCCTTCGTTCCTTTAGTGGAGTGCGAAGAAATGTCCACTTCCGCGGCCTTTTGCTCTGCTTCTAACCTTTGCTTCTCCGCGCGTATGCGAGTTGCATTCTCTATTCTTTCTTGCCTTTCCCTTTCGAATCTTCTTTTTTGTGTTTGTTGTGTTGCAGCCGCTCTAGCCTGTCTGTGATCCCTTAACTTGGTTCTTCTTTCCTCGACTCTTTGCTGAGCTTACGCATATGCTTTTTGCAGGTCCGACTGCCGTACTACACTTCTCTCTCCTCTTTTTCTCTCGAGCGGCTTTGTGGAGTCTTCCTCCTCGCTTTATTCAAACTCTGATGGCCCTTTGTCTTTCGACTCTTGAGATTTTCCTTCATCATCTGTCTTCGTTTTTTCTTCATCACTCGATCTTTTCTTGGTGGCCTTTGCTGAGCGCGATGATGTCACGCCAGGGGTTGTCCTTACGGAATGAGCAACCAACTTTGCTTTTTGTATCAAGGAAGTTTGAGAACTGGCATCCTAACAAATCTTCAATCATTCCCAAAGCCTGGTATGCTATTCTGGTTAGCATCGGTCCTGCGTTCATGTAGCTTTTGTTTTTTGCTGAGCTTTTCAAATTTGCTTCAATCAGGTTTTCCAAAATCAGGTTTGCTTCAATTAGGTTTTTCAAAATGTAAGAACCGTAGTCGCAACCGCAATGTGCAGGATTGGCTCGGTGTAGCGAGGAGGCTTTTGGACTCTAAAATGCTGAGATATCAATCTCATCGGCAATTCCAGCTCTTCGTATATCATGTCACTGTATTTGTATTTGTATCTCTTTGCTTTGACAAATGCCTTCTCATTATCCAGTGACTTTGTCTTCGCCAGTAAATCGTGTTGCCCTGGGAGGAAATGCAAAGGTTCGTTGATGATTTCTTTCGTGATCTTTACTTTCACCTTCGATCCATCCTTGTCTGTGAGCATTGCCTGCCCATCATATTGTATTGAGCTCATGAGCTCGTGGGCCCTCATGTAATCTGTTCCCCATGGCTGTAATCTAAAAAAATTCTCCAAGTGCACAGCTCGCACTGCCTCTATTACCTCCGGTCTTCGGTGGAGATTCCATATCTCTCGTGGCATGATAGTTGTCTTTACCAAGTCACCATCAACATCCTTAAACTTCGAGATGAATATGTGGGCAGAGATTTGAGCAAGTATTACATCTGAGATGTGAGCCTTTTCATTTGTAGCAAGCTCCGCCACTTCATATGGTGCTGCTGTCTACTGCCTTTCTTTCTTTTGGCAAGGCATTCTGTGTCAGGAGAATCACAAGCTGTCAGGATTTTCCCTTCGCAATCAATCACATTTAGACTTTTAGTAAAAAACAGTTCAGAAGTTAAAACTGATCATAACTTGAACAAATTTCATCCATTCTTGTCCATATTTCACCAGTGGGACTAGGAAGACTACAACTATGATTGATTAAAATCTGAGCCAATTCTGGAGCTGAGGTACACCGATCGCGATCGTAGTACAGAGGCCAAAATTAGATTTGATCACATGAGTGGGTTGCTGATAGTTGGAGGGTCATTTTGGTCCACTCTGTGTTTCATTTGAACCACTTTTGAGTTTGCAGGTCCCAATTCTGGGTAACAAGGGAGTTTTGGACTAGACTCTGACTTTTTATGAGTTTTTGATGTCCAAATGGCTTGAAACTTGCTTGGTGACTTGAACAAGATGTATACAAGGGATCTGATAGGTTTTGGTCAAAATCTGCAGCTGAGGTACACCGATCGCGATTAGTGTTCTGGGCCTTTTTTTGGTGAAAACTAGATGGTCATGGACCCCTATGCCTGCCTAGCCCACTGATGATTTATTTCCAAGTTTGGACTTAAAATGAGCAAATTAGAGCAATTTTTCATTGTTTGACCATATTTTACTAAGTCTAACCATATTGAGTTTTCCTCATGAAATTTGGTTGGATCCTAGAGTTAGTTGAAGTTAGTTTTAGAGCTCCCATTGCTTCCATGAGGTTCTGCTACCATCAGCCTACTCCATTGTCTGATTTTGACCTTATCAGGCACTTTATACCCTGTTTTAGGAGGTTTTCCAGATTTGTGCATTTTTCAGGCATTCCTTGGATATCCATGTGATGCTTGAGCATCCCTAAGTGACATTTTGGTCTCTGGCATTGGCTCGGCTCCAATTCTATCTTTGTGTGATCATTCGAGACTGAAATGACTATATCTGTACTTGTAGGAGATTCTGAAATCCATTTGAGGTTTTCTACAACTGTTGTGACTCTTATTCGGGCAAGTGTACCTTTCAAACCATCCATCATTATTTTTAATCGGATTTTGGTAGTTGTAGGTCAAGTTTTCCCTTTTTGGTTGTGTTTGAAAAAAATAGGCCCATTCCATGAGCAAAATTTGTGCATTTTCCTTGAAAATTCAAGAGAGTGTACTTTTAACTTAGTTCCAAGCCTGGGCCAAATCAAAAGTTGCAAAACCTGCATCTGGGGGCACCGATCGCGATTGTACCATAGAGGCCAAAATTGATTTTGACACCAGTAGATTGTAGGCGAGGCTGAGGGGAGGTGTTTTGCATGTCCTGTCCCAATTATTTTCAGTGAGGTACACCGATCGCGATCGGTGTACCACCACCAAATTGTGATTTGACCATATGGCTTTGTTCCTGACCTTGTGGGGAGCTCATTAATGTGTTCTGTGCCTGAATTTTTTTTTTGTTTGGATGCCTCTAAGGGCCCTTGACCTCTTTGACACGATCCGACTTTGATTTGATCCCTTCGCCCGTTTGTGCAATGATTCGCGCTTTCATGCGTAATAGACTTGATCTTTACTTGGTAAGGAACATACCTATGAAATCTGGTGTGAAATGCTGGCTCCGACCGTCCCTATGGGGTAGAAACGTGGCAGCTCGCTCTAGGTCAAGAAGCTCTCTCCTTCTCTCTATAATGTGAAAAGGAACAATGAGCTAGAATTTGGCCTACCTGGTCTATATCTTCCCGAGATTTTTATGACATAGGGTTGATTTTCGTCACCTTTGATCCCGATATAATCTGCATACCACCTCTGGGTTGAACCGCTTGTCATTCCGGCGTCGTATGACCATTTGATGCGATTTTGACGAAATGTAGTGATGATCATTAAGGCTGAAATTCGACATCTTCAGATTAGCTTCATACCTTCCATGCTTGATAACTTTATCATGATACTTCGACGTTTGCTTCCAAAACTTGATTCCGATACTTGTGAGCGAGATTTTTTTAATTGTTGATGTTTTATTAACAAAAATCAAACAAACTAAATTGAAAATACTTATTACCCGGCAAAAATTAGCCAAAATTATTATACTCACCCCTAAGAAAATATTTTCTCTAGAAGCATCCCAATGCTCCTGATTTTGTCATTACAGCTTATTATTATGCTGATCGGATGATACAAAAACACTAAAAATGCCAGGTTTTGATCGAATATTTTCGAAATTGAACTCTAAATAATGAAAAAACATGCACATTATGTACATATATACACGTTGGACCCCTTAATGGCCCTGACTGTTGCTAGATTCATCAATTACTGCCCCCTTCCTTGTCTGAGTCGTCCCGGACGAAGGTTGGGTGCATGTGCATGGGTTTTGGAATCTCTGTCTATGCATGGCCATGTAATGTGGCCCTATTTTGATGTTTGAGACAATGCGTTGGGTAATAAGGTGTTGTGCAAGATGCGGGGACTGAATGTAGTTTTTAGTGGCTTTTGATGGAGAGGGTAGCTGTTTATGGAACAGAAGAGCTTGCAGTCGAATTTCTCTTTCCTTGATTGTGGGTGTTGTGATGGAAACTATTTTTGGAATCCATTTGTATGCGGTTTGTTGCATCTTTACAGATTCTCCTTTGGTTTTCACAAGTTTCCATTGCCATTTTGGGGGTTCAGGCTTCTTGTTTTGAGTTTTGGGTTTCCTTTCGAGCTCTGTCGCCGAATCCTTAGTTTTCTCCAGTTTTGGTTGCCATTTCCACTCCGGAGTAACTTCTGAAGGTCTTTGAGATGATGCTGCTTTCGTCTGGAGTTTGTCCTTAGGTAGCCATATCTTGCTCGGTTTGTTGGTCAGCAATCTTTTCTTTATCCATACTTTCCGAATAACCTTTTGTGGTGTTGGTTGATTAGCCGGTTGCTTTTTGTCGATGGGGATACTCGGCCATGAGTGATCTGTTTTGGCGAATGGAGCATTAGAAAAAATATGGACTCTCCTTGGGCCTTTTTGATTTGTGAAGGCTTAAGGGAGAACCAATGAGAAGGCTCTTGGGATAACCTAGAGGGGGAGGAATGGTAGGGGTGCAGCATAATTGTCTCCCTCTTCAATGCTTGGTTCTTAGAGAGAGGTGGGAGGTAGGCTGGGGGGGGGGGGGGGGTAAATAGGAGGAGAGAGGTGTCATAAAAGAGGGAGGGACCCCCAAAAAAAAAATGTGTATGCTTAAAAACCCTAAAAAGTGATTTTTTTATAAAAGTTTCAAAGTTGACTCATGTGCCTCCAAAACTGCCCCAAAACATAAACTAACTTAAAAAAGTCAATTTTCCCCCCCAAAATCCACTTCTCTCTCTCTCTCTCTCTCTCTCTCTCTCTCTCTCTCTCTCTCTCTCTCTCTCTCCCTCACTACTTTTCTCTCCCACACTCTCCCTCTTTCCCCTCCTCCCATTCTCTCTCTACAGTCAAGGCAGCCATAGCCAAAAGCTTTTCACCACTCTCTTCCTCTCTCCATAGCTCCCCCTTCTCTCACACCTCCATCAATCCTCTACAGTCCCACACTCCATAGCCCACATCTCCACTATCCTCTCTACCTCTCTACCTCTCACTCCTTCCCTCTTTCTCTAT
This sequence comes from Adiantum capillus-veneris, assembly GCF_014529385.1. Lineage (NCBI taxonomy): Eukaryota > Viridiplantae > Streptophyta > Polypodiopsida > Polypodiales > Pteridaceae > Adiantum > Adiantum capillus-veneris. The sequence continues at coordinate 104,733,253 of NC_140953.1, forward strand.
CTCCATTGTCAAAGCCACCATAGCCACCATAGGCAGCTCACCTCACCCTCCCCTCATCTCCTCATTCTCTCTTCACAGTGCCCACACACAGTAGCCCATAGGCAGCTCACCTCTCCCTCACCTTCCTCCCACCCATTTCAAATCCCTTCCTAAGCCCAACTTCCCAAGCATGTCCACCCATAGACGGTCCAAACCAGAGATAGAGGAGATTGTGTTGCACAACACAAAAGATTCAGAGTGGGTATGGATCCCACACGTATTCAAGAAGGGTGCATGGGTCTACATGCAACTGTCACGTGCTGGAACTCATCGCGTACGATGTCGAGGCGTATTGGAACGTCATTGGAAGGGCCGACTATTGGCATTCAGAGAAACCAAGTCCGGAATGGAGGCCATCGTGCAATACGTCTATAGTGCAACTGAGATCCACCTCAAGAGAGCTTCAACTCAATTTGCACCTCATTGTAAGTCTTCATGGTTTAGCTATCCCATGCATATGTCATGTCTACGTTTATGCGATCATTATGTTTGACTAAGGGCATTTGTAAAGATGTTTTTCCATCCAGCTTAGTTTAGGAGCAGCCGCTTGAGTGCCTTTCATGCACGTTCATGGTTGTGCATGCTCACATTGGGGAGCTTATGTTTACTAATGTCTCATCCAAAAAAACTTACCGAGCAGCGAATATTCATGTACTCCCACAAGTACGTGGTGCCGAAGTCAAGCCAAAGCTATGGTAGGTTAGAAGCCGTGGAGATGCCCTCATTGGAGAGTGCAGAATGGCCAACTCCATACCATTGGGCTTTGCTTTCTTTCAAGCGCAAGGTGCTGCAAGATTTCCAAGGGTCCCTAAAGTTTGGTAAGGCAACCAGATTGGTGGGTCTCAGTTGGCATTGTCCCATTTATTTGTTTGTGCATGCATTCCGCTCTCTGCCGATTGTAGAAACACCAACAATCTTTTTTTGCAAAGAAGTTGACATAGATGCAATGGACACCATTCTAGGTGTCAATTGGGGCTATGTTGACGGTTTTCATGATGGTGACCGTTATAAGTGCAATGTGTCCCCCACACAGCTTTGCCTTCTGTATTTGAAAGCAAGGTGCACCTTGTATGCACGGTTTAGCTATGAGAGGTGGATGCACAAACGTGGCAAATGGATACTCTTGCAGCTGACAGCCGAAGAGGTTCAATCCTTTGAAATTCCTGTCCGCATGCCCAATAATGAGGTGGAGGTGGTTGCAGTGAATCCGCATTGGACTCTTGCTAATCTTCGGGAACACTTTGTCATAATGGGATTCGAGGATGTCAGCAATGCAAGTTTCAAACTGGAACAACGCAAGGTCTGCTTTGTGCTTGCTTAGCTACCTTTTCTTATTTTTTGTGGGTATTTGTATTTTGATTGCCCATTTTTTGGTTGTGTAGATTGGAAGGCGGATGGAGGCCACTATGCTTGTTTACAAAGATTGGGCTACAGACGAAATCATCTTGTCTAAGTGAATTGGCTTGTAACTTTAATCGTTTATATATTGGATATTTTATTAAAGATTTTGAAAAGTTTTAAGGTGTTGTACTTGATTTTGTACTTGAGTTTTAAGGTGGTGTAAATTTATTTTTAAAATGCATATTTTTTATTTTTTTCGAGATGGAATATGTCTATATAAGGGGACCACCTCCTCATTTTACCATTTTCATCCCAGCATTGCAGAGAGACCTAGCATACCCAATTGTGCAAAGAGAAGACATGGCTGCTACTAGTGCTTTAGATGCATTCCTTACTGAGGTTGGGCATGCAAATTGCCCCGAGCTTCAAGCATTTTTCACAACCCAACCCGATTTGGAAACCACCTTGACCCTCCACTCTCAATATCTTGAGCACATTACTTCATACATTTCCACGTGCATGGGGAGATTCATTGTTGAGTTACCAAACTGGCCAGGGCAATGGGTCCCTGAAGGACTTCTCCACCACATCTACCAAGGGGACATGCCATTTCATCAACGGCTTGCACGCTTTGCCACCATAGCACAACCCGCCAGACAATATGTGCGGCTTGAAGCTGATAATGTGCGAGCAATGCGTAAGGGAAGGATCAGAAACACTTTTTCCTCTGTTCATGCCATAATGGTCTTCCTCCTTCACGAGTGCCGAGTAGGCCCTGATGTAGTGCTACCACACTTGCAGATCGGCGGGGTACTGGCTGATGTGAAGGACCCCAAGCCTGCGGCCATTGACTCGTCCCCGCAGAGGAGAGGACGCTTGCCTTGACCTACCCTGTAGGGATTCAAGGCCTCTTGGAGGCCTCTCCATCTGTCGGTTCTCCTCGGGACCGCCAGAAGGAACCACCACTCGGGATGCTATCCCTGAGGTAGAGATTACCCACTTCTCCTCCATTGTGGTGGGTGGGGAGGAGTTTGTGTTTATGCACGATTTGGAGAAATCCTTTGAGCTTCGCATGGATGAGTGTTTCGCCATCCTCGATGCCCATGGCAAGTTTGAGGTTGATACCACCACCTCCCATGAGGATGATCTCCTATTGCCCATGGGGAATACTTTGGCGGACACAGTGGCGATCGCACAAGCCGAGGTGGCAGCGGCCGAGCAGGCCAAGGTCTTTGAGGAGGATTTTGTGGCTGTGCATGCCATGTGTTTGGCTAAACGTGCAAGAGTGGATTCACCACCACCTGCTGCAGCACCTCTTTTGCTTGATCCAAAGGGGAAGTCAAGTGTGGATCTTTACTTGCACCCGGATGCCGATGAGGAGGATCATAGACAAGAGGTATAGATGCTCACTTACATTTGATTGTTACAAATGATTTTGTTAATGTTATATCATAATTTTGTGCCATATCTCAGAAAACCTATGTTTTGTAGGATGTTCTGGAGGTTGACGCCTGGGCGCAACGGTCAGGGGGGAGGAGGACGCCGTTCGGACCTCAAGCGGCACTTGCTCACTACCTCAGCACACTTCCGATTGGTGTCGTGGTGTTTCTCCATGCCGAGTACTCTCCCAATGGTCGCTAAAACATTTCTACTCTCCGTTCACTCTCCAAGGCGTTGTGTTTAACAACACTTTCCCAATCGGCCAACCTTGTAGTGCTTGTAAAGAAAGATTTTGCAATATCCAGTTTCGATGTTAACTTTCGCGGGCGCCTTATTGCCCATGTTGGCATGAACCAAGCTGTAGGGGTTAATGACACCCAAGAAATCACAACCACTTTACTTAACAGGGAGCCACCCCAAAAGGCCAAGCGCCAGAAAATTGTAGTTTGAAAGATCCTAAAGCAAAAGACGGATATCATGTAAAGCATTGATTTCTTTAATGAAAATAATTTTTGGTGTCTACTACTCTCTTACTTGCAAGGTTTTGAATTTGTTATATGTTGGGATTCCATTGTGTATGAGAAGCACCATAATTTCTGATATGACTACTAAAGGGTTTAACAGGCATTAAAATTATTAAAATGCATACTTTGTTATATCTAGGCTTCCAAAGTTATGGATGTGCCTACTGAAGGGATTGGAAGGCCCTAAAATGGGCTGCCACAAGGGCGCGAATTTGGGCCTTCCATCAGCAAATGAAATGGGCAAATGCGCGCCCTTGTGGCAGCTGATTTTGGACCCATCTAGGAGCATACCCAGGTGCAAAACAAAAAGACAAGACATTAATATGTTTTAGCTGCTCATTTGGGGTAACCTTAAGCCCATCTTGGACCACATAATTAAAGTTGTAATAACAAACCACAAGAGGAAACTATGTGGAAATCTCTAGCCCATTTTTGAGTATAGGACTGACTTCACAGATGCAATAACCATCCTTCAAGATTTCTATGCTACATGGACTAAGGGGGGATGATTTCCAGATTCATCTATGCTAATTGAAGCATTGAATCAAACAAAATATCCTTATTGCTTGTTAAAATTATTTGGAAACCATTGGAAAGTGTTTGAAATGCACTAGAAAAGGCTGCCACAAGGGCGCGCATTTTGTCCATCCATATGCCTCTAGAAGCCCCAAATGCGCGCCCTTGTGGCAGCCAGTTTGGGGGCATTCCAAGCCATTTTCAACACTTTGTAGATGCTTTTGCCATGCAATAGTGAGTCACATAGCATGGATGCATCAGGAAGTGCATGCCCCACTTAGCCAAGGTGCTTAAGGTAGGCAAGTTTTCACAATAACAAGATAATGGCGACATACATACAATAGAAGGTAGACAAAACTTGGACCAGTGCTACATCACATGGTACAGAATTAAAACAATACAATGGGCAGTGGGGTATACAATAAAAGACGCCCAATACAATGCACAGAGTGGGGTATACAATCAAAAGATGCTTGTATTCAAATTCTTCCCAATCTTGGAAGTTCCGTAAATACAAAAAGGTTTGATGCCTAATTACAAGCTATTCCTCATGGCGCAAACGGCGAGCAAGCTACATATCCTTGGGCATAATGGTTACACGCTTTGCATGGATGGCACATAGGTTCGAATCCTCGAATATGCTAGTTAGATATTGCTCTGCTTCCTCTTGGACTGCCTCTATGGCCACGGCGCCCATCCGAAACTAAGTGTTGTACAATTGCAAAACCTCCCTGCATAGCCTTGCAAAAGGGGCCCTCCGAATCAAGAGCTCGGTGCTCTTTTGATAGTGTTGAATCTCCGCAAAAGCACGGTTGCGCTTTCATACCTTTTGAGGTCGACGTGGAGGTGCATTTTTGTCACGAGTTGGGGCAGCTTGCTTCCTCTTCTTGTAGACAATTCTCTTTCTCTTTTTTTTCTACATAGGCACTTCCAACACCTCATAATCTGATTCCACCCACTCTCCATATGATTCGTGCTCTTCACTATTGAGCGGATGTAATGGTGTAGGTCCACTCCCTTTAGGAAGTGTCTTACCCCCAATAGACATGTGAGCCTGATAAGTTTGTATTTTGACGCCAACCCATGGGGTATCTTCATCCGTTTGAGTCTCTTCGGAGCCTTCTGACGGCTGCTTTTGGCTGTTTGTTTCTTTGCCTTGGTCGCTCTCATCCTCCCTGTTGCCATCAGAATCGTTGGAGTCCGATGAATAGACAACAAGGCGATGCTTCCCTCTCTCTTTTACTGCTGTAGAGGTCTGGCCATACTCATTTGAAGCTCGCGCTTCTTCTGTGTGGACTTCACCTGGAGCTTGTGAAGTTCCAGCTTCTGTTGCTGTACCTTTGAGTCGTTGGCCATCCGGCCCCGCTGGATATGCAATCCTTGCCATTTGTTTTGTTCTTGAAATTGTAGCACCTAGTAGGGAAAATGACAAAATGAGCGCCTTCAACCTTTAAATAGGTTTTTTGAGATTTGGGCCCTTTCACACTATGCGGCCAATTGAGTGAAACTCAAATAAACCAATTGAATTTAACAACTAAACCTGGATCATGCGGACGGCTGATGCGACACCCAAACGCTGCCTTTAGGATACTTAGTTGCACGCCAAGCTTCATGGCCCAGGGACGCTCGCGAGCATTTTCACTTCTCGGATGTTGCAGTACGGGAGGCGTTGCATAACTGCTTTGCTAACATCGAATCTCTTGCTTTCTCAATAGTGCGAGTTCTCCCAAAGGTGTGCCTAAAAAAACAGCTAAACATCTCTTGGAGTGTGAACTACCACCACCATGCCGAGTATTCTTGAAGTAGACTCCTTTTGCTTGATAGTGGGACTTCTCCATGCCTTCTGTACTCCATATATCAAGCGAACCATAGCGGTCCATGAAGTATGCACCATGCGCATAGAGAATGTGCGAAAACAACCAAAAAGGAGATAAGCCAATAGAAAAGTTGCATTTTCAAACATTGCATATGTATTAAGTCCGTTAAAACAAACCATGTAGTGTGTAATCTTGCTTTTAGAGCATCCGTCCTTAGCGACCTTTGTGAATTCATAAAGCACCTTCTTGAACTCCTCTCGCTGCTCAATGGTGGTGCTTGAAAGATTCATCAATTGCACAACCTTTTGAAAGGATGGCCGTACTAGCTTGGGTTGGTTAGCAACCTCCACATTGGGATCTTTGTCCGTCATGCATGAACACAATCCACCACTTCTCACTTGCTAGATCGACACTTGCTTTGGATACCTGCATTGGAGACTTTGACATCTTCTTGAAAAATCGACGTGCCTTGGCTCCATTCATGGAAACCTTCTGTGCCACCTCATATGTCTTCTCCCTACAAGTCTCTGCTACAATGTTCACCCTTGATCGGTGACGTCCAATCTCATTAAGGAGCGTCTCCACCCCTTGCAAGGAGTCTTTTGACCGTTGAAGGGGATTCATTGTGAAAGAATAATCAATGTGATGCTTTAGGATCCTATCAAATATTCGCATAAATGCATGCAATGTGCGTCTAAACAAGAATTTGTATATGCACCGATAATTTTATAGCATATTTCGACGCTTCTTCCGAAGTGTATACCGACGTCTATATCGTACTCTGTATCGACGACCAAACCTGCAATTTTTTTTTGGGCAGAGAGGGCTGGGAATTGATGCTGCACGTACTGCAGCAAAAGAAAACAGCCCTCTCTATCCAAAGGAAGAGTGCACAAGCTACCGCACTCCGCCTACAAGCTGACGCTAAAGAGCGAGTGTCTGGCAATTAGCAAAATTATAAGAATACCATAACCACAAAATCAAAACGTTGATCATGGCATAATGGCATAATTTTTGTGAACATTGTTGAGGGAGAAGGGAATTATGGGGTTCCACCCAGGATCTTTGCTATCCCTATTGGGCACCTGTAGCATATCACATGAAAGAACCGAAGTTTGCCACTCCCTATTTATATGGTCATCATTATCTTTGTCCTAACCTTCCACTTGAGTTGCTCGACTTGTCTTGTGCCCTTTCACACAAAATGGACAGGGAAGTAAAGAATTTGCACCTTGTTTGCATCCAAGCATGCACTTTATGGTCTTTAGATCACCACCTAAATGCCATTCAACATCAAACTCCCCACGTCCTGGAACCATGAGCTTCTCACCGTTTATTTGAGCTTTAATGACCTCTGTGACCCATGGGATTCTACAGAAAATCCATGCAAGGACTTCATGTGTCTCTTTCGGAACTTCAATTGCACCAAGCCACCATATATCCTTCTATGATTGCACACTAAAAGAGGGCTTTGTCGCTCGAACTGCAAGATTGCTTGGCATAAGCTAGGGCTTCATTCATAAGCGTGATGCTCATTCTCTCCAACTTTATCCCTTTAACAATTACACACTCATCCAACTTCAGCACGAACACAAGCCTATCTTCAAGAACTGCCAACAATATAAAGCCTCAGAATGCATGTTATGACACATCATAGAGCATGTAGGCAACCCTAAACTAACCTGCATTACTCAAATTGTAGAGAACAGCCATGAACTGCTGCAATCGTATCAAGTCCACAAAGATATTTTTGAATTTGGTGTAAACAAACCCTTCGGACCGCAACACACTGTTAGAAACATCACCGCTTCCCTCCCGCGGCCCTTCCTTCCTTGTGATTTGCTACGGAGCGGCTGAAGAGGCATCGTGTCTTCAATATACAAGTAGTCCCCTAATCTGTGAACAACATCTTCATTTGACACCTTCTTGGCAATCGCCACTCTGTGAGGAAGTGGGAATAGGTTTTCCGTGACTCCTCGACTTCTTAATACATCTTTTAACACTTGATGTATTGCTTGATAGCCCTTCATACTAATCCCAATAGCATCACAAATATCCTGAACATCTAGATCAGTGACAATATTAGAAAAATCACTAAGAACTCTCTTAGTGATTGCGTCTTTCAAGTGTTTTGCCTCTAAAGCATCAAGCATCCCAATAAAGTCCTCTTTGTTGAAACAAGAATGAAGTAAAGAAGCCCTAGCTGACACATTCTCGCCGCCGCACGTTTCTTGGACGAAGTTCCTATTACCCAAAACAACAATGATGAGCGGTATTAGACTTAAAAAACATGAGGGACAGAACATCTTACCTCATAGCTGTCACCCTTCGTTTTCTTGCACCTCCACGTGATGCAAGAGTCTGAATTTCGGACAACTCTCGTTTCCTCACCCTACCTTCCATGGCAGTACTCTTCATGTGTGATAGAGTATCCTAAAGCTTTTTAATTACATTTTCCTTGGTTATTATGGTGCTCTTTGCCTCCTCAAGCGCACTAGTAGCTGTTTTCATATGATCTTGAAGATTGTGGAAACTCCCATTCAGCAAGCCAATGACACAAGTAGATCTCGGACCGTGCAATCTTGTGTCAGTTGAGTCTCTTGCAGTAGCCCAACAAACCTTGCTCTCCATTTCCAACGTATTGCAACAGTGATGGAATGTTTGTAAACAGCGGATGAACATTGAGAGAAGGATCCTTTGGGTACAAGCATCCATCTATCCAGAGATCCACATTCTTCTCCCCTTGAGCACGGCGTTCGTTGGCTGAAGGTAATATACCCAAGCATGTTTTCTTTGTCGGAACATACTCTTGAGGTAGGCATAGGAAAAGCCTTGGAGACCTACTACGTGAACAGCTTGCTGGGACATTAGTCATGTCGTCAAGAGGCATTGTAGGATGGAGAGATGGAGCTTGAAGGATGGAAAGATAGAGCTTGTAGGATGGAGAGATGGGTGTGTAGGTGCAGCAGCAGGTGCAGGTGCAAGGGGGATGGGTGTCGGAGAGGAGCTTAGATTAGGAGGGAAAGTTTTCAATTTTGGGGGGAAGTTTGGGAGGGAGTCAAAAAATGCTAATTTATGAGTAATTTAGCTTAAAAATATTTTTTTTAATATGTATATATGTTGGGGGTACTTTTTAGGGGGGAATAGACTTTTTTTTAAAGTTTTTGAAAAAAGTCATTTTTTTAACCTCTTTGATCCACGGATTTGATTAGGTTGCATGGGAGAGTTAAGAGGCCACTTACACGTTGGCCAAAAAGCTAGAGAGAGAAGACCCCCTACCCCCCTACTTTTCAAATGGTTTACCCCCCCCTTCCCTACTTTTTAAATGGTTACCCCCCCCCCCCCCCCCCTTGCCCCTACCTTTTTAGGGGTCAAAGGTGGACGAGACCCTACCAAAATAGCCCCATTCAAAGCCTTTGTCCCCCTTAATCTTGGCAGGCTTCCTTGAAATTAGGGATTCTTACAAGTCCCATGGAGAGTCCATTTTTTTCCTAATGGTCATGTGCACGTTAGAGTCGTGTGTGTACCTTAATGCATGTTCTAACCATTCAGTGACTGCATTGTACGTTCTCATCTATGGAACTCCCAAGCATATTGATTCTCTGATTTCTTCGTCTTTCATAACGAAAAATTGATGAGGACAACTATTTCCATCAAGATTGATTGGTAAGTTTAATATCCCCAATGTTGGCATTGTTGCACCTTTTGCTGCTTGTAGATCACGTGTGGATTGCACGAGGGGTTCATCTATAAGCATCCTGTAAGTGGAGAAGTTGATCGCATTGACTCTTGCTCCTGTGTCAATCAATACTCGTTGATATCTGCCATGCGGGAGTCTGACATTGATGCAAACATCGATTCCTGTTTTCCATTGCTCATCAGTTTGAATTATAGACAAAGGAATTTGAGCCGTATCTGCTGGTTGAGGAAGTCTTTGTTGTTGTAAGGTTTGTTTTCATTTTAAAATTATGACTTTGGCCTCTTCCTGCGCTTGAGCTTTTGTCTCCTTGACTTTGTTCTTGCGCTCCTTCGCAGCGTGTATTTTGGCCAGCACTTCTGTGGTTAGTGGTAGGTTGTATTTCTTTAGTCTGCAACCACTAATCCAGTTAGGCATTTCCTCTCCCTCTAATGTCGCAAGTTTAATGGCACCGCTAGATGATATGTCATGAATCAAAAAGGTTTCATTGCCTCGCTTTTTGAGTTTTCGGGAATGTTGTTTCAGGGTATACATTAAGACGTAATCCCCAGTAGCAAATTCCTGATAACATGTTGATCAAAGAATGATTTCATGTTTTGTTTTTTCACGTAGATTGATGCAACGGCTCTCAATCTAGTTTCATCCAATTTTTCCAGGACATCTACTTGATTGGATAATTCATGGCTCATCCATTCTAATTGTTTAGCGACTCGAAGCGTGGGGGTAAGGAATTCAAGTGGCAAAATCGCTTGAATTCCATAAACCATGTTGAACGGAGTCGTTCTGATTGACGTTTTGTAAGCTACTCTATATTCCCACAAGGTTGAATGCAGCTTTTGATCCCATTCAACTCTTGATTCGCTAACAATTTTGGTGAGAATTGTCACCAAAATATTATTCGTACTTTCGGCTTGGCCGTTCGCTTGTGGGTGATAGGGAGCTGACTTCCTGTGAATTACCATGAATTCATCCAATAGAAATTCGATCACCTCATTGATGAAGTGAGTTCCTCTATCGCTCACTAGCTCAATTGGTAAGCCATATCTGGTGAAAATGTTCTCATACATTTTGGTTGTTGCTTTGGCTTCCACCCATTTTGTTAGATAATTTGTTGCCACAATAATGTATTGAGCGTGCGTTTTATATCCCGGAGGCGCTATCGGTCCTACAAAATCTATCCCCCATTTCGCAAACACTCTTGCCCCCATCATTGGCCTTAAGGGCATATCATCTCGTGCTCTAGGAATTTTTGTTTTCTGGAAATCTTCACATTGTTTCACGAACTCTTCAGCGTCCATGAATAGTGTAGGCGACCATATGCCTGCAATAAGAATTGCTTTGGCCGTTTTGTCACAGCTGAGAAATGTCCACTAGCTTGTCCGCCGTGTGCTTGCTCTAATATAGGAATGTATTCCTCTTCAGTCGCGCACATTCTCAATTGATTGTCTTTTCCCCTCTTGTAAAGAGTGTTGTCATAATAATCAATATCTAATTCTCCTAAATGATTTTCTCATATTAAACTGATTATTTAATGTGGGGAAGTGCCAGGGGAGAAAAAGCTAGAATATTGATTAAGCTAGCAGACCGGCCACAGTAGGGATCCAAAGGAGGGAAAATACGGATCCAAAGGGTGAGCCATCTGCAAAAGAGTCATGTGCAACAATGGGCTAAAAAGACCCTAATGTTCAACCCATTAAGACTTCCAAAATGCTAAGGTTCCAAAATTCAAAGGTTGTGTCCAAAGGTCAACCCTAGGGGAAATTGGATGCTTTGTGTGTGACTAAAAAGTCTTTGCATATCCCTACATGGGAGGGAGCGAGCCCTTCTTCTAGGGGATGAGAGAGAAAGTCACACACACACACACAGTCTCCCTTTACACAAAGGGAATTAGGGACACATGTCAGCTCCCTAGCCCAGATGCCCACAAGGTGTGCCCAATTCCTATTGGATGGCCTTGGAGGTGGACCAATGAGAATTAGGCTAGAGTAAATCTAATTTAAAAACACTCAATAAAAGAACCAATGAGAATTAAGTCTCCTAGAAGACTATTGGACAGTCTCCCAAGGGGTCCAATGAGCATTCAGGAGCCCAATGGCTTTCCTGATTCCTATTGGCCAGGAGGAAAAGGGGTCCAATGAGAGTTTAGTTTAATTATTCAATGACCTAAAGATCTTACAAAAGGGGAAAGGGGGACACATGTCAGAAGGCTATCACTTATGCTGCTTAACTGTGATAGGACTGACTTGGGGAGGTCCAATGAGGGCTGAGCAAGAGCAAATAGCAAGAGGGCTCGCCCAAGAGAGAGAGGGGGCTGATTTTTGCAAGGCATTATCACACACACACTCACAAAATCTCATGTGTGAAGAAAGAGAAGACTATCTCTTCCCAAGCTTTAATGGAGAGCTCATCACCTACTCCAAGCTTGTGAGATAGAAGCCTACATTGACATACTCTTGGCATGCGGATGCAAATCCAACCAAGAGACAAGCTTCAATGCATGCTCATCTCCTCTACCATGCTAATTACTAAGCTAAGCTATGCTAATATGAGTGATTATGTGAGGAGATGTACATCTTTCTTGTAAGATACTCCTTCTTCCTCTCAATCTACTCTCATAACCTGCTAGCTCTCACCATCTTCGAAGGTGTGTGAGGTCTTGGGTCTGAGAACGGGGATAATTAAAGTTGTGTTTACTAAGTGTTTTTCTTAGTGCATGAAGCTTTCATCTTCATTGCACTAGCTATTCTTGAAGGAACACAAAGAATTGTATTGTACAATGTCTCTCTTGATGGGAGAAACCATAATACAAAGCCTTTTGGAGGGGGGACCGGCTCCATGCAAATCCGGTCCTCAACTGTTGTCAATAGCTTAATTTCTCTCTCTTTTGAAAGTATTGTTGATGCTATCTAACTAGGTGTTATGCTTTTTGTTGCTCTCTCCACCCAAGCACTCTTGTAATTCTCATTAGGAATCTATGCTAATGAAATTCCCACTATGTTCATGCTAATTTCCGCTACACATAAGTTTTAGACCATAAAATGTTACATTGGTATCAGAGCACAAGGTTTCTCTTTTCTTGCTCAAGAAGGGAGGTCCTCAAGCTAGCTATAAATGGTTGGTATTATTAATTGCCTGTGAGTAAGTAGAATAGGGATTTTTTAGCCTTGCAGTGCGCCTACCTTTGTGCAGTTAATGGGGCATCACCGTCGAGAATTAGATATTGATTATTATGACATTACCTCTCTCTTGAAATCATAGTCATCCTCGATTATGGTGTAGAGAAGATAAAGCATATTCATGAGTCCTTTTCTTAGCGGGTAGAGGATCTCTATGTTACCCTACGACATCATTCCACAATGGATGACTAGTCCATTTGGCGCTTGAGAGCCTGAGGCTACCGCCGCAAGCATGTCTGCACATTAGTCCTATCAGTCTTCCATAGTAGAGTGACAAGCTCTACTATGCACATAAGTCCTATCAGTCTTCCATAGTAGAGTGACAAGCATGTCTGCAGAATAGTCCTATCAGTCTTCCATAGTAGAGTGACAAGCTCTACTTGGTGTTTGGGAGACGTCATCTCCGCAAACTTGATCTAAGCATGCATACTACTTCATTTTTGTTCACAATAAAGAAAAAGAGAGTCTTATAAGACAAATTTTTTTTTTGTTCATTTTTAACATTTTGTACATTTGCTTACTCTTGGGAAGCATTGTAAGCATTGACAAGGTTTATGTTATCCTTTAATTGTATGCCTTGCATCCATCTAGCATCTTCAAAAGGATAATTCTTAAACTTAATAAGATATTGTCGGATAGTCTTACCGCCTCTTAATACCTTGTCTTCATGTCGGAGAATGGACTCGGGCTGCAGCACCTCCTCTTGGTCCTCGATCTCCGGTGGGTCTTCAATAGTTGGTTCTTGAGGTGGATCTCCTTTGTAAGGCTTTAATAGGCTCACATGGAAAGCATTGTGTATGAGCCAATGATTGGGAAACTTGAGTTGATAGGCCATCTTATTGATTGGCCTAAGAATCTGGAAGGGACCATAGTACCTTTTTGCTAGTTTAGTACTTTTGGTGGCCTGTAGGATTCTTGCCCGTCGTGTGCCTTAATCGAGCCTTGGGAAACTTTAATAAGACCCAATCATTTTCTTTAAAGGCTTGGGCTCTTCTGTGCTTGTCAGCAGTAGCCTTTTGCCTTTGCTGTGAGATAGAGATAGCATCCTTAATCTTTTGAAAAGATTCTTGTAGGTCTCGGCTATACTCATCTGCAGCGAAGATCTTCCCATGTACCTTAAGTAGCAACGGTTTACAGAACCTGTCTACTATCGTCCATATTCCCGTATTCCCATGGATAGACGTAGGCAATCCAAAGATAAAATCCATGGATATGCTCTCCCATGGTGAATTAGGGATTGGCAAGGCTTGAAGCAATCCAAGTTGCTTCCCTCTATCAAATTTTTTCTTTTGGCATACCACACATTTAGAAACATACTCTTGTATGTTCACTTTCATGGTAGGCCAATAGAAATATGTTTCAATTCCCTTTAAGGTAGACTGAATCCCTCTATGCCCCGCATAAGGTGGAGCATGAGATTCATACATTACTTTCTCACGTAGTGAGTTAGTAACTCATAGTCTATTGCCATAGAGGAGATAACCATCTTGTAAAGTAAATGGTTCTTCTTTCTCCCCTAATGCAAGGGCTGAAATCACATCTCTAAAATCGGGATCAATAGCGTACTCATCTATCATTGAAGATAGATCATTGTGAGTTGCTATGGAAACCGCATTCACTCTCGGTCGTCTTGAGAGTGCATCAGCTACTTGATTATGCTTGCCAGCAATGTGAGCAATATGAAAATGAAATTGTGAAAGGAAATTTGCCCACCTCATTTGTTTGTTGGAGAGGTTGGTCTGCGTCATGAAGTACTTAAGACTTTGGTGATCCGTTCGCAGAATGAAAGGAGTCCCCAATAAATAGTGCTTCCATGAGTCTAAGGCATGTAGAACTGCAAGGAGTTCCTTTTCATATATGCCTAGAGCTTGCTCAACAGGGTCGAGCCTTCGACTGTCATAGCCTATGGCGTGCCCTTCTTGGAGTAAAACAACTCCAAGGCAATCACCACAAGCATCACATTTGACCTCAAATGGTTTTGAGAGATCTGATAGTGTAAGCACAGGTTGAGAGATAAGCTTTTCTTTAAGCTTTTCGAAAGCATTGTTCTCCTTAGCAGACCATGTGTACCTAAAGATTTTCTTTGTTAGGTCATGTAGTGGTCCCGCAATTTGTGAGAACTTTTCTATGAAGCGTCTATAGTATGCACACATACCTATAAAGCTTCTTAGTTCATGAAGATTCCTTGGTTTAGGCCATCCTTTTATTACCTCTAACTTTGATGGATCCATTTGGATGCCATCTTGAGAGATAATGTGACCTAAATACTGAATCTCTTGCAAGAAAAATTCACTTTTCTTTCGATTAACATAGAGTTTATTCTCTCTCAAAACTTGAAATATTACCAGGAGGTGTTGCTTGTGTTCGTCTAATGAATTGGAGTAGATGATAATATCATCAAAGAACACTCCAGTGAAGGTTCGATGAGGCCGGAACAGCTTCTCCATCAAGCAGTTGAATGTGGCTGGTGCATTGGTCAAGCCAAAAGGCATGACAATGTATTTGTAAAGACCAAATGTGGTGCGAAATGCGGTCTTTACAATATCTTGATCAACTATCCTTATCTGATGATAGCCACTTTTTAGGTCAATCCTACTGAAGTAGGTTGATCCTTGTAGCTTATCAAATAGGTCTTCTACCCCTGGAACGGGAAACCTATTCTTGATAGTGATCCTATTTAGTGCTCTATAGTCGACACACATACGATATGTACCGTCTTTCTTTTGCACCAATAGCACAGGTAAGCAAAATGGAGTTGAGCTAGGCCTAACCATGCCCTTCTCAACTAACTCATGCACTTGCCGCATAATCTCCTCTTGTTGAGCTTGAGAAACTCTATAAGGAGGTTTGTTAGGCGGTGAACTTCCTGGAAGAAGTTCAATTGCATGGTCATCATTACCTTGTTTAGGAGGTAGCTCACAAGGGATGTTGTCAATAAAAACATCTTGAAACCCCTTGAGAAAATTGGATAACTCTAATTCCTTTTGGTTGCTTTTATTTTCTTTTGCTAAAGCATTAGGTTCATTTTGAGAATCTTTAACAAAAATCATGTACAAACCATAGTGCCCCTAGGATTACATCCTCATGCTTGAGAGGAGAGATAAAGAAGTCCTCTTTGTCCACATAGCCTTGGACATGAAGCCTCAATTTCCCGATTAAGGGAGTGACTGAAGCTTCTTGCCCCTTGAAGGCACTGTCTGCGGATAGGAAATCTCCCATCTCATAGGATTGTATGCCTAGCTTGGTGGCCAACTCTACAGATATAAAATTGTGAGTAGAACCAGGGTCAAAGAGAATAAAAGCATCATGTTCTCTTACCTTTCCCCAAGCATGGCATAGAGGAGATCCTTTGTGGTGAGTTTGGTGAGTCTCCTCCTCTTGGATTTCAACCAAGGAAGCTCTAGGAGGATCTTGGCGGTTGTTCTTTTGGGGACAAGCATGGTACGCATGCCCTTGTTCGCCGCACTTGAAACACCGGTTATCTTTGCGATAACGCTCAAGCTCTTCAGGAGAGAGTTTATTCTTACCTTTGTAAACTCCTTTCTCTTTAGCTTTGTTGGAGTTGCCCTTAGGAGACTTTTGGACATTTTCCTTCCCCTTAGGCTCATTGGAACCCTTGTTTTCCGGGGGCTTATTATTTCTTTTGTGATGGGAGTAGATTGAGAGGAAGAAGGAGTATCTTACGAGAAAGATGTACATCTCCTCACATAATCACTCATATTAGCATAGATTAGCTTAGTAATTAGCATGGTAGAGGAGATGAGCATGCATTGAAGGTTGGCTCTTTGTTGGATTTGCATCCGCATGCCAAGAGTATGTCGATGTAGGCTTCTATCTCACAAGCTTGGAGTAGGTGATGAGCTCTCCATTAAAGCTTGGGAAGAGATAGTCTTCTCTTTCTTCACACATGAGATTGTGTGAGTGTGTGTGTGATAATGCCTTGAAAAAATCAGCCCCCTCTCTCTCTTGGGCGAGCCCTCTTGCTATTTGCTCTTGCTCAGCCCTCATTGGACCTCCCCAAGTCAGGCCTATCACAGTTAAGCAACATAAGTGATAGCCTTCTGACATGTGTACCCCGTTCCCCTTTTGTGAGAGCTTTAGGTAATTTAATAATTAAACTAAACTCTCATTGGACCCCTTTGCCTCCTGGCCAATAGGAATCAGGCAAGCCATTGGGCTCCTAAATGCTCATTGGACCCCTTGGGAGACTGTCCAATAGTCTTCTAGGAGACTTAATTCTCATTGGTTCTTTTATTAAGTGTTTTTAAATTAATTAAACTAGATTTACTCTAGCCTAATTCTCATTGGTCCACCTCCAAGGCCATCCAATAGGAATTGGGCACACCTTGTGGGCATCTGGGCTAGGGAGCTGACATGTGTCCCTAATTCCCTCTGTGTAAAGGGAGCCTATGTGTGTGTGTGTGACTTTCTCTCTTATCCCCTAGAAGAAGGGCTCACCCCCTCCCATGTAGGGATATGCAAAGACTTTTTAGTCACACACAAAGCATCCAGTTTCCCCTAGGGTTGACCTTTGGACACAACCTTTGAATTTTGGAACCTTAGCATTTTGGAAGTCTTAATGGTCTGAACCTTAGGGTCTTTTTATCCCTTTGTTGCACATGACTCTTTTGCAGATGGCCCCCCCTTTGGATCCCTATTTTTCCTCCTTTGGATCCCTACTGTGGCCGGTCTGCTAGCTTAACCAATATTCTAGCTTTTTCTCCCCTGGCACTTCCCCACATTAAATGATCAATTTAATATGAGAAAATCATTTAGGAGAATTAGATATTGATTATTATGACAAGTGTCCTCAATCAGTACATAGTTTTCTGCCTCTTTCATGATCGTTTTGATACGTGATCTACTTATCCCTTCAGGCAGTATCGTGCTGGGGAGGTATTCAACAATGTAGTTACTCCATCGGGGTGCTACAGATAATCTGAATAGAGTCACGTGCTCTATTGGCTTTTGAAGAGTGCATTTAATGCAAGATTTGGCATGCATATGAACATTATGTCGCATTTTTGGCCAATACACACCCATTCTTATCAATCTTTGATACATCTGTGCATGCCCATTGTGAATCCCCGTTGTTTGTACATGAGCTTGGTTTAGGTACAATTCCCGTTCACTCGATTCAACACAAAGCCTAAGGATTTGATCCGATCCCTGTTTGTATAGCCTGCCCGTCAACATTACCAATGATCTGGATGCTGCAATGGTAGATGGTTGTATTGTCACATTCAATGACCTGATAGTCAGCAAAGGAATTACATCTTTGCTCCATCTTGGAACCATTTCTATGTTGAAAATATATGCATCTGGAAAATCATCATCATATCTTATAGGGTTTTCTCCATGCATCATTCTAGATAAATGATCCGCTCTTTGGTGCATAGTTCCTTTCTTCACTACTACCGTGAATTCAAACTCAAGGAGTATGATGAACCATCGAACAATTCTCCCCGTACTGCAAGGTTTGTTTACTAAGTACAGTAGTGCTTGGTGATCAACGAAGAATACAAATTTATTGGAAAGTAAGTAGTGTCTAAACTTTTTCACCGCATAGACCATACCCAATCCTTCCCTCTTCGTTGTTGTGTAATTCTTCTCTACATTGTTCAGTTGTCTACTGGAGTAACTTATTGGAAAATCCATGTTGTTCTCTCCAGGTTGTGCAAGTATGCATCCTATTGCATACGCTGATGCATCTACGTGGATGTGAAATATCTTTTCCCAATCCAGAGCCTTCAAAATTGGAGCGGAAATTAACCTATGCTTTAAAGTTTGAAAAGCTTTCTCGCATTCGTCCGTCCACTCAAATTTAGTTATCAGCGCGTAAAGTGGCTTTGCAATTATAGCGTATGAGTAGATAAATCTACGATAATATCCACAATGGCCCATAAATGCCTGTACCTCTTTTACCTTTACTGGTCGTGGTAGATCAACAATGACGTTGATCTTCTCCATGTTTGTCGAAATATCGTTTTTGGACACTATATGTCGTAATATTTTGCCCTGTCTTGCCATGAAAACACATTTCTCTGGATTCAGGCAAATCTGATATAGTCTGCATTTTTCGAACACCTTGGTCAAGTGCTCTATGTGCTCCAATCTTACAAGAGAGTGAATGCACAAGTCATCCATGTAAATTTCTAAGAACTGTCTTAGATATTCTCTAAAAGCATGACTCATCAGCCTTTGAAATGTGGCTGGTGCATTTGTTAAGCCAAAAGCCATTACCCGGAATGCAAAAATACCCCATTCAGCGAAAGCCATTTTGTGCTGATCCTCTGGCCTTATTGCGAGTTGGTTGTAACCCGAAAAGCCATCTAAGAAACTATATGCCTCTTTTCCTGCCACCCTTTCTATTACATGATCAGTAATGGGTAGGGGATAGTTGTCCCGAATTGTAGCAGCATTTACTTTCTTGAGATTGACGCACACTCTTATCTTTCCATTTTTCTTTGGGACCACCACAATCGGTGAAACCCAATCGGTGTGCTCAATTTCGTAAATAAACTCTGCCTCCTTAAGTTTATCTATCTCCTCCTTGATCTTTTTCGCAAACGTTTCATTATAAGTATAGGGACGTTGTCTGTTGGGTTTGGCGTCAATCTTAAGGGGTATTGTGTGTTGACAGATACTTGGATCCACCCTCTTAAGATCTTTGTATGACCATGAAAACACATCTCTATACTGTTTAAGAGTAGCTACCAAAAGCTTTTCCTCTTCTTCAGTAAGATCCGTGGCAATATATGCAGTTTTTGGACCTTCTCCTGGCTCCGCTAGATCTATTCGTTTGGCTTTTTTAGGACCATCGTACGATGTACCCGGCTCCTTCAATTCCCTCATTGGTTGTTGCACTATGATTTTCCTATCTTGTATGGTATACTTCTTATAATGGTACGGTGCATCCATCTTGTCACAACTCCTGTCCTCATTTGTTTCAAAGTCAGTCGTCCATACGTCTCTAAGGCTTTTCTTGAGCTTATTGTACTCCATTTTGGTCATTCTAGACCCTGTTTTCCCTCCTTTATGCGACTTAGTCGTTCGCTTTTTGTGTCGGTTCTTCTTGTTGTTTTTCCACGGTTTAGTTTTGATAAACCGGCCAGTGATCTCGTCTTTGACACAATCATCAGCTTTGACAAGCTTTAGATATCCCGTTCTGTCATTGACAAGAGGCATCGGATTATGCTTATTCGCCCTTGATTTTTTTATTCTCCTGGATTTATACCGCTCCTGTCGACTAGGTTTTTGGTTAGGAAACTCATAAAACCTATCCTGCCTCGACCTGTATTTCCTATTCGTCTCTGATGCACTTGATCTTGCATCATCAGCCTCTATCAGTTGGATTTCATCGTCCAGTGATGGAAGGTCACCGCTTAGTGAGTCCGTGAATTCCTCCTCCGTTCGATTCCTATCATTCACTACAAATATCTCATCAATTATTCTTTTACACTCGGTCTCACGTGGTGGTTCTTCTTGTTCCTCGCTGTTCGATCCTGACTCAAGGATGACGCTAGCCATTTGCAATGTTACTAGGTCGTATCCTTCTTCGTCACAAAATTTTGTAGGTGTGCATTCGTTAACACATATGTCCAAGGTTGAAAATATTTGAGTCCACCCGAATGGCTAAAATAAATGTTCCGGGAAAGGTTCTAGGAGATAAGCCTCGTCTTCTACGGATCTTTCCAAAACGCATTCCTCTTTGATTATGTCTCCACAATCAGATGCTCCACACATCCAGACATGCGCTTTCGTTTGCATCCATGCAGGTATTTCTTTTTCATTTACAGTGGTTGAATTAAATTCTTGCACTGGTGTTTTTGCAACGTCTCTATAGCTGTGATCCTTCATGTTGATTTTCGTTATTAGCTCTTCATGCCTTAGGTAGATTTGGTCGTAACCCCAATCTTGTATCATTTTGAGTTGATGCATAAATGGTCGTCCCAAAATAATGTCAAAGTTGTTCGTTTTTCCGAAATCCACCACAGCAAAGGTGTGCTCATAGTTAATTCCACACGAAGTTACAACTATTTGGTCCAGGATTCCCAATTGTCTCTCTACATATCCATCTGCCAGTTGCAGTTTCATTCTTGTTTTCTTGAGAGCTGGACGGCTCCATTTCTCCCAGATTTGCTTTGTAGCAATCGCCACTCCTGCTCCACTGTCTAGGATAGCTATCGTTTGTATATCCTGATATTCAACAGGTAGGGTTGTATTCCCCTCCTCTCCTTCACAGTAATCTCCGACCTTGTTTATGGGAACTGGTTGGGCTTTGGGTTGACCTTCCCGTTTGTGTTCTTCTACCGTAGGGTTTGTCGGAAGAGGAATCTTTACTCCTTTGTGCTCCAAATGTTTCCCCATGTCTTCCCATAAGTGTGGTCTAGCTCTCAAGAGTTCAGACAGTGTGATTGTGCATGTTATAGGTGTCAACAACATCTCTTGAAGACTTTTTGAGTCAACCATATGTGGAATAGTTCTCATCTGGGATGGAACTAACCTTATCTCTGATTGTGCCTCATGTTCACCTATAAATGAAGGCAGGGTTTTCAAGGATTGGGATTTTCTTTCCACCGAAATCTCCGTTCCCGCATCCCCATACAACGATTGTATATCGGCTGGATAAAATCCGTTATCCAGGTTAATCTCAGGAATTGGAGCAGACTGTAACGTCCCGCTTCCGTTCTTTCTGTTTCTAATGGTTTCCCATAAGTGTTGTGGCCATTGTTCTTCAACTTCTGAAATTGGCATTATTGTCATTGACTTAGCGTCATCAGTTATGTTTGGCACCACCCGATGATCCAGTGACAATATTGTTTCAGGCCTAGGTCCGTTTACTTGTTTTGGCTCATCGATTTTTAGTTTTTCTCTCTCTTTGTGAATCAACACTTCTTGTTCTGGGGTTCTAACTACCTTAGGTTCCATCAACGCCTGGGCTGTTTCAATGAGGTGTTTACACATTTCCAAACGCTTCGTTTCCACTTCTGGTTGGGGATAAGTTAACCAGATCTGCCCTAAGGTTTGGTTTGTTTTTAGCCTTGCTTTGTACGCTTGTAATAGAGCATCTAACGGCTCTAGCACTTTCTCAACCAAGACTGATCCCCCTGAGGATACTTTCCTCGGCTTGTTGTTAATTTCAGTCGTTTTACTCTCTCTCTCTTGTTTCAGTTGATCCTTTGTTTCATGCAATGCATTTTGCATGGCAATTTGGATTTTCATCCTGTCTCGTTTCGTCTTCCAGGATTTTCGCTGAGTTCTCACAGATAAACTCTCGTTTTCTGTGGGTATCGGCAACTCCACCTTTCCCTTGAAGGGCTTGTTTTTCCTAAGTCCTTGGCTTGGGCTCTGGTTATGGCATTGATTTGGATCATGGGATCGGTTTCTGATCCGCTGCTTGCACTTGGTATCACCCCCACAATATTCATAGTTTCTTTTCCCTTGTTGTCCTGATTCTTTGGGCAATCTGGCAATATGTGATTCACACCACATCCATCACAAAACCCAAAATTTTTCACTCTTTTGCCTTTGAAAGGGCAGTTACGCTCCCAATGATCCGTACTTCCACAGCTATAGCACTGTCCAATTGGTGGTTGATTTTGAGGAGGTGGTCCCATAGGTTTTCCTGCTCTATTAGGATATCCTCTTGGTTTGTAATTCTGGTTCGCAAATGAACATTAACGTTCTTTCGTCTATACCAAATATTGATCTCTCGAAGGTTGTGCTACATACGTTGGTGGTGCCATACCCTCGCTATTTCCCCACGGTTGATAGGCTTCGTCTGCGTATATTTGTGATTCAAGTTCTGTTGCGTAAGGCTCATTTGGTTTCTCATAATAAGAAACTTGAAGTGTACTATTTGTTCCTGGTGGTGCTTCACAAGGTTAAGCATACCTAATCATGGCCCTATTTTCCTGTGGTAATGGAGGTTGTTGACCCAACACAGGTTGAGGTCTGTCTTCTCCTACTACCAGATTCATATTTGGTCCAACTTGATATCTTGGAGGAGGTGGTTGGGACGGTCCTGCAGGAGGTCCATACGGTTTTTCTCTCACATAGTTTTTGTAATAAAAACAGTATTCCTTGCTATAATTTGTCCATTTTTGTTCTATGGCGCACCATTTCAGTACTCGTCCATTCGCCAATAGTGCCTTCAGCTATTGTGTGCACCACGGTGTCGTATGATCCCCCTCGCATATGTCACACTTCCTCGTCTGAGACTGTCTCATCACCGGATTTGATCTCATATGTTGCTGCATTCTCTTCGTTACCTCCTCTATCATTTGATCAGCTGTCGACATCAAGGACGCCTGAGCATCTTTCTTGGTAGAGGGTTCGCTTTTAATTGATGAAGAGCCACTGGTTACTGAATCAGTATCCTTTGACACTTCCTCATATGCTTTGCAGTTGTCGACAAGAAATAACGCTTCCCTTGTAACCTGTTGAAATGTGCTACAGGCCTTCAAGTGAAGCATCCTTTTTCAAGGTTTCATTCCTAAGTCCTTCAACGAAGAGCACAGACAATATCTCGTCCTGCGGATAATTCTCTCCTCGGGCACCTCTCAATGTATTGCTTGAATCTCAAGGTTGCTTCCTTCACTTTTTCATTCTCCCTTTGTTTAAAAGCGTATATCTGCAATACAGTATTATGCTTTATACCCCGTTTTGAGAATTCTTTCACGAACTCGCACAATACATGTTCAATATTCGGACAAGTTTCAGGGTTTAAAGGTTGAAACGATGTTAAGGCCGTCCCTTCCAAGGTCAGCCCGAATCCCTCGTATTGACTATGGAAATCAGTGATCTGTTCTGCTCTTAATACTTTCTTGAAGAGCGATACATGGGCATATGGATCCCCCGATCCGCTATACTTCTTCGGCATGCACTTCGCTACTTGGGATGGCCTGATCCGTCTATGGTCTGCAGTCAATTTCATTGCTCCCGTGTCTCGACTTAATTGTTCTCGTGCATCATGGAGGTCGTAGGTTGCTCTCGTTGGCTCCCCTGCCCCAAATCTATTACTAGGAGGCAAATGTGATGGGGTGGCTGCAAATGTCGGACCTACAGCCGTATGTGTAGAGATAGGAACACTACCTCGATTCGTAGCCATTGACTCTCTAGAATGTAACGTTCCCATGGGGCTTGACATTGAATAATGAGGTCGACTGAAAGAATCAGCTACATGAGTCCTCCCTCCATCTGTGGTCACCAGTTCTGGCACGACAGTTGTAGGTGCTGGTCTTAGTGGGCTTGGAGGGACATAGTACTGGTGAAGTGGTCCCCCAAAGTACGTATATCCTTCCAACTCTTTTTTATCGATTGCTGCATATCGTCTTCCATGCTTGTCGTATGTGGCAATTTTCGTTTCTGCTCCCTCTATGTAGGTGAAGACATAAAGTCTTTTCCGCTCAATCATCTCCCCGACGTAGGGTTCCTCGCATCTATAATAGAGATATTGCTCTCCATTATTATACTTGTATAACCCCAAGTAGACGTTATCCGTGTTGACTCTCCACGTTTCGTTTTCTCGCCTTAATCTCGCATTAGGTAAGCTCATTGCTGGTGCCTTTTCCTCATGTTCCTCGTCTATTTTGGCTTTTGTGCCCCTCAATCCCCACTTGTCTACAATGTTAGGATTTAGGACTACCAAGTACATGATACCATCGTCATCTAGGTACCTATCACCGCTATAGCTCACAGGCACTAGGTTCTTGAACTCACTTGGTCTATCTTCTATTTTTGCACAGTAGCGGTCTATACCATCTTTGTATATCTTGGCACCTTGCTTGTTGTCATATTGATACTTGATGAACAATAGCTTTAATGTGGCCGAGGGGTCCAATGGTCCTGCTGCCATGTTTTCTCTTTCGTTTAGTTTTAATTGTCCCAAGTGTTCCGTAAAATACTCAAAAGATCTCTCTGAAGAAGTATTGGATATGTCTTCTTCAAGGATCGTCTCTAACGGTCGTACTATCCCTTGGTTTACACTCTTCTCTGTTGATGCAACACTTGTTTGATCCGCTAAATTTAGGTGTTTGGTGTTGATTTGTTTTCCTGATCTAAAAAACATGAAGAAAGTGGGATTTACTGACTGAACCCAAACCTCTTACCTGGAGATGGAAAGATCTTCCAATTCTTGCGAGGACTACATGGACTGTTACTTGATCGGTCTCTGCAAATGAATACACTGGATGGCTATGAGATCACTGTATCATTCCAACTGTCGGCAGATTTAACACTTCAAAATGATCTCAACACAATTTTGCTTGTAGATTATCGATAGTATGTCCAATTTGAGTTTTGACAACTCCTGGTATCTTAGATAGTCTAGGTCTATGAACAGGTAAAAAATGAGCTAGATCTGGGCCAGAGGTACACCGATCGCGATCGTAGTTCTCGGCCCAAATTAGATGAAACTTCACGAGCTTGTTCACTAGGCTATTTTAAGACTACCTGCCACACATTTTTGTATTTGGACTCAAAAAAGTCAAGTTTTTACCATTTCTTGGTTGGAAGTGCCTGTTTTCCCAAATTTATTAGTTTGACTTGATTCTGATGTTTGATTTGGGATTTGAGAGATACCTAGGATTGTCCTGTGTATAGGCTATCCCTCTGTATGATTCCTTACTAGTTTTGATGTGTTTTGGTCTACCAAAAGTCAATTTCTAAGCCAGTTTAGCAGTTTTTGACTTGGATCTGTATTCAGATGGTTTGATAGGTATTTTGAGGTTTCTGGCTCTAGTTCCTTTAGAATTTTATGCTTGTAAGCACCTGAGGATCCCACATATGAAATTTGGTCAAAATCTGGCACTTAGGTACACCGATCACGATCGTCGTTCTGAGCCCAAATCAGACTAAATTCGGCATGCTTGTAGACACTGATGTTTTAAGGCTATCCCCAAAGTCCTTTTACATTTGGATCACCAAAAGCCAGGATTTTTCATTTTCTGGGTCTGTCAGGCTAGTTTTACCCAAGTAGCTTGATTTCCTTGATTTTTGATGTTTTTGGGTGTGGTTGCTTTAAACAAAGTTGTTTAGAATCTTATCAGGAAGGCACATGTCAAATCTTGTACAAATCTGACATTGAGGTACACCGATCGCGATCGTAGTACCTGGGCCAAATCTGATGAAATTTTGTCTGCTTCCTCTGACAAGTGTTTCCTAGTGTTTTGTGCTACCACTTTGTGATTTGAATCAATATCCACCCTGTTTGGTCAGATTTTCAGAATTTCAGAGTCTTATGGATTTTTTGGTCAAAGTTATGGTTTCTTGTTTCTCGACTCTAACTTTTGCCCCAAATCTAATTGGAATGTGATTTGCTTATCCTACTCCTAAGTACAGAACTAAAAAAACATAAGGAAATGAATCAAACAAAACAAACACGACGGATTTTGGGTGAGATTTCAGTACTCAATTGAATTAGAGAAATTGAAGAGAAAAAATGATTTAACACACTCACTCACAGCTCCCTAAATCTCCTAAGAGAGGATCTAGCCAGTCCACTGGCTCTAGACTCCACTAAGCTCTAAACCCTTGTCTAGCATCCTAAGTGAGGTGTAAAATGGATTTGTGGATTGATCTTTTTTAAGGAGTCTAACTGCGCACTCGGTCACTCATCACCTAAGGTGCATTCCCCGGCAATGGCGCCAATGTTTGCGGGTCGTCGCGACGGATGTCCATAGCATAGCTCTCAAGCATCAACATATTTATCAATACAAGGGAAGCGACTCGTATGAGTCATGGAAACTCACTAGGGTGTCATTCCTAATGAAGTGAACTCGAAGAGATGCAATTACTAACTCTACAAGAAAATCAAACGCATTACCGCCAAGTAATCTGTCTATGTCCTCCTACACAGCTCTACAGTCATCACGCCCGTTTACCATGCAAATCCTATTGGAATCGCATGAAACTTGAAGGGAAGCTACACGGGATTATTAGGACATATACTATCAATGTCACAGCATTCTAGAGAGGTACAAAGATCGCGATCGTTCATCCCAAAGTCAACAAAAACAGCGAAACAGATGATCCTAATGGGTCGTTTTAGGGTCCCTTAAGCCCCTCCTAGGGTCAAAACAACATAAAACACACATATAGACACTCGTAGTTGAAAACCTACACCGAATCTTGAATGATTACACTTGAATGGAAGAGCAAGATGAGAGGAACACAATGCAATAAAAAAATATGAATTTGGATTACCGTAGCCACAATGGCGAAGATTACATGTTCGAACAAGAAGGATCTCTCAAACGTACGTTGTCTTCTCAGTTCTCCATCAAAAGATTATCCTCAAACTTACAAAAAATGACCTTTATAGATTAGGTCTTTACAAATCATGGCTTGTTCAGCCATAAGCTTCTAAACTTCTAACTGGCTCTCTAATATACAATTGCTCCCATAAGAATAATCATACATCCTTTAACAAATTATGCTTCCTTACAAAAGAATTTTACAATGGTTTCTCAGAAAAATATGATCCTTCTCTGGAAACGGCCGCTTGTTGCTTGGTCCGCCAAACAAAAGGGTACACACTCCTTCTTGGAAAATAAAAAAAGAAGAAAGAACTTTTGATTGCAAGCTAAGGAGTGTGTCTTTCTAGCTCTCTTTCTCAGTAATCATGGCAAGTGTAGCATTTCCAACATTTAAAGGAAAGAAGGGAGATGATTTGGTAGCAGATTTTCTAGATCAATGTGAAGTAGGACGTGTAATAAGGAACAAAGATACATATGAGTCCCGGGTTAGAATCTTTAAGCATCTCATGAAGCTAGAAGCTAGTTCGTGGTACAACGCACTTCCACAAGCACCTAAGGATGACTAGGAGCCCTTAAAAACTACTTTTAAGAGGCTCTTTGGGGGAGGTACCACTTCAAAGAAGTTGTGGGACAAGTTGAGAGACTTGAAGCAGGAGGGTCTTTCAGAGGAGGTAGGAAGAACCAACTGTCACCCCCTTGCGAGAGAACACCCCCACCCCAAGCACCAACCCCACCAACACAAATTCTACGTCCACCTTAGGTGCCACCACAAAGCACCCATTCCACCTCTTCCACCGCCACCACCACCTAATCGCCCTGCAAAGATCATAAGGTTAGAAGAGAAAGAAAAGGCTATAGTAGTGGATCCACCCAGAGTAAAGGGGAGGGATAAGGGTAAGGAGAAGGCAACCTTTGTAGAACCATTTGAATCCATGATTGTAAAGAGATCTAGGAGGAAGAAAGCTACACAATTTGATGATGAGAGAAGCATGAAAGGAGAGACTAGCAAGAGGCCGTCATGGCCACGACAAAAAATAGGCATCACTGACTTCCAGTTAGGGGAAAGTTCTAGGACCTATGATCTAGCATTGGATGTAGTAAAGCAAGTACCAAAGATTACATGGCCACAACTGCTACATCTTGCACCAAAGGTAAGGCGGAAATGGTCCAAAATGGTAAGTACAAGGTGCTCCAAAGCAAAGGTAGTCAGAGCAATTTGCGATGCAACATGGATGACATCCTTCCAATTGTCAATGCCAACACAAAGGG
The DNA here is from genome assembly GCF_014529385.1 of Adiantum capillus-veneris. NCBI lineage: Eukaryota > Viridiplantae > Streptophyta > Polypodiopsida > Polypodiales > Pteridaceae > Adiantum > Adiantum capillus-veneris. The sequence continues at coordinate 104,761,333 of NC_140953.1, forward strand.
TAAAAGGGTTGGAAACACCTACATTGATGGAGGTGCACAAATTTGTGTGATGAGTGAAACTATGATGCTTCGACTTGGGCTCGAGGTTGACAGGCCTTCTCCATGCAAGGCAAAGATGGAGAACAACGCAAAAGTAAAATGTGCAGGTGTGGTAAGTGCTGTGACGATAAAAGCTTTCAACACTGTGGTAGAAGTAGATGTTTTCGTGATGCCTACTAAGAGAGAGGGCTATCCATTAATCTTGGGAAGGCCATGGTTGATGTCCATGAAGGCAAAACAGGACTGGCGCACTAGCCTTCTATGCATGACTAGTAAGAAAGGGGAGACAATCTACTACGACATGAAGACTGGCAAGCAAAAGCAAATGGATCTAGAGAAATCAACAGATGAAACCACTAGTGAGTCTTCCACTTCTAAGGAGGATACCACATCCACCGACGGAAGCGACAATTCCATCGATGTGATAGGTATCATCATGAAGGATCTACAAAGCGTAAGCACAACTGACAACCCGTCACCAGAATGGCAAAGCAACGAAGAGCAAAGAAAATCACCTGGCCTAGGAGAAAGTAGGTTGAAGAGTATGCTGTCTATGGAGATAACAATTGATGAGAGATTTAAAGTTTTGCAAATGTTAATGGGATTTCCTGACCTTTTCATTGACAAATCTGAAGGAATCACAAGTATTACAGTAGTGGAACATCATGTTAAGCTAAAGGAAGGGGTAAAACCAGTTTTGCAAAAGGTACTCGACGGCTGGGGGTCATACAAGAAAAGGCACTCCTTGCTGAGGTAAGGAAGCTACTAGAAGCGGGGTTCATCTATCATGTGAGAACTCAGAGTGGGTGTCACCCGTAGTAGTGACGATTAAGAAGAATGGTAAGTGGAGGGTCTGCATTGACTACAAACCACTAAATGCAGCTACAAAGAGAGACCACTTTCCTCTCCCTTTCTTGGATGAAATTTTGAATGAAGTGGCGGGTTTTGAATGCTACACCGTGTTGATGGTTATTTCGGGTATTTTCAAGTACGCATAGCGTTGGAAGATCATTTGAAAGACACTTTTATGACGCCATGGGGTTGTTTTCCATACAGATTTATGCCATTTGGTCTCACAAATGTACCTGCCACATTCTAAAGATATGTCACATATGTCTTTCAACCGTTCTTTCGAACATCCATAAGAGTGTTCATTGATGATTTTTGTATATATAGCCCTCACATTTCACACTTAGAAAAGGTAATTGAGGGTTTGGCAAGGTTGCAAAGCCTAGGTGGGCAATTCAATGTAGACAAATGCCACATTGAGGAAAGTAGAATCATTCTTTTAGGCCCTGAAATTTCAGCAAAAGGTATCAACACCGATCCAAGTAAGGTGTCCGCACTCATAGCCCTACCTTCACCAACAACCGCACATCAACTGGTCTCTTTTCTACAAAAGGTGAGATACTTGAGTAGATTCATACATCTAATATCACAACTTGTTCTACCACTATAACAGATCACACAATGATCAACTTTCACCTAGGACGAGGAGAGAGAACATCACTACAACAAGGTAAAGGAGGTCTTAGCCACCCTACCAACTATCTCACCATCTAAGTGGGACGAAAAAATATATGTCACCTCAAGTGTGGGTGATGACTCCTTGGGGGTTGTACTACTCCAGAAAGAAACAACAACATATTTCATGAGGCCAATTTACTTCTCCGGTCGAATGATGACAGTAGCAGAGAAAGGTTTCATCCATGTGAAACACCTAGTCCTAGCTCTTAGATTTGTAACTACAAAGTTTAGGTCATATTTTCTGCCTAGGAAATTTGTGATTTTAACCATGGATGAGATGTTTCCCTATGTGTTACAACACATGGAGGTTTCTGCTAGGATTACTAAACCGCTAGTTCTTCTGCAAGAGTTTGACTACATGATACAGGTAGAAAGCATGACAAGGGCAAGCTTGGGGGGACTCACGCGACCTACCAAAACTTTGAGAAGAAGGTAAATCAATCTAAATGGGAAGGAATTCAATCACTTCCAGAGCCATTGGTGATAGAAAGACCACACTCTCTCTACTTTAATGGAGCCTACAAGCGAGCATCTGACAAAGCATGCAGGCATAGTGGTCTTTAGAGACAAAGGTATCAAGGTATTTTCGCTTGGCCATTTGTTGGATTCACATTCTAACAATGAAGCTAAGTATGCAGCACTAACCAAGGGGTTACAATGGTGCGTCTCGCAAGGGGTAAAACACCTTAACATATTTGGGGATGCTCTACTTTTGATATGGCAAGTAAATGGAGTATGGACACGCAAGAATCCTAGCTTGAGAACTCACTTAAGTTGTTTAAAAGTTTGTTGGGTAGGTTTGAAGAAGTTCAATTACACCACATCCTAAGGGATCAAAACCATGAAGCTGATGCCTTAGCAAGCGAAAGACTACAGGAAGTGGTGGTTGGGGCTGTAAATCTAAAGCTCCCTCTATTTCAAGGTAGTGGCACCTTACCCAACATCATGCATTTTTTGGAAAGAGATGTCCACTAGATCTAACAAAAGGATAAAAGAAATGGCTTACCAAGAAGGCCACAAGGTATCGGCTTATCAATGATGGTTTTCTTCATGATGGTTTTTTGGCAACTTATGGCCCTAGGGCCATAAGGTGGTCTCCATTCTAGTAAAAAACACTATTTGCTCTATATTGAGGACACCTTGTGGGCTAAAGGCCATAGATTCCCCTCTATGTTAGTAACAAACTCTGTATACTCTATATTGGCCCCATGTGGCCTGAAGGCCATAGGGTCCCCTCTATGCTAGTAAGAAGCTCTCTATGCTGTATTCTGTATATTGGCATCCTACAACCCCAAGGCCACAAGGTTCCCTTTATGTTTTGAAGAAACCCTTCACGATGCTTTCTTCGCAACGTGTGGCCCTAGGGACATAAGGTGCTCTCTATGTCGTTATAAATCACTATTTGCTCTATATTGGCTCCCTAAGGCCTGAAGGCCTTACGGTGCCAATATTTGATAAAAATAACCTCTCTATGCTCTATATTGGCACCCTATGGCCTGCACGCCATATGTTCCCCTCTATCTTAGTAAGAACCTTTCTATGCTCTATATTGACATCCTATGGTCCCAAGGTCCAAAAGGTGCCCTCCATGTTTTCAATTTGAAGAAACCCTTCATGATGGTTTTTGGACAGCCTATGGCCCTAGGACCATCGGGTGCTCTCCATACCAGTATTTTTTTTTTTCTATAGTGACACCATGTGGCTTGAAGGCCATAGGGTCCCCTCTATGCTAATAAGAACCTCTACATGCTCTGTATTGGCACACTTTTGCATGAAGGCCATAGGGTCTGCTCTATGCTAGTAAGAACCTCTCGATGCTCTATATGGCACCCTGTGGCCTGAAGGCCATAGGGTCCCCTCCATGCTAGTAAGAACCTCTCTATGCTCTTTATTGGCATCCTATTCTCCAAGGCCACAAGGTACCCTCTTTGTTTTTAAGAAACCCTTCATGAGGGTTTTTTGGCAACCTATGGCTGAGGGTGTTTACTCTATGGCCGTAGGGTTTGTTGTATACTAGGGAAACTCTCGATGCTCTATCTTGGCATCTTATGGTTTCTGTTCTCTATAGTAATAAAAAACCACCATTGCTTTATGTTTGTCTCCTACTGATTTACGGCCACAAGGTGTCAACCTCCATCCTAATAATTAAAAAAAAACTATATGCTCTACATTGACACCCTATGGCCCAGGGCCCAGGTGTCCTCTATGGTACTAAAAACCCCTTTATTCTCTATGTTGACACCCTATGGCCCCAGGGCCACAAGGTGCCCTCTCTCTCTCTCTCTCTCGGATATAAATTGTTTATTTGACTTGATTATTTCTCTTCCTCTCCTCCCTCTTTCTCCCAGCTTCCTCTCCTCTGTTTGTCTCTTTTCCTCTCCTTTCTCTCTCACTCCAAATAACTATTTTTCTCCCTCTTATCATCGCTCCCCATTCATATAACAGGCACTCCCTTGTGAATTTGGGGCGTGAATATCTACTTGTTTACCTGCAGCATCGTCATTTAGGCACCCCCCCCGCCCACATCTCCTCTTTCTAGGACCTCTCTCACACCAACAAAAAGCGTACAATACAAAGTTTAGTTCTTTAATATTTTAATATTTTTTAATAGAGAGAGGTAAATAAATGTACAAAGAAAGATAGATCTTACCTGCGCGCTGTGTCGTGAGGTGTTGTCGTGTTTGGGAGAGAGGCGCAGGGAGGGAGAGAGAAGGCAAAAGAGGTGGTGCTGCAGGGTGCTGCATGTTTGAGAGAGAGGACTAGGGAGGGCGTTCCATGTTGTGAGCTGATGCAGGATTGAGAGCAAGCGCACGGAGGGTGGCAAAAGGCGGCTATTCATTCAGCAAAGGGCATCATGAGGCACTCCTTGTTTGGGAGAAGAGGTGCAACAAGGGCGATAGAGGGCAATGTAAGGCATTGTTCATTCAAGAGAGGAGGTGTAGATGAGGCATAGGGAGGGTGCACGGTAGAGGAAGTGCAAAGGAGGCACAGGAAGGGCGTTCGGGAGGACGTGCAGGAAGGGCGTTTGGGAGAGGCGCAGGGAGTGCTGTTTAAGAGACTAGAGCAAGCGTAGGGAGGGCACGTGGTAGAGATAGCACAATAGAGTTTTGAAAAGAAAGACACACACACACACACACACACACACACACACCACACAGAGAGAGAGAGAGAGAGAGAGAGAGAGAGAGAGAGAGAGAGAGAGAGAGAGAGAGAGAGAGAGAGAGAGAGAGAGAGAGAGAGAGAGACAGAGAGAGAGAATTCATTTTGTTAAGTCAAAATTCAAATTTTGGATTTCAATTTTAAAACTTAAACTTCCCGCTCTTCTTTATTTTGAATTTTGAAGGGTTTAGAATCGTTTTCTTAGAGGGAGAGTGATACTAGTGGATTGGAAGCTGAAAGAGCTTCTTGGGGGATTTTTTTTCAACAAGTTGACATAATTTTTTTAGTATCTTCTCACTACGAGTGGAATGATACCCATGGTTGAAATCCCGGGAACAAAAATTGTGTCTTGAAAAATACACTAAAAAGCAGTCAAAATTAGAGATTTTTCTCCAAAAAATGCGTTATTTTTTAGTGCAGTGTTAATCGGGTGACTTGAAAATACATTTGGGTAACGTTTTAAGAGCATTGGATATGCGTTAACATATTGCGTGGGCCCATATTTGAATGTTCTATACAAACGCGCACTTATATATGCCACACAAGCTTGTATTTCCTTAAATTATATGCCCTCTCCTAAAAACATAGGGTTTTATAGGTGCAAGTGTGACCCGAACATAAACACTACATGTGACAAGATGCATCACGGGCACACAATTGCACATGTAGCACGGTAAAAAAAAATTTAGAGAGAGATAAATATTGGAAATTGATGGTTTGTTGAATCTTATGGTCCTAGGGCCATGAGATTTCCTTTTGTGTTGCCCGAAATTAATAGTTTGTTGAATCCTAAGGTCCTAGGGCCATAAGGGATCCATTTGTGTTGCCGATCAAAACATGAGTTGATGGTTTGTTTAACGCTGATGGCTCTAAGGGGTTCCATTTATTTTTCATATCCAAACATGAATGCATGGTTTATTTATCCCTGTGGCTTGCCTATTCAAACACTACATGGTGGTTTGTTTGATCGTATGGCCCTAGGGCCATAAGGGATCTATTTGACTTGCCTCTTCAAACACTACGTGGTGGTTTATTTCACCCTATGGACCTAGGGCCATAATGGATCCATTTGGATTTCGTGTTCAAACACTATATGGTGGTTTCTTTGACCCAATGGCCATAGGGCCATAAAAGATCCATTGTTCTTTGCATAGCCAACACGAATGGATCCATTTTGACCCTATGGCCCTTGGTCATAGGCAACAAGAATGGATGCTTTGCTTAGCCCTACGTCCCTAGGGCCATAAGGGTTCTAGTTCTGTAGCCTTTCCAACCATGAGTTGGTGGTTAATTTTAGCCCTACGACACCAAGGCCACAAGGGATCTATTGTTCTTACCTGTCAAAGCACAAATTGATGGTTTGTTTAACCCTTGTGGCCCTATGGCCCATAAAGATTTCCATTTTTTTTCATATCCAAACACAAATTTGTGGTTTGTTTAACCCTATGGATCCCTTGTGTCCCAAGGTCCATAGGGTTAAACAAACCATCAGTTTGTGCTTAGACAAGGGCAATAGGAATGCAACTCTTATGGCCCTAGGGCCATAGGGTTAACCAAACCACAAATCTCATGCTTTTAAAAGCACCACAAATGGATCCCTTATGGCCCCAGGACCCAGGTCCATAGGGCTAAGCCTTATATCAATTTACTTTGCATGGTTTGTTTAACATAAGGGATCCATTTATTTGTGTTGCCCGCCCAAGCATGAATTGATGGTTTGTTTAAATCTATGGCCCTAGGATCCATAAGCAATTTAAATGGGTGTTGATTTAATCATCAAAATTGATCAACAAAGTAGCAAGTATTTATTGCCGCAACCCTTAATAGATGATAGACATATTAAGTGGATTTCCTTCATTCAAAGTTTTCAACCAAACATTCAATACCAACCTGGTAAGGAATATGTTGAGATGATTCTTTGAGCCAAAGACCCTGTCTTAAAAATCTATCAACTATTACGGGTACTTCATTTGATTCAATTCTCGACACTTATGCACAAGATAATGCTTTTAAAACCACATGGTTTCATATAATTGAGAATTCTGTGCACACGTTTTTGGAATACACTATTCAAGAAAAATGTCTTTGTTTCAAACAAAAATTCTGTGTAACTAAACATTTCGTACATTAATCATTGAAGAGTTGCACAAACCACTCAATGCTGGACATTGAGGATTTTCTTCTACTTTTCAAAACTTATGTCGTGATTTATATTGGCCTACTATGAAAAATGACGTTAAACATTATGTTTCAACTTTTTTGATTTGTCAAAAGATCAAAGTAGAAACAGGTAAGAAATTGGGACTTTTACACCCTCTCCCTATTCTTGAAAAACCTTGCAAACATATTTCAATGGATTTTGTTACTGGATTTCCACTCACTATTCACAAGCGTGATATGAGTTGGAATGTAATTGATCACTTTTATAAACAAGCATACTTCATTTATTTTAAGAGAACACTTAGAGCACATCAAGCTGCACTTCTATTTCTAAAAGATGTCTTTGCATATCATGGTTTGCCTAAAGTAATAATATCTGATGGAGATTCAAAATTTTGTGGTGCTTTTTGGACTAGTGATTTTGAAAACCTTGGAAGTACACTTGATTTTACTTTTGCATTCCATCATGAATCTAATGGTTAAACAAGAGTCACTAATCACACTATGAATATTGACTTGTTAAAAGCTTATGTTTTTTCTCAACACAAGAAACGGGATGATTATTAGTATATTCTACAACTTTCATATAACAACACCACTCACACTACCACAGGTAAATCTCCATTTGAAATTTTGTATGGTCATTATTTTCCTACTCTTGCTTTATGTCTTTCTAATGATGTGCCTGTCGTTGATGATATTACTGCTAATTTTCTTGTTTTTTATGCAAGTGTGCATTCTGCCATTAAGAAGTTTACACTAAGCATGGTAACAAGAACTGCAAGGTGATTATGTTATGCTTGGCATTGAAAAACAACAAATCAAAAGTGTTGATACTAATGTTTTTACTAAACTCTTTTCTCGTTTTTACGGTCCATTCACAATTTTTGTTGTGTTCAATGATGTTTCATTTTGTTTAGACTCACCTTCAAATTGACACATTCACAATGCAATGGTGAAAAAAAATTGGAGGCCCCTCTTTTACACTTACTTACACTTTAGTTATGAGTGGAGCACATTACTTATTGCATAACCCTCTTAGGGAGAGTTCTCAATGTCCTACTTTCAAAGCAGCCATAGTGGATTATTGATAAAATGTCTAAAACACTGTGCAAAAGTAGAATAATCGAGAGACTTATTTTTTGTTGGTGCCTCCTTCTCAACTCCCAAAGTTCTAATCTACAAATCATCATGCACTCACTATTAGTAAAATCAAACAGACATCCCATATTAAACCATTAAGCCAGATATCCCGTTTGCAGTTAACCACGTGCAACAGGAGGGTACCCAACCTCGTAAAATCTCTCCCACCAGGGATAGCAACTATCCTCAGTTGCTCAATAGAGAATCAATATTGGACCGTGAGTGATCAAAAGTGTAGAGAAGGTCTGGGAAGTTGCGAGAAAAAAAATCATGCATCCATTTCGCATCCTCTCTATGGTGGCCTTTGAAGGTCGAAAGATAGGAGCTATAAACCATGCTAGTGCATATTGTTGTGGTCTCATGATCAACTATTTGTGCAGGAATGAGTTGTTCTTTTTGGTCCACAAGTGAAGGTGGATCCTCATAAATGTGATGCATAGGTAGGGGTCCTTTGAAAGGTCTAAAAGACCAATGGTATTAAATATGTCCAAACTCCACAACAGGTGCCATGGAGTTTGGGGTGCAAAGTTTTAGGTCTTTCTTGTGTAGATGTCCAAAATTTTCCCTTCCCTCTCTCATATACTATGTTGTATTTTTTTTGTACTCCATGATTATGTCTATATCTCTTAAAATACCTCTTACACACTCTTTCCTTGTCAATCTATTCTTTTGTGTGTGTGTGTGTGTGTGTGTGTGTGTGTGTGCGTGTGTGTGTGAGTTGTCATAGTCTAAGTGTGTGTGTACTTGAATTTGGAAGAGAAGGTGAGAGGTTGAAGGAGAAGTATATGAGGAATTGTTGATTTGTTTAAGCAAATGATCTCCCCAACTTTTGATAGGAAATATCTAAAAAATATTTTCTAAATACCCAAACTCTGAGAAAATTGGAGTTGATTTGTAGAAGTTGTGGCCTCCCCACTGAAGGTGAAATGTAGGGAGAGACTCCATTTAAGATAGAGTTGTCACATAAAAAATTGGAATCTTCTAGAATAGAAGGAATATGATGGCATACTATGTATCAATGGATAGGACCATCTTGGTGAGTAAATTCTAATCCCAAAAGGTCCACCAAGTTTTGATTCCATTTGTAAAATTTTAGTGTGCGCTCATTTTGGACAAGAGAGAGAAAGTCAAAGTCCTTATAGGGCCCCTTTCACAATCCAAATTTTTCATAATGTGTGCTTTTTTCAGTTTGTCTTTCTGCAGTGTTATCTCCCTTATATATCCTTCTTTTCGTTGCATGAATCCAATGGATAGTTATTTTGTCTGCATCTGCTTTAATTCTAGCTCCATTTCTAGGTCTCGAAATTTTTTTTCCAAAGCTTTATAAGACTCATCGATTCCGTGTAGCGTGGCACTTTTGGGTTCTCTTTGAGCTAATTTAGTAGTGTATTTTTCTCTTAGCAACAAGTTTCTGAATGTGGCATCTGAGTATTGGCAATACTGAGTTGGATCTGTAGCCTTTGTAGTGTGAAAGTTGAGTCTTGTAAAGTGGTGGTTGCTTCTTTAAATAGTTTTTGTTTCTGTTGATTCTTTGTTTGGGGAGCTTGCAAGTCTGTTGCTACAAACTTTGCACCTAGCTATGCCAGTTCCTTGTGCTTTATTTCCATTGCTTCTTTGTATGCTTCATTTAAATTCGTAACAATGTTGAGGTGATCATTTGAGTGTTGTAGCCACTGATACAAATTTGTGAAGTTATTGGTGGCGAGCATAGATATTTCCTTTTATTTAATCAACTACATCATGCGTAAATTGTGTGTACTCATCAATGTCGTCTATAATTTCCTAGTTTTTTGAGTGGCTAGATTTAGGATAGTCCGTTTGTGTGTTTGGAGCCTCGGTTGAGAGGTCTTCATCTCGATTATCCACTTGCTCCTTTTCAAGCTCCTCTTCAGGCTTTATCTGTGCTTCTACATTTCCAGCATTTGGAGAACTTTCCCCTAGTTGTGGTTGCTCCCTTGGAGGATTAAAGTGTTCTTCTTTATTGCGTTCTTGTTTTGGTGAGGAGTCCTCTCTAGGTGGTGTTTACTCTTTGCATTTTGCTTTTGCATGCTCTTTGCATCAACATTCTCATTATCTTTGGATTTCTTTCAATCCCTAAATCTATTAAATGTATATATAAGTAGAGAGTTTCTTTGGTTCCTCATAGAAAGAAAGTTAAGGTTCATTGTATCTTTCTCTTCTTCAATGAGATAGTATATTCATTTTGGTTGTTGGTCTACTCTTTTGATGTTTTCTAGGTCACAAAAGAGAAATTAAATATACAATATATTGTCCTAGCTAGACTAAACAAAAAGTGGCAGTTGATTACCATGAGCTTAGACTAGCAGGCTTCTTGTCATTTTTTATCTTTCTTTGTTTTGATGTAGACACCTCCATAACCATAATATCCTCATTGTCAACGTTCAAATGTTCGACAAGATGTAATTTACTCAAAGATCACCTTTGATCCATCACAATTGGAGTCTAAACTTGTTACATGTGCAAAATTACAAGAACACATACGATTCTAAATAAATTATACACTATCATAACAAATAATAATCTTGTGTATTCATACATAATGATATATTCCTTACAATATCGTTCTCATTCTCTAGGTGAACATTAATTGCACATAAGTTTCTATTTTTTGTCAGCTTGTATAAAGTCAAAATTGTTGTGTTTTATTTCATTCACCAAAAGTATTGCAAGCAGGTTGTGAGAATGCATAAGGATTTGTGACACAACAAGCTAGCAGTTAAACCTAGATACATTCGGATGCTACTTTAACGTGCTTGTATCTCAATATCTTGTACTTCATCATCTTTGCCTTTTAGAGTCTCAATGAAGCACGCATTTCTAAATCTCCATCAATGGTGTTAGATAGAAGATTTCAATAAAATAAACCAGGCAAATATAGATTAAACACAATATATATTTTCATCTATAAAACTATAACTACTTTGCAAGGCCATATCATATGTGTCAAATACAATTATATATCTTGCCCTTTTTGACACACATGCCTGGGTTCTCTTCACATTTGCCAATGTTACAACTTCAACAATGATTCATGAACTCTGAGAATAATGTAAAATAAAACCAAATAAATGAAACTAATTCACAAAAGGCTTACCTTTTGCAATGTGTCAAAATTGTGAAATAATTGTTTTCCTATTTGATGACATCATCTTTGTCAAAGTCACATTTTATCCTTTGATGTTACACAAAGCTGGTGCTTAGTCAAATTATGAAGAAATTATTAATTTGTTATGGTGAAAGGGTAGACTTTCTTATCCATACCAAATTACGATACTCAAGAAAACAGATTTTGAAAGGACCATAACATGGACATGTTACACCAATGTAGAAAATAAATTATTCATTCAATTATCAATACATACTGAAAGGTTTGACAACATTGCATCACATTTGATACATCCACATCAAATAATGAATAGCATAGACAATTATTTTTGGTAACACAAGGTCCAATGTATGGCGAGAAAAGGTAACATGACTATGTCTAAAGCCAAAAGATTAGTTTCACAATTTCTAAAGGCCACATTATATAACCACTTATTGTAGGTTTGTAGTGATCATGGTCCACACATCCTTCTGAATGATTACACCTCAATACCTTGGGTTTAGAGCTTGCCATGTATATGGAGGTCATTGAATACATTGTCTCCATTTGATTTCTATAAATACCTCTACACTTTGAGTAGTTGAGAGTGTTTGGGTTAAACCTTCCATACTTGTGTAGGAGAATAGAGGCGACTTAAAAAAGGAAACAAATTTCAAACAATAGACTAACAATCAATAAATTTGTTGTTCTTGAATTATGATTGTTGTACCCAAACAAATCTTGCACACTACATACATCACTTAGCCACTTGAAGTTTAGGGCACTTCTTGCCATTTGCAATGTCCGTGCACCAAAAATTGTGAAATCTCCATCTAAGCTAAGGGTTTCTAGATTTTTCTTATCAATACAATGTTGCATGCCATATCGCAGGGGATTGATACTTTTGTATATCTTGCCTACTTTTGTACAAATCAACATGCCAACGGGTCCCTTCTTGTTTACAAACTGTACAAGCAAGTTTAGGTGTTGCATAACACCTACTATGCCTTGGTTCTTACAAGGAGGAAGGCACATCCTATGAGAGAGATGAATCTTTAGCCTCACACCATCCATGATTGTTGGTATTATATGATAGTGTATTGATCTTGCAAGTGTTTCTTTCCTTCCTATTTTAATTCATCCTTTCTAGAGCTGTTGCATACACATCATCCAAGGAAATCCATTCTTTGGCCTTACAAATTCAATGGCATCTAGCTCTTTAATACAAGATTTCACAATGGTAAGCATGTGTTGAGCTACATCTCTAATTTTTTGTAAGTTTACAATAGAAAACTGCTTCGAAGATGTGCTATTAGAGACCTTCTTGAACCAGGCCCTATTTTTTTTTAGGGTCATAAAAAATCTTGTGTTGGTCACGATAAAATTTCCATAAGAATTCCTTTCCTCTTAGTGTTGAGATGTAGAGAGAAAGAGAGGCGAGACAAGAGACACACCATGTACGCTTCCAAAAACTGATTCATATCGAGGACAAGATACAAATATATGGGTGAGACCAAGTTGAGTAGAGTGAGACATATATAGCCCCAACACCCCCAATCAAAGAAAGGTCTCTAGCTTTGGATGAAAAAACCCTTGGGGAGTTCAAGGCAGAAACCCAAGCCCCTATACAATGTGAAAATATGAACCAGCGATGATGATGTGAAAGTAAATTGTGTATCTATGTACAAATATACAAGTGATTCAAAGATCACAGTGTGCAAGTGTGGAGTGTGCATAGTGAATGGTACCTATACGATTACAATGTCATATTTACAAAGCTATTACAATAGTAGAGAAGATAATCTAGAAACTCCAAGCTCAGATCGCAAGATGATGAAATGTGACTCATTGAGGCCTTTGGTAAGAATGTCTGCAATCATTTGGTCACTTGGATAGTTTTCAACCATTATGGTGTCTTTGCGTACTTCATACTTGACATAATGATAATGGACAACAATGTGCTTTGACTTGTTATGTTGAACATAGTGTTTTGCAAGACTAATAGCACTTTGGTTGTCACACCTCAAGGGTATTCTAGAAAGAGGAGAGTGAACAATATCAAACCAACATTTATAAAATCCAGATCAGCTCACAAGCTGCAAGAGATGCCGCAATATATTCTAACTCAAAAATTGCAACACAATGTTGTTTCTTACTAGTACAAGACAACCCTTTATAAAGAAGCAATTTCGACTAGTAGATCGCATAGATAAATGTGAGCTTGTCCAATCCGCATCTGTGTAACCCAAAAGAAAAAGAGATTGCATAGAAGCCAACGTCAGTTGTCATCGATAGACCAAACCAATATCCGTAGTGTCTTTTAAGTATTTCAATACACACTTTTCTCCAGATCAATGCTTAAGAGAAGCATGTGCAAGATGTTGTCTAAGATAATTAGCAACAAACAAAATATCAGGACGAGTGTTCATGATAGCAAATTGAAGACATCCAATCAAGCTAGCATAATATTGATTTGTGACAAGTTGATCGCAGCTGTCAGAAGTGTTCTTTGTAGAACTTGAAAGACAAGGTGTGTTGGCCAAATGTGCAAATTCCATACCATATTTTTGAATAGTATCTACGATTAACTTTGATTGTCAAAGGAATAAAATACCTTTTGTATGGTTCCATTGAATCTGAATGCCAAGATAATAACTTTTTCACTTGCTGAAGAAATCCCAAGTCATTGGAAACAAGAATCACAAAGCTGCTATGTTGGCATTTTATGTATAAGTTGGGGTCTTAAGAGCAAGAGATGAATCCTTTAGAGGTGAGAAAAAGATCAAATTTTGTATACCAAGCCCGTGAAGCTTGTTTGAGACTATATAGTGATTTATGGATTTGAGCAACAAGGTCTTCTTTACCTTTTCCTCTTCTAGGCTACCATTCAAAAAAGCAATTCTCACATCCATTTGATGAGCTTCTAAGTCAAATTGAGAAGCACATGCCAATAAAACTCAAACATTTGTAATGCAAACAACTGGTGAAAAGGTCTCTTGATAATCAACATTAGCAACTTGGGAGTAACCTTTTGCAACTAAAGGTGCCTTGAACTTGTCAAAAGATTTATCTGCTTTTACATTTGTCTTATACACCCACTTACACTTAATAGTTGTAGGACCAGGAGGTAGTTTAGTTAGTATCCATGTACCTTTAGAGATAAGACAATTGTACTCTGTTTCCATAACCTCTTGTATTGATCCTTTTGTTGTGAAGTGATAACTTCATTATAAGTAACGAGATCTTTAAAAGTAGAGAAAGCATTATCAACAATATCGTCATAATAAACATGACATGAACCATGTTTAAAATCAATAGGCAGATCAACAAAAATATCAATATCATCATCGTCAACATTCGCAACGGATTGTTTTGAAGAGGAAAGTTTCTCTACAGGAATATTTTTATCATCTGAAATAAATGGAAAATCTTGAAGAAAAACTAAGTATCATCAAAATCATCCATGGACCAAGAGCCTCCCCCACAAGCTATTCGTTAAAAGTACCACCACGATTTGCAATTACTTTCTTAGAGGAAGGGTCATAGAATTTGTAGCCTTTGAAAGTGTCAAAATATCCAATAAAATTAAATTCACGAACAAGAGCATCAAGATTTGTTCATGTTTCTTTGGGAACATGAATATAAGAAATACATTTAAAGGTTTGAAAATGAGATACAAAAGGAATGTCACATGTCCATGCTGTGATGGGTATCTTAGCAGATGGTGCAGTAGTAGGAAGATGATTTTGAATAAATACTGTTGTCAAAGTAGCTTTAGCCCAGAAAACAAGAGATAACCCAGAATGAATTAGTATACATCTTACAACATTGAGAATAGTGCGATTATTTCATTCAACAATGCCATTCTATTGAGGTGAATATGACATAGTGTGCTCATAATGAATTCCACTGTCAGCATAGTAACTCACAAATGCTCCAGAAATATTCGACTCCATTGTCACTACGAAGCTTCTTGCGGCAATGACCACTTTGAAGTTCCACAGCCTTGTGAAATTGTTTGAAAAAAAATAAGACCTCAGATTTTTTTCTAAGTAGAAATACAATCGTATACCATGAGAAATCATCAATGAAGGTAATGAAGTAGCGATATTGTGATCTCGAAGAAAGTAGAGGTCCACATATATCAGTATGACCAAGATCGAATATGTCATGAGAATGAGCTGTATTTGAGAGAAGAAAGGGTTTATGATTATGTTTCCCAAGAGAACAAAAAACTCACAAATTCCCATCTGGGGATGAGCTTTAAGATCCATGCCATGAACAAGATTATGACGGTGAAGATCAAGGAGTTCTGAGAAATCAGCATGAACAAAACCATGATGCCATACTTTGCAATCATGATCACCTAGAGCAGTGACAACATTTGCTACAATATTATTAAGAGAGAGCTGAAACAAATAACCATTTCGAGGAGCAGTGGCTATAGTCTATCCATGTTTCTCAATTTTCCATTTGGTATGATCAAATTCAGCAAAAAAACCAAGATCAACAAGTTTAGCAACTGAAACAAGATTACGTTGAAGATCTGGTACATGTAATACTCCTCGCAAGATTCGAGTGGAAGAAGATAAGGTACCAAGATATAAATCTTCAATACCGTTTACTTGACAAGTCATATCATTAGCAATATAAACAACACATTGATGGATGATAGCTACAGAGACACTTAGACTGATATGTAATATTTCTTGTTGTTGAAGTGCAGGGAGAGAGTGTAGGTAGACAAGGAGAGAGAGAGAGGACACCATCATATGCAATCCCCAAAGTATGTGGAAAGGACACACTAAGTACACATATATATTGGGGACTTCTAGATATATATACCATAAGTGTGGGCTCTCTATATAGCTCCAACACCCCCACTGAAATAGGCGTCTCTAACTGAGGATGAAAAAATCCTTGGGGGTACAAGGGAAAAACCCACATCACCATATGCATGCACTGTTATATTTATAATTATTAAAGTTTACAAAATTAATTTTCTAAGAGCTACATCACTCCATAATATACAATGTGTGCTTTCAAGCATCTTTGGAAGTTGAATAACCTTATATATACAGTTGAATTGATGCAAATTCTTCAAGATCTTTGAGCAGCTTCAACATCTTTGAGCCCCTGTACACAGTCTTTGACATGAATTTTATCCTGTAAATAATATCAACTCAAGAAACACATCGAGACGTGAAGGTTAGATAAAATCACATCACATTGTCCTTGGAGACAGTTTGCAACGGCACTCTAGAGACGACATAGAAACAAACATAATGCTCATGCAATCCCATGTGCAAACGACATAGAAACAAATGTAGTATCAATGTAATCACATGTGCACACACATATACAAAGAGGAGATGTAATGAACATATCAAGTCCCCCAAGATCTCAAAATATGGCAATTGTCATCATCATGGGTTTACGTACCATGGCATCACAGTATTCACCATGGCATCACGGTATTCACCATGGCATAAGAGACGCTTTTTTTTTTTGAAATAGCAATCAACATGGCTTTATGTACCATGGCACCAGGGACGTTTTCAACGAATCAAAAAATAAAATAAATTGAATAGAAATATAAGATGAAATTACCCATGATACCATGGATCCACATCATTACCATATTGCAGTTCAAAGTACCATAGATCCATGTTGTAACCATGTAGGCTCAAAGTAGCCTAGATCATTGTATGTCGTCGTCACTATCATTAGGAACCATGGTCGTAATTGAACGTAATTGATAATAACAAATAAAGACCTATAATCACTGATAACAAGACTAGTTGAAGAAGAAGTGAGATAAAAATAATCAAGATTGAGTCTACAACAGTCAGTTTCACTGGTCGTAGATGAAGCGTCCAACTTGTCAACATGTGCACAGACTTTGGGCCATCAAACTTAACCCAACAAATCGCATAGCAAGAGGTCATAGCCGTCGTGAGATGAAGCAATGCCTCGTCAAAATATGTTTTTTTTTTTTTAAAACAACATGAGAAGCATTTTATGAAAGAGAAAGTAAAAATAGCACATGAACGTGTTGCCGGTTTGGGACAGTTGTAGCCGTCGTGAGGCAACAGCACTACAAGCCCCGAGTGTGATACCTTTTCAAGCTGGGCGTGATCGATTGTGTACGAAGTTTCAAGAGAATCTTGTTTCCATCTTCACTAACAAGTCATAAGCTCAAAAGTGATCTTTGAGAGGGACCCTCGGCAGTTAATCCCCTATGCAATTCCCAAGCCCCTTAATGTCATGCAGCCCCCTGCGGAAGCCTCCCAATATGCTTTCGGCCCTTGCAACTATCATGGCCCCCAGAGCGACCCTATCCTCTCCTTCCAATGCAGCGCTCCCCCCCCCCCCCCCTTTTTTTTCAGCCCTATTCTTAGCTAGCTTCCTAGCTTCGGTTTATCAAGGTGTCCAAAATAGGGGCTGCCATCTTTGGGTTGTTAAATACTTGGTGCTGCCAGCTCTCAACTTTCTTCCGCCGCCGGGTTTATGAGATATGCTTACGATTTTTTCACCATCTCCAATGCAACAGGGCCAGCATCTACATCTATACTATATAAGCTTGCTGCATGGGGTTGGTCCGCTACATTCTGGCACGCTTTTGTACATCTTGAAGCATGCATGCTTTGTACAAATTGTATGCCCGTGAGTGCTGATTAGGTTGCACTATTTATTTGTTAGTCTCATTAACTATCAGCCCTTCTTGCAATAAAATTTGACCTGCAACCACCGTAGTGTCAAGTCAGAGCATCAACAAAACTAGGAACAATGAACGTCCGATAAGCGTTCAAGGATGGCAATCTCTCGGGCATCAACAAAACTAGGGGCGATGAACATCCTCCTGAAGGGGTGAAAGACAACAGGCTGATGAGTGTTCAACTATTGTAATCTCTAGGGGTGAAAGACAACGGGCTGATGAGCTATGTTGTTGGGATAAAAGCCTTGTAATTGAGAGTTTTGCCCTAGACTGTCATTTGATCATTGGGAGACTTCATACGCGTATGAAGTCTTCGTATGAAGTCTTCATTGAGTTTTTCGGCTTAGGATTTTTCTGTAGCTTCCTTTGGTGACCGGGGAATCCCTTTATCAACTCTGATTCTCATTTGGATGTGGGCTAATTGGATGGCATCTAGAATACTCCTTAGGAGGGACTTTCTGATTTTGTGCTTCAAATGGTCATCACCTAGTCCAAACTTGTCTAAATTGAAGGCATGCATTGTATACAACATGGTGCACAAGCCAGTGCTGAGAATTTCTTGGTTTGGCCTGTACATAATAGTTTAGACATTATACGCGTATAAAGTCTCCTAATGCAAAACAATTAGAAATTCCACAAGCAGGTATTGTATGGCTTCAGTAAAGTGTCCATGATCTCTGATAAGAATTTGAACTTGTGAATTGTGTTAAAAGGCTTCAAAAGATGTCAATAAACATGATTTAGCTCTTCTGAGTGAATGAAGGTCAAAACACCTCCATTTGTGCTTGATGTGTGTTAGGGGGCTCATGATGATGTATTCCAAGAGCTAGAGGCTTTAAATCCAAGCTAGCCTGCCATATCAAGACTGGTAGACATTATACGTTGATGCAGCCAAAGTTGGTATGAGCTAGGGAATGGTCTATGCCAAGAAGAGGTAGTAGGCAAGTGTAGTGCAGAACGCTAGAGAAGGTGCCAAGGTCCTGGGCAGCCAAGAGGTAGCGGATCTCAATACGTCTTTTTAGGCCAAGGAGGCTCAAAGAGGACTCAATTGGGGTAGAAAATGAAGATGTCTGAAGTACTCTATTAGTTTCCTAAAATGTATTGTTTAGTGTGATCTAGAAGCCGGTCCAGACGGCTCAACAAACGGACCCCCGGTGTGCAAGATACTGAAGTTTAAAGTTAGAGTGTGTTGCACATCCCAGACAGATAGGGCAGCTAAGGACATGTGGCCCAGGCAGGTATCGGTGGATACATGTGTAGTGCTCAAGTTGCGGAGCATGCCAGTCTTCTCGGATTGCGAATCAAAGCTCCGATTAGCAAGATATGATCAGTCGAAATTTTTCGAGGGGCAATTTATGAGCCCACTTGCCCGCATTGGAGGATGCACCATCTGGCATCGTTTCGGCCTTGCCAAGGTTCTCGATGGTAGTGTGCATCATGTGGAGATAGCAAAAATTGATGGTGCGTCAATCGAAAACTTGGTCAGCAGGATCAAGTTGGGGGCATTTGGCAGTGAAAAGTTTGGAGATAATTTTTTTTGTTTTTTATGTCCTTGGATAGCGAGCTCAGAATAATCCAATGAGGTTTACATGACCCGAGGCCCACTCAATGAAAATCCAATGTGACTTGACGGCTCGGGATTCCGACCACCCTGCAAAATATGGGAGCCGAGAGAAGAGGCAAAAAGTTGGGTTTTCATGGGGGTGTTTTTCAAGTTTTTCAAATGACTTGGAGGCTCAAGGAGCTGGAGGCTGCCACGTGGCAAGGGGATATGTCCCATAAGCACAAGTGGGAGCCTGGGTAGGCCAATTGGCCTCTTAAGGATATGAGATGGAACGTGGGGAGCTTAGAGCTCCTAGGCGATGGCGGCCCACGGGGGGCTCTGGCGGGCGGGTGTCGCGCCAGAGAGCTCTGGCGGGCGGGTGTCGTGCGGCCCCTACAGGGCCCATCCGGTGGTTTTGGCTGACGAGGGGTGGCGTCAGGAGCTCGCGCCCATGTGAGGAGAGAGAAGGAGGTGCTGCTGCATCCATAGAGTGATGAAGTGGAAGGCCGCCTGATGAGGGGATCGTTCCCGCGACACCATTTTGGAAAGAGAGAGAGGAGTCATTAGTGACCTCGCTAATGCCCCCCTCCCCCTAGCATAAAAGGAGCGCGTCCCGCGGTGGAGTAAAGCAAGCAAAATCAGGGCCAGCCGAGCAAAGGCCCCCAAGTGCAAAGGAGGAGGCGGCCATGTGTTCAAACGAGGGCAGCCAGGTGGACCGAGTAGAGGCAAAGATCAAGGCAAGAGCAAGGAGGGAAGGCCGGACCATAAAATGCAAAGGAGGGGAGAGAAAAGAAGAGAAAAGAAGGCAAGTGTGAGTCGGACAAAGAGGACCAAAATTGGGCCAGAGAGGTAGTGCAAAGCTAGGCCCCCACAAAGGGGTAAAAATGAAGGAGGAAAAAAAAAAACAGCCAAGGGGCAATAGCGACATCGCTATTGCACCCCCCCCAAAATGCAAAGAGATAAAAAGAGAGCAGATGAAGCAAGGCAATGCCCCCTTCCCAAAAATACCAAATTAGGGTACCAGATGGACCAATAACGTGGGAGTTTCCCAAATTGAAACCCCCCTATAAAAGTCAAAATTGAATCAACTTGGGGGATTTTTCCTATCTTTTTTGGTGCCGTTTGACGCCTGCAAAGTGGAGTTCTCTAACAAGCTAGCCCCTTTGTCACTTTTTCTTGAAAATGGCCATGGTGATGGTAGTGCAAGCCAGTGTACATGCTTTTTGAAGTGAAATCAAGCCATCGTTGCCCCCTCTTGCTGTTGTTTCCCCTTCTCCCCTTGTCTTTCTCCTGATTTCATGTTTCCCCTCGGTGCCGGCTGTGTGGATGTGTGTGCCCCCCCAAACCGGCGGTGTATTGTGTGAGAGAGTGAGATTGATCAGCTATGAATGTGTGTAAGGGTGGAGACAGACCCTGGCAGCAGGCGTGCGCTGTGTGGTGGATTAGTGGAGTGTGTGAGTTGTGAAAAATGAGTAGGCGATGTTCTGCTAGTGCAAATAGTTTGTTTAAAAGATGTTTTCCGAGAGGATAGGGTGTTGTGGATACCCTGCGCTATAGAGAGGCCCTTGTGTTTGTGTCGGGCGTGTTCCTCCATTCTCCCTCTCCAATGTGTATAAAGTCTATTTTAGGATTCTTGGCTTAGACTTGTTGCAAAAATAGTCCATGATGTTTATAAGGCTTTGATAGCTGTACTCATGAAATTGGGTGAGTGTTCTTGAGCTTAAGGCCATAATCAGGTTATGACACTTCGTTTTTGAAAATGAAGTGAGTAGTGACCATTACATTCGCAATTTTGTTCAAATTTGGTGTATAGGCTTGGTGTGATATGCTTTACAAGTTTAGATGATCAAATTGTTGGCAGCACTCCTCTATTGCAGAGTTAGACTTGATACGCGTATGCAGTCTATTTTTACAGAATGTATTTTTGAGCATAGTCATATGATATTTGGGCTACGTTTATGCAGTGTAAAATTATTTCACATGACATTTTGATAAGTCTAAAGCCAAATATTGGAATTAGACTAAGACTTTGCGTTTTTTGGTTCTTGGGTGCCTGTAATAGCTCCAAATTTAATGAAATTTTGTGTGCTCCATCAGGAGGGTATGCAAAATGGTTAGTGAATTCGTGTGAGAGTTTTTTGTGCCAAATCTGATTGGGAGACATCATACCCGTATGAAGTCTTCGGTGATAAAAACTGGTCTTGATGCCTTGAGGTGTTTGGGGATTGTGCTTTAAGCCCTGCTAGCTGTTTTTCACTTTAAAAAGTCAGTTGTTCAGTTTTGAATATACCTGCTTGGTATTTCAGTCTCCATAAGAGATTTTTTCGTTGTGGCTGCGTTTTCTCAGGGATTCTTCTTAATCTTTAATTCCCCCGCGTGTGGATGTCTTTGGGCATCCTCCTATGGCCATGATGAATGTATGAACTCATAGATGCTCCTTCTTTTGCTGAGGAGACTGTCGGTGGCAGCTTTTCTTGACGTTTAACTTACATGTTGGTTGTTTATGATATGTTGCTATGAAGTTTGGTGGCAAACGGACACCTATCTCAGCCATGAGGCCCAAATGACACTTTGCGGTCCCAAAGCCTTGGCCAATGTTTCGGCCCACTTTTTGATGGTGGTCGATTCGGACGGAGGGTCACTTGGCTTGTAGACATGCTTGAGACGTATCTTCTCTTCATGTTTCGCATCGTTTCGGTGATTCTTTTTCCCGTTGCTTGCAAAGAGTAGTGGAGAGTGTCTAACAGTGAAAACTGATGGATTATGGTTTTTGCCAAGTTCCCTATGAAACCCGCATTGGAGGTTGTAGAGGTGTTTTTTTAGTTGAGGTTTAACCCCTCATCAAGTCTTGTAGCAACCAGATGGGTGGTTGATGCGTTAGGGACCCTTTTCAGTTTCTTTCCCATGAAGCCACATTGCCGATTTTGGAAGTTTTTCTCGACAAAGAGCGTGTAGAACAAGAAAGCTCATGGTAATGAGTCTAGCTCTCATATCTAGAATCGGTTGGTTTGTCGTGTGCGTCGTATAGAGTCGCAGAAGATCCGATCGTTGTAGGTCTCTCAAGCTCTCCCTCACTTGTGAATAGTGAAAATGAGCTATTAAGTAGGCCCAAAAGAGCTTATATCGGGGTTCCTTGACCACTTTTGACCAAATTTGACACGTGCTCCTATCTTGATGTGAAATGTACTTTTGGCTCCAAAGGTTGCTCTGTTTTTGAAAAAATTATCAATTGGGCCAAAGATCGGCCAATTTGGCTTTCCGCAACTTTTCACATATTTGCACCCTGTCTTCACCATAAGCAGTCAATCGCTTATTGATTACTCCTATATTTTTCTTTTGTCCCCATGTGTCATTTCACATGCTTTTTCCATATATATTTTTTTCTTTAAAAATGATAAAAAATAAAGGAAAATATCTAAATTGACCCGAAATTATCAAAAAATCAAGATAATTAGGTAATATCATAACAAACCACTATATACATCTATCCGTAGTATTTTTGGCCGGATTACTCCATTTTCTCGCTTTTTCTGCATGAGAACTGTGATTTCTAGATATATACACACACCTAGAGACTCGTCTTGGTGTTTGTCCTCTGTCATCTTGTTATTACACAATATTTAAGGGCATATCTGTTCCGGTTTACCAAAATATTCGCAATCAAACACAAAAATACTTAAAATCAAGGAAAATAGTGCCCTTTTTTACACTTGTAGCATGTCGGTTCCTCCCCCCTTCCCAATGCTTATTGGCAGTCGATCTTGAAGCTTTGTATGGAAGTATGCTCCTGGGGAAGTCGTCTCAACAATAAACTCTTCTTTGATGGTCAATAGAGTTGGTAAAGCCAGGCTACTCAGTCTTTTGGTATCTGTGATTTTTCTTTGCTTAGGTCTCCGCCACTGAACCTTCGGTATAGTTGATTGGAACTCGCCATAATTTGTTGTTTGTAGAAAGTGTGTACTGACAGTTCTTGAGGTTGTCACTTTCAAATCCAGATTTTAGTGTGGTTGTGAGTTTTGAGTAGCTTCTTTGAAACCCATATCTGTTTTTTGTGAGAGTTTGGTTTTGGCTTCCTATTCATATGAGATAGTGTTGGAGGGTTGACTGCAATTTCGGGTTTTTACTCCTTGGTCAATTGATCCTTTTAGACCCAAATGTGCTTGATAGCTTTGTTGTATAGACCATGTTGTGATTGTTGAGGTGCGCTTTGGTGATTTCTGTTCTTTGGATTATGATATATCATGCTCCCGTTGTATACTAGAGTCTTTGTCTTATGGAATTGATCCTGCTGCCTTGAATTGCTCTTAGGAATCCCTTGTGGGTCAATGGGTGCTTGTAAGGGTTGCTTTCCTTTGTCCGTCAGTTGCAGTACTGATTGTTTGTTTTTCACTCTTGTAGTAGCAAAAGAAACTTGTTGTTTTTCTGAATCAGATTGTATACTCATAGTGTTTTGACTCCAGTCAAGTTGTGCCTTATATCTTCTCTGCCAAGGTTTCCCTAGCAATACAGCATATTGTGTGTGTGTATCTTCTACCACATAAAATTTATGCGGATATACATGGTGGTTTAGCTGTACTCTGAGCACTATCCATCCCAGAACCTTAATCAAATGTTCTGAATAACTTTGGAGCTCATTCTTCATTCTATAATTGGTTGTCAAGTTCGATTTTCTTGTAAAGGTTGTAGGAGATCAAGTTGCCTTGAGCTCCCAAATCAAGTATCGTTGTTGCCTTCACTTGATTGTGTCCAATTTTGGCATCAATTTCAGTCTCCTGTCTGGTCTTCTTGTCAAATTCTCTGACCCGAATTGCATTTATCTTCAGAGGTGGTCCATGTTGCTGTTGCCGTTGAAGAATCTTCTTTTTTGCTATCCTTTCTTTAGCCTCTACTTGAGCTTCTGCAACAATGTTCTATTTTTCTTGCATCCGTTTCTTTGCTTGATGTATTTATTGGAGCATATTTGATCTTTTTAGTGGGCAACCACTTATCCAATTAGGCATTTCCTCCCCATTCAATGTAGCAAGCTTGACGGCCCACTTGGTGATAAGTCTTTAATCACAAAGGGTCCCGTCCCTTGCCTTTTAAATTTCTTTGCATGTTGTTTTAACGTGTAAACCAAGACATAATGTCCCGTTTTGAATTTTTTGGAGCATACATGCTTATCAAAATATTCTTTTTGCCGATGTTTTTGTGCGTAGATAGAAGCTATGTCTTTCAAGATAAGTTGATCTAGCTTTTCAAGGTCATCAATACGTGAGAACATTTCATGACCTGTCCACTCTAGACATTTTGCTGCTCTTAGGGTTGGGATTAAGAATTCTATATGCAATATAGCATTAATTCCAAACACCGTGTTGTACGATGTTGTGCATATAGAGGTTTTGTAAGAAATCCTATACGCCCATAAAGTTGAAAGTAGTTTGTGATCCCAATCTGTTATAGACTCTGATACTATCTTAGTTAAGATTGTGCATAGAGTCTTATTTGTAGCTTTTGCTTGGCCATTAGCTTGTGGATGGTAGGGAGCCGACTTCTTATGCACTATCATGAAGTCTTCAAGAAGATTTTCAATTATTTCATTTATGAAATGTGTGCCTCGATCACTGGCAATTTCTATAGGTAGACCATATCTAGCAAACACATTTTCATATAGAAATTGTGCAGTAGTCTTGGCATCATCCTTTTATGTAGCCTTATCTTCTACCCATTTCATGAGATAATATGTGGCTACAATAATGTACTGGGCATGTGTTCTGTAAGCAGGGGGTGAAATTGGTCCTGCAAAGGCTGTGGCTTCCATCATTGGCCGTAAGGGAATCTCATCCCGTTATATTGGTACGTTGGTTCGTTGACAAGACTCACATCATTTTGTATACTTGTTTGCATCCATATGTAATGTTGACCACCATATTCCCGATGTGAGAACAATTTTTGCTGTCTTTTTCCTTGAGAAATAGTCCCCACTAATCCCTCCATGTGCTTGTTCCAGGATTGGAACATACACGTTCTCCATTGCACACAGCCTAAGCTAGTTATATTTTATAAAACTTATTTTCAATAAGAATGAAATCACGAGATTCTAATTCAATCAATCTCTGTCGTGCTTTGGTGAGATTTTTAGGAAACGTTGTCAGGAGTTTTTTTGAGCAAGGGATTGCGCATATGTACATACACATGCATGGTGCATCGAATAAAGGATTACCCAATTTCCATAGCCAGGTGGTTACGTGGGGCCCACGTGTGTACAGGTAGGATAGGGTGTACATAGTGCAACGATTTTCACTATTATCAGTACTAGTGTGTTTTTCCTACAATAAGGAGGAGTTGGTAGAGCGTAAAACTTCTCGAGGACTCTATCCGCGGGCCGACGACATGAGGTAAGCAGGTGCGTGAGATGTCATCGAGTGGCGTCAGGAGGCCGAACGGGGTCAATATTTTCACGTGGATGAATACGGACACAAAGTGGTGGTTTCTTGTGAGAGTTATGCAGAAAGGTCATCATTAGGAA
Source organism: Adiantum capillus-veneris (assembly GCF_014529385.1). Classification (NCBI taxonomy): domain Eukaryota; kingdom Viridiplantae; phylum Streptophyta; class Polypodiopsida; order Polypodiales; family Pteridaceae; genus Adiantum; species Adiantum capillus-veneris. The sequence goes on from NC_140953.1 coordinate 104,787,236, forward strand.
CACTTTTTGGGGCCACTTCATGTGGTTGCGAGACGCATTATTGAAAAGAAATGAGTGCCAGGTGTGCGCATGGATGCAGCAGGGTGACAACTATGCACTGTGAGGTCAGTTTTTGGCCTGTTCGGGGTCCGTTTGAGGTCATCTAAAAGGCCAAGGGTGCCCAACTAAAAAAGATAAGTGTGGGAACTGAAAAACAAGAGAGAGAAGACCAGAAAAAACGTGGAGAAGAGAGGAGGAACAGCCGCAGGTGTGTTTTTGCTCATTTTGGAGCTTGTTTTGGCCGTAAACTACTCATCCGAGGTCGGATTTGAGCACTTTGACAATGTAGACTGGGGTTTTGGGCCGTTCCGGACGCGATGGTTCTGTCCATTTTGCCAAATTCCTCACTCTTTTCCTGCTGTTTTTCTGTGTATGTTTCTCCTATGAGCGAAGTTTCTGCTCTAGTTTGTGATTGTATCTGGATTATTTTACCCATATTGTGTGAGCTATTTTCCCCATTGGTGTTGTCCCAAGCTCAATTGTATCTAAACATCAGAAATTCTCCTCTTTTGAGCTGAGTTTTTTGGGTGTGTGTGTGTGTGTGTGTCTGTGTGGAGTGGGCAAGTGGATAGTCTCTCTCCTCTCACTCCAGAGGTGTGTTTTCTGTCTCGGCCAGGTGTGTTGTCTAAGCCGAGTGGTGCCCCCTAGTGTGTGTGTGTATCTTCCCAAGAGTGTGTGTCGGGTCGTTTTAGAGGCGCTGTGTGTGTTTTCATCCCGCTCACATGCTTTTGGCGCCCCCACGGAGGATCTTCTTCGAGTACCTTCTGCTTCGAGCTTCAAGCTTCAATTTTTAGGATTACAGGTTGCAGGTTGCAGATTATAGTTTACAAGTTACAGTTTACAGGTTACGGGTACAGGTGATTCACACAGGTACATGTAGCTGGAGTACTGTGATATACTAGCAGTGATGTCACTTGCAGTTGTTGTGGGTATGCATCACTTGGCGCCTATTTGAGCGCATTGTCTGCTGGATTGTACGTTACTTGTGGAAACTGCCATTGTACGCATTTCTGGAGCCATACTAGGTTGTATTTGGCAGTCCCAGCCATTTCTGAGACTTGGTCTAGAAGATAGTCATTTCTGAGACTTGACTATACGCGATTTGCATTAGCCTTCGTGTGAGGGTCGATAGCGTGAGGTTTTTATTGAGCTGGGGGATTCTCAAATGTGGAGATCCTTTCGGTGATACAGGTAGCTGGAGAATCCTTTTCGTGACCTCCTCATAGCATATGTATTAGTGATTCTTATTTGATGCTTGGGTTCTATTGTTGGCAGTTTATGCATACATATATAGTCTATATTTTGGGTTCACAATGCTCTACTTCTGGGGAAACTCTCTCAAAATTTTTCCAAGTTATGATGGCTGGTCTTTTGGTCTTTTAAGCCATTTATGCTATTATGATGCTGAAATTTTGGCAAACTCAGAGGATTAGTCAAGTGTGCTTTTTTGGAAGCTACATGGATGGCTTTTAATGGATAATCACGACGGACCTCAGTTCATTCCTTTTCATTTAACTCAGAGAATATTCCAGATAAATGTTTATGTGTCCAGGAAGATTTTTTTCCAACAGTGCATAGTCTTTATGTTCAGGCCAAGAAGATTAAGGGAGATACTGGAATGTCCTTTACCTGTTGTAATTCCAATGATCAACTATGAAAACTCATTTGATGTGCATGTGTTTGTCCTTATCTGAAGTTGAGCTCTATTGAATTTTCTGGGAATTGAGTTAGTCAAAAGTTTTGGGTTCTTGCATGTGTGTTCGAAGGGGTTCTCAAAGCATTGTAACTTGGGTAGCCATGGATTTCTCTTATCCGGAGTTTCATGGAAGAAGTGATGAAGATGTGGAAGATTTTTTGGAAAAGATGGAGGTTGCCTGCATTAGCAACCAGATTCATGACCCTGCGCAGATGTTACGTCTTCTCCAAATTTGTTTGAAGAGTGATGCACGAGTCTGGTCCAAAACATTTGAAGAGGAGTTGCGTGTGGCTGATCCACTTGTAAGATTGAGTTGAGACAATCTAAGGCATGGGTTGGAAGTGGAGTTTGTGAAGATAGAAGATCCTGACAAAGTGTGGCAAGAAGTACAAGGTTTGGTGCAAAAGGAAGGTGAGCTAGTAGATGCATACATACGTAAGTTCTCATTGGCATGGGAGCGGATGTGCAAGGCCTTAGCACCACAGGTACCCCCGCCTGACATGATGAAGAAGGACAGGTTCTTGGCTGGTCTTTGGGAGAATATACGTCGGAGAGTGGAGCTAAAGAAGCCTAGGACATATGAAGATGCACTAGAGGTAGCAAGGAACAAAGAGTGGAAGCTGAGGAAAATGAGCCAGTTAGGGGTGGAGTCTTTGCCAATGAGGTATGGATTTCAACCTATAGAGTCTTTACAAGGTCGCATGTCAGGGGTTCATCATGAACCACTGGTTCCTGTTACTACTCAGGTTATGCCAACAGTGGTCACTACATCGGTGCAAGATGATGGGCTAAGGCAAGACATGAGGCAAGTGGTAGATTTGATGAAGAATCTCAGCCTAAACATGCTAGGTCAAGTGGGAAATAATCGAGGTCGAGGGAGGTTTGCAAATTAGCGAGGAGGCGAAGAACGGCCTAGGAATGGTGTTGGACAAAGCAATGGTAGGTACTGGAGGCAGCCGCCCACATGTTATAATTGTGGAGAGCTGGGTCACATAAGCCCGCAATGTGATAAGCCACCAAGGATGGGGGGAGACATGTATCCATTGCCAAGACAGGTGCTAACTAGGTCAAATGATTATGGCATCAAAATTAAGGGAGACGAAGGAACCAGTGGACTGACCCAAGAGGAAAAGGGAAAGACAAAAGTGTTAAGTGTAGTCACCTTAGAGAAGGCATCAAAGCTAGAGGATACATTAGTGATGCCTATTGGGAAGAGGACCAGAGAGGATAAGGAAGGAAGAAGTGACTCAGGTCCTAGTAAGAAGAAAGGAAAGAGCCATGAAGGCGAGGATGTCAAGGCCAAGAGGAAAAGGAGAGCTCGTTGAAAGTTTCATGTTTCAGATTTTCCACTAGGGGATGGGCAATTAAGCTATGACTTGAAGGAGGATCTGACGAGCAGGAAGGCAGATGTTACTTTTGGGCAGCTTATAGAGATGGTGCCTAAGCTAAAGCGACAGTGGAAGCGGATGGTTAACCAAATGGAGAAAGAGCCAGAGAGAGGTTCAGTAAAGGTGTTGGCAATGGATGAGCTACCAGACATTTGTCCAATAGTAGATGTGTGGCATAAAAGGAAAAATTTGGGACAAGGTTATGTGGATGGCGGAGCCCAAATATGCGTCATAACACACTCATGTGTTGAGAAGATGGGTCTCACAGTGGCTGGGGTGTCAAGGTTTCGGATCAGATTGGCAAACCATCAAAAAGTAAAATGCTTGGGTGTTGTAAAGAGCTTAGAAGTGGAGGCATATGATGCAAAGGCAGTGGTTGATTTTCATGTGATGCCAGCAGGGTTGGGAGCATATCCTATTATATTGGGCAGACCATGGTTACGTGGAGTGGGAGCTGTTCAAGATTGGCGACATGGTACGATTAGCCTCTATGGAAAGACAGGTACCAAGAAGCTTTATAATATGGAAACAAGGAAACGATTAGAGGAGATTTATGAAGATGAGGATGAGTCTAGTGATGAAGACTCTTCCACGGTGACAGATGAGGACAGTGATAGCACTACCAGCAGTGATGAGGATGCTGATGTTGCATTTCTTTTGATGGACAAAGAAATCCAGGAGTTTGGTTTAGTTGCATTTGCGAATGAGGTTGAAGATGAAAGTGAAGGGCCTTATGAAGTGATTGAAGGGCTGATGCAAACCAAGGTTGAGTTGTCAAAGAAGCAGGAATTGATGATACAAATGATCAGTGGAGACCTCTCAACTATGGAGAAGGATATATATTTGCACATGCTGGCTAGTTTTCCTGATTTGTTCATTACTTCATATGAAGAGATCAGAGGGTTCAAGGGCGAAGAGATGCATATAGAGCTGAAATAAGGTGCTAAGCCAGTGCGGAAAAGGCTAAGAAGGATGGGTCAAGAGCAAATGGAAACCTTGCGAGAAGAGGTGGACAAGTTATTGAAGGCAGGGTTCATAGTCCCTGTGGAGACCACAGAATGGGTGAGTCCAGTTGTAGTCAGTCCAAAGAAGGATGGGAAGTGGAGAATTTGTGTAGATTTTAAACCCTTAAACGCAGCCACTAAGAAGAACCCATATCCTCTTCCATTCATGGATCAGATCTTGGATTCAGTGGTAGGTTATGAGAGGTACAGTGTGTGTGATGGTTTTTCAGGCTATTTTCAATTGAAGATTGCTCTTAAAGACCGCACAAAGACAACCTTTATTACGCCATGGGGCTGCTATTGCTACACAGTATTGCCATTTGGATTGTCAAATGGACCTTCCTTCTATCAAGAGAGAGCAAATTGGGTGTTGGAACCATTCATTGGTAGTTGTGTTAAAGCTTTTATGGATGACTTCTGTGTTTATAGCAGTAGGGCTGAACACCATGAGAAACTGCAGATGGTATTGGCTCGATATGATGAATGTGGAGGACAACTAAATCCAAAGAAATGTCATCTAGCACAGCCAAGGGTGAAGTTATTGGGCCATATGGTGTCAGAAAATGGCATTGAGGCTAATCCAAATAAGGTTAAGTCTATTATTCTTCTTCCATCAGCTACGAGTACGAAGCAATTGGCAAATTTTATACACAAAGTGAAGTACATGGCACGGTTTATTCCATTGTCTTCGCAGCTTCTTTATCCATTACAGCAAGTGGCAAAGCATGATCCATTGCAATGGGATGACAAGTGTGAAGAAGTGTTTCAAGAGGTGAAAGAGGTGTTAGGGGGGTTGTCAGCCATGCACGCTACTGATTAGGAGAAAGTTTTTTATGTAAATCCATCAGTAGGGGATGATGCCATTGGAGCCATGCTATTGCAAAAGGGGAAGGGCAGCCATTATATGAGGCCAGTGTATTGTGCAAGTCGAGTGAAGTTGGTAGCGGAGAGAAAGTTCTCGGAAGTAGAGCTAGTGATGGCCAGTGTAATATTTGCTTGTCGACGATTTCGTCATTACTTGCTACCACGACCTTTTGTTTTCTTGACGAGTTATGCCTTTTTGCCATAGTTAGTTAATGGTACTAACATGTCAAATGTGGTGAAGAAATGGGTAATTGAGCTGCAAGAGTTTGAGTTCTCTTTTCTAGTAGAAGACAGTACAAGGGCTACCCTAGCTGATTTGTTGACCTACAGGGAGAATCCCCTTATTGTTAAGGAAGAGGTGGTGAGAAAGGTAGTTGAAGAAGTGCCACAGATCAGCAATGCACATGTGTTGTTCTTTGATGGTTCATACAGAAAGAGCCATGATGCAGCTTCAGGGGGTATAGCACTTTATTACCCAGAGGGGAAGCTAGTATGCAAGAGAGGGTTCAAATTGGATGCTCATAGTAACAATGACGCTGAATATGCCACTCTGGAAGCCGGATTACACATTTGTTTGAAGCATGGGGTTCGAAGGTTGAGCATAAAAGGTGATGCCTTGTTAGTTGTGAAGCAAGTGTTGGGTGTGTGGAAGAGCAAGAACACCTCATTGAAGGAAATGTGCTTCAGAATTAAAGACCTGTTAAAAAAGTTCAAAGCATGGAGCATCAGACACATTGAACGTTCTCTAAATGGAGAGGCACATGAAGCAGCTCAAAGCATGATTGGGGAGCTATTTGTGTTGAGGACCACTTTACCTCTTTATCATGGCCGGGAAAGTTTGGCTCAAGAAGAGGAGTTTTTGCTAACAGGAATCATTCCACAGGAGATTCAGAAGTCTAAGAAGTATGGAATTGTGCGTAGAGATACAGGTACAAATTGATTGGTGATTTCTTATACATGAAAGGGGCTGATCTCGTGTTGAGACGTGTACCTTGGTGGGAGGAGCTTTACAGAGTGTTGGAAGAGAATCATGAAGGCGCATGTGGTGGCCGTTTTTCTCTAAAGATCACCTTGCATAAGATTTTGCAAGAGGGGTATGTATGGCCTAGTTTTCACAAGGATGTTCACCATTGGTGTAGGTCTTGCAATAGGTGTCAAGCATTTGGGAAGAGAGTGTTGAAGCCAGAGATACGAAAAACCATTATGGCGTTTGATGTGTTTGAAAAGTGGGGGATTGATGCAATAGGCCCGTTACCTATCACAAGCAGGGGCAAAAGCTATATTTTGACGGCAGTGGACTATCTTTCTAGATGGGCAGAGGCTATAGCAGTAAAAAAGATCACTGCAAAGGATGTGGCAAAATTTGTGTATGATGAAATATGTTGCAAGTTTGGGGTGCCACTGGAGCTACTTTTAGATAAGGGGCCTGGCTTTAGAGCTAAACTGCTAGATTTTTTATGTGCAAAGATGAAGATTAGGCACCAGCATACCACTCCTTATTACCCACAGTGTAATGGCTTAAATGAAAGATTCAATGGTGAGTTGGTACAGATTCTTTCGAAAGTGACAGAGCACCAAGGAAAGAATTGGGATTTGGAATTGCCTAGTGCATTATGGGCTTACCGTACTTCGGTGAAGACAGGTACAGGGTTTACTCCATTTCATTTGGTGTATGGAAAAGAAGTACTATTTCCTGTGGAAGTAGAGTTGCCTGCGGTCAAGATGTTAGAGAAGTTGCTTGGGCCGCCTAGTGATGCATTCGAAGAGAGGCTCTTACAGCTACAAGAGGTTCAACTGGATAGGATGAGTGCATTGGAACATTATGGGCAGATGCAAGATAGGGATTTGGAAAAGATAAATGAAAAGGTCAAAAGTAAGGGTATCAAGAAGCATGACTTGGTTTTGCGCTACAACAGTAAGCTGGACAACACCTTCCAAAAGAAGTTTCAAATTAAGTGGGAAGGCCCTTTCAAGGTAGTGGAGTGTTTTCCAAATGGCACATATCAGCTGGCTAACATGGATGGTGTTCTACATACGTCAAAGGTAAATGGATTGCGTCTTAAATTGTATCATACTAGATTGATGATGGTGGAGCAAGATGAGTTGTCTGTGGAGCAAGCAATGTTGGTGAAGGATGAGGAGACTTGTGATGTGGCGAGTCTCATATCTCTCTTTGCTGCTGCTGATCATGAATGATCTAGCAGGCTAGGGGATGGGCAAATTATGTCAGGAGTTTCTTTGAGCAAGGGATTGCGCATATGTACATACACATGCATGGTGCATCGAATAAAGGATTACCCAATTTCCATAGCCAGGTGGTTACGTGGGGCCCACGTGTGTACAGGTAGGACAAGGTGTACATAGTGCAACGATTTTCACTATTATCAGTACTAGTGTGTTTTTACTACAATAAGGAGGTGTTGGTAGCGTGTAAAACTTCTCGAGGAAGCTATCCGCGGGCCAATGACATGAGGTGAGCAGCTGCGTCAGATGGCATCGAGTGGCGTCAGGAGGCTGAACGGGGTCAATATTTGCACGTGGATGAATACGGACACAAAGCGGTGTTTTCTTGTGACAGTTATGCAGAAAGGTCATCATTACAACCATTTTTTGGGGCCACTTCACGTGGTTGCGAGACGCATTATTGAAAAGAAATGAGTGCCAGGTGTGCGCATGGATGCAGCAGGGTGACAACTATGCACTGCGAGGTCAGTCTTTGGCCTGTTCGGGGTCCGTTTGAGGTCATCTAAAACGCCAAGGGTGCCCAACTAAAAAAGCTAAGTGTGGGAACTAAAAAACAAGAGAGAGAAGACCAGAAAAAACGTGGAGAAGAGAGGAGGAACAGCCGCAGGTGTGTTTTTGCTCATTTTGGAGCTTGTTTTGGCCGTAAATTGCTCATCCGAGGTAGGATTTGAGCACTTTGACATTGTAGACTAGGGTTTTGGTCCGTTCCGGACACGATGGTGCTGTCCATTTTGCCAAATTCCTCACTCTTTTCCTGCTATTTTTTTGTGTAAGTTTCTCCTATGAGCGAAGTTTGTGCTCTAGTTTGTGATTGTATCTGGCTTATTTTACCCATATTGTGTTAGCTATTTTCCCCATTGGTGTTGGCCCAAGCTCAATTGTATCTAAACATCAGAAATTATCCTCTTTTGAGCTGAGTTTTTTGGGTGTGTGTGTGTGTGTGTGTCTGCGTGGAGTGGGCAAGTGGATAGTCTCTCTCCTCTCACTCCAGAGGTGTGTTTCCTGTCTCGGCCAGGTGTGTTGTCTAAGCCGAGTGGTGCCCCCTAGTGTGTGTGTGTATCTTCCCAAGAGTGTGTGTCGGGTCGTTATAGAGGCGTTGTATGTGTTTTCATCCCGCTCACAACGTCTGTCTTTCCAAGTAGTCAACAATGTATTGACTCCATTCTGGCGTAAGTGTTATTTGAAACAATGTGGAATGTTCAATGGATGGGCTTGATTTGCATTTGAGAAGACGACTGACATATTCGTGAACATCAATGCACAAAGTCGGCCAATACAGTCCTAATTGTCACATCCTGCTTAAATTCGAGTCACACCATTTTGCTCAAGTCCCTTACCAAGTGAGCTACACCCCCTGCCTCCACTTACCAACCCTATCGGGTCTTCCTCATTCGGTCACCGTTTTCCAAGAGGTATCGAAAACCACCGAGGGTAAGACCAAGAAGCTCGACTTTCTCCCTCTTAAAAGTCAACGGATTAGTACTGGCACGGGAGATTTCCTCAATTCACTTGAATAACCTGTGGATTCCTCTTCTATAACTGACATTGTTGGCTTCTTTTGGGAGGATAAGGGAGACCGCACGCTACAAAATTCAACTGGCTCGGTGTTCAAAGGTTGACCTACCTAACATATAATGTAAACTGAGGACGAGCTCGACCCACAGGCGCGTGGAAGCAAGCAAAGGGTGTCAACCTCTACTCGACCGTCTAATGACTACTTCCTACAGAGATATCAAATCTACATGCCATCGGTTCTGTGAATGTGAGAGTCTCCTATGATGCTACCGCAAGCCAAAAGACCATTAGACGTTCTGGAAACGTTACGAAACTTTGGGGATATCCTATCAACACCAATAGGCAACTCTCCCTAAGGTCCGTGACCAAAAAAAAAACCCAATACCCTCCGTGCAGAAAACGCATAGAATGTCTGGCCAGTTTTTGCATGTCGATGTTTCCGAAAACTAAAGTGCCTAATGTGTAGCTCTACTCGTTCTGATCGCGTGGATATGCTGAAATGCAAAAATGGACAACATTTACTCATCGAAACTCCAAAAGTAGCTCACGGGTGAATCTACCAAAACACTAACGAACGCGCGTGATGTAAGCATCAACGCGTAGCTCTCCTCGTGGGCAACACACTTCTGCTCTCTGTTTGCAATTTTGACCACCGTAGCTCCTATAGCACACACACACACTCTCTCACTCTCTCGCAGTCTCCGAACGACACATAAGATCAGTTTATTAGAAGTCTTTTTACAAAGCTTTAGGTTTTGGCTTATATACAAGCCTTAGAAAACCTAATGTCCGGCGAAAATGACCTGATTCATCCCTAGGCTTCTATAGAGCTTAATTACAACACTGTGAGATGTCTTTGCTCATCCAACAAGCATTTGTAGCCAAAATACAATTGCTGACTTAAAATATGAAGTTCCCGTAAACATTACAAAAGTGGTCGTAATGGCTCAAAATGATAATAACGGGATATTTGATGATGTCCATTAGCTTGTATCTTCACATTACAACACCCATGTTTGTCTTCATCACTTCATTAGCATCTTTATTTGGAATCTTTAGAGAATCTTTGAGGAATCTTTATGGAATCTTTGTGAAAACGTTGTTGAAAGGTTGACCTTTCAACACTCTCCCCCTCCAAAGTCTTGTCGTCCCCGACAAGACGCTATGTGTGCAGTGGCGTTGGCGAGTGCTTCATGTTTTGGTGTTGGTTGAAGCTTTTGTTGTTGCAGTTTCTTCTACCAGATGCTTTGTATACTATAGAGGTAACTTTTTCTTGTACATGTAGTGTTGTTGAAGCCATAGCTCTCCCCCTCCGATTGGTTGTTATAGGGTGAATAGGTTGAGTGAGGTTTGTTGTTGCAGCAAGTCTTTATCTTGGTAGCTCTGTATTGTTTGTTCTTTGGGTGTCATCTTGCATGTGTACCTGTAAACTTGAAGCCTTTTTTAATTTTTTCTAGGCCGCTCCCCTTAGATTTTCTAGCTTATGAGCATGTAGTTGTTTGGGGATGTTGTTGGTCTGCTTTTTTGTGTTTTTATAAGAAAAATAGTAAAAATAAAATGTGGCGTATGTTACAAAATGAAGGTCTTGGATACCTGGATAGGACTAAAGGGAAAAACCTAGTGGGAAAAAAATGCCTTTAGTCACCATTAAATGTGAGTCTATATGTACTTATGTTTGATGTAACCGAGTTTTGTTGAGTTAAAGTACTTATGGCCGTATGGCTACTATTATTGACTTGATATACATTGGATAAGTGTTAGTAGCTTGAAGTCAGAGTCGTTGTTGTTGAGCAAATGCTTATGAAACCTGTTACAGCTTCGTCATCATCATTTTGTTGTGTAAGTGCATGGGTGGAACACAAATCCTATCAAATGCAAACGTCCAATGGTGGGACATTATATATGCTTGCACAAATGGATGCATGTGAAACAATATGCGGTGCAAGAGGAGTTTGAATGGGTGCTTCGAGGAGTGAACATAGCTAGAGAAGAAAAAATATATTTGACTTCAAGAGCTGCCGTTACTCACAAGAAGGGTTTTTGTCGACAAGGTCTTTTCCACTCTCCTCACTGTGTTCATGTGCGTCAGTGTTTTCTAGACTACTCTGCCACTCCACCATTTAAAATAGTAGACTTCGACTCTTATGCTAACCTATCAAGCATGAGCGACTCCATTTTACAATATGCTCATCTCTTCCAGTTTGAGCTATAATCTAAATATCTAGACTCATGGACCACAAAAAATATTAATACATGAAGCTTGGGTCTGACGCTTGCTCATTTAGTGGCTCAGCTGCCCGACTCTTGACTCTTATGCCATGATTTTTATGGCGACTTGAGTTACTCTCAAAAGCTTTCGACCAAGAATAGGTTTTGAAATTCAAAACTCCCATCCTCGAAGAGAGGATTTTTAAAGGACCATACTGGCAATATTGGTTTCTTTTGCCATACCTGGGTGACCTTGTTTGTCAAAATTTCTTTTTGTTGTCGTTGGTCCCTTGGTTGAGAAGATTGGCTCACTCCATTCTCCGTAACAGGTTGTTTATCATGTCTTGACATTTCTTGAGAGCTAGAGATGACTTCAATCTTCTTCGTTATGTTTTGTTCTTTTGGCACCCATTTGTATCTGCATCGTGTGATTAGCGTGTCTTTGCAGATATCCTTTGCCTTGACTCTGACATTGGTCTTGATTTTTCCTTCCTTGAAATTGCGTTGCTTGAAGAATGTTTACCTGGCATCTTTGGTAGCCAGATTCTTTGATTTCCTTGATAGTAACCTTGTGCTGGAAGAATTGTAGATGGCACTTCCCATGATGTTTTTGATGTCGTATTGAGATGTACAAGAGTGCCATTTTTGGGATTATTTATCGATGAAGTCCTATGTTGGTATGAAGGCCAGTTGGATTTGAAATTTCCTACATCCCTTTGGCGAGCCTTGTTGGTTGGTCTTCTTTGGCGATATAAATATGAGCTTCGTTGCTTTTGGGGACGCTTTTTGAAACCTTTATCCACCACATAAGCCGAGGTCTGTGGTTTTGGTAACCAAAGTTTCTTTTGACCCTCATAATAGCTTTGCTCTGCTAAGCTGTAGTGGGAGGCTATCCATCCCATGTGTTTACCTTTCGTCAATTGGCTAGGATCATTTATCCATATTGGGTCCTTGACCTTTATTTCTTCAGCTTTAATGTAGACCTTTGAAAACCTTTGGCGGCTGTGATCTCGAAGTGTAGGGTATTTTTGTTGAAAGATTTTATTTGGAGTGTGTCTTTCATGTGGAAGCATGTGGTCAGTTGATGTCGAAGCTCTGTCTTGAACTTTTTGGGGCTGGATTGAAGACTCTGATTTAAGGGGCTGCTTCTATTGGTAGGACATTTGTGGGCTCATTTTGGCTTTGCCTTTGTCAGAAGCCGATAATCTTGGAGCAGTAGTAGGCTGGATTTCTTGAGAGCTAGTCGTGATGATCATTGTTGAAAATTCAGGTTCTTCTGCCAATGTTTTTGCCCAGTGCTTGGACAAAATCAAATGTGTACTCATTTTGGAGGAATCCACCACTAGGAGTTTTTCTTTGATTACCTTTGACCGTAGTGTAAGGGTATCTTTTGCAATCCCTAAACTTGTGACAACTGTTCCAAGTGATATAGGAACCTGTACCTGAATTTGATACAGTTCTGGCTTATCTAGAAGTAACCACAGCCCATAAGACATGACATTAGTCGTGGCAGTGTAATTTATCTCTGTTGAATTTGATACAGTTTTGGCTTATCTAGAAGTAACCACAGCCCATTAGACATGAGAGTAGTCGTGGCAGTGCAATTTATCTCTTCTGCAAAATTGAATTTCAGTTTCTCATGCACATCCAACGAGAATTTAATATTCTTGTTGGCTACCAAGTAACTGATGTCCTCTTTGCTTTTGGTACTTGTCTTGGACTTTTGTGCCTTAGAATCTTTGTCATCCTCTTGTATGTTGAACTTCTTTGTCATTTGAATGGTTGTAGCATGTTCCAAGTGCTTACTATCTTCTGCTGCTTGTTGGTGTTCATTGCTAGTTTCTGACTGTGACGCCTTGATTCTTGATTTCAGAAGCTCTTTGTCACTATTTACTTCTTCTAGCACTTGAAGGTCATTCAATGGTGACTTTTCTTCTTGGAAATGTTTTGAAGCTTGTTAGCAGGATGTTGAGGTTTACTCTCTTCTTCTGATGCAATGGTCGTCGTGGCCTTTGGTTTCCATTGTTCCATGGCTTTTTGTAGAGTCTCTTCTCAAAAATATTCATTCATATCCTGTATTGCTTGTCCTTGGTAGTCAATCTTGGACTCAGTCATTTCCTGTTCTTTTGTGCATTCTATGTCTTCAGTTACATCTTCTTTTAGCTTCTCATACTCTTTGATTTGTTCAATCACCAATGAAGAGTCCACAATAGAAAATTTATTTGGTAGACTTTTAGCTTCATCCATTGGCTCTATTTGCATGTCTTCCACTTGTGACGTGGAACTAAGTTGTTTTGTTACCTCTACCACCTCTTCTTGTGTTCGCTCCCTATCGTCAAAATCTTGGCTTCTTTTTCTCTTGAACCTTGAACTAGGAGCTTCATCTTCATCACCTTGTGGATGCTCTGACTTGTCCTCATTGAGGTTCCTTAAACGATCTTGAATCAATTGATTCAATTGATCTTTTTTGAAAGCCTGATTCTCTATGATAATGTCGTTGACACCCTTGACTTCAAGCAACTATGTCTTGAGCCTATCTTTTGTGCTCTGCGATAAGATCTTCTTCTTTTCCGGAGATCTTGTTGGGGATTCTTTCTTCCGTTCCCTTGTTGTCACTGTCTGAACTTTGCTTTTGGCTTGTTGCTTCTTCTTTTCCATGTAGAGCTTTGCTGGGCAGTCCTTCACTAAATGACCAATGTCACATTGGTCGCAATATGTTGTTATCTCAACATGTGCACCCTTTGCACGAGGAAGCTCTCCATAATACTGCTGATAATGGTTTCCTGTGGTATCTAGATACACATATGACCTCTTCTTTGCATGGATGAACCTCTAGATTACGACTGACTTAGGTGTATCCATTGGCTTCGTCTCTTTATCCCTCATCATCTTGTCCTTGAGAAGCTGAAAATAGCTTCCATTATTGCTTGCATACAAAATCAAATCACTATCCATGCTTTCTAGCAGTTGTAATGCTAATTCTTCCATCAGTATGTGGTCTTTGACGTAGGGCTTCTACATAGCCTTAGGGCTATGTTTTCCAGTTGATTTTGGCGAGTTCTGCACTGAGGTGAAGATCGAACCGAATTTTTGTTTTCCATTTCCCTTGATGGTGTTTTGGGACGGGGTCCAAGTATGTGACTTACAGGTTTCCCACAATTGTTAAACACGTCCATATTTTTCACATCGGCTATTTCGTAATGCCTATCGTATTTGTCGACCACAATGACATCTTGACCTGACTTTTTACATTGGGCATTGTGAATTTCTAGTGGTCTCTCCTCCGGCTCGGCATCTTCCAATGCTTCTTGAAATTGCACTTGGACTCCTGAAAAGGACACTGCTTCTTGTAAAACTGGACTTCTTAATCCCACTCTTGAAGATATAGGGTCTCTTTGTCGAGTTTGAACTCCCCCCATCCAAGAGGGCTCCATATCTGATGTGGCATCTGTTTAATGCCTGATGATATGACTCTTGTGCTTTGTTAAGTAGCTCTTGAGATCGAGCTAGTTCTTTTTGAAGTTGGGCTATCTTCATAGGTGATACTTCCGGCGTATTCCCTGTTTGTGCAATTTGGTGTGTTTGTGCTTTGTCTTGTGCTGGTGTGGTGCACGAGACTTGTGCCGTGTCTTTCCATGTGGTGTCTTGTGTTGTGCCTTGTTGTGTGTCATGTGGTGTGTCACTCATTTGTATAGTGACAGCTGTAGGTGTCAATTCTTCTAGGTGCGTAGTTAGAGGTAAACTCATGACGAGATGGTATACATTACCACCTTTAGACAGGTAGTCTTCTCCTCTTGAGCCAAACGCTTCTACTGCAAAATAATGATTGTTTTCTACTGGAACTTCATGACTTGTGATAGCCCTGTAGTATCGACCGTCTTCGTCTCCATAGAGGGTATCAATTTTTTGTTTCCCATCTTGAGCTTTGTACAGAAAAATACTTGGAGGATATGCGTAGAGTTTTGTAAGTTGATCTTTGTACAACATTTCTATCTCATTGTCGATGTATTTTCCGTGCCTCATGTAAATTGAGGCCAGACAGTCTTCCATGAAATCTGGATGTGGGTGTAGTACATTCTTCGTTGTTTCAACTTCCACATATTGAGATGTCCGAGTTTCCTCTATATCTTTCTTTGTCTTGATGTACAACTTTCGATTGACATCCTCATAGCATGGCGGTCCTTTGTACTGGCCAATGAGATAGATCCAAATTTTCTCTCTTGTAATTTCTATGGATATACTTGAAGCTTCATCTCGGCTGGTCTAATTCCTTTGAGACGCCATTTCTTTCGTCTTGACTCCCTTGTTGTACCTGCTCAGTGATAGCTCTAATTTCTTGCCTCAATGCTAATAAAAATTATTAGCACCCATGTGTCGATCTTTTTCACTTGAGGTCCTTCAGCTTTTGGGGATTCCTTAATCTCTGAGTTATTGAACTGGGCTTTGCTTGAACTTATTGAACTTCTTAGCTCCCTTGCTTGCCATGGTTGATATGTTGTCAGGTTGCTTGCTTTTCCTAGAGCTTTTTAGTAGTCCTCGATTTAGTGGAAGCACTGTGATAAGTTATGCAACTTACCACTATACTGCAATGACTGCTCCCTTCGTAGAGATTCTCGAGTCGAGCTAACCTGTGTTCACTTTAGCACACAATCTGCAAAATTCTATTTAGTTGGCAAACTCTTTCACAATGAATGCAAAAATTCTTGATGTACCCTTGACAGCCACACTTAAGCCTTGAGCACCTTCGAGCGGGTGACCAATGGTTTTTCCAAAAGATAATTTCAATCTGCTAACTTAGCAGTCTTTGACGGTCAATTAGAAGGTCTAGAGACCAAATCTGGTTTCAAATTTCAGCTTCCCTGATGATGAAAATCTCACATGCACTCGAGTCTGCTCTAGGTCAATTTGAGCGGTCTGTTCTAGAGCCTGGGTCGACTCTAGCTGATGATCTCGCTTAAGGCTCACTAGCCCCTCTCCTAGGGAAAAGTCAAAACTATGTTCAAAACCGTGCCCATTTTCTCACAATTCTTTTGAACTGTCGGTTTTAGACACTCATGACTTTCGGATGCATTATGAGGCCTTAAACGATGTTTTTTTTCAAAGTTGAACTGTAGAGTCGCTCTCAAGCTACGTTTTGATATAAAAACTTTTCCAATCCGATATCGTTTATGAAAGTTATGGCCAAAACAGTGAAATGCAGTTTAGAATGGTCAAAATGAGTCCAAATTCAATTTTGAAAAAAGTTATGGAATCTTTGAGACACTAGGAACACCCTTGTATGATCAAAATTACGGTTGGTCCCTAAAACTGGCCTAGAGACATCCTATGCGTAGGATGTCTATATGCTCAGAATTTAACAAAATTTAGTCCAGAGACTCCCCTTGAGTCTAGCAACACAATGGTATGCTCAGAATTTTATTTGGACCTAAACATGGCCTGGAGACATCCTACGTGTAGGATGTCTTTTTGCTCAGAATGACTTGAAATTTTCACCCCAGCTTCTCCTTGATGTGCTGATCACAGTGGTGTGCTCATAAGTTGGTTTGGAGTCCTAAATCAAGCTGGAGACATACTACGTGTAGGATGTCTAACTGCTCGGATTTTGTCCAAACTTGATCCCAAGATTCTCCTAGTGCTCAACAACCCAATGGTATGCTTAGAATTGAATTTGGATGCCAATAGGTCAAGATTTGGGCTGCACAAGCTTCTAGTGCACTCCAAGAGTAGGATGTGTGACAATACTTGTCTTTGCTTGGTAAATAGGCCAAACAAGGTCCAAATTTACTTTTGAAAAAAGTTCTGGAATCCTTGAGACACTTAGAACCTTCCTATATGATCAAAATTACAGTAGAATTTTGACCACTTTATAACCCTGGAGACATCCTACCCGTAGGATGTCTTTTTTCCCTGTTTCAGCTCAAACTTGCATTGTAGCTTCCCCTAGATGTGCTAAAATCACAGCTATTTTTACTTTTTGATTCTTACACCTATAGGTTGGTTAAATGATCAAGAATCTGTTCCAAAAGCTTGATGTCTGTTCTGATGAATTCCCAAGTCAAATCAACTCCAAACTGGACCAAATTTTCCTAGGAGGCTTATCTAAGGCTATATGATAGCATGGTATGGTCACAGGAGAATATTGGTCTCAGAATCATGCAGTAGACATCCTATGTGTAGGATGTCTTTTTTCCCAGAATGAACGCAAACTGGGACCAAAGATTCCCCTAGTCTTCAGCAACCCCACTAGTATGCTTAGATTTGAGTTTGGATGTCAAAAGACCCCAAAACTAGCTATTCTTGCCTTTTTTATTCAAAAATGCTAAAGTCTATTCAATCTTCCTTTCACTGATCCAAATGAGATGAAATTTATCACATGCACTCAATACAACATTTAGAACATGCCTTTGGAGTCATCCTATGGTTTGGTGGTCTCAAAATTAGGCCTTGGACACAATTTGGGTAGGATGTATGGCAATTCTCGTCTTTTGGCTTTGATCTGTCACAATTTGGTCAAATTTCCACTTTCCAGGTGAAAATAGGGTAGAACCTACATTCTAAACACACTGGTAACCTCAGATTTTCCAAAAAGTGCCCAGATCACCCTGTAGACATCCTACGCGTAGGATGTCTACTACTTATTTTTTCAGACCGAAGTGTCCCTAATGCGTCCTTATGCTCTCAGCAAGTGCAAGTATGCTTCACAATTGCAAAAACATGCAAAAATCACTCAATTTAAGCCTTTTCTGCAATTTTACATTTTTTGACTTATCCTTTTGGCTTTTGGTCAACAAAAATAGGGAAAAACACCCAAGTCAATATGTTACTAGGGTAAAACCTACCCTCTAAACCCACTGGTAACCTTAGTTTTCCCAAATTCCTTGCCAAAAGTACCCTGGAGACATCCTACGTGTAGGATGTCTACTGTCTAAAATGCAAATTTTTTCTGGCAGTAGTACTCCCTATGCTCTGTAGAGCTCTCAGCAATAATCACATAAACTTTTGGACTTCAAATCATCTTCCAAACACAATTTACCGTCTTTCCTACTTAGCGTTTTCTACTTCTCTGATGAGCCTAACAACAAATAAGACATGTATAAAGTACTCTAGATCATACGTGTATGAAGTCTCCTGTCTCAAAATTCAGACCTGTTTCTACCGTAAGTTCCCCTACTTATGAACATCATGTACATGTGTTCACAGCTAAACTTAGAGCTCAAAAATGCTTACAAACACAAGTTCATGTTTTTTTAACTTACAACCACTCCGCGTTTTGGCTGTTGGTCTCCAATTCTTTGACAAAGTTTCCCACGCAAGGTGTTCCTAGGGTATAAATACTCATTTAAACACTCTCGTACAATCAGTTTCCACAAGTTTGGTCTCTTTTTAGCCCTAGAGACTTTATGCGCGTTTAAAGTCTAACCTTGCAGAATTCAAATTTTGATATGCAGGGCCCTTTTTGATGCCTTCTTATGACCTCAACAATCCTCAGTCATGCAAAACATTTTTATGAACCTTGTTTTGCACTATTTCAACTAAGAAACACTCTCTTTTCAAGATTTCAATGCAACCTGTCAGCTCAAGAAAATTTTCATTGATGGACAGCTCTAGATCAAGATGAATTCACCTACCTAAATCTACACCTAAACATAAAAACCTAGCTTTTGCAATTGTGAGTAGATACACACTTAAGTGACACACACAGACTAGCCAATGCTTTTATCACCTCTTCAACCACTCAAGCTCCCAAACCAATACAATTCTAAACTAAAACCATCAACACGGGTGACCAAGGCAAGACACAATTTCCTAGCACCTCTCTATAGGTTCTAACTAAACTAAGAAGTAAGAATACTCTGGCACACCAAAGGAACTCTCACCTCATAGGATTAGTCTAGAGTCACCTACCTAGGGCTTTGTTCCTTGTTATCAGTGCCAATGTTGGCAGGTATGCCACGAGAGAACGCTAGCATATCGAGAACAAAACCAACAACTATATGTTGGCTGAGGGCGAAGCTTAACCTGTAGGCACATGGAAACAAGAAGATGGGTGTGAAACTACTTCGCGACCTTCTAAGACAATCTCCAATCGAGGAAATTTAATCCAAGCGTTCTTATGCACTAGTGAAATCGATCCAACCTACAATGCTAATGCTATCATGAATCTAGGCCAAATGCATTTGAAATGTCACAAAACTAACAAAATATACTCTCCTTATCACGAGATCAATACCCTATGGACTACGACATGATAACCAACCTCCAATTACCTCTTGCAACAATCATGTATAAAGACAGGGAAAAAAACATAGGCTACCATTTTTCATGGCATATGATCGTAATGCATAGTCCTACTCTCCATGAATCCATAGGTGCAAATAACTCACTAAACGGACACCTGGTTTTTGGCAAGAAAACTCACCCGGAATATAGGCTACCATTTTTCATGGCATATGATCGTAATGCATAGTCCTACTCTCCATGAATCCATAGGTGCAAATAACTCACTAAACAGACACTTGGTTTTTTGCAAGAAAGCTCACTTTACGTCGTACTCAGAATCACACACTCTTGGCGTTGAATGGAATCCCTTGTTGTTCCTAACACAATGGTGGTGTCTCCTTATAAATGGACCTTCTGTAGCAGGTGTAGGGAAGAGAAGTAATTATACTCTCTCTCTCTCTCTCTCTCTCTCAGACACCACGCACAATGATAACCGGATTTGATTAATTCAAAAGTTGGGTTTTGGATTACAAAAATTGACTTATATACATTCTTCCACAGAGGCTCATTCCCACAAAGTTTAATCGCTGCTCAAATATTACAAAGGGTATCATTCTGCTTCAAAAAATACCATGTTGTTGTTTTTAGCTCATTTGTAATGATTAAGATGATCGTTTTTTGATTTCATGATATTTTGTTATGTTTATTATTATATGGATTTATTTTATGATATTATTAAGTTCTTTCATATTGGGTTCTTGTGATCTAGATAGTTTTTATTCCATATACTTATTTTGTAGTGATTTCTTAGAATTTCAATTATTTGTGTACTATAGTGCTATGCCATGATACCATGGTGTTAATCCATGATGATTGAAATATTGATTTTATGGTGCTTTTGATCCATCATATTTGATTATGCTTGAAATGATTATTATTCTATGGCTTTTCTTTATTATGCCATGATATTGTCTTATGTTAATGTGTACTGATTGAGATGATCGTTTTATGATGTCATGATATTGTTTCATTATCTTACTTTATGATATTTTTCTATGCTTGAGATGTTTGTTTCTTCATAGATTTTATTTATGATGTCAAATTTTCCATGGTAAATAATTTATGATCAAGAAAAAATACATTGAATAGAGTCTATACAAATAAAAGATTCCCATGGTAAAGCTAGAGTACCGGCTTTGTATATATGTGCATATATTACATGGAATTTGAGGTTAAGAATATTGTATAATATATACATGGGTTTAATCTTGATTGAAGTGTTACAAACCATTTCCAAAGACATTATGTCAATGTATTTCTCTAATATTGATATTATTTCCATCTTGCGCTCTTTGATTTTGTGATATTAACAAATTGTACAAAGACAAAGTGAAGTATCTCAGAGATGGTATATGTACATTTATCGAAGTTTAAGATGATCCAAAGCGTGCAAAAAATAAGGAAAACAAAAACCTCTATAGCCTTGCACACACCACGTCGTCGAAAGGAAACACTAATAAGCTGCGGAAATCACCTATGTTGAACACCTGTAAAGTTGGACGAGAAACATCCCTAACCCAAACCATTATTAAAATTGGTGAAAACCAAGATCATAAAGACAAATCTCGTGTTGTGTAGACATTTGTAGAGTATCCATATGCTTGATTCCAACAACAGACGAGAGAGTTAAAAGCTTTTCGAAGATGGGGTCTCTCTCAAAAGCTCCAAAAAAGCTAGTCTCTGTGAGGAAAAAGGGTATGCAGGGAATTGTAGCTATTAAAATGGTATTTTTTTTGGCTCTTATCCCAAGGGATTTTCTCTCTCCTCTTAGCCAACATGGTTCTTTCTTTGGGCACCTTTCAATTGGTCCAATTTTGGCCTTTTTTGGGTAAAAAATGAGTGACTTCATGCTTATCCAGAAAATGTCTGACATAGCTTGCCATCCCCCCTTGCCTGCTTAGTCATTCATGACATGCAGAGGTCCCTAGGGTGAATAACTATTGAATTTCATCCCCGGAAACCTCATCCACATTTTCACATGTCTCCACATTGTCTCCTTCTATTGATAGCATTTCATCAGTCACAATTGTCATCAAACATGCTAGATACTTCTTCAATATATAACCATTGACATGATATTTATGCTGTGCACCATTTAAGTTGGCCAACTTATATGTGCCATTTTCAAACTTGCTTACAATAGTAAACGGACCTTCCCATTTATTTCTTCTGAAAGGTATTGTGCAATTTACTATTGTATCACAACACCAAATCACCCTCTTCAATTTTCTTATCCTCTACCCATTCATTGGATTTTAGCTGAGCCTTTCTTGACACTTTCTCATAGTAACCCAAAGTTTAAACTCTATCCAATTGAAAGCATTGTAAATCCAATAACCTTTTTTGCCATGCATTTGTTTTCTCCTCATCTTCCAATGAAAATAACTTGAGAGCAGGGATTCCCACTTTAATTGGCAATAAAGCTTACTTGCCATAAACCATGGGGTAAGGGGAAAATCGTGTGATCGTATTGATAACAGTTTTGTAGGCCCATAAAGCACAAGGCAACTCTGAATCCCAAGTCTTCCCATGTGTCTGAGTCATCTTTTTCAAGATCTTTACCAGCTCTACATTGAATCTTTCATTAAGACCATTGCATTGTGGATAATAGGGAGAACTGTACCTATGTTGTATATTGAGCTTTTCACATAAGAAATCAAACAGTTCTCCTCTAAATCCTGGTCCTCTATCAGAAAGTAGCTCTAGTGGCACACCAAATTTGCAACATATGTACTCATAAAAAAATTTTCCCATCTCTTTACTGGTAATCCGTTTGACAGCCTTGGCTTCTGCCCATCGTGACAAATAATCCACTGCTGTCAAGATGTAACCATTTATTTTTCTAGTCATAGGTAAGGGTTCGATAGCATCAAGACCCCATTTTTCAAACACATCAAAAGCTAAAATAGTCTTTTGCAAGTCAGGCTTCAAAATTCTCTTTCCCATCCTCTAACAAGGAAAACACGACTTGCACCAATGATTAACATCTTGTTCAATACTCGGCCATATGTAACCTTCTTGCAAGACCTTATGCAACATGATCTTCATAGCAAAATGTCCTCCACAAGATCCCTCATGATTTTCTTCCAGGATTTTGTAACTTTCCTCTTTCCAAGGCACACAACACAAAACCAAATCACCTTCTTTCATGTAAAGCACATCATCAAGCATTAGTATTTCCTGGCTTTCCTTATGAACGCATACTTTTTTGAAGACGGCAAACCTTCAGGTAGAACACCTGTTAATAGAAAATCCACTTCTTTCCTTTGATAAGATTTCCCTCCCATGATATAAAGGGGCATTTGCCTTTACCACAAACACACAAGTGATCATTTCTTGGGCAGCATCATGAGCTTCTTCATATTGAGATCTCTCAATATGCTGCAAACTCCATGCTTCAAGCTTTTTGAGTGACGATTTCACTTTGAAGCATAAATTTTTCAGTTTAGGGTTCTTGTTCTTCCATACTCCCAACACTTGCTTCACAACCAACAAAGAATCTCCTTTAATTTGCAAGCGTCTAATTCCCAATTGTAAGCAAATATGCAAACCACGTTCAAGAGCCATGTATTCTGCTTCATTGTTACTTTTGGCATCAAGTTTCAACCCTTGTTTTCTCATAAGCTTCCCTTGTGCATCATAAATGACAATGCCTCCTGAAGCAGCATCATGACTTCTTCGATAAGAACCATCAAAGTACAACAATGAAGCATTAGAAATGGCAGGAGTCTCTACTTTGTTTTTTTGCACCACCTCTTCTTTGACCAAAACCGGAGTATCGTTATAAGTGAGAAGATCTACCAGGGTATCCTGAGTACTTTCCTCCACCAAAAGGGTCAACTGAAACTTCTGAAGCTCAATAACCCATTTTGTCACTATTTTTTATACATTTGAATTATTGAACAATTGGGGAAGCAATGAATAACTGGTGAGAAAAGTAAATGACTTTTGCAGCAAGTAGTGTATGAATCGTTTGCAAGCATAAACCATACTTGTCATTACCAATTCAATTTCAAAAAAATCTCTTTCATGAGGAGTCTTCACCCTGCTAGCATAATGAACAGGCTTCATATGCTGAGATTCCTTTCCCCTTTGCAAAAACATAGCCCCAATAGAATCATCTCCCATTGATGGGTTAACATAAAACTCCTTTTCCCAATCAAGAGCCTGCATAATGGGAAGCGTACTCAAAACCTCTTTAACTCTGTCAAAAACCTTGCCACTGTCATGAGACCATTCCAAGGGATCATTCTTAATTGTTTTCTACAATGGATACAATAGGTGTGATGGCAAAGGTATGAAGAGAGACAAATATTTAACTTTTTGTATGAAAGTGACCAACTCTCTGGTATATTTTGGGGGTGGCAGTAGTAGAAAAGCCTCCACCTTTTCTGGATTTTCTTCAATTCCATTTTTTGAAATAACATGCCCAATAAGCTTCACCCGGGTGACTGTGGCAAATGACATTTTTTAGGATTGAACTGACCCCCGCATTCATCATTTCTCATAAAAGTCATTTCAAGCTTTTGAACATGCTCTTTCCTTGAACTATATACACAGAAATCATCTATGAATCCTTTGACAAACTTCCCAAGGAACAGGGTAAGGACCCAATCTATTTTCTTTCAAAGGCTCTTGGCCCATTTGTCAACCCAAAAGGAAAGAAACAAAAGCAAAAACAACCCCATGGCGTGATAAAAGTAGTCTTTTTCCTGTCTTTAGGAGCAAGGATAAGTTGAAAGTATCCTGAATACCCATCACATACACTGTATCTTTCAAAACCATCCATTGCATCTAACAATCGATCAATAAAAGGCAAAGGGTAAGGATCTTTCTTGGTCACCACATTTAGTGGCTTGTAATCAACACAAACTCTCCAATGCCCATCTTTCTTCGGAGTGATCATTACAAGGCTCACCTATTCAGCATTATCAACTGGCACAATGAACCCTGCATCCAATAGCTTATCCACTTCTTCCTTTAAGGAATTCATCTGCTCCTTGCCCATCCTCCCTAACTTCTATCTGATTGGTTTTGCCCCTTCAACTAGCTCGATCTTCACAGGATCCCCAACAAATCCCCTTATTTCGTAATATGAGGTAATGAAAATATTTGGAAACATGTCCAACATTGCTAAAGTATTCCTTTATTTCTCCTTGTGTCAAATCAATACTCAACATATTTTGAATCAACTCTTTCTTCACTGGCAGTTCCTGTTTAGGTTGCATCAGCTCTTCAAATTGCTCTAAACGGCTTGAAGCATTTACGTTCCCCGATAATTGCAGCACTTCACTAACTTCTCTCTGTTCCTCGTCCAGCAACAAGAATGACACTTCACCCTCATCACATTGTAACTTGAAGTAGTTCTACTTTCTTAGTCTTCAGAACTATCATCCCTGGTAGTTTCTGCTAGAGCTATATATGGCTCACTCTACTCAACTTGGTCTCACCTATATATTTGTATCTTTTCCTCAATATGAATCAGTCTTTGGGAGCGTATATGGTGTGTCTCTTGTGTCGTCTCTCTCTCTCTCTCTCTCTCTCTTTCTCTCTACATCTCAACATGGTATCAGAGCGGTAACGATCACGTGCCGATTCAATTCATGGTGAAAAAACAGTATGTGTATGCGTCCCCGGGGTGGTCACTTTTTAGAATGTGTATGCTATCACGTGAGTTAACCGGAGAGGATTATTAAAAGATCAAAATGTATCAAAATGTATACATACAGAGGGGGGTGGGGGTTTTTTAAATAGGCACGTAGTGTAAATATAGTATGTATATTGAGGTATTATTAATAACCTCTTGAACGCCCGTGATATAGGAAGCTTCTGATAAGTGACCGCCCCGGGTATGCGATTCGATTTGAGTTCTAGGTTTGCGTCAATCAGAGTTCGCAGCAGAAAGTTATGATGGTTTTACTACAATTGAGCTTGATGGAGCTTTCTTCGTGAAGCATCCACAACCGTTTTTCTAATTTTGGCGTTAACTTTTTCGAAAAAATTTAGCTTTTTGCTATTCGTATTGTGGCCGTCAATCTTGCATCTCACGCCACTCTATTTTGAGGACTCTTTTATTATTAACGTCTCCTTTACCCTACCTTTTTTGGGTGACGTCTCTCACATCTTTGAACGTTCCTTGAGCATCCTTCTTGTGTTTATCGTTGACATAACACAGTCCTCATATTTCTCTCATTCTCAATTGCGGCTTCACCATATATGGTTTGCGAATTTTGCAATCTTATCTTATATGTCTTCTCGCAACGAGATATGGCTATGACTATTCTCGTCAACGGCTTTCCTTCTGGCCACCGTTCTGTTCCTCCTTTCCAAGGCCAAGGATTTCTAGGCTGGAAAGCAAAGATGTTGTTAATTCTTGAAGGCGATGAACTCTCTGATGTTGTTCTTGGAAATCTTGTTTGTCCGCCTCAGCCTATTGATACGGATAATGATAATGTGCTTATCACTGAAGGAACTATATTTGAAGATTGGAATGTTTCCTATAGGGATTGGCAACAACGTGATAAATCAGCTCGTCAGTATATTCTTTTTGCTCTTACCGATTCCCTTTTGCTTGATATGTATGAACTGCGTACTTCCCACTACGTATGGAAGTACCTTATTGCAAACTTTCAGAAGAAATCTGTTAGAGAAATAATTTATTTGAGAGGGTTGCTTAACAAGTTACAATATGAAGTTTGTACTGCCATGACAAGACATATTGAATCTTTCAAATCTATTATTAATCAACTTGCTGTTTGCCGGTGATCCTGTTCCACAAAAGCAAATGATTACACTTCTCCTTGATACGGTGAAGGACTCTTCTTATGATAACATTGTTACTATTCTCTCTAATAAAGATGGTCTTGATTTCGACCAAGCCTGCATGTCTCTAATTGAATACTCTCAATGTCAAGAACGTCGTAATCCTGGTCACCATACAACTATGATTTCACAAGAGGAGACTGAGTCACAACAGGTGGAACGTGCTTTTTATGGTCGAAGGCGTCCATTTCAATGAGGAAACCGCAGAGGTGGCTGTTGCGGTAATATTTTCTCTCGTCTCAATTTTCTTAATAAGCAATGCTCTTACTGCAACAAAAATGGCCATACTGAAGATGATTGTTGGGCACGTCAATATGATGAAGAACACAATATTACCACGAAACAAGCACGTTTATCTAGAGACTCTTCTTCTTCCTCTTGTGAATATTGTGGACGATCTGATCATCCCACTCATATGTGCTATAAGCGTCGATTCAACACAGATCGTAATAGAGCATATGCTATTGAACATAGAAACAACATTGTACCAGAAACAAGCTGCGTCTTATGTTCAGTTGCTATAGACAAAATACTTTATGTACGTGATGGATCACTTTTTATTGTCGATTCTAGTGCTACAAGAAATATGATATAGCAGTCTAAGTGGCTCCATAACTATCATTCACTACCAGTTCAACGTTTTGTTTATCTTGCTAATGATACTACTTGTCAGGTAAAGGGTATTGGAGACTTATATCTTGGTACCTTATCTTCTTCCACTCAAATTTTGCGAGGAGTATTACATGTACCAGATCTTCAACGTAATCTTCTTTCAGTTTCTAGACTTGTTGACCTTGGTTTGTTTGCTGGATTTGATCATACCAAATGCCGAATTGAGAAAGATGGACAGACTATAGCCACTGCTCCTTGAAACGGTAATTTGTTTGAACTCTCTCAACAATGCTGTAACAAATGTTGTCACTGTCGAGGTGATCATGATTGCAAAGTATGGCATCACCGTTTTGTTCATGATGCTGATTTCTCAAAACTCCTTGATCTTCAACGTCATGATCTTGTTCATGGCATGGACCTTAAAGCCCATCCCCATATGGGCATTTGTGAATTTTGTTCTCTTGGGAAACACAATCGTAAACCCTTTTCTCTTTCAAAATACAACTCATTCTCATGACATACTAGATCTTGTTCATATTGATATATGTGGACCTCTACCTTCTTTGAGATCACAATATCTCTACTTCATTACTTTCATTGATGATTTCTCAAGGTATATGATTGTATTTCTACTTAGATAAAAATTTGAAGCCTTATCTATTTTCAAACAATTCCACAAGGCTCCGGAACTTCAAACTGGTCGTTGCCTTAAGAAGCTTTGTAGTGACAATGGAGGCGAATATGTTTCTCAAGAGTTCGTGAGTTACTGTGCTGACAGTGGGGTTCATCATGAACACACTATTCCATATTCGCCTCAACAGAACGGCATTTCTGAATGAAAGAATCACGCTATTCTCAATGATGTAAGATGTATGCTGATTCATTCTGGCTTATCTCGTGTTTTTTAGGCTGAAGCTACTTTGACAACAGTATTTATTCAGAATCATCTTCCTACTACTGCACCCTCTGGTAAGATACCCATCACAGCATGGACAAGTGACATTCCTTCTGTATCTCATTTTTGAACCTTTGGATGTATTGCTTATATTCGTGTTCCCAAAGAAACACGAACAAAGCTTGATGCTCCTGGTCTTAAAGTTATTTTTATTGGATATTCTGACACTTCCAAAGGCTACAAATTCTATGACCCTTCCTCCAAGAAAGTAATTGTGAATCGTGATGCTACTTTTAACGAACAGCTTATGGGAGGCTCATGGTCCATGGATGATTCTGATGATACTAAGTCATTACTTCAGGCTTTTCCATTTCTTTCAAATGATGAAACTCTTCCCATAGAGAAACTTTCCTCTTCACAACCATCCATTCCGAATGTTGCCAATGATGATATTGATATTTTTGTTGATCTGCCTTGATTTTGAACATGGCTCATGTCATGTTTATGATGATGATATTGCTGATAATACTTTTTCTACTTTTGAAGATCCCGTTACTTATGATGAAGCTATCTCTTCACCACAAAAGGATCAATGGCAAGAGGCTATGGAAGCAGAGTACGATTCTCTTATCTCTAAAGGTACATGGATACTAACTGAATTACCTCCTGGTCCTACAACTATTAAATGTAAGTGGGTGTATAAGACAAAAGTAAAAGTAGATGGATCTTTTGACAAGTTCAAGGCGCGTTTAGTTGCAAAAGGTTACTCCCAAGTAGCTGGTGTTGATTATCAAGAGACTTTTTCACCAGTTGTTCGCATTACAAGTGTTCGAGTTTTATTGGCATTTGCTGTTCAATTTGATTTAGAAGCTCATCAAATGGATGTGCGAACTACTTTTATTAATGGTGACTTGGAAGAGGAAATTTATATGGAACAACAAGAAGGGTTTGTTATTCCAGGTAAAGAAGACCTTGTTGCTCAACTCCATAGGGCACTATATGGTCTCAAACAAGCTTTGTGAGCCTGGTATACAAAATTTGATATTTTTCTCACCTCTAAAGGATTCATCTTTTTCTCTTCAAACCCTAACCTATACATAAAACACCAAGGTAGCAGTTTTGTGATTCTTCCTCTTTATGTGGATGATACCATCCTTGTTTCCAATGATTTGGGATTTCTTCAGCAAAGTAAAAAAGTTATTGTCTTCTGCATTTGATATGGTGGATCTTGGAGAGATTCACTCGTGTCTTGGCATTCAAATCCAACTCAACCGTACAAAAGGTATTTTATTCCTTTGACATTCAAAGTTTATTGCAGATACTATTCAAAAATTTGGTATGGAATCTGCACATTCAGCCAACACACCTTGTCTTGCGAGCTCTACGAAGAACACTTCTGACAATGGCGATCAACTTGTCACAAATCAACCTTATGCTAACTTGATTGGATGTCTTCAGTTTGTTAGCATGAACACTTGTCCTGATATTCTGTTTGTTGCTAATTATCTTGGACAGCATCTTGCATGTCCTTCTCTTAAGCATTGGTCTGCATCAAAGCATGTATTGAAATATTTGAAAGGCACTACAGATTTTGGTTTAGCCTATCGACGACAACTCACATCGGATTCTATGCAATCTCTTTTTCTTTTGGGTTACAAGATGCAGACTGGGCAAGCTCACATTTATCTATGCGATCTACTAGTGGAAATTTCTTCTTTATAAATGGTTGTCTTGTTTCTTGGACCAGCAAGAAACAACGTTGTGTTGCAGTTTCGACGACTGAGTCAGAATATGTTGCGGCATCACTTACAGCTCGTGAGTTGATTTGGCTTCGACAAATGCTGGTTGATATTGGTCACTCTCCTCTTTCTAGCACACCCTTGCGGTGCGACAACCAAAGTGCTATTAGTCTTGCAAAAGACTATGTTCAACATAATAAGTCAAAGCACATTGGTGTCCATTATCATTATGTCAGGTATGAAGTACGCAAAGGAACCATTATGGTTGAACACTGTCCAAGAGACCAGATGATTGCAGACATTTTGGTCAAAGGCCTCAACGAGTCACATTTCATCCTCTTGCACTCGGAGCTTGGAGTTGCTTCGGCCTCACTCTTTCTATCTATTATCTTCTTTGCTATTGTAATAGCTTTGTAAATATGACATTGTAATCTTTTAGGTACCATGCACTATGCACACTCCACATTTGCACATTGTGATCCTTGAGTCACTTGAATATTTGTACATAGATGCACAATTCACTTTCACATCATCATCGCTGGTTCATGTTTTCACATTGTATAGGGGCTTGGGTTTTTCACTTGAACTGCCCAAGGGTTTTTTTCATCCAAATCTAGAGACCTTTGTTTGAATGGGGGTGTTGGAGCTATATATGGCTCACTCTACTCAGCTTGGTCTCACCTATATATTTGTATCTTGTCCTCAATATGAATTAGTTTTTGGGAGCGTATATGGTGTGTCTCTTGTCTCATCTCTCTCTCTTTCTCTCTACATCTCAACAGTTTTGGACTCATCATTCTCACTCACATATTTTAGTGCCATAGGTTGTTTGGTAGTCATATCAAACACCCTCTTTTCACCCTTCTTGCCATGCACACCGATTGTGCCCTTTCCCCAATCTTGCACGGCACCAAGAGCTCTCAACCAAGGTCGTCCCAAAATGAGAGGAAAGGCTCCCAGACCAGCTGGCATAACATGAAAGTTCACCATAACCTTCACGCTAAAGACTTCAACTTCCAAATTCTTGATCATCCCCAAACATTTCACCTTGGCATGGTTTGCTAGTCAAATCCGAAACCCAGAGATTTCGCCCACACCTTTGTGCAAAGCGTTTACCACAGGATAGATGTCGGGTAGCTCTCCCACGGACAACACTCTGACTTGTCCATGCTTTGGCTCTTTTTTTGGATTCACTAATGACTTCCACTACCTTTTAAGTCTGGGCACCATATTCATCAATTGTCCAAAAGTACAATCTACTTTCCTCCCAATGAGGTCTTCCTTTACACTATAAGTTGTTGGCCTTCTCCCAAAGGCAAATCTGCCACTTCAAATCATCTACAAGGCATTCTCTTTGTCTTGGATTTCACATATTCACCCTCCTTCTCCTTCCCTTTCTTTTTGCTATGCCTTGATGCTGCATAGCCTTCCCTCTCTCTTTTGCCTACTGGCAACACATCTGCATCTTTCTTTTCTACCCACACAATACCCACATGACCACCAAAGTTTGAGGCTTGATTTTCCTTTCCAGTACCTTGATCTCCCCGTATATCCAATGCATAACCATTAGCTTTGTTAGGAATCTGCTAAGGAGGTGGACACATATCCCCTCCCATCCTTGTTGGTTTTGGCCAATAAGTGCTAGTGTGACCAAGCTCACCACAATTATAACAAGTCAAAATGAACCTCCTCTGCGGCTCAAAACCACCTTGTCCACAACCCGCATTAGCATTAGAATGAGCCTCACATGCCTGAGCCATCCCTCTACCATGTCCACGACCACGACCACCTCCACCACCAAGAACACTAAGTCTTAATTCCTGCATCATGGTCATCATGTCTTGCATACTTTGCTGCAACTGCTCGGTATTAGTAGCCCTTTGAACAGGTTGGCCTCCAGCTTTTTCCTGATTCTCCTCCTTTTGCCTACCATTATTTTGCTCAGGAACTGCTTTCTCGTATTCATTAAGAATTTGAGCTTTCCATTCTTTATCTCTAGCAATGGCAACTGTCTCCTCAAGGGTAGCGGGCCTTTTTAGCTCAACTTTGAACTTCAAACTTTCTTTTAGGTTTGCCACAAAATGTTCCTTCTTCAACATGGATGGAGGGATCTCGTTTCTCAAAGCCCGTGCCCATTTATCCCTGAACGGGTGAATTACATGACAAAATCATCAACACTTTGATTAGCCCTCTGAGTGTACCCCAAAATTTCATGCCAAACTTCGTCAGGTACTTCGATGGATTGGTATTGTGCCAGGAAAGCTTGATTCACACAATTGTAGTCCAAAACAACCCCTGGATTTTGTGTCTGCATCAACTCCTCAAAATTGTGTAACCAAACTTTTGCCTCATCCTGTAAACTATATTGCAGCAGTTGCAACAGTATAGCATGGTCTAGTATATTTCACATTAAGCAATTGACTTCCAACTTTTCAATAAACATCTTTTAATTTTCATTAGGCAATCCATAAAACTATGGGAACTCGTCTTCCATGTTTGATTGCCACAAACACACTTACATGTGACGTTGAAAACTCAAGGGATGTCGATGGATCGCTCCAGTACCTAATCCACCTCATAGTGGGTAGCCCCATCCCCAATGCTTGGCTTCACAAAACCTCACGACCCTCCAAAGGCAAAAATCCGCCTCAAGTGCTATCTACAATTTGCACATACATAGGTGGGTGTCCATAAGGACCCACATCCCTTTTACATTCACTGCCTGCAGAATAGACATATTTCATAGGAATTGGAGCATAGGAGCACTTGCTCCTCCATGGGGGCATAAAAAAAATGTTAGTGTGCAAATAAAAAGGGAAAAAAAAAACCTCTATAGGCTTGCAAACACAACACTGTCGGAAGGAAACACTATGAAGCTGCGGAAAACACCTATGTCGAACACTTGTAAAGTTGGGCGGGAAACAGCTCTAGCCCAAACCATGATTAAAATTTCTGAAAACCAAGTTCATAAAAACAAATCTCATGTCATGTAGACTTCCATAGAGCATCTATATGCTTGATTCCGACAACAGACGAGAGAGTTACAAGCTTTCAAAGATGGGATCTCTCTCAAAAGCTCCAAAAAAGCTAGTCTCTGTTAGGAAAAAGGGTGTGCAGGGAATTGTAGCTATTAAAAGGTTTTTGTTTTTTGCTCTTATCCCAAGGTATTTTTTCTCTCCTCTTAGCCGACATGGTTCTCTCCTTGGGCACCTTTTAATTGGTCCAATTTTGCCCCCTTTTTGGTTAAAAATTGAGCTGTCGCGGTGACCATTTGACCAAGGAATGGGGTGGGGGCAAGTGTCCCAGGACCAAAAAAGTGGCCTGTTAGCAACAAGCTAACACGGGTAACATTTTTTGGAGTTCTCATTGTAAAAACACCTATTATTTTGATAAATCAAAAATTTTGATAGTTGAATTTATCCTACACACACACACACACACACACACAGAGCTCTGGGTACAATCATCCCCCCATGCCTAGAGTGAGTTGGCTTCCTTTAGGCATGTATTTATATATGGAGAGGTATGTAATGTAATTAATATTTCACTATTTATTGAAGCTGACGGGTGGAAAAGGCTGGACCGATCTAGGCCTATGCGAACGGATATATATTTTATGTACACTTTTTTATTTAAGTGCTCTTTTATGAACTTTGGCCATTTATGACCGGCCGACCAGTTTGTACTCACTTTGATCATTCAAGAAATCTATAAATTAAATACGTGCAAGAGGAAAATGGTCACTCTTGTACGGGGGGAGATTGCACCAAGTGTCTTCGTCTTTCTTCTCTCCTCTCCTCCCTCCTCTCTCGGCGTGCCGGCATATCACTCCGCTCTAGGAGGTGCACCTACATGTTCTTGCTTACTCTCTCTTGCTCTCTATCTATTTATGTTTGCGTATGACATTTATGTGCTACGGAATATACCAAGTAAGCATATTTGTGTGTTTCATGGATTGCAATTTTTATTTTTTTTTGGTATTTCACTAGGACACCGGCCTCCGTTGCTAGCATTTCTACTATTAGTGTCCATTGTCTTGACTTCGATTTGAGTGGAATCATTGAATTATCTTGGGGCTCCATGCTATCTTATTTCTATGCAGTCGATTCATGGTTAAGCTATATGACATCCACACCTTCTAGGGTCTCTCGGATGGCATGTCCTCCATGAGGGCCTCATAAAAGTTCATGGATGTAGATTTTGATAAAGGTCCTCAACGTTTGAACGTTTTTGTAGATGGAGTGAATCCTTCAATATCTGTTGTTACCCACTTTTGCTTGTTCGTGAAACCTTAAAGATTAGCTGATTCTCAAGGGGTTAGAATGTAGGGTTTGGAATTAGGGTCCGAAAAAGCATTTCTTTTTGTCTAAGAAGTTTTCCAAAGAATTTTTCCCAGGGCATTGTAGAGGAGAGTATTGTGGGGCAATTTTTTCTCAAACAGCCCTGAACCTGAATAGTATATCTTGTCAAGAGCAGAATGCTGGAAGCCAACATCTATGTTGTACTCAATATCTTGCATAAAAGGTAGGTTACCTACTGTGAAGAATAGGACAACTAGGCGACCCTTGGATATGAACATGTGTGACCAAACTAAGGTCAGTTTTAGTGTAATCTTGTGCTCTCCCTTGAAATTTCCAGGAGGAGCTAAGACATTGTGTAGCACACTTGACATGATTGTTGGGTCGTATTCAGTAGTAGATATACCTAGTATAGAGTGGCCATATGGTGGGGGTAGAAAACAAGATAAAATTTGTGGTTGCTCACGTCTGTGTGTAATTTATTTTGTGTACCATTTTTGAAAGTAGAAATTGTGGTTACTTATTAATTCTACCAAAGGAATGAAATGTGTAGCAACACACCGGTTCTAAATCCAAATACACAACCATTCTAAATGTAAGTGAGAGTGTGTTAGAGTCAGAAGTTTGATGACAATGCAGAAAATCGACGCATCCCGCATGCATGAAATTTATACGCATCTATAACTACAGCGCCCTCATACCACCATTTTCCCAGCCTGCACTGACCTAGTTACTCTCTACGCATACAATATACGTACGGCATGCGTACTGCTAGCTATTAGAAGCCAGCAATATGGCCTGCAAAATGATGACAACGGCCTTGCTACTTGTGATGCTGGTTCACATCGCAGCAAGCACTGCCGCTGCTAGCCGGGAAAGCGACTGGCGCATGCGCCTCCAGCTGGCATGCGAGGATTTTATGGAGCATCACGGAGGCCAGCAAGAACGAGGCCAGAGACCTAGCCAACGATGTTGCCAGAATCTGCAGCGCATCCACCCCAATGATCGATGACAAGCTCTACAAGAGGTCTACAGTGGGGGCCGTTATGCATTCCCTGATATGTCTGGTGAGTCCCCCTTTGAAAGCCAGCAGCAGCAGACGACCGCTAGACTTGCATCTCGCCTTCTTTATCAATGTGATTTGCGTCCCCGAGAGTGCCGCACGAGAGATTCTGCTGGTATACTTTCTTGATTTCTAATGCTTCTCCAATTAGTACTTGTTCGGTAACTGCTTTGATTCAGTAAGTTTTTTGGTTTTGGAAACATGCAGAGTTCGAAGAGGAAGAGGCTTGGCTTTGGTGGTGAGCTGACAAGAGCTTTCCAACGCAGGACAACATACAAGTACCAATGCCTCTTCCATCTTTTTAGTAATACTTGTAGGCAAAACAGTGGTTGCGCAATATTATTGTAGCTGGAAATAAGGACTTATTGGCCTCCATTAATAAAAAAGCCAAGCAGCTTTCATATATATACAAGCAGCTTTTGTTTTTTTTTTTAACGAATTGATAATCTAAATTTGAGAGAGAGGAGAGAGAGAGAGAGAGAGAGAGCATTCCATTGTTGTATATATGGAAAATGATTATTCATATTAGGGAGTCAAAAGATTAAATTGTTTTTAATAAATGAAGTGTGCTTAAAGAGGCATCACCATCATTTCACTGCTTTGAATGGCATGTTGTAGCATGCTACCATGTTAAACATTATTACTTGTATTTATTTATGCTGGTTTCATATACTCAAGACACACTTTAAAGAGTAGTAGTTTAAGTGTTTGCTCGAAGTGTCTGTATTATAGTTTCATCCATTGGTAAGGGGTGGCAAATCCATGAACAACTGCACATAGATTATCAATAATGAAGCAAAGCGATAAGAATAGTGTGAATTGAAAGGTATTAGCAAAAACTTTTAATACTTTGGCTAGAGGCTATTGAGCATTATTGGATATGTTCATCATTTGGCAGTACTAGAGTGTAACCTTTGTGCATTTATGTTCTGTTCATACTCATAAGTAGGCAAGCGTGACACATAGAATATGTATATAGATTGACAACGGCTAATCCACACATTGGCTCCAGGATCCACAAAGCAAAATGATCGTAGCCCACATAATGCCATAGAACTTAAACCCATAAAAACTGACTAGAAGTGACAAGTGTGTTGACCCCTTTTGCATGCCCACAAAGCCATACAAAATAACTAGAAATGAAAAGTGTGACCTTTTGTGAGCCCCGCCTGCATATTTTGCAAAGGCTCTAAATGGGTTGGTTTGACTTGTCCTCACATTTCCTGCCATGGCTGCAAAATAAGGGTGCATGGTCTCATCCAAAAAGGGTAGTACAAACACACTACAACCTTGTAAGATGGTGCCAAAACCTGATGAAATGATCATTCATAGATGGGTTCAATGGCTCACATAGGGACTATAAGAGTCCATAGGCTAATATTTAATGCTCGGGTGAATAAGAAAAAACTATACCCATGGCGAAGGTATCTCAAGACTTGATCTACAACCGACCCACGATCCAGCATTGAGAGGGATCTCTAGTTGAACCAACATACACATGTTTGGTAAATGTAATCCTATGGCGCTCTCTCTCTCTCTCTCTCTCTCTCTCTCTCTCTCTCTCTCTCTTTGCTTTCTCGGGATAAATATATTTTACATTATCTCACATATTGTACATGCTCCCATTTTACAATAGTAGCAAAAATTCTTGCATTGTCATCTCCTACTCCTTAGGCATGGTCAGATAGTCTTCCATAAGCCTAGTTTTAAGAAGTTTCCAATGCAAGAGCTGAGTTTCAAAGGTATTGCTATCAACTGTATCTGGAAATGAGAACTTGGCCTTAGAGTAATAAAAACAAAGTCTTTCATATATACATATATATGCTCTCTCTCTCTCTCTCTCGCTTTTTTTTCTTGAAATGATTGTTATATTACAATATCATGTCCTCTCTCTCTCTCTCTCTCTCTCTCTCTCTCTCTCTCTCTCTCTCTCTCTCTCTCTCTCTCTCTCTCTCTCTCTCTCTCTCTCTCTCTCTCTCTCTCTCTCTCTCTCTCTCTGAACTACCACCAAGCCACAATGAGGCATTGAGAGGCATCTCTAATTGAAGCAACATACATGTGTTTGAAAATTATAATTCTATGGTTGATGTGATTTTGGTCCAAGAACCCAAAATTCTGGCCGCAACTGATCTCACATTAGCCCATGATACCAGAGCACCTTAGCAAAACCACAATTAAGAAAACTATTCACCAAAATAGACAAATGTGGTAGTCTTGGTTGACCTAAGTTTGCAACCATAATGCAAAAAGTTCCTGGAACTCTCCTTGAAACTGAGACCCAACTAGACTATGTCTGGGCTCTAGAATCCATGCAAAAAGAAAACCAACCTGTATAAACTATTATGCTAGCTAACCCAAATTTGAGAACTGGACAAGAGGAGGAGAAAAATCAGCCCACATGAAGGGCATCACCTACATAACTCAAATATCCTCTACTACATTATCTAGAGGCACATGGGTGTGCTAAAATCAGTTCTTTTGTAAGAATGTCATATTTGCTCTAAATGTCCTCTACAACATTGCCAAGGTAGCAGCTCAGTGGAATAGTCTTTGCCACAAGTATTTTGGGAAAAAAATGTTTTTAATAAATGAAGTATATGAGCAAGAGAGCTTGTAAGCAAAGCAGTGGTTTCCCAATGTAGGGAATAAGGACTTCGCCTTCATTGATAAAAAGAAAGTGATCTTATATATATATATATATATATATATATGTATGTATATGTATGTATGTATATATATTCGCTCTCTCTCTCTCTCCCTCTCTCTCTCTCAAACCTCTTTGTCTATAATACATTTCCCTTGATTGCATAAAACCAAAAACAAATTAAAACTTAGTGATCTTAATCTGCCATCAAAGCATACAATAATCTTGCAGGGTTTCCACCAATGTTTGACTTCTCTACACTCAAGGAACAAGTGTTTCATAGACTCCATTTTATTACATTTGTTGCACATGCCATTCATTACATTTTTCTTGTCTAGAAGCACACCAATAGGTAGTGCACCAATCATAATCCTCCAAAGAAATACTTTTTATCTGAATTTACAATGCATTTTCCTTATACAATGTATTCTCTATATCCACCATTGCTAACTTTTAGCCACTCCACATTTTTTGTTGCATTGGAGATGTAATGAAGAAACAGGCAGGATAGAAAGCACTGTTAGGAGATGTCCACCATTTTGCTGATGAATGAGGAAGCTTCCAATCTCTGAACCTTTGAGTTGAATTCTGGTTACAAGGAATCTGAAGGTTGAATACACAAGTTGCTAGCAATCACCATGAATCCATAGCCCATTGCCCAATCTATACAGTCTCTTGGAAGCAAAAAAGGCCACCAACTGGCTCTTAGCGTCCATAACTTGCTCAATGGAACTGACTCCTCTTTCAAAAGGAGCAGGAGCTTTCCTCCCCAACAACAATGGAAGGATCTTTTTAAAACCAAAACTCCAAAAACAAGATTCCACTCCGAAGGAGTTCCTCGTATACCTGGCTCTACCAACCCACACCAATTTAGCAAGTAATTTTTCAAAGAAATCATCACCATGTTACTAGTAGGCCCACAAAGTTTCAAGGGTGTTGCAGTGAAGATTTTGTTCCATTAGTTCATATCCCATGACCCATGGAAATAGACAACAGCCTTACCAATCAAAAACCACATCAACCTAGAACATCATTTTTTTGAGTTAAGAGTTTGATAAGAGTTCGAAGTAGACAACGGCCTTACCAATCAAGAATTACATCACCCTAGACCAACATGCACATTTGATAAGAGTTTCCTTCTTGCGAGCATATGTATTTCCAGGTTCAGAATCCCAGCGCCTCCTAGATCAGTAGGCAAGGCAAAAAAATTCCAAGCAAGCCAGGCATTAGGAGAAGCTCTCCACAAAAAATTGATAAACAAAGATCTAAGTCTGCACAGAGATATATTTGACCACTCTAGTAAAGGCAAGAAATACAAGACATAAGGAATCATGATTGATTGCAGAATCCTCACTCTGGCATGAAAAGATAAATTTTCACTATACTATTTAGTAAATTTAGTATGAATTCTTGCAGTAAGTTGTTTAGAAGAAACATCCACACTAATAGGGTAGCCTTGATGTCTCAAAATTGTACCTCTGACTACCTATTGCCTTTTCCAAATGAAAGAGTTAAAGTCCTCAACAAAGGTATCAGAATAAGATCATATTTGCTCTAGTTAATTTGAATACCAACATTGAATGAATACACACTCAAGTAGTTCATACATTTGCCTATGCTAACATTTTTAGCATGTAGAAAGGTTCAAGTGTAATCAATAAACCCAAGTGCCACCACCTACCCCTGACCCACTAGTAGTCCTCTCAGATTACTAGCATATACTTGAGCAAACAAAAAATAGACAAGGGATGATTAGATACTGCAAACATAAATGGGTTTAGTGGACAACCTTGTTTGACTGATCTACCTATAGCCAACTTTCTAGACAATTTTCCATTGACCAAAATGCTGGATGTGGAGCCCACTCCCAATAACATAATGGAAGAAGTAATTTCTTCCCTAAATCCCATTTTTTCCATAACTCTAACTAAAAATTCCCATAGAATGGAATCAAAGGCTTTGGCAAAATCCAACTTAAGCATTACTACCTTCTGGTTTGCTTTTTGATAGGCCTCAATCCCAACATCACAGTCAAAATATTGTCAAAGATAGATCTACAGCAGATGAATCTTGTTTGTGCCTCATGCAGATATTTCCTAAGAAAGGGAGAGATCATAATGGCTCTGGCCTTAGCCAACATTCTATACATAATACCCATCATTGATATGGGTCTCCACTATTACAAATAGCAGGGAAAGTTTTCTTAGGGAACAATTTGATGAGCCCTTGTTTCAGTAATTGATCCATGCATTGAGATTACCATATCTTGTAAGTTACTACCATATCAGTGGACTCAATTATTCCTTTGTAAAACCACACACACCTGGTGTTTTATCATTGCCCAATTTCTTGAGGGCCCACAAAATTTTCCTTCATGTCAAAAGGTGCTTCCAATCTATTGCAATTACATTTCTCAACGCATTGATTTAGTACAAAAATCAAGATCTCAATAGCCTCCTATCTTTTAGAAGACTTGTTTACTAGTTTGTTTAGAATCCCATCAAAGTACTTAGTACATTCCTCAATGCATGGATTCAGTACAAAAATCAAGATCTCACAGCCTAATATCTTGTAGAAGACTTATCTACTAGTTTGTTCAGAATCCAATATTTATTACATTCCTCCATGATGTGAACTAATTTTGATAGCTTCTCTCTCTACTACATATTGTTTAAGAAAATGTCTCGCATTCCTAATCAAAGTAATGTCTCGGTTTCTCATCTGATGTACATCCCGATCCATGATTAGCTTTACATTTTTTGCACCATGCCTTACATCTCTTTTTCCCCTCTGGCCACCCTCTTCCCAATGAGTCTAATACAATGGTGCCTCTGTGCATAGAACTATAGCCAAGGTTGCACCACTTCTTGCATACCAAATTGCAACAAAGATGTTTTTAATGCATTGGACACTGCTTGTTTTAAACCATGATTCTGCAATAGTGTGTTGATCATCAAGAGAGACCTACTATACCCCATAATGTGAAACGATTGCATATCAACATTATTCAGATTTAAAACCAGAGAAAAATGATAAAAAAGAGACACTTGATTTTCAACATTTAATTCAACAGAAGCTGGTAACCAATCAATTTCAATAAAATAGAGGATGTGTGATAATGAGACTAAAAGGTATAGCCATTATACAGGTGCCCATGAGTTATTCATGCATCATTCCAACTACTAGAGGTTAAAGCATCCCAGTTTTAGGCTTTTGAGTGTGACATAATAGTAGTAGGAGAGGTGTCTTCGCTAGAACACATCATATGGAAGTCTCTTCCAATAATAACTGAAGGTGCACAAAGTCTAGCCAGTCCCAAAGGTATTTCCTTGTGTTACAATTGTTGTCAACATAAATGTTGTCTAAGGATTTTCCCCCATTCACTGTCAATCAAGAATATTGAGCATCTACCACTAGAGTGGTCCATGACCCACTGGGAAGTCAGAGAAGCTTTAATGCATGTCACACACCTGAGTATCCTGACCCCCATAAAAAGATTTCATCCCTCTATAATGCATTTAAAAAAAAAATCTATTATGCATTTTTTGCTCTTAAATAAAAAAGACATCCAATTTTGAAGACGCAACCATTTATTAAACGAGTACAAACGGTTGGGGTCATTAAGCCCCTTCACATTGAATGTTTCAAACTTCATTGGGGATTATTAGGCACTATTTGGGTCTCCCTATCCTTACTATCGTTATCATGCATATGAAGAGAGAGAGAGAGAGAGAGAGAGAGAGAGAGAGAGAGAGAGAGAGAGAGAGAGAGAGAGAGAGAGAGAGAGAGAGAGAGAGAGAGAGAGAGAGAGAGACAGAGAGAGAGAGAGAGAATTCTATTGATGTATATATGGACAAGGACTATTCATATTTGGAGTCACAATTTTTTTAAAAATAAACTAATTGTGCTTGAAGAGGCTCACCATTGTTTCAATGCTTTGATTGCCACACCATAATAGCACGTTGTAGCATGCTACCATGCTGAATATTATTACTTGTATACATTTATGCTGGTTTCATAATTGAGGGAACTTTTTAAAGAGGTGTAGTTTAAGTGTTTACTCAAATTTTCTCTATTATAGTTTCATTCATTAGTAACAGGAAGCAAATCCATGATCAATTGCACATATATTATCAATCATGAAGCAAAATGATAAGAATAACCACATTGTGAATTGAAGAGTATTAGAAACTGCTTTTAATCCTTTTGCTAGAGGCTATTGAGCATTACTGGATATGTTCATCATTTGGCATTACGGGAGTGTAGCCTTGGTGCATATGTGTTTTTTTGAAATAGTCCCTCTTCAAGATGTAAGCATGTATTATTCTCAAAAGTAGGCAAGCTGGACACATAGAATATGTATAGAGATTGCAAACCTTGGCTGCATGATCCACAAAGAAAAATGAGTGTAGCCAACATAAAGCTATACAAAACTATCTAGAAATGACAAGTGTGTTGAACTTTTGCGAGCCCACATAAATCCATACAAAATAACTAGAAATGACAAGTCTGTTGACCTTTTTTGAGTCCGGCTTGCATATTTTCAAAGATTCTAAATGGGTTGATCTGACCTGTACTCTCGAGCCTGGCCTCACGTTTTCCACCACGGATGAAAAATAAGGCTGCATGGGATGATCCAAAAAGGGTAGTATAAACACACACAACCTTGCAAAAACGATGCCAAAACCTAACGCGGTGATCATTCATAGCTAGGATCGATGGCACACCCATAAGGACTATAAGAGTCCATGGGGTAATATTTAATGCTCTAGTGAATCACAGAAGCTATATTCATGGCAAAGGTATCTCAAGACCTGATCCATCATCGGCCCACAATGCGGCACTGAGAGGCATAATTGAACCAACGTACACATGTTTGGTAAATGTAAAGCTATGGCTTGTTGTGAGTTTGGGAAACCGGTTTCTTGGAAAATTCATCAATTCTTCATAGACTTCACCATTAATATGTCACCTTCTCTCCCAAAACTAGGTACATGCTCACTTAGACTATGATACCACACACACACACACACACACACACACACACACACACACACACACACACACACACACACAAGAGAATAGATTGACAAGGACAAAGTGTAAGAGATGTAGATATAATTAAGGAGTACACAGAATAACACAACATACCATAAGAGAGAGGGAAGATAAAATTTAGGGCATCTATAGGAGAAAGGCCTAAAATCATAGCCCCCAAACTTCACGGCACCCCCAAACTACAGGAGTTTGGTATTTAATTTATTATTTAAGTTTTGGGGGGCAAAAAAATTAGAGGCCCCTCTTTTACAACTAGTCCACTTGAGTGTTTGAGTGGAGCACATCACTTATTGCATGTCCCCTAAGGGTGAATTCTCACTAGAGATCTTTACAACAGACATAGTTGCTTATTGAAGGTAAAATGATCAATAGGATTTATATTTTTTGGTGCCTCCTTTTCAACTCCCATAATTCCAATCTACAAATAATCATCAACTCATTATTAGTGAAATCAAATAGACATCACATAATCAACCATTAAGCCAGCTATCCCAATTGCAGCTAACCACATTCAACAAGAGAGTTCCGAAACTCGTAGCATGGCTGATGTGATTTTTCTCCAAGAACCAAAAAGTGTGGTAGCACCTGATCTCACATTAGCCCATGATACCAGAGCACCTTGGCAAAACCACAAGAAAACTATGTCCCAAATGATGCAAAT
Source organism: Adiantum capillus-veneris (assembly GCF_014529385.1). NCBI lineage: Eukaryota > Viridiplantae > Streptophyta > Polypodiopsida > Polypodiales > Pteridaceae > Adiantum > Adiantum capillus-veneris. Next base: position 104,830,266 of record NC_140953.1, read on the forward strand.
GTGGTAGTCTTGGTTGACCTAAGTTAGCAACCATAATGCAATAACTTCTTGTACCTTGTAACTGACACCCAAATAGGATATTTTTGTGCTCTATATTCCATGAGAAATACAAAACAGTCTGTATAAACTATTATGTTGGCTAACCAAAACTTGTCAAAAGTAGGAGGAAAATCAACCTTCACAAAGGGAATCACCTACATAACCCAAGTAGCCTCTACTACAAATGGAGAACGTGGTGTCTTGAAAAATACCAAAAACAACGTACTAGAAGGCATAAAATGACAGATTTACGTACCTAACAAATCGCATAGCACATAATTGCGATTGCACACGAACAGAGAGAGAAAGAGAGTGGGGAAGATTGAGTGTGTGTGTGTGTGTGTAGATGCACCTCCTAAAGTGGAGTGCTATACACCGGCATCGTGAGAGGGAAGAGAGGAGAAGAGAGAAAAAGTATACAGGCACTGGGTGCAATCTCCCCCCGTGCAAGAGTGAGAATTTCCCTCTTGCACATATTTTATTTATAGATTCATCAATGCTCAAAATGAATACACATTGGTTGGCCGACACAAATGACCATAGCTCGTAAGGAGCACTTGAGTAATAAATGTACAATCCCTTATCCATAGCATACTTCCGGGCTAAAAAATAAATTGTCCTCATTTGCAAGGTACATAAGTGATGGGGTCGAATGCGAGGTACAAGACCCTTGGTACATGTCTGCATAGCACCGTAATGAGTAACTAAAAACCAAAAGAGCAACAATGATTATTAGTAGGAAGCAATAACACCATTTTAGATAATTTGGGATAATCCTGTTTCCCAAATTCTAAACGTGTATTCTGGGATTGTGTTATTTAACAATTTCTAAGCTCTAGTTTCCTTTAGTTTAGATAAATTATCATGATTGTTTGAGTCAATCTAAATTCTTACTATAAAATTATAAATAAACCTCCAATATAGTTCTTTGAAAAATGGTTTGTATGACATCAATGCTTTTCAAATTTCAACAAATGCTTCTAGAAGTAGCTTCTCAAAAAATGAGGTGTCAAAAAAACCAATTGATGTGATTTTTAAGCAACAAATAGATTGATTACAGTAATCAAAAAAGATAACATGTAAAGAAAAATACTATTAAACACTCTTGTCATAAATTTGGTGACCTTAATCAACATAAAATGAAAATACTTGGTCATGGTTTTATAGCATGCTATCAAGTTTTAAGTATACAATAATCTAGACAACATTCAAACTAATGTTTCATAGTTAAGAAGTCTAAAAAATAATAAAGAGTATCCTATGGGCATAAAACCATAGGATGCGATCTATTGCACCTATGGCCGTAAGGCCATATATTGCTCTTTGTACATATATCTATGACTTTAAGATAATCCAAAATATTTCTCTTTATGACCTCAAGGCCATAGGGTTAGGATTGCTGGTAGGTATCAACAGATAAAGAGATCTTTGGCTTCAAAGCCATATGGGCCTTTATTCATGTGCCATCCTATGGCCCTAAGGCTGTAGGTTGTCTGAGGACCACAAGACGCTCTTTATGCTAGTAAGAAACCCCTCTATGCTCTATGCTGGCACTCTATGTCCCGAGGGCCACAAGCTAAGGTTTAAAACTTCATTCAAAGGTTTTAGATATGGTGTCTCAAAAAAATGGAGGTGTTTAAAAAAACCATTTGATGTGAATAATAAGAATCATATAGATTGATTACGTCAAAATAGTATAAAGTTTAGACACAAAGATTACCACCAACAACTTGAGAGTTTCATAAAAATGATGGTCTTCATCTCACGTACAACAAAATACTTACTAGAAAGAGTATGATATCTCCAAGATTGAGGGTGCTCAAAAAACAATGTTTTGTAACACTACCAAATGTCAAGAACATTTTGATTGTTTGCATAACTTAATAAAGACAATTACTAAGAAGAAAAAGCTAACAATACCATAGAAGCATCAAACAATGAAACCAAAAAACTTGAATGAGAGAAGTTTCCTCACAATAGGATGCACTTCATGAAAAATTTATTTTAAAGAGTTTTCAAGATATTCCATAACTTTCCGTCAAGTTTAAAGTTTCAAAAGTACACAGTGCCAAATACTTGGTAGATGCTATTTAGAATACTTGACTAGTATACTTAAGGTGGCCTAATTCTCTTGAGATTTTGAATCCTTTGAGACATATAACATTGAATTACATAGTGAGTCTTAGGATTGAAATGGAACATTACAAAATTTCTTATGGTATTGTCTCTCTTGTCTTTAGCATACAACCATCCACATAACCATGGAAAAAATTCATCTTTTAATTTTTTTTGAAGAAATTAAGTAGGTTGCTTTCAAAACTTTGGAGAAATCATATGAGTTCCTTAAATATTCCACATCACTAGGTATGGACTATCAACTAATATTATAGTGTTGCCCCCATCTAAATAATGAAATAGCTTCCATAGGGTCGAAAGATTTTTTTGATAGGCTGTTTTGTAACCGATCATGAAATTTGAATTTTGGCAACACCTATCATCCATAATCATCTTGAATTTTTGACTTTGTGTAGGAAAATAAGTCTTGATTATGTGCTGAGCTTTTTGTAAATGATGGCAGCTCTCAATCCAAACCTCAAACAACTCAAAGAAAAAGCTTAAGAAATACTCTACATCTGGATGCACCGCATACACCTCATTGTTATCTTCTACAATGAACATGTACTTGGTCCAGGTTGGCCTTGAGTGAAGCTCAAATGTTGCAAGAAGCACACCCTCTAAATCCAAGATAAGCTTGTTTTTCTCTTGTTTGAAAGATGCTGGTAGATAATGAAACCATTGCTCTTTGTTTGAATGTGATATTTGATGTAATATGAGAGGGAGATTCTCTATTTTGTGATCATCTAATAGCAAAAAATTATTTCTTAAAAGCCCTGAAATGATTAAAATAAAAAGCTAATATAGAGATCTTAAGTGTGCTGAAGACCTTAGGGACATAGGGTGCTAATTTGTGGTTACACTTAGTAAGTCTTATGCAAGAGTACATGCCAATCTATGACCCTATGGCCTTAGAGTTATAGGGTGTTGAGACCATAAAGTACAAATCCGCTAAGGTCATAGAGCAAGAATTGATCTTATGACCATGTAGATTGTCCTTGGCTCAATGAACTCAAATTTCAAAGCAAAAAACTATAAAACCTTTTGAAAGAAAAGAGCATTTGGCACACAAAACTCAAAAGCTACTTATAGCATTGAAAGATAAATTAAAAAATATTAATTATTTACATCTTCATATATCTTGAAACCCTAAGCACTCTAACAAAGTCTCTGAGTACATCAAGATCTTTGTAAATGACAAAATGTTACAAAACATTCTCCATCATTTCTTGATAGGGCTATTTGAGATCATACTGAATTTTTAGATGCTTTATATAATTATTGGCTTCATGTACTTTAATCACAGGCTCCTTGTATCCCAATTTTTGGGCAAGCATAATTGCTTCTGTACCTTTCAAGGCTGCTATAGATTTGATATTCTTTAAGACCCTTACTTTTTCTCAATCATGTGCTAAAAGTTTCTTCTCTTGACTTCGAGTGGACATTCCACTAGTGCTAGATGTTGCAACTTTCTCATCGTCGTGAAGAGAACAAGAAACTTCTGGTAGCCTGGCCGTGGAGTAGGTTTTTCCTAGAAAAATCATATTTCTCTCCTCCCACTCTGCAATAGCCTTGTGGATACGATTATAAAGCTTATGACCCTGAACTGTGGGTGCTTGTCCATATAAATGAAACCATATAATTGTGTGAATGTCATTGACATGATTGAAATCTTTGATATATGGTAGCAACTCCCCAAGGAGGATGTTTTCCTCCTCATAAGAAACATTAAATGATGGTGGAAAAATACAATTCAATGCAGGATTCATGCATCCCTTTAATGGTTCATTGTCTACAAGAAACAATCTTCTTGCATCAATCCCAAATTTTGATGATGCAATAGCCAATGGTTTGAAAGTGCTTCTACTCCTGGATTCTCTAGGCGGGTGATCCTTGATTCTATGCATGGTTGACACTGGCTTTGCTCCCAGATCATAAAGAATGAATTTTTTCTTTAGCTTCCTTTTCTAAAATCTTGATGATTTCCACAACATGCGTGTCATTAGCAGTTGACCATATCCCTACATGGAAAATGCTAAGTAGAGCCTTAAAAAAATCAATGCATCTTGGCCAAACAACAATATGCTCATGTCCAAACTTTAACACTAGAATGGTAATAACAGAACACTTTTGTGTCCTGCTAAGTGACCAGTTTGCTTGAATTAGTATGAAAATGAATTTCTAGGTGCTATATATCCACAAAGTTGCCTTATGAGCTGAAAAAAACTTAGATTTTTTTTTTGAGTATCGATCTCACCATTAACCTTACTATTGCACAACATTTTTGAACCTAAACTGTGTGAAAAAACAGGTCCTTTTTTTGTTTTTTTCAATTTTTGGCAACTACACCACTCTAAACTTCATGTTTGTGAGGTTTAGATGGCTAGAGGTTAGGCCTTAATAGTTCTCAACATGTTTTGATGCTTGTAGGGAGAGCCAAGTGTTAAAATTGAAAGTTATGACCAATTTACAAGAATTGCATAATCCTGTTTTTTTTGGCAAAATTAGCACTTTTATGATTTTTTTAGTGGCTTTCTTGATATCCAAATTCAATTTTGATTGTGTAAGTGTAATGTATAATATAAATCTAATCTTCCTTGAGTTTCGGGGGACCTAATATGCTATATAGCCTAGTATATGATGATGGTTGAGTTTTTTGATTTGCTGAAGAATACGATAAATTTTAGAGTAGCAAGTATAACTTTCTCAATATTGCTAGTTTCTCAGGCCAATTGTGTGTATTTTGTAGGTATCATAGACTACACACGATTCCACAAAGTGGGATACATCCTTGTACATACCTTTCCGCCAATACCTTTCCTTTAGCTTTGAAAAAATTTCCCATACACCACGGTGTCCAGCCCATAGGTTCTCATGAAATTCCTGCATGAGCTTTACCTGGCTCTGTTTGTTACATACTACCCTTTGTAGTATAGCACCCTTTTGTTTTGAATGTTTCCATAAGTAACCATCCTGCAGAAAGTACCCATATGCTTTTCTGTGTATCCTCTTAAACTCATGCTCAAACCAGTCACCTTGTTTTGTTAAAGTACTCAAATAACGACCAATCTCCTTCATACCCATCTTATAAAAACAACTCAAGTGCACTAGGTGTGCCAACATCGTTATGCTAAACATGATTATTGGAGTAGAACTTTGTGCCTACATCTTCACTATCATCTACCATGTCTTGCTCATCCTCATACCTTTGACAGCATATGCGCTACCGGGTTGTCTTTTCGTGCAATATGCTTGAACTCAGGATTCAAGGACTTAATGTAGGCAATCCATCTTAGCATGGCAATGCCTGGTGTTGAGAAGCTTGTAATCATTCCAAGGAGTGGCAGACAATCTGTTTCCACAACCACATATGCTCCAATCAAGTACTCTTTTTCACACCTTAGTGTTGTAGCCATGCCCCACAACTCCCGTTTTATCTGTGGGTAGTTCCTTTGTCGAGTACTTAAAACCTTGGCTCCAAACCTTGCCAAGCCTGATATGTACTTACACTTCAATTTCACGCAACTAACATGCTCAATAGCTTGCAATTGAATTAAACAGTTCCAAAAACGATCAATGTAACCTGGTACATCTTCATTTTGACCCTCTCAAATTAAATCCCAGTCATGTCGTGCTTTAGATTTGTACTGTGTAGGTAAAAATTGAGGTAAAAACACATTTTTAAATGCATGCTAGATACCTGGAATGTTCCCGTCCTGTTTGGTGGCGTTCCACCACAGTGTAATCCTGCTAGTGAGATGATTTCATGCACATTCTACCATTTCACGTTTGGGAAAGTCTTCATCATGAAAATAGTCATCTAGCTGATCAACCCATGCTTGGACCGTGCTAGCATCTTTAGTGTCATCAAAATCCTTGAAAGTGAAGGCTTTTTTGCTAATTTTGTTTTGCTTGGGTGTCGGTGCAGATTCTATGCGTGTAGAATGCAGTAATTTATCTTCAATTCTTGCCTTCTCATGTGTTCATACCTAAGGGTTTGTTGCATATAAGCAAGCTATTCAACAATTGTGGGTGATTGTGGAAGGTGTGTCATGATTGCTTGCTTTTCCTTTTTTTTTCATCTTTTGTGTTTTTAAATAATAATGCTTAAAAGGGCTATATGGCGATATTTACAGATGTAATATGTAGAATAAGTAAAAGAGGGTAAAATAAATAGCAGAAATGAATTATACTTAGCTAAAAAATCACATTAGCGTCAAGTCTAGAATGGCAATGCACTAAGAAATTGCCAAAAGAGTGAGCGGTCAGACGGTTTGTCATCTGCGAGTTGCTCGAGTTTTGCACCGTCCAATCTCCCGTATCCCAAAAATAATGGCAATACAATCGGTAATGTAAATTATTGTTCACCAAAAAATTCAATTAGCAGAAACAACAATAATTGCAAACGACGTATCTCGAGTGGTCTTTGAATTTTTAACCGTGGCTGAAAAATGATTTATGTGAATACAACTGAAGATAACCTGCGACAACAACTAAAATTGATAAACGGCCAACTTTCTCTTCGAATTAGCAAAGGAAAAATATTGATGTTGGACGATCAAAAATTGGGTAATTAGCTGTTGCCAACGATGTCGGCGGCATCCAAAGGCTTCGGTAGGTTGTTGGAAGGAGAAATGGGTGAATACCCGCTTAAGAAGGGGTTTTTTTTTTGGTTGATGCTTGGGTGGCTGGCCAAGAATAGAGTGAAGCCTTTCTCTGTGCTTCTTAAGTGTGTGTGGACACCTGCTTTATGAGGTCGATAGCGTGTAGGAGTAGGTGGCCGATAGTGTGGTGCACAAAAGGGATGGAAGCGCCGTGCAAACCCGGGTTTAGACCACGGGGCGGAAGTGGAAAACGTCCCTTAGACGAGGGTGCCCCCTTGTGATGCAACTCTCGCCGATTTGGGTGGGGTCGATCGACAAAGGATAGGTTGTAGGCAAAAGATAGTTCCCGCACAATCTCCTCGAATTGCCTCTTGAAATGGTAGACGATTGCTTCACATGCTATGGGTAACGGGATCGATGCCCGTCTCCTCCACTACAATTGTCTTGAAATAATATTAACGGACATTTATCCAGCATCGTCTTTAACCTTCAGGTGCTCGTATAATGATTGAAAACTCTCATAAGGTTCTCAAAGCGGTCCTCATGCCATCTTCGTTCTTGTAATTTTGTATTTTGACCATTGCTTCTTCAATTTCTTCAGAACTACTTGCTCGTTCAATTCTCACTCTACTGCATCCACAATACGCAATTTTTTTAGGCATTAACCTGGAACTTGAAACTCGACATATTGTATCTTGATGGACGATAAGTCAAATTAATTGATCATTTTTTAGATTGATTGCCAATTAGCTTCAATTTGTAGATGTGATATTGCCAATTTTGGAAATTCCTCTTTCGACTTGGTATTTGATGGCGATTTTCCTCGAAGCCGAAGCTCTGATACCACTGTTGGGAGAAGAGGGAGAGACCGGCTGCTTAAAACCATTCAACCTTGCTCACAGACATCACCATCAACCTGTCCACCTCTTTTCCCACTTTCGAAGCACACACACACCTAGACTAGGGCACATGCGCACACACACACACACACAGAGCATAAAATTGACATAGACAAGATTGTAAGAGTGTGCAAGAGAATTGTAAGGGATAGAGACTTGATTAGAGAGTACACATAAAATTAAGCATAGCATAAGAGTGTAGAGAAGAGAATGTTCAAGAGAAATGCCTAAACTCCATGGCACCTATTCTTGTGGACTTTGGTATGTAATATATTACTTGTGAGTTTTAGTTGCTAAAATTTGAGGCCCCTCTTTTACAACCACTTCACTTTTGTAAATGAGTGAAGCTCATTAGTTTTTGCATGACCCATAAGGGTAAGTTTCCACTACAATTATTTAGAGAGCCATAGTGGCTTATTGAACTGAAAATCTAAAATATTGTGCAAGTGTACAACGATCGAGAGTTATTGCCTGCGCCTCTTTGTCAACTCGCCACATTCCACTCTACAAAATCATAATCAACAACTCAATTAGAAAAATAAATAAGCAACACATAATTAATAATTACGTCATCTATCCCAATTGCAGCTAATCACTACATCAGGAGGGTGCCCAGTTTCATAACAAAGATCCCATTCAGTGTTGTGGAGAAGGCACAAGCTATCTTAACAGGAGAAAATGAATAGCATTTCATATTCATGTCTTGGTGTTTTTATAAATTTTCCTTCCCATTTGTGATTTTATAAGGTGTTTATTAACACCAATATGAAAATAAACTTTTAATGATAAGAAAGGTGTCTCTCAACACCACCATTTTCTTAAGAATCTATCTCTTTGTCTAATGTAGTACAAGGACTAAACAAAACTTACTTTTAACATTTCCAAATTGAACAAAATTTTCCAAAATAAAACGGGAAATAGGACTACATAGGCGTTGACATCAATTCCAAAGTCATGGGATTTTTCCATTTCATCTTTAGTTTTTGTAAGTTGTTGCAGGCTGTAGGCAAGATAGAGAAGTAGATAGAGCTTTGAGAGAGTCTTCTTATGTATGCGACATTGTAGCCAATCACTTGGGAAAGAAGAAATATTTGATTGCATCATTGTTCATGTTGTCACTCCCATTTCTTCTTCTCTCCTATTCTCGAGCGCAAAGGTATCGGTGTGTGTAGGTTGTGTGAACCCCACAAACCAATTGGTGTGTGTATCAAGGGAGAAAGAGGTGTTGTGTGTGTGATTGAGAATCAAGAGGTGATAACGATGGTTGAGATGCAATAGTATTGTGCTTTTGCATGTGATTGTGGCCCTGGGTATGTGTAGAAGAGTGTTTGCAGTAAAGTTTTGTTGTTTGGTGTGTTCCTTTGAATGGATCAGGGTGTTAGGATTCCATATGAGCTAAATACAGGTGCATGTGTACTATTTCATGTGTTTCCCCTTCCCCCCTTCTAATTCCAGCACACGCGCATGTGAGAGGGGGGATGGGAGAGCTCCATATCTCTTCTCTATCCTTCTTTTGATACCCACCTAAGGGTTACATTTTTCTATCTAGTCCCTGCTCTACAAGTTTTCCCCATTGCATTTGGGTGATTGGCATGGATTTGCTACGTGGCTTCCAACGGTGTCCACCCCTCCAAGGTTTCAAAAAGTTTCTCAGAAACTTTCTAGATAACTTGTTTTTTTCCCTAGTTCTTGTAAAGGGCTAGTGAAAGTTCACTCTATGAACCTTAAACCATAAGAGCATTGCCACATATCTCACTTTTTCAAAACCTCAAACCATCCGTGTCAAAATTGGAAAAACTCATCTGCTACACTCTTCCTTGCAACTGCCCCAACTTACTTTCAATCTAGAAAATATTGGCATTTAGGACTCCACTTGGGGTGTTGTCTCTTCTAGCTCAATTCATACACTATAAACCACCTTTAAGAAGCTTGGCAAGGCTAAACAAACTCTTGACGACACACCTCCAAAGGTGGCTATGTGTTGTTAGTCATAAGTGGTCTATAGAAGGAAACACCAAACATGTCCACTTGGTCACGACTAGAAAATGTGAGTAAAATAGGAAAGAGTTCAAAAAGAGACATTTGTATGTCCACTTTGACTCGTGCCTTATAGGGCAACCAAGCTTGCAGTGGAAAGTAAAAGCGATCAAGTCGAGATTGAGAGGTCCAATTGGGCCTCTGAATCGAACGTAAAGCGCTCAGAAGTGCTTCCAATGGATTTCCATAGATCATACATAAGGTAAAGGGAGTGCATGTCCTCTCATAAGTCTCACTCACCTCGTGAGAAAGAATATTAGTAGCAGATGTAGCATGCTCAGAGTGACACACCAAGTTGAAATCCCCTCGTAGGAGGCCTTCCGAGTGTTCACAGTGTCTCTCGCATTTCCACAGGTGGGTATGAGAATCTGCATTATTTTTTGCACACACATTAACCAAGGTTAAAGGGCCCTCGTGGAATGAGATAGACAAAACAAAACATCGACGAGTGAGGTTGGTCCAATAACTAGGTATCTTGTAAGGAGGTTTTTGTACATGCTAAAACATTTGAGTGTGAGAATGAACAATGCTAGTAGAAACATTGATGTCCTCTATGATTCACAATTTGACCATGCCGATGATGAAGACATACATCTGCTAGATCCATAGAGAGAAGCCAATGGTTGAAGGTATAGATTTGGGAGGGATCATTTAACTATGTTACATTGTACGTGGCTAATTATTTGGGAGCTTTAAACAATTTGTGTGTCCCCTTTGCTACTATCATTTTCCATTGTCTTGACATCGATTCGAGTGGAATCATTGATTTATCTTGGGGCTCCACACTATCTTGTTTCTATATAGTCGATTCATGGTTAACCTATATGACATCGACAACTTCTAGGGTCTTTGGGATGGCATGTCCTCCATGAGGGCATCATAAAAGTTCATGGATGTACATTTTGATCAAGGTCCTCAACGTTTGAACGTTTTTGTAGATGGAGTGAATCCTGCAATATCTGTTGTTACCCACTTAATTTCCCTTGTTCGCAAAACCTTAAAGGTTAGAGTTTTTAAAGGGGTTAGAATCTAGGGTTTGGAAAAAGGCTGTTTTTCCATCGAAGATACAAAGTTGTTACTAGGATCGGTGGGTTTAGCTACCCCTCATGCACTTCCATAAGAGGGGTGATTGGGGTATTGGAATTAGGGTCCGAATTAGGGTTGCACATAAAAGCTCTAGCTGCTATGATGGAGTGCTGACCACAGAGAATTCAGTAGTGGTATGTTGCTAGCTTGTATCCTTGTAGTTCATCCATTTTTAGAAGCACTTTCGTAATGGGATTATATGGCATAAGATCTGCTGCATTGGAGACTAGCATAGAGTGCACTGCAAACTTCTTTAAAAGATATTTCACATACACATCTCATAGTGGCCTACATTTGTAGGCATCGGGTGCAAGGTTATATTGTTCATAACGAATTAGCTGGGTAGACTGCACCCGAAACTTAAAGTACTGCTCTATTCCAATGTACCCATCCAACCCACTCTTAGATGTTTTTGCAGCTTCTTTATCAAGATCTTTTTCTTTGGGTTGGACAATTGAGTCGCACACAGATATTGAGGTTGTGTCCACAAACCACTGGCCATGAGGGAGTTGCAATTACATTTGCTTCTCCTCTTTCTTGAGGCTCTAGAGGTGCAAATGCAAGGTTTTGTTGCTCCACATTTCCACTTTTTTCTCCCATTTGAGGGAGCCTCACTCTGATTGGGAATCTTGCTCTAGCTCGCTTCACTCGTATCCTCAATTTTACACTTCTTGTTGCTCTTTGTACTCAGTTTTTCTAGATACTGTGAAAATTTCTTGAATCCCTCAATATATATATCTCTTACATTCTTGCTTGTAGTGGTCTCTCTTAGCTCTACCCAACCTGCTTTGAGCATTGTTTCTCCATCATGGTTAAATTTCATCAAGTCTCGAAAAAAGGACATGGGCTCTATCTCACCATTGAGTAGCTTCACACGACGGCATGGTGACATGTCAAGATCTGAGAAATCTTCCTTCACCTCCTTGACAATCCCACAATATTTGAATGCACATTGCTCTACATCTTCAAAGAACAAGTGAACTCTTTCATTGCATACAGCATTTGGTAAGTGGAAATCAGAATACCAAGGATTTGAGAGACAAGCCTGTTGCATCACTTGACTTTTGCAATCTCTTCTTGGAGGACAGTTGAGCCATTTTTCTTGTAAAAATAACACTTGTTTCTCTTTAAACATACATACATCCCTCTATGCTCTATGTTGGAACCCTATGGACCTAGGGCCACAAGGTGCCCATTTTGCTAGAAAGAAACTCTTTATTCTCTTTGATAAAATGTTTTGGCCCCAAGGCCATAGGGTACCCTTTATGCTAGTAAGAAACATTATATACTCTATGTTGGAACCTTATGGCTGCATGTCCATAGGGTGCTTTCTATGCTAGCGAAAATACTCTATATGCTCTATGTTGGCATCTTACGGCCCCAGGGCCATAGGGTGGCCTATATGATAGTTAGAAGCACTCTATGCACTCTATTTGTCTATATGCACTATAAGCTCTATGTTGACACGCTATGGCCCTAGGGCCACAAGGTGCTCTTAAGGATAATAAAAAACCTTATGTGCTCTATGTTGACACCATATGGCCCCAGAAGGCATTCTCTAGTCCATGAAGAACCCACCCATGGCTTGTGCTGGTATGCTATGGCCCCAGGGCCATAGGTGCTCTCATGCTAGTAAGAAACACTATATACTTTATGTTGGCATTGTATGATTCCTAGTAAGAAACACTGTATACACTATACTGGCAGAGTGTGGCCTGAAGGCCATAGGGTGTGGGTCCCATTGTGGTTTTAGGTGTAGGGTTAGTGGATGTGTTCCCTCTACTTGACATATAGCGCTCCATCATGCCCACTTTCTTAGGCGTAGCACCTTGGATGAAACCCTAAAATTGGTTAGGGTTCATGGTTGTTGGACCTCTAGGTGTAAAAGAAAAAACCTCTGACCAACAGCGGTTGGAATTGTCATCATCGGTCATAGCCTAAAAACAACAATATACAAACAAATGAAAAACATGATAAAAGATTAAAAAATAGCAATAAACTGTCCATATCTACCACACATTCTTTAGACATGCCCAATCTTTGTACACCTCGGTCATCAGGTGTATGGAGAACAGGACCACCGGGTCATAATCTCCTCTTGATCGGTCAAAAACTATATTTGTGGGTGTCACAACCGTGCACACCAAAGTCTACATGAGAGTGCATGTACAGGCTATTGTGCCAAGCTTCCAACAATACTTTGTCATGTACAATGTGACTGCTCTGTGTCTTGTCTATCATCTACAATGATCGATAACAATGGTAAACACTACCTCACCTTCTCTAGCCATGCCTAATCTTTGTACACCTCGATCATCAGGTGTACCGAGATCAGGACCACTAGGTCATAATCTTGTCTTGATTGGTCAAAGACTAAATTTGTGGGTGTCCCAGTCGTGCACACCCACGTTCTAAAGAACCCTTCATGGTCGTTTTTTGGTAACCTATGGCCTTAGCACTAGTTTGGTATCAACACAGGACACTTAAGTGTCCTTTGTTTCCAAATTTAGATTAAATTCTACTTGCATCAGGCAATGTATTTAAGCAAACCCTCTTGATATGCTTAAATATATTAGCTAGAGGGTCTTTGAAAACTATATCCTTGCATTTTAGAAGCTATCATGATCAAGAAATATACTCATCAAGTGGACCCCCATAAGACTGCAATTGATGCTTTGAAAAAATCAATTTTATAAGCTCAAGAACAAATGAAGCGACATTGTAGAAAATTGTACACAACTTTTCTACAATTGTGCTATAGATAATTTCAAGTTTCATGTGCAAAAAACTTTACTTGAGAGTATATAAAACAATGGGAAGTTCTACGTCCTTGATATGGCCATTTCAAGCATATCGTTATATGCATATATAAAATATGTTTTTGATGTGTTTTTTAGTCTTAGAGGCAATACATTGCTTACCGTCTTCAATGAGGACTCAAGGTGGCAAGTAGAAGTGCTTTGGAAAGAAACAATGTTTGGATCATTCAAAACCGCACATGCAAAAATTTTGATGTGTTAATTCTTGCGACATAAGTATCAAAAAACTCAAATAACGTCAAACTTTCCACACATATCAACTAAAATGTATCAAAGTGCATGGTATGAATACAAATGGGATACCTAAAACCTTGGTTTCAATGTTATTGTGGAGGACTCAAGATTTTCAAGAGTTTTTGCACAATCAAAATTTCAAGAAAGGGTGTAAGCGATAAAATTTAAGTAGGTTAGGGAGCCAAAAATATATGTAGTTTCTTGGTTTTAAAATATAAAGTCATTTGATGCTGTCAAATTGCATTAGAATAGCCCCAATTCCACGAGAGGACCTTTGAAAGGCAAAAATTATGCTCTTAGTCACCACGTGCTCAAGTATGAAATTATGTTTATAAATTGCAATTAAATTTGAAACATTCCTTGAAGGTCTTTCCATTGTTTTGTAGCACTAAGTACTAGCACTTACATTTTAAAAACATAAAAAAGCTCATCTCCACGAAAAGATATAAGAATTTTATTTTTTTTTTTGGCAAAAAAGCTTGAAATTTTGCAAAAAATTATGACTTAGAAATTACCACAATTCTCTCCATAGGGCTTGTATTTTGACATGGAGAAAAATCCAATCAAGTATATGATTCTCGAGGGATGTGGTTGAACATGCTCTAGTAACCGTTAATTCATACCGTGAAAAAATGTCAATAAGAATGGAGGTAGAAGAAGAGTGGTGTAATCAATCGACTCAAGTCCTTGTAGAGCCAATGTGCCAAGCATCTGCAAAGACAACATTTGTTTACTAAAACCAAAGTTTTCATAACTATGGAGTAGGAAATAATTGAAAAAACAAATGTCCTCAACAAGATAAAAATTCTAGATCTATAAAGGCATATTGTGGATCTTGTGGATGCAAGGATGGACACTTTCTCGAAGATTTTCCTAGGAATCCAATAAACAAAGGGAAGACCACCATAAATGTAGTTCAAGTTGTTCCAAGTAGTTTTTTATAAGGGGAATCAACAATCCTAGTTTGAGTGATGACTGGAGTACATTCCAAGGAGAACATATAAAAAATTGCCAGTGGATCTGACAAATCCATCAATTGCTACCAAAAATCCAAAAAAGAAAGACGTACACGATACAAACTGGAAAAGGTATTGTGTCTTAAAGGGAAAGGACCATGATTCTACAAAATACATGGAGCCATTTATTCTTTATTGGAAAAACATAATTAGTGAGAAACACACTGGAGAATATACATCATTTTGGCCAAAGACTACACGGAGACATTGAATGCAACAGATAGAGGAAGAGAGAGATGACTTTCAAGGATATGAAGAATTGAGTGATCACTATGTTGGTCCTCAAATTGCAAGGCTTCAGGAAGCTCTTAAGCCTCAAATTAATGTCAATAAAGGGATTTTGTTCTTGTGATACCCACAGATCTAGAATATCCGATATGGCTAGGAGTTGCAAAGTCAAATGTTGATGTAAACAAATCATCTCCTAACTATAAGAAAGTTTTCAATCAACATTGGGCACCAAAACATCGAAGAAGAAGTCCCTCAATCTAGGAATGTAATCTGAAGATTGTTGGAAAAAGAATTGGTGTTGTAATATTGCTTCCCCTAAGCGTTGGGAGTG
Source organism: Adiantum capillus-veneris (assembly GCF_014529385.1). Classification (NCBI taxonomy): domain Eukaryota; kingdom Viridiplantae; phylum Streptophyta; class Polypodiopsida; order Polypodiales; family Pteridaceae; genus Adiantum; species Adiantum capillus-veneris. The sequence continues at coordinate 104,845,677 of NC_140953.1, forward strand.
TGTTATGTAGTTGCGTGGTCATGGACTCCAAGGGGTGGAAGACTTGCAAAAGAAATTAGCATTATTTGGAGAAGAGGGGGAGACCGGCTGCTTAAAACCATTCAACCTTGCTCACAGACATCTCCATCAACCTGTCCACCTCTTTTCCCAATTTCGAAGCACACACACACACACACACACCCCTATACCATCACACACACACACACACACACACACACATCATGAAATTGACATAGATAAGATTGTAAGATTGTGCAAGAGAATTGTAAGGGATAGAGACTTGATTAGAGAGTATACATCAAATTAAGCATAGCATAAGAGTGTAGAGAAAGAGAATATGCAAGAGAAAGGCCTAAATCTAGCCCCAAACTCCACGGCACCTATTCTTGTGGAGTTTGGTATTTAATATACTATTTGTCAACTCCCCGAATTCCACTCTACAAAATCATCATCATCAACTCAATTAGAAGAATAAATAGACAACACATAATTAATCATTATGTTAGCTATCCCAATTGTAGCTAACCACTACAATACGAGAGTGCCTAGTCTTGTAACATCCCTACCACGAGGGATACCAGCTGTCCTCAGTTTCTCAATAGAGAAATCAACTGGACCGTGAGCGATCGAAACTGTGGAGAAGGTTTGGGAAGTTGCAAAAGAACTTTTCAGGAATCCATTTTGCATCCTCTCTAGGGTGTCCCTTAAAAGTCAAAAGGTAACGATTATAAACCATACTAGTGCGTGTAGTGGTGGTCTCATGATAAACGATTTTGTCAGGGATGAGTTGCTCTTCTTGGTTTACAAGTGAAAATAGGTCTTCATAAATGTGATGTGTAGGTAGGGGTTCTCTGAATGTTCTTAAAATACTAATGTGAAATGCATTGTGAATGAGTGAATGTGCATGCAGGTCTAAACGGAAAGAAACATTATTAATGACAACTGAAATTTTAAAAGGTCCATTAAAATGAGGAGCAAGCTTAACAAGATATTTGTATCACCACTTTTGATCCTTCGTTTTTTAATGCAAAGTAAAACATAATCACCTTTCTTAAGCTGGTGTGCTTTGTGGTGCTTGTTAGTATGTTTAGTGTTAAGATCTTTTGAGTGTTTAATTGCATAATGCACACTTGCATAAACATCATGAAAGTTAGCAGTGAAATTATTAGCGATATGCACAACATTAGAAAGACGTGAAGCAGAATTAGAAAGAGAGTGACCATATACAACTTCAAATGGAAATTTACATGTGGCAGTGTGAGTAGTGTTGTTATATGAAAATTTAGAACATGTAGGTAATCATCCCATTTCTTAGGCTAAGAAGAAATCTAAGCCTTCAACAAATCAGTGATAGTGCGATTCGTGACTTCGGTTTGACACTTAGACTCAGGATGGAATGCAGAAGTGAAGTCAAGTGTAGTGCCAAGATTTTCAAACACAGTAGTCCAAAAAGCACCACAAAATTTTGAATCTCGATTAGAAATAATGACTTTAGGAAAACCATGATGTGGGAAAATAGTCTTAAGAAACACGAGTGCAGCTTGATGTGCTGTGAGTGTTTTCTTGCAAGAAATAAAATACGCTTGTTTAGAAAAATGATCAATAATAGTATAAATCATGTCATTCTTGTGGAGTGTGAGTGGAAAACCAGTAACAAAATCCATTGCAATGTGTTCCCAAGGTCTCGGGAATACAGAAGTGAAGTCAAGTGTAGTGCCAAGATTTTCAAACAGAGTAGTCCAAAAAGCACTACAGAATTTAAAATCTTGATAAAACACAATGACTTTAGGGAAACCATGATGTGGGAAAACAGTCTTAAGAAACACAAGTGCAACTTAATGTGCTGTGAGTGTTTTCTTGCAAGGGATGAAATACGGTTGTTTAGAAAAACGGTCAATAATAGTCCAAATCATGGCATGCTTGTGCAGTGAGAGTGGGAAATCAGTAACAAAATCCATTGAAATGTGTTCCCAAGGTCTTTCATGAATGGGAAGAGGGTGTAAATATCCCAATTTCTTACCTATTGCTGCTTTGATCTTTTGACAAATCAACCAAGTTGAAACAAATTTTTTAATATCGATTCTCATAGTAGGCCAATAGAAGTCACGACATAACTTTTGAAAAGTTGCAGCAAATCTTCTATGTCCAGCATAGGGTGGTTTGTGAAGTTCTTCAATAATTAATATACAGTGTCAAAGAGTTGGCAGTCTTGCCAGGAAGGCGCCGGGCCTCTAGCTCTGAGGGTTTGTGGGGATACTGTGAAGCTTTTCACTTAAACGAGCTTAGTGTTTGTAGAAAATACATTGTGTGTAGCCATTGGGATCTTACATGCAGAGACCCACATATGCACACGTGAAACCCTCAAAACAAGACAAAGATAAAAAACATCAAGGCTTTGATTGTATCTAATCAAAGGTAAGATGAAAGGGTTCACTGATGCATTTATAAGAGCAAGTCGTTGTTCTCTAAATAGACTGAGAATGGTTCTTTGAAACTGTAACTTAGTGCTTACAAAGATGTAGATATTTTGCCTAGCGATAGGAATGAGCCGTGTATACAAGTCTTCTTGGTTCATAGTAATATTAATAAATATGTGCACATCGAAAGAATTATAGTAGTCTAGTAGTGGAAAAATAAGAGGACATGGAGAAAGAAGAATTTCCTTTCCAGCCCAAAGAGTAACACAATTCTCTGTTGGAAGTGGATTTTACGGCGGCTAATACAAACATTAATTTTAATATGTTGCACAAAGTGAAAGGGTTGAAAAGTTACACCATTGGGGTTATTCATCTAAGAAAGCTCAGAAAGCAGTCAAACAATGGAGGAAAGAGATAAGAGCGACAACTAACACACAAAGACCCACACAAGCTCAAGCCAAAGAAGTGCAGCACACCTCAAAACTTTGTGGTATTGTAGCCAACTTGATGAAGTAGATGATGCGTAGTAGTCCCAACACCGTTTGCAAGCCACCAACAATGCGTTTTTATTGATGAAAGAAGGTTACATAGAGTGTATGAGTATTACAAGTGAGGAGATAGAAGGATTGAGGCATGAAGTAGCAAGCTCAAGATGTGTTGGGATGAAATTGAGAGAAATGTTTCCTCACAGAGATGGCTAGGAGGTTGGGTGATGGCTTGATAGAGTGTCTTGATTATGGGGATTGCTTGAGCACTTGATTTCTTGATGGTTTGCTTGATGCCCAAGTGAGGAGAAAGAGGCTCTACTTATAGGTGAGGTTGCCTCTTGAAGAAGATATTTGCTTAGAAATATCTAAGGGATTTCTGTGACAAGTGTCTCCCTTTTCAAAAATATCTTGAAATTATCTTCAAAGTTTCTAGATCTTTCTCATCAAAAAATATCTAGAGGTTCTTCTAGATCTTTCTCTTCAAGAAATATCTAGAGGTTCTTCTACATCTTTCTCTTTCAGATTCATCTAGAGGTTCTTCTAGATTTTTCTCCAAATATCTTCTCCTTGCCGCCATAAGACTCCAAGAGTAGCTTTATGAAAAAATTGAGAGAGAGATTGGCATACATCATGGATGACATCAAACAAACTCGTAACCACTTTTCTAAGGGATTTTTCTAGGTCCATAATCAGTCCAAAGTGCACCTACTATGTGTAGAATGACACCTCATGGGGTATACTATGACTAAGGACACTTTTGGCCATGCTATACATGTCATATGCCACCTAGGATGCCTAGTAGATAGGAGGTAAGTTTTATAGGCTCATTTCATCATGGCTTCAAGAAGACGTTCACAAACAAGCCCGCGATCGAAGCCCATTCCCAACAAGAGTGACACATCAGACTTCGACTAGCTTTTTGCATGCTAAATAGAAAATGCATATACTTATGCATACTTAAGGTATACACATAAAATCCATAATATTGTAGGGCTTAGCTTCTGTTCCCACCATGCACGTGCCATGGCACGAGAACGGAAAGGTTTAGTCACACACAATTTCTGTTCGAAATAAAGGAAGTGTTCTTGAATAGTGTATTCAGAAAATGTGTACAAAAAGTTGTCAAGCATATGCAACCATGTCGTTTTGAAGTCATCATCATGTGCATAAGTGTTAGGCATAGTGTCAAATGAAGTTGCCGTAATGGTTGATAGATTATTAGGTGGAGGGTCTTCTACTCAAAGCATCCAGCTACAACATTTTCTTTACTAGGCTGGTATTGAATGTCGGGTTGAAAACTTTGAATAAAGGCGGCCTACTTAATATGTCTATCATCTATTAAGGGTTGAGAAAGTAAGTGTTTGATACTTTGTTGATCAGTTTTAATGATCAAGTCAGTACCCATTGCATAGTGTTTCTAGATTTTCAATGCATCTTGTGACACTTTCACCCTTACCAGTGCCTTGCACTTTAAACAAAGTGTGAGAAGATATAGGAGTACCTGAGGATGGGTTGTCATCGTGTAATATTTAGGATCATATTCCTCACCATAATTAGCTACTACTTCATTTTCATCAGGAGTAGCATCTTCGATGAGGTTAAGAGTAGTACATAATCACTCCAAAGTGCACCTACTATGTGTAGAATGACACCTCATGGGGTATACTATGACTAAGGCCACTTTTGGCCATGTTATACATGTCATATGCCACCTAAGATGCCTAGTAGATAGAAGGTAAGTTTTATAGGCTCATTTCATCATGGCTTCAAGAAGACGTTCACAAACAAGCCCGGGATTGAAGCCCATTCCCAACAAGAGTGACACATCAGACTTCGACTAGCTTTTTACATGCTAAATAGAAAATGCATATACTTATGCATACTTAAGGTATACACATAAAATCCATAATATTGTAGGGCTTAGCTTCCATTCCCACCATGCACGTGCCACGGCATGACATCCCACCCCTCTAAACCTGCACATCCTCCGGTATGTGCCACAGCCAATGTTTGCAGGTTCGACTCTCTTGGAGTTTCTTCTTCTTCATCTTCACTTGGTGATTCCAAACCTTCATTCTCGCTTACTTGATCAGTCGGATGACTATCCTCTCTCTTTTTTTGTCAATAACTTGATTCTCTTTCTTGCAATGGGTATCTTTATCTCTGTTCCATCCAATTCAGCCAGGGTGTAAGTGGCATTGTCATGTACGTACTTGACTATATACGATCCAAACCATCTTTTTGAAACCTTTTGCATGACAGTATGCTGGTTATCAAGACTACTATCATAAACTAAAACCCAATCTCCTTGCTTAATTACCTTCCTTCTTAGCCTGTGTCGTCTATCAAAGTAGTGCCAGGGTGTAAGTGGCATTGTCATGTACGTACTTGACTATATACGATCCAAACCATCTTTTTGAAACCTTTCGTATGACAGTATGTTGGTTACCAAGACTACTGTCATACACTAAAACCCAATCTCCTTGCTTAATTACCTTTCTTCGTAGCTTGTGTCGTCTGTCAAAGTAGTCCTTGCTTTTCAACCTAGCATTATTCAATATTTCTTTTGCAAACTCAATGTCTTCAGGCCTTCTTTATAGCTGTCTTATACGCAAGGCAAGGAGCTCTTCTCTGCTAAGCCCATCTTGCCAAGGTAGCACATTCCATGTGGGAATGGTCTCTTCAATGGGCATTACAGGCTTTTGACCATACATCAATTCTGCACGCATGTAGCCAGTTATACTGAGCTGTGTGTCGTGCGATCAGTCCATAGAGCATATGGCAATAGTTTTGGCCACTCACTAATTCTCCCTTCACAAGATTTAGCCAAGTCTTTGATGATTGGCGGATGCCCTCTTTCACTTTTCCCGTTGCCTTCCGGATTGTAAGCGGTGGTAAGGGAAAGCTTGATTCCTATCCTAGAAAAGAACTCCCTTGCTTCCTCGGCATCCAGCTCTCCTCTGTCTGCACTTATCTTTCCCACACAACCATAGCGGTAGATTACATCCTCAAGGAGAAATTTACATACTGCCTCTATAGTCTTTGTCCTTAAAGCTCGCCCTTCAACCTGATTAGTCAAGTCTTCTCTTGCAAGAACCAAGTACCTCGTCTGCCAGAGTCCTAAAGGCATGGTGACTAGATCCACAACCCATTTATAGTGCATGGCTAGTGGATATGTAGGATGCAATCCATCAAGATGTCGGACATTTGAATACATTTGACATGTTACACACGATTCCACAAAGTGGGATACATCCTTGTACATACCTTTCTGCCAATACCTTTCCTTTAGCTTTGAAAAAGTTTCCCATACACCACGGTGTCCAGCCCATAGGTTCTCATGAAATTCCTGCATGAGCTTTACCTGGCTCTGTTTGTTACATACTACCCTTTGTAGTATAGCACCCTTTTGTTTTGAATGTTTCCATAAGTAACCATCCTGCAGAAAGTACCCATATGCTTTTCTGTGTATCCTCTTAAACTCATGCTCAAACCAGTCACCTTGTTTTGTTAAAGTACTCAAATAACGACCAATCTCCTTCATACCCATCTTATAAAAACAACTCAAGTGCACTAGGTGTGCCAACATCGTTATGCTAAACATGATTATTGGAGTAGAACTTTGTGCCTACATCTTCACTATCATCTACCATGTCTTGCTCATCCTCATACCTTTGATAGCATATGCGCTACCGGGTTGTCTTTTCGTGCAATATGCTTGAACTCAGGATTCAAGGACTTAATGTAGGCAATCCATCTTAGCATGGCAATGCCTGGTGTTGAGAAGCTTGTAATCATTCCAAGGAGTGGCAGACAATCTGTTTCCACAACCACATATGCTCCAATCAAGTACTCTTTTTCACACCTTAGTGTTGTAGCCATGCCCCACAACTCCCGTTTTATCTGTGGGTAGTTCCTTTGTCGAGTACTTAAAACCTTGGCTCCAAACCTTGCCAAGCCTTATATGTACTTACACTTCAATTTCACGCAACTAACATGCTCAATAGCTTGCAATTGAATTAAACAGTTCCAAAAACGATCAATGTAACCTGGTACATCTTCATTTTGACCCTCTCAAATTAAATCCCAGTCATGTCGTGCTTTAGATTTGTACTGTGTAGGTAAAAATTGAGGTAAAAACACATTTTTAAATGCATGCTAGATACCTGGAATGTTCCCGTCCTGTTTGGTGGCGTTCCACCACAGTGTAATCCTGCTAGTGAGATGATTTCATGCACATTCTACCATTTCACGTTTGGGAAAGTCTTCATCATGAAAATAGTCATCTAGCTGATCAACCCATGCTTGGACCGTGCTAGCATCTTTAGTGTCATCAAAATCCTTGAAAGTGAAGGCTTTTTTGCTAATTTTGTTTTGCTTGGGTGTCGGTGCAGATTCTATGCGTGTAGAATGCAGTAATTTATCTTCAATTCTTGCCTTCTCATGTGTTCATACCTAAGGGTTTGTTGCATATAAGCAAGCTATTCAACAATTGTGGGTGATTGTGGAAGGTGTGTCATGATTGCTTGCTTTTCCTTTTTTTTTCATCTTTTGTGTTTTTAAATAATAATGCTTAAAAGGGCTATATGGCGATATTTACAGATGTAATATGTAGAATAAGTAAAAGAGGGTAAAATAAATAGCAGAAATGAATTATACTTAGCTAAAAAATCACATTAGCGTCAAGTCTAGAATGGCAATGCACTAAGAAATTGCCAAAAGAGTGAGCGGTCAGACGGTTTGTCATCTGCGAGTTGCTCGAGTTTTGCACCGTCCAATCTCCCGTATCCCAAAAATAATGGCAATACAATCGGTAATGTAAATTATTGTTCACCAAAAAATTCAATTAGCAGAAACAACAATAATTGCAAACGACGTATCTCGAGTGGTCTTTGAATTTTTAACCGTGGCTGAAAAATGATTTATGTGAATACAACTGAAGATAACCTCCGACAACAACTAAAATTGATAAACGGCCAACTTTCTCTTCGAATTAGCAAAGGAAAAATATTGATGTTGGACGATCAAAAATTGGGTAATTAGCTGTTGCCAACGATGTCGGCGGCATCCAAAGGCTTCGGTAGGTTGTTGGAAGGAGAAATGGGTGAATACCCGCTTAAGAAGGGGTTTTTTTTTTGGTTGATGCTTGGGTGGCTGGCCAAGAATAGAGTGAAGCCTTTCTCTGTGCTTCTTAAGTGTGTGTGGACACCTGCTTTATGAGGTCGATAGCGTGTAGGAGTAGGTGGCCGATAGTGTGGTGCACAAAAGGGATGGAAGCGCCGTGCAAACCCGGGTTTAGACCACGGGGCGGAAGTGAAAAACGTCCCTTAGACGAGGGTGCCCCCTTGTGATGCAACTCTCGCCGATTTGGGTGGGGTCGATCGACAAAGGATAGGTTGTAGGCAAAAGATAGTTCCCGCACAATCTCCTCGAATTGCCTCTTGAAATGGTAGACGATTGCTTCACATGCTATGGGTAACGGGATCGATGCCCGTCTCCTCCACTACAATTGTCTTGAAATAATATTAACGGACATTTATCCAGCATCGTCTTTAACCTTCAGGTGCTCGTATAATGATTGAAAACTCTCATAAGGTTCTCAAAGCGGTCCTCATGCCATCTTCGTTCTTGTAATTTTGTATTTTGACCATTGCTTCTTCAATTTCTTCAGAACTACTTGCTCGTTCAATTCTCACTCTACTGCATCCACAATACGCAATTTTTTTAGGCATTAACCTGGAACTTGAAACTCGACATATTGTATCTTGATGGACGATAAGTCAAATTAATTGATCATTTTTTAGATTGATTGCCAATTAGCTTCAATTTGTAGATGTGATATTGCCAATTTTGGAAATTCCTCTTTCGACTTGGTATTTGATGGCGATTTTCCTCGAAGCCGAAGCTCTGATACCACTGTTGGGAGAAGAGGGAGAGACCGGCTGCTTAAAACCATTCAACCTTGCTCACAGACATCACCATCAACCTGTCCACCTCTTTTCCCACTTTCGAAGCACACACACACCTAGACTAGGGCACACGCGCACACACACACACACAGAGCATAAAATTGACATAGACAAGATTGTAAGAGTGTGCAAGAGAATTGTAAGGGATAAAGACTTGATTAGAGAGTACACATAAAATTAAGCATAGCATAAGAGTGTAGAGAAGAGAATGTTCAAGAGAAATGCCTAAACTCCATGGCACCTATTCTTGTGGACTTTGGTATGTAATATATTACTTGTGAGTTTTAGTTGCTAAAATTTGAGGCCCCTCTTTTACAACCACTTCACTTTTGTAAATGAGTGAAGCTCATTAGTTTTTGCATGACCCATAAGGGTAAGTTTCCACTACAATTATTTAGAGAGCCATAGTGGCTTATTGAACTGAAAATCTAAAATATTGTGCAAGTGTACAACGATCGAGAGTTATTGCCTGCGCCTCTTTGTCAACTCGCCACATTCCACTCTACAAAATCATAATCAACAACTCAATTAGAAAAATAAATAAGCAACACATAATTAATAATTACGTCATCTATCCCAATTGCAGCTAATCACTACATCAAGAGGGTGCCCAGTTTCATAACAAAGATCCCATTCAGTGTTGTGGAGAAGGCACAAGCTATCTTAACAGGAGAAAATGAATAGCATTTCATATTCATGTCTTGGTGTTTTTATAAATTTTCCTTCCCATTTGTGATTTTATAAGGTGTTTATTAACACCAATATGAAAATAAACTTTTAATGATAAGAAAGGTGTCTCTCAACACCACCATTTTCTTAAGAATCTATCTCTTTGTCTAATGTAGTACAAGGACTAAACAAAACTTACTTTTAACATTTCCAAATTGAACAAAATTTTCCAAAATAAAACGGGAAATAGGACTACATAGGCGTTGACATCAATTCCAAAGTCATGGGATTTTTCCATTTCATCTTTAGTTTTTGTAAGTTGTTGCAGGCTGTAGGCAAGATAGAGAAGTAGATAGAGCTTTGAGAGAGTCTTCTTATGTATGCGACATTGAGCCAATCACTTGGGAAAGAAGAAATATTTGATTGCATCATTGTTCATGTTGTCACTCCCATTTCTTCTTCTCTCCTATTCTCGAGCGCAAAGGTATCGGTGTGTGTAGGCTGTGTGAACCCCACAAACCAATTGGTGTGTGTATCAAGGGAGAAAGAGGTGTTGTGTGTGTGATTGAGAATCAAGAGGTAATAACGATGGTTGAGATGCAATAGTATTGTGCTTTTGCATGTGATTGTGGCCCTGGGTATGTGTAGAAGAGTGTTTGCAGTAAAGTTTTGTTGTTTGGTGTGTTCCTTTGAATGGATCAGGGTGTTAGGATTCCATATGAGCTAAATACAGGTGCATGTGTACTATTTCATGTGTTTCCCCTTCCCCCCTTCTAATTCCAGCACACGCGCATGTGAGAGGGGGGATGGGAGAGCTCCATATCTCTTCTCTATCCTTCTTTTGATACCCACCTAAGGGTTACATTTTTCTATCTAGTCCCTGCTCTACAAGTTTTCCCCATTGCATTTGGGTGATTGGCATGGATTTGCTACGTGGCTTCCAACGGTGTCCACCCCTCCAAGGTTTCAAAAAGTTTCTCAGAAACTTTCTAGATAACTTGTTTTTTTCCCTAGTTCTTGTAAAGGGCTAGTGAAAGTTCACTCTATGAACCTTAAACCATAAGAGCATTGCCACATCTCTCACTTTTTCAAAACCTCAAACCATCCGTGTCAAAATTGGAAAAACTCATCTGCTACACTCTTCCTTGCAACTGCCCCAACTTACTTTCAATCTAGAAAATATTGGCATTTAGGACTCCACTTGGGGTGTTGTCTCTTCTAGCTCAATTCATACACTATAAACCACCTTTAAGAAGCTTGGCAAGGCTAAACAAACTCTTGACGACACACCTCCAAAGGTGGCTATGTGTTGTTAGTCATAAGTGGTCTATAGAAGGAAACACCAAACATGTCCACTTGGTCACGACTAGAAAATGTGAGTAAAATAGGAAAGAGTTCAAAAAGAGACATTTGTATGTCCACTTTGACTCGTGCCTTATAGGGCAACCAAGCTTGCAGTGGAAAGTAAAAGCGATCAAGTCGAGATTGAGAGGTCCAATTGGGCCTCTGAATCGAACGTAAAGCGCTCAGAAGTGCTTCCAATGGATTTCCATAGATCATACATAAGGTAAAGGGAGTGCATGTCCTCTCATAAGTCTCACTCACCTCGTGAGAAAGAATATTAGTAGCAGATGTAGCATGCTCAGAGTGACACACCAAGTTGAAATCCCCTCGTAGGAGGCCTTCCGAGTGTTCACAGTGTCTCTCGCATTTCCACAGGTGGGTATGAGAATCTGCATTATTTTTTGCACACACATTAACCAAGGTTAAAGGGCCCTCGTGGAATGAGATAGACAAAACAAAACATCGACGAGTGAGGTTGGTCCAATAACTAGGTATCTTGTAAGGAGGTTTTTGTACATGCTAAAACATTTGAGTGTGAGAATGAACAATGCTAGTAGAAACATTGATGTCCTCTATGATTCACAATTTGACCATGCCGATGATGAAGACATACATCTGCTAGATCCATAGAGAGAAGCCAATGGTTGAAGGTATAGATTTGGGAGGGATCATTTAACTATGTTACATTGTACGTGGCTAATTATTTGGGAGCTTTAAACAATTTGTGTGTCCCCTTTGCTACTATCATTTTCCATTGTCTTGACATCGATTCGAGTGGAATCATTGATTTATCTTGGGGCTCCACACTATCTTGTTTCTATATAGTCGATTCATGGTTAACCTATATGACATCGACAACTTCTAGGGTCTTTGGGATGGCATGTCCTCCATGAGGGCATCATAAAAGTTCATGGATGTACATTTTGATCAAGGTCCTCAACGTTTGAACGTTTTTGTAGATGGAGTGAATCCTGCAATATCTGTTGTTACCCACTTAATTTCCCTTGTTCGCAAAACCTTAAAGGTTAGAGTTTTTAAAGGGGTTAGAATCTAGGGTTTGGAAAAAGGCTGTTTTTCCATCGAAGATACAAAGTTGTTACTAGGATCGGTGGGTTTAGCTACCCCTCATGCACTTCCATAAGAGGGGTGATTGGGGTATTGGAATTAGGGTCCGAAAAAAAATTCCCAGGGCATTGTGGAGCAATTTTTCTCAAACAACCCTGAACCTGAATATTATATCTTGTCAAGAGCAGAATGTTGGAAGCCAGCATCTATGTTGTACTCAATATCTTGCATAAAAGGTAGGTTCCATAGTGTGAAGAATAGGACAACTAGACGACCCTTGGATATAAACATGTGTGACCAAACGAAGGTCGGTTTTAGTGTAAGCTTGTGCTCTCCCTTGACATTTTCACGAGGACCTAAGACATTGTGTAGCACACTTGACACGATTGTTGGGTCGTATTGACTAGTAGATATACCTAGTATAGAGTGGCCGTATGGCGGGGGTAGAAAACGAGAGAAGGACATGTGAGGAGTGGGTTGTGTAAGCAAGATAAAATTTGTGGTTGCCCACGTCGTTTGTGTAATTTATTTTGTGTACCATTTTTGAAAGTATAAATTGTGGTTACTTATCAATTCCACCAAAGGAATGAAATGTGTAGCAACACACCCGTTCTAAATCCAAATACACAACCATTCTAAATGTAAGTGAGAGTGTGTTAGAGTCAGAAGTTTGATGACAATGCAGAAAATCGACGCATCACGCATGCATGCAATTTATACGCATCTATAAGTACAGGGCCCTCATACCACCACTTTCCCAACCTGCACTAACCTAGTTACTCTCTACGCATACATACGTATGGCGTGCGTGCTGCTAGCTATTAGAAGCCAACAATATGGCCTGTAAAATGAGGACAGCAGCCTTGCTACTTGTGGTGCTGGTTCACATCGCGGCAAGAACTGCCGTTGCTAGCCGGGAAAGCGACTGGCGCATGCGTCTCCAGGCATGCGAGGATTTTATGGAGCAGCGCGGAGGCCAGGAAGAACGAGGCCAGAGACCTAGCCAACGATGCTGCCAGAATCCGCAGCACATCCACCCCAATGATCGATGCCAAGCTCTGCAAGCGGTCTAGGGTGGGGGCCGTTGATATGTTTGGTGAGTCCCCCTTTGAAAGCCAACAGGAGCAAACGACTGCTAGACTTGCATCTTGCCTTCTTCAGCCCCGAGAGTGCCGCACGAGAGATTCAGCTCTGGTATACTTTCTTGATTTCTAATGCTGCTCCAATTAGTACTTGTTCGGAAACTACTTTGATTCAGCAAGTTTTTTGGTTTTGGAAACATGCAGAGTTCGAAGAGGAAGAGGCTTGGCTTTGGTGGTGAGCTGACGAAAGCTTTCCAACACAGGCTTTGGTGGTGTGGTGAGCTGACGAGAGCTTTCCAATGCAGTCTTTGGTGGTGGTGAGCAGACGAGAGCTTTCCAATGCAGGCTTTGGTGGTGAGCTGACGAGAGCTTTCCAACGCAGGCTTGGCTTTGGTGGTGAGCTGACGAGAGCTTTCGTTTTGTTTTTCTAATGTTCCATTTGGCTTTGACTGCCACACCATAATGGCATGTTGTAGCATGCTACCATTTCAAACATTATTACTTGTATATATTTATGCTGCTTTCATATACTGAGGGAACGCTTTAAAGAGTAGTTTTAAGTGTTTGCTCGAATTGTCTGTATTATAGTTTCATCCATTTGTAAGGGATGAAAAATCCATGATCAACTACATATAGATTATCAATAATATATGAAGCAAAGTGATAAGAATAACCAGTGTGAATTGAAAGGTATTAGCAAAAACTTTTAATCCTTTGGCTAGAGGCTATTGAGCATGATCGAATATGTTTGATCATCATTTGGCAGTACTAGAGTGTAACCTTTGTGCATTTATGTTCTGTTTGAATAGCCCCTCTTCAAGATGTACGCATGACGACACTTAGAATATGTATAGAGTGTGTTGACCGCTTTTGTAGGCCCACAAAGCCATACAAAACAACTAGAAATGAAAACTGTGACCTTTTGTGAGCCTCGCTTGCATATTTTCAAAGGCTCTAAATGGGCTGGTTTGACCTGTCCTCACATTTCCCGCCATGGCTGCAAAATAAGGGTGCATGGGCTCATCCAAAAAGGGTAGTAGAAACACACAACCTTGTACAAATGGTGCCAAAACCTAATGCAATGATCATTCATAAATGGGTTCAATGGCTCACATAAGGACTATAAGAGTCCATGGGCTAATATTTAATGCTCGAGTGAATAAAGAAAAGCTATACCCATGGCGAAGGTATCTCAAGACTTTATCTACAACTGACCCACAATGCAACATTGAGAGGCCTCATCTCTAGTTGAACCAACATTCACATGTTTGGTAAATGTAATGCTCTCTCTCTCTCTCTCTCTCTCTCTCTCTCTCTCTCTCTCTCTCTCTCTCTCTCTCTCTTTTTGGGGATAAATATATTTTACATTTATCGCATATTTTACATGCTCCCATTTTACAATAGTAGCAAAAATTCCTGCATCATCATCTTCTACTCCTTCTTAAGCACGGTCAGATAGTCTTCCATAAGCCTAGTTTTAAGAAGTTTCCAATGCAAGATCTAAGTTTCAAATGTATTGCTATCAACTGAATCTGGAAATGATAACTTGTCCTTGAGCAATAAAAACTAAGTCATCTTTCATATATATGTGTATATGCTCTCTCTCTCTCTCTCTCTCTCTCTCTCTCTCTCTCTCTCTCTCTCTCTCTCTCTCTCTCTCTCTCTCTCTACTTGAACTACCACCAAGCCACAATGAGGCAATGAGAGGCATCTCTAATTGAAGCAACATACATGTGTTTGAAAATTGTAATGCTATGGTTGATGTGAGTTTGCTCCAAGAACCCAAAATTTTGGCCGCAACTGATCTCACATTAGCCCATGATACTAGAGCATCTGAGCAAAACCACAATTCAGAAAACTACACCAAAATATACAAATGTGGTAGTTTTGGTTGACCTAAGTTTGCAAGAATAATGAAAAAAGTTATTGGAATTGTCCTTGAAGCTAGACTATGTTTGGGCTCTAGAGTCCCTGCAAAAAACAAACCAACCTGTTATGCTAGCTAGCCAGAATTTGACAAGAGCAGGAGAAAAATCAGCTTGCATGAAGGGCATCACCTACATAACTCAAGTATCTTCTAACATCATCTAGAGGCCCATAGGTGTGCTAAAACCAGTTCTTTTGTAAGAATGTCATATTTTCTCTAAATGTCCTCTACAACATTATTAAGGTAGCAGTTCATTGAAAGATTCTTTGCCACAAGTATTTTGGAAAAAAATGTTTTTAATAAATGAAGTACATGAGCGAGAGCTTGTAAGCAAAGCAGTGGTTTCCCAATGTAGGGAATAAGGACTTGGCCTTCATTGATAAAAAGAAAGTGATCTTATATGTATACATATATATATATTTCTATATCTCTCTCTCTCTCTCTTACAATTTTGTTAATTGCCATACACTCGCTCTTTAGCGTCAACTTGTAGGTGGAGTGCAGTTGCTTGTGCACTCTTCCTTTGGGCAGAGAGGAATGTTTTCTTTTCTGCAATACATGCAGCATCAGTTCCCAACCCTCTCTGCCCAAAAAAAGTTTGCAGGTTTGGTCGCGGTACAGAGTATGGTATAAGAGCGTTCGTATAGACCTCAATAGTCGCATCAGAATATGCTACAGTATTACCAATGGTTATTTCATTGTATATTCTGACGTTCATTTCATGGTTTATTCGGACGCTTAATATACCGGTGCTTATACCGACGTCATGATACTGGCGTCTCTTCCGAGGCCTATTTCAGCGCCTTTTGGTTTTAAAACTAACTTTTTTTTGTCGGTATAAGCGCCGATTTCTACGCGTCGTGTTGTAGTGGGATTATTGATATGATGACCAGCACGAAAAGGATGCCTATGAGAGGTCCGGGACAGGGAGACATAATCAAGGACATTGTATGGGACAACACAAAAATTTGAAATGGTGCACCATTGAAGAAAAATGGACAAATCATGAGACAAAAGAGTGCTACTACGAGGCCAAACGTGACGTAAATGTCCTAATATGCCAATGAGGCCACAAGGACAGCCAGTGTATGGATACCCGCCAAATGTGGCACCAATGCAATGATTGCCTATGTATATGGAGAGACCAAAACTAGTAATAGTCCAACAGTCACCACTCCTAGGAAATAATGCTACCAATCAAGTATATGATTCTTGAAGGAAAAGTGGTTGAACATGCTCTAGTATCCGTTACTCCATACCGTGAAAAACGTTCAGTAAGAATGGACGTAGAAAAAGAGTGGTATAATCAATTGAATCTAGTCCTTATAGTTCCAATGTACCAAGCATTTGCAAAGACAACACTTGTTTACTTCATTGCAAACTAGGGAGCTAGTCCACCTATGATGAAACAAATGCCCAAACCAAAAACCAAAGTTTCCATAACTATGGAGCAGGAGATCATTGGAAAAACAAATGTCCTCAACAAGATAAAAATGCTACATTTATAAAGGCATATTGTGGATCTTGTGGATGCAAGGATGGACACCTTCTTGAAGATTGTTTTACGAATCCAATAAACAAAGGGAAGACCGCCATAAATGTAGGTCAAGTTGTTCCAAGTAGTTTTTCATAAGGGAAATCAGCAATTCTAGTTTGAGTGATGACTGGAGTACAGTCCAAGGAGAACAAACAAAAAATTGCAAGTGGATCTGACAAATCCAGCAATTGCTCCAAAAATTCCAAAAAAGAAAGACGTAAATGATACAAACTATAAAAGGTATTGTGTCTTAAAGGGAAAGGAGCATGATTCTACAAAATACATGGAGCCAATTATTCTTTATTAGCAAAACATAATTAGTGAGATTGAACAACCAACCAATAAACACACTGGAGAATATACATCATTTACAAGGAGACATCGAATGCAACAGATAAGAGGAAGAGAGAGATGACTTTCAAGGATATCACTCACTATGTTGGTCCTCAAGTTGCAAGGATTTAGGAATCTCTTAAGCCTCAAATTAATGTCAATAAAGGGGATTTTGTTCTTGTGAGACCCGCAGATCCAGAATATCCGATATGGCTAGGAGTTGCAAAGTCAAATGTTGATGTGGACAAATCATCTCCTAACTATAAGAAAGTTTTCATTCAACATTGGGCACCAAAACATCGTAGAAGAATTTTCTCAATCTGGGAATGTAATCTGAAGATTGTTGGAAAAAGAATTGGTGTTGTAATATTGCTTCCCTTAAGCGTTGGGAGTGTGTTGATGTAGTTGTGTGGTCATGGACTCCAAGGGGTGGAAGACTTGCAAAAGAAATTAACATTATTTGGAGAAGAGGGGGAGACCGGCTGCTTAAAACCATTCAACCTTTCTCACAGACATCGCCATCAACCTGTCCACCTCTTTTCTCAATTTCAAAGCGCGCACACACACACAGCATGAAATTGACATAGATAAGATTGTAAGAGTGAGTAAGAGAATTGTAAGGAATAGAGACTTGATTAGAGAGTATACATCAAATTAAGCATAGCATAAGAGTGTAGAGAAGAGAATCTACAAGAGAAAGGCCTAAATCTATCCCCAAACTCCACGACAACTATTCTTATGGAGTTTGGTATTTAATATATTATTTGTCAACTCCACAAATTCCACTCTACAAAATCATCATCATCAACTCAATTAGAAAAATAGATAGACAAAACATAATTAATCATAATGCGAGGTATCCCAATTGTAGATAACCACTACAATACGAGGGTGCCTAGTTTTGTAACATCCCTCCCACCAGGGATAGTAACTCTCCTCAGTTTCTCAATAGAGAAATCATCTGGACCGTGAGTGATTGAAACTGTGGAGAAGGTCTCGGAAGTTGCGAAATAACTTTTCAGGAATCCATATTGCATCCTCTCTAGGGTGTCCATTAAAAGTCAAAAGGTAACGGTTATAAACCATACCAGTGCGTGTAGCGGTGGTCTCATGATCAACGATTTTGTCAGGGATGAGTTGCTCTTCTTGTTCTATAAGTGAAGGTAGGTCTTTATAAATGTGATGCATAGGTAGGGGTCCTCTAAATGGTCTTAAAATACTAATGTGAAATTCATAGTGAATGTGTCAATATACACGTAGGTCTAAACGGAAAGAAACATTATTAATGACAGCCGAAATTTTAAAAGGTCCATCAAAACGGGGAGCAAGCTTAACAAAGATATTTGTATCAACACTTTTGATCCTTCATTTTTCAATGCAAAGTAAAACATGATCACCTTCCTTAAGCTGGTGTTCTTTGTGGTGCTTGTTAGTATATTTAGTGTTAAGCTCTTTTGAGTGTTTAATTGCAGATTGCACACTTGCAGAAACATCATGAAAGTCAGCAGCAACAGTGAAATTATCAGCGATATGCACAACATTAGAAAGACGTGAAGCAGGATTAGGAAGAGAGTGACCATATACAACTTCAAATGGAAATTTACATGTGGCAGTGTGAGTAGGGTTGTTATATGAAAATTGTAGAACATGTAGGTAATCATCCCATTTCTTAGGTTAAGAAGAAACATAAGCCTTCAACAAATCAGTGATAGTGCGATGGTGACTTCGGTTTGATCATTAGATTCAGGATGAAATGCAGAAGTGAAGTCAAGTGTAGTGCCAAGATTTTCAAACACAGTAGTCCAAAAAGCACTACAGAATTTTGAATCTCGATCAGAAATAATGACTTTTGGCAAACCATGATGTGGGAAAACAGTCTTAAGAAACACGAGTGCAGCTTGATGTGTTGTGAGTGTTTTCTTGCAAGAAATAAAATACACTTGTTTAGAAAAACGATCAATAAGAGTCTAAATCATGTCATGCTTGTGGAGTGTGAGTGGGAAACCAGTAACAAAAACCATTGAAATGTGTTCCCAAGGTCTCGTAAATATACAAGTGAAATCAAGTGTAGTGCCAAGATTTTCAAACGAAGTAGTCCAGAAAGCACTAGAGAATTTAGAATCTCGATAAAAAATAATCACTTTAGGCAAATTATGATATGGGAAAACAGTCTTAAGAAACACAAGTGCAGCTTAATGTGCTGTGAGTGTTTTCTTACAAGGGATGAAATACGCTTGTTTAGAAAAATGGTCAATAATAGTCCAAATCATGTCGTGCTTGTCAAGTGTGAGCGGAAAACCAGTAACAAAATCCATTGAAATGTGTTCCCAAGGGAGTCTTTCACGAATGGGGAGAGGGTGTAAATATCCCAATTTTTTACGTGTTGTTGCTGTGATCTTTTGACAAATCAAACAAGTTGAAACAAACTGTTCAATGTGGATTCTCATAGTAGGTGAATAGAAGGCACGACATAACTTTTGAAAATTTGCAGTGGATCTTCTATGTCCAGCATAGGGTGGTTTGTGCAGTTCTTCAATAATTAATATACGGAAAGGTTTAGTCACACACAATTTCTGTTTGAAATAAAGGAAGTGTTCTTGAATAGTGTATTCAGGAAATGTGTGCATAAAATTGTCAAGCATATGCAACCATGTCCTTTTGAATTCATCATCATGTGCATAAGTACGTGTTAGGCATAGTGTCAAATGAAGTTCCCGTAATGGTTGATAGGTTATTAGCTAAGGGTCTTCTACTCAAAGCATCCAGCTACAACATTTTCTTTACTAGGCTGCTAATGAATGTTGGGTTGAAAACTTTAAATAAAAGCAGCCCACTTAATATGTATATCATCTATTAAGGGTTGATAAAGTGAGTTTTGGATACTTTGTTGATTAGTTTTAATGATCAAGTCAGTACCTATTGCATAGTGTTTCCAGATTTTGAATGCATGCACCACAATGGTCAATTCTTTATTATAAGTACTAAACTTTGTTTCAGAAGGTTTAAATTTACGACTTTCAAGAGCAAGTGGATGATTATCTTGCATGAGGACTGCACCAATACCTTTTCCACTAGCATCAATGACTACAACAAAGAACGGTCTTTCAAAATCAAGCAGTTGCAATACAGGTGCATTAGTCAAAGCATGTTTAAGTGCATTAAATGAGCTTTCTTGTAAATCATCCCATTCAAAAGTTGTATTGATCTTCACCAACAGATTCAAATAATGTGACTTGCAAGCGAAGCTATGGACAAATTTCCTGTAATAGCTACAAAGACCGATGAAAGTATGTAGTTCATGCAAGTTTTTGGGTCTAGGCCATGACTGAATGGCTTCAATTTTCTTGGGCTCTACATGTATTCCCTTACCCTATACAATGTGCCACAAATATTCAATTTTAGATTGGAAATGAACTCTTTTTAGGATTCAAGTACAAGTGATTTTGTGCAAGCAGATCAAATACACGTGCTAAGTGCTCTTTATGCTCTTTTTTCAGATTTACAGAATACCAGAATGTCATCAAAAAGTACAATCACAAAATCTTGATGATCAATGAAAATTCTATTTGTCATGCATGTGAATGTGGATTACGCATTTGTCAAACTAAATCCCATGACAAGAAATTCATAGTGTGTCATTTGTGTTTTGAAAGCAGCTTTGTAGACATCATGTTCAAACATTTGGACTTGATGATACCCTGATTTAGGGTCAATTTTGCTAAATATGCCTGCCCCTTTTAGTTAGTCTAACAGGCTATCCACTCTCGGAATAGGAAACCTATTCTTAATGGTGATCTTGTTTAAAGCCCTGTAGTCGATCCACAAACGAAAGGTCCCATTTTTCTTCTTGACAAGAAATATTTGAGCTTCGTTTGGTGAACTACTAGGTCTAATTAGGCCTCGGTCTTAACAAACACAAGTGCAGCTTAATGTGCTGTGAGTGTTTTCTTGCAAGGGATGAAATACGCTTGTTTAGAAAAATGGTCAATAATAGTCCAAGTCATGTCATGCTTGTGAAGTGTGAGTGGGAAACCAGTAACAAAATCCATTGAAATGTGTTCCCAAGGGAGTCTTTCAAGAATGGGGAGAGGGTGTAAATATCCCAATTTTTTACGTGTTGTTGCTGTGATCTTTTGACAAATCAAACAAGTTGAAACAAACTGTTCAATGTGGATTCTCATAGTAGGTGAATAGAAGGCACGACATAACTTTTGAAAAGTTGCAGTGGATCTTCTATGTCCAACATAGGGTGGTTTGTGCAGTTCTTCAATAATTAATATACGGAAAGGTTTAGTCACACACAATTTCTGTTTGAAATAAAGGAAGTGTTCTTGAATAGTGTATTCAAGAAATGTGTGCATAAAATTGTCAAGCATATGCAACCATGTCCTTTTGAATTCATCATCATGTGCATAAGTACGTGTTAGGCATAGTGTCAAATGAAGTTCCCGTAATGGTTGATAGGTTATTAGCTGAGGGTCTTCTACTCAGAGCATCCAGCTACAACATTTTCTTTACTAGGCTGCTAATGAATGTTGGGTTGAAAACTTTAAATAAAAGCAGCCCACTTAATATGTATATCATCTATTAAGGGTTGATAAAGTGAGTTTTGGATACTTTGTCGATTAGTTTTAATGATCAAGTCAGTACCTATTGCATAGTGTTTCCAGATTTTGAATGCATTCACCACAATGGTCAATTCTTTATTATAAGTACTAAACTTTGTTTCAGAAGGTTTAAATTTACGACTTTCAAGAGCAAGTGGATGATTATCTTGCATGAGGACTGCACCAATACCTTTTCCACTAGCATCAGTGACTACAACAAAGAACGGTCTTTCAAAATCAAGTAGTTGCAATACAGGTGCATTAATCAAAGCATGTTTAAGTGCATTTAATGAGCTTTCTTGTAAATCATCCCATTCAAAAGTTGTATTGATCTTCACCAAGAGATTCAAATAATGTGACTTGTAAGCAAAGCTATGGACAAATTTCCTGTAATAGCTACAAAGACGGATGAAAGTATGTAGTTCATGCAAGTTTTTGGGTCTAGGCCATGACTAAATCGCTTCAATTTTCTTGGGGTCTACATGTATTCCCTTACCCTATACAACGTGTCACAAATATTCAATTTTAGATTGGAAATGAACTCTTTTTAGGATTCAAGTACAAGTGATTTTGTGCAAGCAGATCAAATACACGTGTTAAGTGCTCTTTATGCTCTTTTTTCATATTTACAGAATACCAGAATGTCATCAAAAAGTACAATCACAAAATCTTGATGGTCAATGAAAATTCTATTTGTCATGCATGTGAATGTGGATGACGCATTTGTCAAACCAAATCGCATGACAAGAAATTCATAGTGTCTCATTTGTGTTTTGAAAGCAGCTTTGTAGACATCATGTTCAAACATTTGGACTTGATGATACCTTGATTTAGGGTCAATTTTGCTAAATATTCCTACCCCTTTCAATTAGTCTAACAGAACATCCACTCTCGGAATAGGAAACCTATTCTTAATGGTGATCTTGTTTAAAGCCCTGTAGTTGATCCACAAACGAAAGGTCCCATTTTTCTTCTTGACAAAAAATATTGGAGCTTCGTATGGTGAACTACTAGGTCTAATTAGGCCTCGGTCAAGTAAATCAATGATTTGAGTGTGTATCTCCCTGTGTGCAATTGGATTTACACGATAAGGTGCTCTACAAGGAGGTTCACTATCCGATATAATATCTTTTTTGTGATCTTCTAAGAGTGAAGGTGGGATTCTAGGTGGCAAATAGCGCATAAAACAATCGTTAAATTGTGAGAGAAATTCATCGTGTGTAGAGTTGTGTTTCAGTTTCGGCAGAAATTTGATTTACCAACACTAGATATGTTTTTCCCTGTTTTTGAATTTCTCTTTTGCTTGAGTGTGAGAGAGAAGTGGAAATTTTTGACGTGCTAGTGTTGCTTTGATGGAGAAATTTTTATTATTATGAGTGAGAGACATAGTACGTGTTTTATAATTAACTAATGGATCAATTTCATGACAAAATGGCATTCCCAAAATCATATAAAGACCATGCGCGCAATGGTGCTACCAAAAATGTACGTGCTTGTGTAAATCACTACAACACTAAATGAAGATATCGACGCGCCTATATCGACGGCCATTCCTTTCCACACGTATATCGATGACATTAGCGGGCGTCGCTATACGCGTCGCAATGTACGTCGATATATGCGTGGAAAGGCTTTATTTGCCACGAGTATAGCGACGCGTATATCGACGCCAGAAAAATTGGGGGAAAAAAGCGAAACCCGCGCGCAGGGGCCATTTTTGCCTGCTCGGGTCTTGGCCAAAACCTGCTGCGCAGGTATTATGTCCATCTCCACCCTCCCCAACCCCTATCTCTTGCTCTCTCTCTCTCTCTCTCTCTCTCTACATCGTGTGTGTGTGTGTGTAGGAGAGAGAGAGAGAGAGAGAGAGAGAGAGAGAGAGAGAGAGGTGTGTAGGAAATAGAGAGAGAGATCAGTGTGTGTGTGTGTGTAGAAAAGAGAGAGAGAGAGAGAGAGAGAGAGAATTAATGTATGCTTAGGAAATTAAAACTAAACAAAAAAAAAATAAAGAGAGAAATGAAATGAAATGTTATATTAACGTCTTCAAAAGGCCAAAGTGACCTATGAGACATGAGACAAGAAAGTTACAATGTGATGGATCTGATACAAAGTCAGAGTAAGAAGATGACAAAATAAAATATTATGGAATCCTAAACTGCTGGGTATGTACTAAATGACTAAACGAGCTAGTTGGGATAGGTAGATCTCCTCCATGGTCAGTACTCTGATCGGACGTTGTGCATGTCGAGCCAAAGTGACCTAGCTAGATCCTCTGATGCAGCCTCTGTCGATGTTGTGTAGTCCTCCACAGTCATGGGCATCTAGATCTCCCTAGATCAGTCACTCGTTCGATCATTAGAGAGATAGGGAAGTAGAGAGCGAGAGAGAGAGAGAGAGGTAAGTAGAGAGAGAGAGAGACAGAGAGAGATAGGAAATAGAGAGATAGAGAAAGAGAGTTATATATATATATATATATATAGAGAGAGAGAGAGAGAGAGAGAGATAGGGAAGTGGAGCTCCAGGAGTTGTGGCAGAGAAATAGGAAAATAGAGAAATAGAGAGAGATAGGAAAATAGAGAAAGAGAGATAGCGAGAGCGAGATCGATCGAGAGAGAGAGAAAGAGAGATAGCGAGAGCGAGATCGAGAGAGAAAGAACGAGAGATAGGGTACGTAGACAGAGAAGAAACTATGGAACTAAAAGATGCAAAGGGGTTTTTCCTGCTACATGCATTGCCATGTACACCTGGGAGTGCACGTATGTGTCTACCCATATAGGATTTGACCAATAAAGACGAGATTTTGACCCGGTGGTCCTAATCTCCGTACACCTCTGGACCGAGGTGTACGGAGATTGGGCAAGACTAGAGAATGCGAGGTAGTTTACATTGTGAGGAGTATATATATATATATATTAAAAAAACATTCATAATCATTGTAGATGGCAACGTCATCAACTAACATGGAGGAAAAGATTGCATGCTCGTGCACGCTCTCCAAGTATCAAATCCTACGCAAGCGTAGGATATGTAATGAGCATGTGCACAAGTACGGAGAGTTTGCTAGAGAAATCGTACAGAATCTGCGATACGACTCCTACGGAACAGGCATTGATTTTCGCGACATAGTAGTCTTTGGATGTGCGCTCTTCTACCTCTCTGGCCACCACCGTTATCTTCCAGATGGCCATCACTTGCGCGAAGGCTAGCTTGGTCGCGTCGAATGTCGTCCTATGTATGTACAAGAGTGGCGTCGCCGATGGGAGCAACATGAGGGGCAACCTGTTCCAGGAATGAAACGTTTGTCCATTCTCCATACGTTGTCGTACTGGGGTGATCTACTAATTAACCATTTGCTGGATCCAATGCATATATTCAAGAATGTGGGAGAGCTCCTCTGGAAGACAATCATGGGAATGAAAGACAATCGAGCTTCACGAGATGATTTGCAGTCGCTTGGAAAGATGCCAGAGCTGTGGTCTTTCACCAATGCAGCTGGTCAAACAAAACTTTCAAGAGCGCCATGGGTATTGCTAAAAAACGAAGAGCGACAAGTGAAAAGGGTGATTTCAGAGTTCAGGACGCCAACAGGATATATGCGATGTCTCAAGACAGCATTCACCTGTGACGATCAACTATCAGGGTTGAAATCGCACGATTGGCATAAGTTCTTGCAATTCATTCTTCCAATTGCGATCAAGGGGTGTTTAACGGAGGAAGTGCGGACCTGCATATACAAGATTTCAGAGCTAGTGCGGTGGATCTCTTCCAAGGAGATACGGGAGGAATCTATTGTAGCTGCAAGGGCTAACTCCATTGAGGCAGTTTGCATGATTGAGAAGTATCTACCCACGAGCTGCCTAACTATCCAAATGCACTTGCTCATCCATGTAGTAGATGAGGTTGCAGTGGCAGGTACAGTCCACAGCAGTTGGATGTTCTTTCTAGAGAGGTTCATGAAAACACTTAAGGGTTTTGTTCGGGACACCATCAAACATCGACGAGATGCAGCTCGGAAGGCTTTTAGGACCGGCTCTCCGAAGCCTTCGGGCATCCCACACGAGACGTGGCTGCAGATCAGGAAGGATGAGCGGACAGCGGCCACGCGGTTCAGACAGCAGCGTGAGGCCGCGCAGGTACGACAGATGACTAGGGGGACATCTCATCTTGGCAGCGGAGGCTTCGACACCTTTTGCTATGAGTTTGTGAGTTTCTAATCCAATCTTAACTATGGCGTTTTTTAAAACGCGATGAATCATGTATTCTTATTACTTTGATTTTTGTATAAATGCAAAATCTTGCGATGCATCGAGCTCCATCACGCAAGGAGGAGTCAGATGGATATTGCTGAGGTATCTATGAAGTACTAAATGATCTTGAAGCTTCAGGAGAGCCTGTAGACTGGGAGGCCTTACAGTCTTGCTGATCGCTTGAGGTGAGACGTTAATATGTGTGGGTTGATTTAATTAAGTAAGTATATGTGAAGTAATATCAATACTAATTTTGTGAGTTGTCCTATGTGCAGGTTGCGACGCCTAGTCATTAGTGGACCAGATTTCATCTATATGATTTGTGAGACACAGACACGCTTCTGTGTCTCTTTTTTGTACAAACAGTTAGTGTTCAGACAGTTATTGTTTCCCTTATGGTTATGATTATTGTCATTGTCATTGTATAGACAGTTATTGTTTCTCTTTCTGGTTATGCTTATGGTTATTGTTAATTTTGTTTATGGTTATGGTTATCTGCATTATGGTTTTGATCAAAGTGGTTATAGCCGGTTATGGTTAGTTATGGTTAGTTATGGTTATGCTTTTAAGTTATGGTTATTCTTTTAAGTTATGGCTATGCTTTTCAGTTGGTACGGTTGTCTTTCATTGGCCTTAAATCTCATGTGAGATCCTACATGGATAGCATGTAGGAGGCGTATACATGATATGGTTTTCTTTGAAAAGTTTATGTAAAAACAAAGGGAACTCTATCGAAATTTCTGTGCGCGGGAGCATGGTTGATATTTTGGTGCTGCTCGCTTTCTTGGGCAGAGGGTAGGAAGTCTGGCTGTGGCTGTGTCCATCTTTTAACTGGGCACAGACCAGGCTACCTGTCCTCAACCCAAGATTTTTTTTTTTCTGCTATGGTCATCGCTATGTGCGTCGCTAATAGCGACTGGTTTCACAGCGATGCAGATAGCGTCGATATCTGCGTCGATAACACGTTTTTTTATTGTAGTGAATTTACCAATGCAAACTTCAATAGTGACTCGGTTTTTACAATTAAAACGTTGATTATTAAAAACAGTTTTGATCTTGTGAGGTGATGAGATTTGAGAGAGAGACTAGAGTTGCTGTGCCAAGCGTTTACTGGCATCATCTAGCAGAATCGTGACACTTTCACCCTTAGCAGTACCTTGCACTTTAAACAAAGTGTGAAGAGATATAGGAGTACATGAGGATGGGTTGTCATCGTGATAATATTCCTCACCATAATTAGCTACTACTTCATTTTCATCGTTGGGATTAGCATTTTCGATGAGGTTAAGAGTAGTAACGTTCAGGCGGTTGTTGTTAAGGTTTTTTGGCTCTAATTTTGGTTGAATCCATTGGATTGGCCATTGGATTGACCATTGCTCTTAGCAGGACCATTTGGACACTTATTTGTATAGTGACCATACTGAAAGCATTTAAAACACTTCACCTTTTTGTTACCATTAGAGTTGGAGCAGGATGTTGGTTGAAAGAATTTTGGTTGACTCGTTGCTACATATTGTTGTTGTTGTTGCTTTGAGGTTGAGAAGTTGTAGGAGAATTGTCAAATTTGTATCTCTTGAAAAAGGTACCGCTTTGATGTTTGTTTTCGTTAAAGTTAGTAGAGAAAGGAGGTCTCTTGTTACGGTTAGTGTTAGTAGTTTAATCAGTGTGAGAGGATTGTCCACCTTTCTTCTTCTCTGCATTGAGATCCAAATTAATAGCTTTTCACATGGAATCTAGTTCAAACATACCTAACTCAGCACCAATTTGTAGTGCCAAGCCTAATATGTACTTACGCTTCAATTTCGCGCGACTAACATGTTCAATAGCTTGCAATTGAATTAAACAGTTCCAAAAATAGTCAATGTAACCTGGTATATCTTCATTTTGAACCTGTCAAATTAAATCCCATTCACGTCGTGCTTTAGCTTTGTATTTTGTGGGCAAAAATTGAGGTAAAAACACTTTTTTAAATGCATACTAGATACCTGGTCTGTTCCCATGCTGTTTGGTTGCGTTCCAGCACAGTGCAATGTTGCTAGAGACATGATTTCATGCACATTCTACCATTTCACGTTTGGGGAAGTCTTCATCATGAAAATAGTCATCTAGCTGACTAACCCATGCTTGGACTGTGCTAGCATCTTTACTCTCATCAAAATCCTTGAAAGTAAAGGCTTGTTTGCTAATTTTGTTTTGCTTGGGTGTCGGTGCAGATTCTGTGCGTGTAGAATGCAATAATTTATCTTCATTTCTTGACTTCTCATGTGTTCATACGTAAGGGTTTGTTGTGCAGATTTGCAAGCTGTTCAGCAATTGTGGGTGATTGTGGAAGGTGTGCCTTGATTGCTTGCTTTCCCTTTTTTTTTCTTGTGTTTTTAAAAAATAAGTCTTCAAAGGGCTATATGGCAATATTTACAGATGTATTATGCAGAATAAGTAAAAGAGAGTAAAATAAATAGCAGTAATGAATTATACTTAGCTAAAAAGTCACGTTAGCGTCAAGTCTAGAGTTGCGATGCGCTAGGAAATTGCCGAAAGAGTGAGCGGTCAGGTTCTTCATCTGCGAGCTGGTCGAGTTTCGAACCGTCCAATCTCCCGTATCCCAAAAATAATGGCAATCCAACCGGTAATGTAAGTTATTGTTCACCAAAAATTTGAATTAGCAGAAACAGCGATAATTGCAAACGGCGTAGCTCAAGCGGTCTTCGAATTTTTAACCATGGCCGAAAAATGATTTATGAGAATACAGCTGAATAGAACCTCCGACGATGACTAAAATTGATAAACGGCCAACTTTCTCTTCGAATCAGCAAAGGAAAAATATTGATGTTGGGCAATTAAAAAATGGGTAATTAGCAGTTGCCAACGATGTCGGCGATCGTCCAAAGCCTTTGATAGGTTGTTGGAAGGGGAAATGGGTGAATACCCGCTTAAGAAGGGATTTTTTTTTTTGGTTGATGCTTGGGCGGCTGGCCAAGAATAGAGTAAAGCCTTTCTTTGTGCTTCGTAAGTGTGTGCGGACACTTGCTTTATGAGGTCAATAGCGTGTAGGAGTAGGTGGCCGACAGCGCGCTGCACGGAAGGGATGGAAGCACCATGCAAACAGGGATTCAAGCCACGGGGCAGAAGAAAAAAATGTCCCTTAGATCAGGGAGCCCCCTTTTGACACAACTCCAATTGATTTGGGTGGGGTCGATCGACTAAGGATAGGTTGTAGGCAAGAGATAGTTTCCGCACAATCTCCTCGAATTGCCTCTTGAAATGGTAAGCGATCGATTCGCATGCGATAGGTAACAGGATCGATGCCCGTCTCCTCCACTATACATTGTCTTGAAATAATATTAACGAAAATTTATGCATGCATCGGCTTCAGTCTTCAGGTGCTCGTATAATGCTTGAAAACTCTCATTCGATCATAAGGTTCTCAAAGCCGTCCTTGTGCAATCTTTGTTCTTGTAATTTTGTATCTTGATCACCGCTTCTTCAATTTCTTTAAAATTACTTGCTCGTTCAATTCTTACTCTACTGCATCCACAATCCGCAATTTTTTTAGGCATTAACCTGGAACTTGAAACTCGACATACTGTATCTTGATGGCCAATAAGTCAAATTAAGTGATCATTTTGGAAATTCCTCTTTGGACTTGGTATTTGATGCCGATTTTCCTCAAAGCCGAAGCTCTGATAGCACTGTTGGGAGAAGAGGGGGAGACCGGCTGCTTAAAACCATTCAACCTTGCTCACAGACATCACCATCAACCTGTCCACCTCTTTTCCCACTTTCGAAGCACACACACACCTAGACTATGGCACACGCACACACACACACACACACACACACACCTAAACTATGGCACACGCACACACACACACCTAGACTATGGTGCACACACACACACACACACACAGAGCATGAAATTGACATAGACAAGATTGTAAGAGTGTGTAAGAGAATCGTAAGGGATAGAGACTTGATTTAATGAGAGTACACATCAAATTAATCATAGCATAAGAGTGTAGAGAGGAGAATCTTCAAGAGAAATTCCTAAATCTAGCCCCAAACTCGAGGGCACCTATTCTTTTGGAGTTTGGTATGTAATATATTACTTGTGAGTTTTAGGTGCTAAAATTTGAGGCCCCTCTTTTACAACCACTTCACTTTTGTAAATGAGTGAAGCTCATTAGTTTTTGCATGACCCATAAGGGGAAGTTTCCACTACAATTATTTAGAGAGCCACAGTGGCTTATTGAAATGAAAATCTAAAATACTGTGCGAGTATACAACGATCTTGAGTTATTGCCTGTGTCTCTTTGTCAACTTGCCGCATTCCACTCTACAAAATCATCATCACCAACTCAATTAGAAAAATAAATAAACAACACATAATTAATCATTGCGTCATCTATCCCAATTGCAGCTAGTCACTACAACAGGAGGGTGCCCAATTTCGTAATAAAGATCCCATCCAGTGTTGTGGAGAAGGCACAAGCTATCTTAACAGGAGAAAATGAATAGAATTTCATATTCATGTCTTGGTGTTTTTATAATTTTCCCTTCCCATGTATGATTTTATCAGGTGTTTATTAACACCAACATGAAAATAAACTTTTCATGAGAGAAAGGTGTCTCTCAACACCACCATTTTCTTGAGAATCTATCTCTTTGTCTAATGTAGTACAAGGACTAAACAAAACTTACTTTAAACATTTCCAAATTAAACAAAATTTTCCAAAATAAAACGGGAAATAGGACTACATAGGTGCTGAAATTAGTCCCAAAGTCGTGGGATTTTCCCATTTCATCTTTAGTTTTCGTATGCTGTTGCAGGCTATAGGCAAGATAGAGAAGGGGATAGAGCTCTGAGAGAGTCTTCTTATGTATGCGCCATTGTAGCCAATCACTTGGGAAAGAAAAAACATTTGATTGCGTCATTGTTGATGTTGTCACTCACATTCCTTCTTCTCTCCTATTCTCTTGCGCAAAGGTATCGGTGTGTGTAGGCTGTGTGAACCCCACAAACCAATTGGTGTGTTTATCAAGGGAGAGAGAGGTGTTGTGTGTGTGTTTGAGATTCAAGAGGTGATTACAATGGTTGAGATGCAATAGTATTGTGCTTTTGCATGTGATTGTGGCCCTGGGTATGTGTAGAAGAGTGTTTGCAGTAAAGTTTTGTTGTCTGGTGTGTTACTTTGAATGGATCAGGGTGTTAGGATTCCATATGAGCTAACTACAAGTGCATGTGTGTTGCTGCATGTGTTTCCTCTTCCCCCTTCTAATTCGAGCACACGCGCCTGTGAAAGGGGGGAGGGGAGAGCTCCATACCTCTTCTCTATCCTTCCTTTGATACCCACAAAAGGGTTACGTTTTTCTATCTACTCCCTGCTCTACAAGTTTTCCCCATTGCACGTGGGCTATTCGATCTGCTACGTGGATTCCAACAGTGTCCACCCCTCCAAGGGTTCAAACATTTTCACAAAAACTTTCTAGATATCTTGTTTTTTTCCCTAGTTCTTGTAAAGGGCTAGTGATAGTTCACTCTATGAACCTTAAACCATAAGAGCACTACCACGTCTATCACTTTTCCAAAACCTCGAACCATCCATGTCAAAATTTGAAAAAGTCATCTGCTACACTCTCCCTTGCAACTACCCCAACTTACTTTCAATCTAGAAAATATTGGCACTCAGGACTCCACTTGGGGTGTCGTCTCTTCTAGCTCAATTCGTACACTGTAAACCACCTTTAAGAAGCTTGGCAAGGCTAAACAAACTCTTGACGACACACCTCCAAAGGTGGCTATGTGTTGTTAGTCATAAGTGGTCTATAGAAAGAAACACTAAACATGTCCACTTGGTCACGATTGGAAAATGTGAGTAAAATAGGAAAGAGTTCAAAAAGAGACTTTTGTATGTCCACTTTGACTCGTGCCTTATAGGGAAACCAAGCTTGCAGTGGAAAGTAAAAGCAAACAAGTCGAGATTGCGAGGTCCAATTGAGCCTTTGAATCAATGCAAAGGGCTGAGAAGTGCTTCCAATGGATTTCCATAGATCGGACATAAGGTAAAGGGAAAGCATGTCCTCTCATGAGTCTCACTCACCGCCGTGAGAAATAATATTAGTAGCAGATGTAGCATGCTCAGAGTGACACACCATGTTGAAATCCCCTCGTAGGAGGCCTTCCGAGTGTTCACAACGTCTCTCCCATTTCCATAGGTGGGTATGAGAATCTGCATTATTTTTTGCACACACATTAACCAAGGTTAAAGGGCCCTCATGGAATGTGATAGAGAAAACAAAACATCGACGAGTGAGGTTGGTCCAATAACTAAGTATCTTGTAACGACATTTTTGTACATGCTAACACATCTGAGTGTGAGGATGAACAATGTTAGTAGAAACATTGATATCCTCTATGATTCACAATTTGACCATGCTGATGATGAAGACATACATCTGCTAGATCCATAGAGAGAAGCCAATGGTTGAACTATGTTACATTGTACATGGCTAATTATTTGGGAGCTTTAAACAATTTGTGTGTCCCCTTTGCTACTATGATTGTCAATTGTCTTGACTTCGATTCGAGTGGAGTCGTTGATTTGTCTTGGGGATCCACACTATCTTGTTTCTATATAGTCGATTCATGGTAACCTATATGACATCCACAGCTTTTAGGGTCTTTGGGATGGCATGCCCTCCATGAGGGCATCATAAAAGTTCATGGATGTACATTTTGATAAAGGTCCTCAGCATTTGAACGTTTTTGTAGATGGAGTGAATCCTTCAATATCTGTTGCTACCCACTTAATCTCCCTTGTTAGCAAAACCTTAAAGATTAGTTTTTTTCAAGGGGTTAGAATATAGGGTTTGGAAAAAGACTATTTTTCCATCGAAGCTTACAACCTTGTTACTAGGATCGGTGGGTTTAGCTGCCCCTCATGCATTTCCATAAGAGGGATGATCGCGGTATTGGAATTAGGGTCCGGAAAAGCATTTCTTTTTGTCTAAGAAGTTTCCAGAATAATTTTTCTCAAACAACCCTGAACCTGAATAGTATATCTTGTCAAGAGCAGAATGTTGGAAGCCAACATCTATGTTGTACTCAATATCTTGCATAAAAGGTAGGTTCCATAGTGTGAAGAATAGGACAACTAGGCGACCCTTGGATATGAACATGTGTGACCAAACAAAGGTCGGTTTTAGTGTAAGCTTTTGCTCTCCCTTGAAATTGTCAGGAGGACCTAAGACATTGTGTAGCACACTTGACATGATTGCCGGGCCGTATTGAGTAGTAGATATACCTAGTATAGAGCGGATGTATGGCGGGGGTAGAAAACGAGAGAAGGACATGTGAGGAGTGGGTTGTGTAAACAAGATAAAATTTGTGGTTGCTCACGTCTGTGTAATTTATTTTTTGTACCATTTTTGAAAGTAGAAATTGTGGTTACTTATCAATTCCACCAAAGGAATGAAATGTGGTTACTTATCAATTCCACCAAAGGAATGAAATGTGTAGCAACACACCGGTTCTAAATCCAAATACACAACCATTCTAAATGTAAGTGAGAGTGTGTTAGATTTAGAAGATACCATTTTCCCAGCCTGCACTGACCTAGTTACTCTCTACGCATACATACATACGGTGTGCGTGCTGCTAGCTATTAGAAGCTAGCAATATGGCCTGCAAAATTATGACAGCGGCCTTGCTGCTTGTGCTGCTGGTTCACATCGTGGCAAGCACTGCCGCTGCTAGCGGGGAAAGCACTGCCGCATGCATCCCCAAGCATGCGAGGATTTTATGGAGCAGCACGGAGGCCAGCAAGAACGAGGCCAGAGACCTAGCCAACGATGCTGCCAGAATCTACAACGCATCCACCCCAATGATCCATGCCGGGCTCTGCAAGAGGTTTAGGGTGGGGGCCGTTATGCATTCCCTGATATGTCTGGTGAGTCCCCCTTTGAAAGCCAACAGCAGCAGACGACCGCTAGACTTGCATCTTGCTTTCTTCAGCAATGTGATTTGTGCCCGCGAGAGTGCGGCACGAGAGATTCAGCTGGTATACTTTCTTGATTTCTAATGCTGCTCCAATTAGTACTTGTTCGGAAACTGCTTTGATTCAACAAGTTTTTTGGTTTTGGAAACATGCAGAGTTCGAAGAGGAAGAGGCTTGGCTTTGGTGGTGAGCTGCTGAGAGCTTTCCAACACAGGCCAACATACAAGTACCGATGCCCCTTCCATCTTTTCAGTAATACTTGGGCAATATTATTGTGGCTGGAAATAAGGACTTATGGACCTTCATTAATAAAAAACCAAAGCAGCTTTCGTTTTGTTTTCCAATGTTCCATTTGTCTTTGACTGCCACACCATAATGGCATGTTGTAGCATGCTACCATGTTACACATTATTACTTGTATATATTTATGCTGCTTTCATATGCTGAGGGAATCTTGAAAGTTGTGTCAGCATGAGCCACTTTTGTGGCTATAAGCAACTATTTTGTAAATTCTTGTTCTCATGGACCACAAAAAACCTCATCACAACCTTTTAGGGATTGGTTCTCAAGGCATGTAGGGAGTTGAAAAAAAATAGAAATAATTAATTTCATGTAAAACTATTATTTTTTAAGAGCCATCTTTTAGGTACAATCAAACAAAAATCACTCAAAAAAATTGATATCCCATGTAAACCCCTTCAAACCCTTCAGAGCACATTGAAACTTTTTTGAAAAATACATGGATATATATGCAATGAGAATATATGCATATACTATTTTTAGAAAAATAACTGCGGACTTGTTTTAGGCCTCAAAAACATGTATGCTCTCAAATTTAAAAGCCAGTTTTGTGGCTTCTTACTATTTTTAGTAAATTAAAATTTTTAATTTTACACTTTTTTGAGATAAATGGTTTACTAGAGTTTTCATCTATGTCATAGGATCTCAATGGTATTCTATGATCATGGTTTATTGAAAAATAGGCAGTTATAGAGACAATTTTATAGAATGAGGTGCCAAGCCACTATTGTGGCTCAAGCCACTTAAGTGGCTCAAACTAAGGGTGCATGGGCTCATCCAAAAAGGGTAGTAGAAACACACAACCTTGTAAAAATGGTGCCAAAACCTAATGCAATGATATTTCATAGATGGGTTCAATGGCTCACATAAGGACTATAAGAGTCCATGGGCTAATATTTAATGCTCGGGTGAATTAAAAAACGTTATACCCATGGCGAAGGTATCTCAAGACTTGATCTACAACCGACCCACAATGCAACATTGAGAGGCCTCATCTCTAATCGAACCAACATACACATGTTTGGTAAATGTAATTCTCTCTCTCTCTCTCTCTCTCTCTCTTTGCTTTTTGGGGATAAATATATTTTACATTATGACATATTGTACATGCTCCCATTTTAAAATAGTAGAAAAAATTCCTGCATCATCATCTTCTACTCCTTCTTAGGCATGGTCAAATAGTCTTCCATAAGCCTAGTTTTAAGAAGTTTCCAATGCAATATCTAAGTTTCAAAGGTACTGCTATCAACTGTATCTGGAAATGAGAACTTGGCCTTGAGTAATAAAAACTCATATATACGTATATATGCTCTCTCTCTCTCTTTTGAAATGATTGCTATATTATATTACAATATCATGTCATCTCTCTCTCTCTCTCTCTCTCTCTCTCTCTCTCTCTCTCTCCCCTTGAACTACCACCAAGCCACAATGAGGCACTGAGAGGCATCTCTAATTGAAGCAACATCCATGTGTTTGAAAATTGTAATGCTATGGTGTTATCATATACATGTGGTAGTGATGTGTGTGAACACACTAGGACCACCGGGCCTTTTTTTCCCTCTTTAGGAGGTTTTTTCCCCCGAGCATTGTATATACGCCCATCACTCTAGGGCTATCTATCTTTCCATTGCACACTAAGTAACACACTCTCTATTGTGTGCCTTGAGCTTCCTTTGTCTTCTCCAAGCTGTGTGTGTTTCTTTGCAACCCTAATTCCAACAATTGGTATCAAAGCAGGTTGCGTCCTCTCGGGCTTAGTCGTCAGCTGCTCTAGTGCACGCCTGCTCACTTTCTCCGATTTCAGTGAGCTTTGGCGAGCGTTCGCAGGTCGAAAAATTCTCAAATTTTTTATTTGGGCTCATTTCGGCCTCCATTTCCACTACAGAGAGTACTGCACAGGCTATTTCGTCATTTTGTGCAAAATTTTTGACAATGTTGCCTTATAGTCTTCTATGGTTTGTGCTATATAGCACGTGCAACATTTACCATGGCTGACAACAACAACACAGATGTGTTCAAGATGTTTGCTGCTGAGGACATGTTGGATGGGGACAACTATCTTATGTGGGCTTATATGACGAAACATGCTCTTGTGTCAAAGGGCGTCTGGAACATTGTGCAGGGCATTGATGTACGTCCTGGTTCTGAGGATGTTGCAGGTCTTGTTGCTGTTAGAGTTGTTTTGCCTGCGACAGAATAATCTCGTTGGGATGTAAAGGATGCGCAGGCTCATGCATTGATTGCGTTGTCTATGAAGCGCACCATTGTTCCTCACATCCGTTCAGCAAAATCTGCAAAACAGGCTTGGGATATTCTAGCATGTCTTTATGCAAGCCGCAATGAGGCTAAAATTTTTTTGCTGCGTAAAGAGCTGGAGTCGAAGATTCTGCATGTGGAAGATGACATGGACATTTTCTTGCTAGTGTCAAGGATATCAATGAGCAGCTTATTTCTGCAGGTGAAGTCATTTCAGATAGTTCCCTTGTGTAGACTGTTCTTGATGCCTTACCAGATTCTTACCAGACTTTTGCTAGTACTTGGAGACTTATGACCCAAGGAAATCCATAAGTTATCAAGTTTGATGCATTACGCACATTGCTATTGCAAGAGTCACTTTCTAGAAAAAACAGGACTAGGCAACGTGCGGTTGAATATGCTTTTATTTCTTCTCAAAGAAAGGGTGGTAACAGTAATAAAGCCACTTCTTATGGTTCTGCTGTGAGTGGAAAGAATCATGTTCCTAATGCTTCTGCTCGCAGCACTTCGATTGGCAATTCTGGTGATAAGGGAAAAAAGAAGATGCGTTGCCATTATTGTAAAGCCAATGATCACTTGATCAAGTCATGTCCTAAGTTGAAGGCCAAAGAGGCTAAGAAGAAAGAGGGTGGTTCCACTGCAAATGCTAGTTCCACTACAAATGCAGCCATTGTCAAGTCTTCTGTGAAAGGAGACTGTGATGCTGATGTTGATGTAGAATGGGCTTTTAACGCATAATGCACTTCCAAGCCTGTTGTCCATGATGCATTCTTGTCAGTTGCTGCAGATGCACATGTGTGGTATTTCAACAGTGGTGCTACAAAGCACATTACCTCACATCGTGAATTGTTTACCTCTCTCGAGTCTGTCCCTCATGGGAATTCAGCCACTTGTGCCAACAATGCCTCTTATCCAATTCAGGGAGTTGGAAAGATTGTTCTTATTGCTACTAATGTCAGTTCTTTCACACTTGTTGATGCACTTTATGTACCTGGGATCAAGAAGAATCTGTTGTCTATATCCGCACTTGCTAGAGTTGGACTTGTAGTCAAATCTGTGGATGACAGATGTACACCTCATGATCTTAGTTTTGGTGATGAAATTGTTGCGACTAGCCTTTTGTGTCGGGGGCTATATAAGCTCACTTTGTATGACAAGTGTCGACAAAATTTTGCAAATGTTGTTGCAGATTCAAGGGCTATTTCAGATGCAAAACTTTGGCATGCACGTTTTGGTCATCTGAATTTTGTCAGTTTGCTGCGTTTGCAGAAATCTGATATGGTTGCTTCTTTGCCGCCTCTTGAAGCACCTGTCAAACATGTTTGTGAAGGTTGTATTTTGGGTAAGATGCAGCGTTCTAAGTTTCCAAAGGATGGTTCAGTTCGGGCCACATGTAGGTTGCAGCTTGTGCATAGTGATGTTTGTGGGCCCATGCAAACTCTGTCCTTAGGAAATTACCTGTACTTCGTGACTTTCATTGATGATTACTCCAGGCATGCATGTGTATTTCCGCTGAAAGAGAAGTCCGAAGTTTTTATGTGCTTCAAACAATTTTGGCTATGGCTAAAAATGTCTCCAAATGTACTATGGGCACCCTCCGTTCCGATCGAGGTGGGGAGTATATGTCTCATGAATTTAATGCATTTCTGGCTAGTCGTGGGATAAAACACCAATGTACAGTGCCTTATACACCTCAGCAAAATGGTGTTGCTAAGAGGAAAAATAGGTCACTGACGGAAATGGCACCATGTATGGTCAAAAGTCAAGCTTTGCCGCATTCTTTTTGGCTTGAGGCCATCATGTGTGCCACTTATGTACTTAACAGGTGTCCTACGAAAGCTTTGCAGTCTATTACTCCATATGAAGCATGGCATGATAGAAAGCCTTCTATTGAGCACATGCGTGTTTTTGGCTGTTTGGCATATGCTTTGGTGCCACAAGTGCAGCGCAGAAAATTGGATGATAAGACTGTCAAATGTATTTTTGTTGGTTATAGTGTTGAAAGCAAAGGTTAAAGGTTGTATCATCCGCAAACAAAACGTATTCTGGTTTCTCGAGATGTAGTGTTTGTGGAAGATTTTGTTCAGCCCTTGCTGTCATGTACTAGAGACAGTAATGTAAGCTCATAGGACATTTATAACACTTTGTGGCCTCATTTCAGTGGTGGAAATATGAATGTAAGTTCCAATGAGGCAAATGTACAGCCTATGGGGGTTTCTGAAAATGTTTTAGATCAGCCTATTACTGATGCAGATGTACATGATGTACTTGATGAGGAAAGGGATGAAAATGAGCAGGCTAGAGGTATGCCAAAATGGCTGGTGCACACTTTGCGTGACAGCAAATTGGGTGCACCTTTGTCTAGTCGTACTTGTTGAGGCTCTCGCCATGCATCTTATGCATCAGATTACTATGCTTTGGCTGTGTCTAGTTTACATGATGTTGAGGAGCCTCTGTCTTTTGATGAAGCACAGAATTCAGAAAATTGGATGGCTGCCATCCAATCAGAATATGATGCGCTTATAGAAAATGACACATGGACTTTATGTGATTTGCCTCTTGGCAAAAAGGCCATTGGTATGAAGTGGGTTTATAAGTTGAAACGCAAGCCAGATGGTGAGATTGATCACCATAAGGATCGACTTGTTGCAAAGGGTTATGCATAGCAAAAAGGCATAGATTATGAAGAGACTTTTTCTCCCACTTGTCGTATGACTACTGTGCGTTTTCTATGTGCATTTGCATCTCATTTTGGTTGGGATGTACATCGATCAGACATTGTTACTGCTTTCTTAAATGGTGACATATTTGAGGAAGTTTATGTAATGCAGCCTCGTGGTTTTTTCATAAAAGGACAAGAGGACAAAGTGTGCAGATGTAAGAAGGCTTTGTATTGGTTGAAGCAATCTCCTCGTTCTTGGTATGAGAAATCTGACACTCATTTGGTTAAACGAGGCTTTCGTAACAGTCCAACAGAAAGCACATTGTATGTAAAGTGTGAGGGTGATGTACTTCTCATTGTGATTCTTTATGTTGATGATTTGTTGATCATTGGACCAAATGAGAGACATATTGCTGAATTTAAGGCTGATTTGAATGCTACTTTCAAGATGAAAGATTTGGGACTGTTGCATCACTACTTGGGTATACAGTTTAAGCAGTGTGGTGGTGGTATTGCCTTGTGTCAGAAAAGTTACATAGAGACTTTGCTATGTAAGTTTGGACTTGAGGATTGCAAACCTATTGCCACTCCCATGGAAACAGGTTTGAAGTTAAGTCTACATGATGTTGGCGATCCTCCTTATGTCACTCTTTATCCAACTACTGTTGGCTGCCTCATTTATGTATGTAGCACGAGGTCGGATATTCAGTTTGCAGTCTCATAGGTTAGCAGACTTATGCATAGCCCAGGGTCTAAGCATTGGCAGGCTGTCAAGAGGATTTTCCGCTATCTTAGTGTCACTTTACATCTTGGATTGTTTTATCCCAAGGGGGGATCATTGCCGCCAGATTTACATGCTTTTCTGGTCTCAGATTGTGCTGGTTGTTTTGACCCGCGAGTTTCCACAAGTGGTGAAGGGATCAAAGAGAACCCCGAACCCCGACAGCCTCTAAAACACCGGGGACTGAATGGCGCGCCTCGAGCCTGTCATGGTAAAGCAAACAGGGGGCACCACCTAGCTTCAGCGGCTAGGACGCAAACAACACACCACCATAACAAAGTTTTCATCCAAGAGAGATGGATTCTTGGGAGTAATGATGAAGAGGAAGGGAAATGAGATCAAGTGAGAGAGAGAGAGAGAGAGAGAGAGAGAGAGAGAGAGAGAGAGAGAGAGTGAGGGAGGGGGTATTGCGGCTTAGTACTTAGGCACCACAGAAGGATGGCGAATCCGCACACCCTTCACACATACACAAGCTCACTCCAAACACAAGACTAGGTGGTGATTCCGCACACCTCACATGGGAAAAACATTGCAGGAAAACATACTCACAAAACCTCAAGTTTTATTTAGAGAATAAGGCGATGAAATGGGGAGCATAGGGTAGGGGAATGAGAAGGGAGAGAGTGGTAGAGCACATGGCCGATAGGTGGGAGTTGATGGCGAAGACTCGCACAAGGGTTATGGCCATCATCCTTCATTTCGCTACCCTTCATCTTCCATAGCCCAAGGGTGTAGAGGTCATGCTCAAGACGAGCATGGTGATTGCGGTGATGGTGATGGTGTGGGTGTGTGTGTGTGCACTAGGCACACACAATGCATAGTGTATTCTTTGGTGATGTTGTGTGTGTTTTTTGTGTCATGGTGAGCTCTCATGGCCTCCTTGTATAGGGAAGGAGGAGAGGATTTAACAATATTTCTAATTGAAGTGAGTGTCCCACTTTGGTGACTAGGAAAATGGGGTGCATGTGACTGTGGCTCCCATCTTGTTTCCTCATTATTTAAAATACCAGAGTCAATAGAGAGAGAAGAAGAGAGAATGTGGATAGGATGTAGAGGATATGAAATATTTACAAGTGTCTAGCTTTGGCTAGACATAAGCTTATTAGGGAGAGAAGAGAGAGGTAAGAAAATTATAAGAGAGGTTGTCGAAGGTGGATATTTGTTGATGAGGATCGATCCTCCAAAAATGGTGATAGAATCACTCTAGACTTACCAAGACCTCATTAAAAGAGCATTGTCTCTTGTAATCATGCTTGAAGACTTGTAGAACCATAGCCATTCTAGAGGGAAGAAAACTAGGGATGGCCTGTGTCACCATTACATGAGAAACCTGGGGTCCACTACAAAAATCATAGCGCCGCGTTCATAACTCCAAAAATTCCGAAAAAATTGGAGCTAAAATTTGAGATCACGAGCTACATCTTTCATGTTGAACGCTCCTTCAGATTTGGGGTTCTTCTTTACTTAAAAAATTGAGCCAAATAATGTATTATTTGTGGCTGCAAAAGTCTTTTGGTGGTCCCCTTTGAGTGGACTTCTCTCTTGCCTTCAACTGTAAGCTCCTTCATGTGTATGAAAACATGACCTAGAGTTTTGAAAAGATTGGCAATCATCTAGATGGAGGTATTATTGAAATTTCAAAGTGGGGTTGAGGTTTGAAAATGAAAACTAGTGAATAAAATATTTGGTAGGGTGGAATAATATACATACATGAAAAAATACTAAAATATATAATGTAATTTATATATATTTAATATTTAAGGTCAAAAGAGAGATCAACAAAAAAAGCTTACTTATTTATGCTGCATCGTGATTGATTAGCATAAATCTTATTTATTTAATAAAGGCTAAAACGTTTGTGAGAAAGGAAGAAAAAAATCAAAAGTAACTTATATAATGGGAAATATTTTGGCAAAAGGGCAAAAATATATGGGGGGGTTCTCATGCATGGAAAAGCTTGCCTTAGTGGTTTTTGTTTCATGCTTGGCAGTTCATGTATATCATGGTTGAGCAAGAAGCAACCTACTGTGGCCACTTCGAGTTGTGAGGCTGAGTACGGAGCAGTCTTCACAGCTACGGTTGAGTGTGTATGGCTCAGACGCCTTATGGCTGATTTGGGTGTTGGACACGACACTGCGAACACTATCTACACTAACAGTAAGGGTGCATTGGCAATTGAGAGGAACCAAGTTTTTCATGCTCGAAAGCACATTGAGGTGCATTACCACTATGTCAGGGAGAGGCTCTCAGCAAGAGAGATCAGCTTGGCTTATGTGCCAACACAGGACAACCTTGCAGATATTTTCACAAAGGCATTGTCTCATGAGAAGCTTGAAGCTTTCCGCGCGCAAAGCTTTGGGCTTACTCCCCTTTGTGGACTGATCATGTCCTTAGGGCATGGCACTTCCCTTTACTCATGTGCCAGCTCTCGTTCACCGCATCACTCCAGGGGGGACTTGTTACCATATACATGTGGTAGTGATGTGTGTGAACACACTAGGACCGCTGGGGCATTTTTTCCCTCTTTAGGAGCTTTTTTCCCCCGAGCATTGTATATACGCCCATCACTCTAGGGCTATCTATCTTTCCATTGCACACTAAGTAACACACTCTCTATTGTGTGCCTTGAGGTTCCTTCATCTTCTCCAAGCTGTGTGTGTTTCTCTGCAACCCTAATTCCAACGCCCATCACTCTAGGGCTATCTATCTTTCCATTGCACACTAAGTAACACACTCTCTATTGTGTGCCTTGAGATTCCTTCGTCTTCTCCAAGCTGTGTGTGTTTCTCTGCAACCCTAATTCCAACATATGGTTGATGTGAGTTTTCTCCAAGAACCCAAAATTTTGGCTGAAGCTGATCTCACATTAGCCCATGATACCAGAGCACCTTAGCAAAACCACAATTAAGAAAACTACTCACCAAATATAAAAATGTGGTAGTCTTGGTTGAGCTAAGTTTGCAAGCATAATGCAAAAAGTTCTTGGAATTGTGCTTGAAGCTAGACTATGTCTAAGCTCTAGAGTCCCTGCAAAAAACAAACCAACCTGTTATGCTAGCTAGCCAGAATTTGACAAGAGCAGGAGAAAAATCATCCCGCATGAAGGGCATCACCTACATAACTCAAGTATCCTCTATTACATCATCTAGAGGCCCATAGCTGTGCTCAAACCAGTTCTTTTGTAAGAATGTCATATTTGGTCTAAATGTTTTCTACAACATTATTAAGGTAACAGTTATGTGAAATTATTTCTTACAAGTATTTTGGACAAAAATGTTTTTAATATATGAAGTATATGAGCGAGAGAGAGCTTGTAAGCAAAGCAGTGGTTTCCCAATGTAGGAATAAGGACTTGGCCTTCATTGATAAAAAGAAAGTGATCTTATATGTATATATATATATATATATATATATATATATATCTCTATATATATATATATATCTCTCTATATATATATATATGTTCTCTCTCTCTCTCTCTCTCTCTCTCTCTCTCTCTCTCTGGAAAACCTCTTTGTCTATAATACATTTCCCTCAACTGCATAAGACCAAAAACAAATTAATTAAACTTACAGTGATCTTAATCTGTTAGCAAAGCATACAATAATCTTGGGAGGTCTCCACCAATGTTTGACCTCTCTACACTCAACGAACAAGTGTTTCATACTCCATTTTATTACACTTGTTGCACATGCCATTCATTACATTTTTCGTGGCTAGAAGAACACCAATAGGTAGTGCACCAATCATAATCCTCCAAAGTGTTGGAGCTATATATACCAACCCATGTGCTATATATAGCTGGGAGTCCCCACTATATGTGTGTACTCAGAATATGAAGACAATGCACAAGGTGAAGGCCATACTCCTTCTCGATGTTTTGGAAGGGTGTGGCCTGCTTTGAATTGCTTTGCAACAAATATAAGGCATCCCTTTTCAAGAGGGATGCCCTTCTTGGCCTCACGAGTGTT
Source organism: Adiantum capillus-veneris (assembly GCF_014529385.1). Taxonomy (NCBI): domain Eukaryota; kingdom Viridiplantae; phylum Streptophyta; class Polypodiopsida; order Polypodiales; family Pteridaceae; genus Adiantum; species Adiantum capillus-veneris. Next base: position 104,889,323 of record NC_140953.1, read on the forward strand.
TGTCACAATTTTAGCGATGGTATAGAAGCATTCCAGATTTGCACAATTTTTGGCTTAGATATGCACAAGGAAAAGGTAGTGAAAGCTAAGGTCAATGAGGCTGATGATAGCCACATTGAGGAGATGGTCATGTTTACGGACCTCCAAGACCCAATTGAATTCAAGAATACTCGAATGTCTCACATCTTTGTCAAAAAACCTCATTTAACTGAAGAGGCCCGCCTGGGAAGTATATTCAATGGTCAGCATGATAGCTGGACGTAGAAGACTTGATGATGGATCTCACAATATACATAAATAGTATGAAAGAAGTAGTAAAGGACACATGGACATGATAGCACTAAAGAATATAGAGGGATCAAAGCCACCGGAACATTGATTTAAGGACTCTCAAAAGTGCAGTTGGGGGGTCACTATGACCCCCCCCCCCCCTCCTCCAAGAAAATGCATGACGAATAATATTTTTCTTTGTCACCATGGATATACTCTCTCTCCCTCTCCCTATCTCCCTCTCTCTCTCTCTCTCTCTCTCTCTCTCTCTCTCTCTCTCTCTCTCTCTCTCTCTCTCTCTCTCTCTCTCTCTCTCTCTCAATGCCACTTCTCAAGCTACATCCACGATTCCTAGCATACACTATTCCCTTTAAGTCGATTCTACAGAAAAGAACTTTGGTAATTTATTGGATATTTTTCCTACAATATAAGCAAAATTATTCCTTCTCATTTGACTATCTCTCATCTCTAATTGGCCCAAGTCAAATCTAAGATAAAATTTCCCAAAACACCATCTCTTACACACAAACATTCATGGGAGTCTTCTCAATGAGAGTGATAACTAGTAATTGTCATGATTTCAAGGCTTTGATAGATATGTACACAAACTATTGCGCTCTATTTGTCCCTCTCTTTTGTGGTTTCTGAAAAGATGTGTAAGGGTATAGTGTGCAACAATTGATAGCTAGGAGTTATCATTTAATCTCTAAACTCTACCACAGTTTTTATAGTCAATTAGAGGTGTAGAAATGTTGAGTGAGACTTTCAAATGATGCATTATTATTGCGTATTGTGAAACAAAAGTGATTCTACCACATGATCTTAGATATCCTTTGTAGAAGTTTTGGCAGAATTGTACTTACTTCATTTCCTTTTCTGTTACTATTTTAATTGAAATTTGGGATTTTATTATGATATCATTTTTCTAATCATTTATCAACAAGTACGCTAAGTGACATTCTAGAATGTTTCACCCATTTTCTTAACCCTGTAAGCTTTATGTTTAAAGGTGGTTAATGCTTCTAATAAGGACCACACAACAATTCTAATTTATTGTATCTACAAACCACCTATTGTAAGCTTGGTATGTGAACATCTTTTTTGCAGTTCACATCATTATTGCTACACCACTAAATACTATTTTTGTGATTCCTTTCATCAACTATGGTTATAAAATGTGACAAATTCATCCGCAAAATTTAAAATTTGTTGCACTTATCTATTTGTTTTTATATTTTTATTACTTTTTCTCTCTTTTCCTAACTCATTGTTTGCTACAAGCGAAGGCGTAGAGAGCCCTACAAAATATTCAACATAATACAATACAAACCATAAAACCTCAAATATGCATACCTGATTAATCCCATATCCCGTAATCAAGATTGTATGCGGCACACACACACACACACACACACACAGGGAGAAATGTGCGTTGTGTAGTACAATTCATAGGCTTTGGTTATAGGTCACGGCATGGAAACACTCACACGATTAGTGAGCTAATGATGGAAACACAAATGGTGACTCTATGAGGTGATCTTCTCGGCCTATGGAGGAGCTAAGACAAAATGATAGGCAACCTCCACATCAATTTCTCTTCACCTCCAATCAATCCAATCACACACACTAAAGATTGCAAGATACACACAACACTAATCCTATCATGCAACACTCTAATCGCAAGAACACACACATAGATCTATCGATCACCACACTCCAATCAAACCTACATGCACACAAAAGCAAGAGAGGGTAACCACTAATTAATTACAATCTAGCTAATCAAAAAGCATCATTAGCAATCACAAGAAGCATGAGAGAGGCGTAGTGAAAGAGAAATAAGCATTGATTAGTGTTAACCAAGTCACATGAGCAAGGAGAAGATCAAGGACTCCATAGCCACACACCTCAAGAGCTCTCACCAAAGAGTGCTCTCAACAAATGAGCTTGAGAACCCTAATTTCTTTTACACGCTGTCTTATATACCTAGGGTAAAGATATGCAATGTCTAGGCGCCCAAGGCCTTTAGGACTCCACCACTTACTGAATCTGCAACCTAGGCACACTACTGACCTGTTCTTTGCAGCTTGGAACTCCCATTGACCCCATAACACATTGAAATATTAGAATGGCTTGAAATAAATCGAGAATTTACAATACATGACCATTTTGGGAAAATGTGGAAAATGTGTAACTTCAATCTTCACTGCTTCTTTGTATTCATCCTTGATGTGCATCCGTACGTCTTTGATCTTTAACAGCTTCTGCTAACTAACATTGACTCAGTTAACATTCCCCCCTTCCTATTTTAGTGCCCGTCCTCGGCACTATTGAAAAGTGTTTGTGGAGGCTGTGGAAGGTTCTCATTGGTTTTTGATGGTTTGATTGTATTCATTTCTCATTGAATTTTTTGCAGCATCTTGATTGGTTTTAATATGTCTGATGTGAGAGATGATGTTGCATTTGTACGTTGTAATAGCATAATGAGGAGACTTTTGTTTATTTATGAAAAGTATGTACAAGAGAAGTAGAATGATGAGGTTCTAAATTAGAGTCTAATACCTGGATGATCAAAGGGAAAAACTCCAGTGGGAAAAAAGTGCCTTTGGTATATGCGCATTATTGGAGTACTTACTAGCATGGAGAATATCCATAAAGTACGCAAGGGATGGCTTGCTGATAGATATGAAAATAAAAGGACATCAAATATGAAAGGGTAGCATGATAGAACATTGGTTCTTCTGTTGTATTCCACTCAAGGTGTATAGGTGGAAGCAAAAAAGAGTGTCTAATGCATATGTCCAATGGTGGGACATCCTATTTATGGATACACAAAAATGCATGGAAAACAATATGCTGTGCAAGAAGGATTTGGAGGGGTTCTTCATAAAGATGGTGTAGCTATAAAAGCATATGACATGGCTTTGCAAGCTTGCACCCCTTTAAGAATGGTTTTCGTTGATGAGGATATGTGCTCTCATCTTACTGTGCACTGTGCGTAAGTGTTGGACTCTATGTCACTCCACCAATTGTAAGTTAATAGACTTTGACTCTTATGCTCATCTCATCTAGCATGAGCGAAACAACTTAGATATGCTCAACTCTTCCAGCTTGAGGGTAAGCCTAATAAGTATGACTCTTAGCACATAGTTTAATATGACTTGAAGCTTTGGGCCTAATGCTTTGCTCATTTTATGGCTCAGCAACCCGACTTAGACTATGCCAAAGAGTATTTTTTGCACCCTGGCAACTTGACTTTTTATATTTTTGTGCTTACTACAAACATTTGTTCATGTAAAAGTAAGCTTGAATCCTCAAAAAGAGGATTAGTGAAGGACCAAGTTGGCATTGAAGGTCTCTTTTACCATACGTATTTTATCATCTTTCAATCTGCATTCCTGTTGGTTGGATTGTCCTTCTTTGATTGTGAAGACTCAATTATCTGTTTGATTCTCCAATTAGGCCTATTGATAGGCGTCTTTGATGTTGTTGTAGGACTTTGTTGACTCTCGGCATTTGGATTTTGACTAGAAGCATTGGAAGACTTAGGAATCCAAAGCACTTGAGGACCTTTGTAACTCCTTTGTTGACTTTGTTGCGCTATAACTCTTGTTGATTTCTCGATATCTTTATGCAGGTCTAGTGTAGTTGCAGTTGGCTTGTGGTTGATTGGTAGCCAAATCTTTGTATAGCCTTTGTAGAATCCTTGTCCAAGAGGAATATTCTTTGATATCTATCTTTTTTTTGTATTCTCTTGAGGGTTGCGATAGACTTCGACATCTTTTGATGCTGTTCTATTGTATACCTGATTCTTAGGTATCCTAGGATATTGTTAAGGTTGATACCGTGTGGACCTTCTTTCTTAGGAGGCACTTGATGTTACTTCATACGCTCTAACCTATAGTTTTGGAACCCATATCTGTCTGTTACCTCTATAGTACTCTTGTTCCTTTAAGCTCCATTGTGATGCTATCCATCCTATGTGTTTGTATTTTTTTGTTGATTTCCTGTCTTTAATTCAAACCGGATCATTGGCTTTGACAAAACTGCTCGGAACAAACACTATCTTGACCTTCCTTTGATTTATTGAGTACTTTGACTGATATACCTTTACTTTTCTAGGTGTTTCTTTAGAGGTTTTAGTTGGGTCAGCAATTGAATTGAAGTTTTGAAAGCCTGACTTTCTAGAAGAAGCTGATCCATGAGGGTTCTTTGATGTAGAGGCATATGGTGTCACACGTTCTCTGCTAATCGGTGGCGGGTCCACTTTGGCCTTACCTTTTTCTGCAAGATTTATCTTTGATTCTTGTGACTTTTGAAACTCTAAATCTAGCATTAATAGTACATGTAATTGTTGTTGGATACCTCTTGGAAAAGAGAGTATTAACAATTTATCTTCTTTGTAGGCCTTGTGTTGATCTAACCCCACTGATGTCCAAGGATTGCATTTGCAAGCATTTCCTTTGAAGACTTACCTAAAACTTTACTTGCTCTTCATGATTTTGGATGCTGAGGGTAGCAACCATTTCTTTTTGACTTGTAGCCTTACCCATGATTTCCATGCTACCTGGCTTGCTCTATGTAATCTCTAGAATGATTTGGATGTTGTCTGCAACCATATTGCACTTTGCTTCTTTATTGAATAGAGCATTACATCTAACACTTGCTCCTTTCGTAATACTAAGAACTATAACTACTCTTGTTGTTGGTTCTGTTGAAGATCTTTGTTCTGCTTTTGCCATGGTCTCATTGTGATCTAATTGTGTCTCTCTGGAGGTTAGTTTGAGATTTTTTTTTCAATCTGACTTTCATCAGCTGATTTAGCTAGCAATGTTTGGATCTTTGGACTTCCTATTGATTCCTGGTTGTGTGTAACCTAGTTCTTCTTAACTTTTGGCTTTGGTGACATTCTCTGTTTTCAATAGCTTTTGTGGTTGTTCTTTTGTTGGGGGCTCCATCATTGCAATAGTTCCAATGAACAACAAAATTATCAATCTGGAGGGATGAGCTACCCGGCTAGGGCATGGAAATCCTCACACGGTTAATGAGCTAATCGTGGAAACATAAATGGTTAAGTCTATGAGGTGAGCTTTTTGGCCTATGGAGGAGCTAAGCCGGAATGAAGGGAAATCTCCATATCCACTTCTCTTCACCTCTAATCAACCCAATCACACACAATGCAATTGCAAGATGCACACAACACTAATCCTATCATGCAGCACACTAATCGCAAGCACACACTCATAGATCTATCAAGCACCGCACTCGAATCAAACCTACATGCACACACAAGAAAAAGAGGGCAATCACAGAAGATTAGAGAGGGATTAAACACTAATTAGTTAAGATCTAGTGAATCTAAGTATCATAGACAATCATAAGAAGTAAGAGAGAGGCATAGTGAGAGAGAATGAATCATTGATTAGGTTAATAAAGTCTCATGAGCAAGGAGAATCTCAAGGACTCCATAGCCACACACCTCAAGAGCTCTCACCAAAGAGTGATCTCAACAATTGACTTGAGAACCCTAATTTCTTTTGCACACTGCCTTATATACTTAGGGTAAAAATATGCAATGCCCGAGCACCCAAGGCCTTTAGGGCTCCAACACTTACTGAATCTGCTACCTAGGCACACTAACTGAACTGTTCTTTACAGCTTGGAACTCCCATTGAGCCCATAACACAATAACAATATTACAATGGGGAATTTACAATACGTTACCATTTTAGAAAAACATGGAAAATGTGTAACTCCAATCTTTACTGCTTCTTCATGTTGATCTTCGATGTGCATTTGTATGTCTTTGGTGTTTAGTAGCTTTTGTTAACTGACGTTGGCTCAGTTAACATTCCCCCCTTCCTATTTTAGTGCCCGTCCTCCGGCACTGTTGAAAAATGTCCGTGGAGGCTGTGGAAGGTTTTTGATTGGTGGTTGATGGGCTGATTGTCTTCATTGGTCGTTGAATTTGTTGATGAGGTTCACTTTGCTATAGCATCTTCATTGGTTCGAATATTTTTGATGTGAGAGATGATGTTGCATTTGTACCTTGTAATAGAATAATGATGAGGCTTCTGTTTATTTATGAAAAGTATGTACAAGAGAAGTAGAATGATGAGGTTCTAAATTAGGGTCTATAACCTGGATGATCAAAGAAAAAAAACCCAGTGGAAAAAAAGTTCCTTTAAGATACATGCATTATTGGAGTACTTATTAGCATGGGAAATATTAATAAAGTACTAAAGATTATTTGCTGATAGATATGGAAATAAAGAGACATCAAATATGAAAGGGTAGCATGATGGAACATTTTTTGCCTGTTATAGTCCACTCAAGGTGCATAGGTGGAAGAAAAAAGGAGTTTCTAATGCATATTTCAGATGATGGGACATCCTATTTATGCATGCATAGAAATGCATGGAAAACAATATGCTGTGCAAGAAATATTTTGAGGAGTTATTCAAAAAGATAGCGTAGCTATAATAGCACCTAACATGGCTTTGCAAGCTAGCACCCCTTTAAGAATGGTTTTCGTTGACGAGGATATGTGCTCTCATCTTATTGTGCATTGTGCGTGAGTGTTGGACTCTACGACACTCCACCAATTGTAAGTTAATAGAATTCGACTCTCATGATCTTATCATCCAGCATGAGCAACACAACTTAGATATGCTCAACTCTTACAACTTGAGCGTAAGCCTAATAACGACGACTCTTAGCACAGAGTTTAATATGACTTAAAGCTTTGGGTCTAATGCTTTGCTCATTTTATGGCTCAGCAGCCCGACTCTGACTAAACCAAAGAGTGTTTTTTGTACCCTGGCGACTTGACTTTTTACATTCTTGATCTTTCTACAAACATTTCTTCAGGTAAAAGTAAGCTTGAATCCTCAAAAAGAGGATTAGTGAAGGACCAATTTAGCATTGAATGTTTCTTTTGCCATACCTGTTTTATCATCTTTGAATCTGCATCGTTGGTTGGGTTGTCCTTCTTTGTCTGTGAAGACTCCATTGTCTGTTTGATTCTCCAATTGGGCCTGTTTATAGGAGTCTTTGATGTTGTTATAGGCCTCTGTTCAGTGTCGGCATCGGATTTCTGACTAGGAGCATTGGAAGATTTAGGAATCCAAATATCTTGATGACCTTTGTATCTCCTTTGTTGACTTTGCCTAGCTATAGGTCTTGTTGAGTTCTTGAGATCTTCATGAAGGCTTGGTAAAGTTGTAGTTGGCTTGTGATTGATTGGTATCCAAATCTTTTTATAACTTGTGTAAAATCCTTGTCCAAGAGGAAAATTCTTTGAGATCCGTCTTTTTTCTATATCCTCTTGTGAGTTGTGGTAGACTTCAACATCTTTCAATGTTCTTGTGTTGTATACGTGCTTCTTTGGTATCCTAGAATATTGTCGAGGTTGATACCTTGTCGGACTTCTTTATTGGGAGGGACTTGATATTACTTCATATGCCTTAACCTACAGTTTTGGTACCCATATCTGTATGTTACCTATGAAATAATCCTATTCCTTTAAGCTCCATTGTGATGCTATACATCCATGTGTTTGTCTTTCTAAGTTGATTTCCTGTCCTTAATCCAAACCGGATCATTGAATTCGACGAAACTTCTTGGAACAAACATTTTCTTGACTTTCCTTTGCTTTCTTGAGTACTTTGACTGAAATATCTTTGCTTTTCTGGGTGTCTCCTTTGAGGTTTCCGTTGGGTCAGCAATTGACTTTAAGTTTTGAAATCTTGTCTTGCTTGAAGAAGCTGATCCATGAGGATTCTTTGATGTAGAGGTATATGTTGTCAGATCTTCTTTGCTAATCGGTGGAGGGTCCACTTTGGCCTTACCTTTGTCTACACGATTCTTCTTCGATCCTTGCGACTTCTGCAACTCTAAATCTAGAATTTTTGGTTCTATTGAAGATCTTTGTCCAGCTTTTTCCATGGTCTCATCTTGACCTAACTGTGTCTCTATGGAGCATGTCTTGAGGCTTTTTGTTGTAATCTGAATTACGATAGCTAATTCCGCTGGCAATGAGCGATCGAGCTTTGGACTTCCTGTTGCTTCCTGATTGTCTGCAACCCCTTCCTTCTTAACTTCTAGCTTTGGTGGCATTCTTTGCTCAGTAGCTATTGTGGTTGCTCTTTGTTCTATCTAATCTGCACTTCTTATTGCCTGATTTGCTTTAATCTCTTCTGAAGTTTTGTTTGATGGAGATGAATCATCTTCCATAAGATCTACTTTGATCTTGATCTCCATTCTTTGTTGTCTGTGATGACTTCGTCATGTTTGCATTCTGTATCTCTAGCATCTTCTGGGCGATTGGAATTCCCATTATGATGTCAGCTGTCATATCCTTTACTGTGATCACATGGAATTGAGTTGTGGTAATCTATGAACTTACTTCAATGGTGGTGGAGATGATTCCCCAGCATTTTTCTCGTTTTTTTCCTGATATGCTCACAAATTCAAGAGCAACTATGGTTGGTCACATCTTTTCCAAGTGCGAAAAGACATGAGGTTCTTGTCTACATAAAAATCCAATTGTACTTCTCTTGATAGTTTTTCCTTTTGTTTCACCAATGATGTTGCACTTGATCATTTCAAGATTTGTGTCGGAATTGACTGCTTTTGCTATTGGCAACATCCTTTGGTTGAACTTTATCTTCATCTTCTTTGCTTTGATCACTTGCAATCGAGGTTGACTCCATTGGTTGTAATACTGTACTTTTTTGCAATTGTTGAGCATTGTCCACCTGCATTTGAGTAACCTTTGACCTTAAAAGGTTCATTGTACTTTCTGGTAGAATCTGTCTCTTCGAAAGAGATTTTGTTGGTGACCTTTGTGTATCCTTTTGGACTTTAGTTTTCATTGACTTTGAATTTTCTGTCACTTGTTGTTCTGGTAGCTTAAGGCTTTGAATCATCTTCAAATAGTCTTTGAATTTAGCCGTACCATCCATAGGGGTTTGTACAAGGTAATGGCCTTGCTGGTATTTGTTACCATGTGCATCTTGATATGCATATGTGAGCTTGGCATTAGGCAAAATTTGAACTCACAAAGGGGCCCTTTAAGGAGTTTGACTTTACCTCTCTCTACCAAAACGGACGCATGGATAAATTTTTGCAAATAAACTCCAAAGTTGGCGGAGGTTTGACAGTTAGAATGTCCTCTTCAAGCTATCTACTGATATATAGCACGCCATGAGATTCCTCATATTTAGAAGATTCTTTTTTTGATTCACTTAGATTCCGACAGAGTTGTCACATCATAGGCGAATCAAAAAAAGAATCTTCCAAAATATGAGAATCTCATGGCGTGCTATATATCAGTAGATAGAGCTTGAAGAGGACATTCTAACTGACAAACCTCCGCCAACTTTGGAGTTTATTTGCAAAAATTTATCCATGCGTCCGTTTTGGTAGAGAGAGGTAAAGTCAAACTCCTTAAAGGGCCCCTTTGTGAGTCCAAATTTTGCCTAATGTTACATGTAACTGTTTGAACACTATGGGATTTGTCGGCTTTTGACTATGATTTGTGGAGATCTGAAACTTTTTTCTTTAATGATCTTCATAAAAGCATTCGTCTACAGATTTTGTGGAAGCCTAGGTCTCGACTGGAAACTTCCAACAACCATATGATCTTTCAATTGTTTCTGCTTTGAAGCGGTTCCTGGTACAAGAGCTGAGCTTGAAGAATTTATAGCTCCCCCTTCCTAGGGTGATCACTATAGCCTGCTTCATTGTAAGAGTTCAAAACTGTTTGGCTCTGGTTTAGTCTCACCTTTTGGGGTTAATGTTTGGCATCTGTAAACCTTCTACATACTTTCCTATGTATCTTCGAGAAACATGACAAATTATTCCCCAAGTCAAGCTATAGATAGAATTATCTTTGTCCTGATATTTTCTATCCCATGGGTCTCCTATGATATGAGCTTATGTGGTTTCAGGACCCAAGGCATCATAGATGCTAGACTCTCGTTTATATCTACGACTATTTTGATCAAAGTATATGTTTGTTTGGTCACAACATCGAAGCTTGATTTTCGATGGAGGAGAGTTTGTGATTTTTGAGTTCACTCAGGTAAAATTCTTTAGCTCTAGATAGGATGGGCTATAATAGATTATTTCTCTAAAATGAACCATCCTTTCTGATCTGTCATTGGAAGCACTTCTATGAGTTGGTATGTGGGCTGTTCAAACACGGGTTGATCCTTATTGTACCGTTTGCCTTTTTGGTCTACAGAGTGTGCATATGAATTATGTGTGCCATACAATGCTAACATCATTCTGTTTGATATGTCCCTTAGACTTGGGAATGATTGCACACTTGTGTCAGTGGATACGAAATCATTTGTAAATTTAACAGTCTTTTCAACCTTTAGTGATATCTCCACACCTTGACTAAATTCATGCAAGAATCTGTTGTTCAAAGAATCAATTTTAAGCTTTTCAGGTGCCTGTGCAATTTTATGCTCATTTTGAATTTGCAATGTTTTTACTGATGCTTCTAATGGTAATGCAGAATCGTTTGATTGCATTAAAAGTGACAAGTCAGTTGCACTTACATCGAGATTCGCATTTCCAATTTGCTATGTACCTTGCTTGGCGGTTGATGTATCCCTATTGTCTAGATTTCTTGGACAATCTTCAGTAAAATGTCCACCTTTTCGTCCACAATCTAAGCAATACACCATGACTGGTGGTATTTCAACTAGCTCTATCATGTCAAGATCTACCTGAGGAGCTTCTGCTTCTATGCTTGCCAAGTTGTCGGCATCTTCTTTCAAAACACTAAGCATCAAGCTATAGATTGCGCCATCTTGACCTTTGTACCGTCTTTGGCTCGATTCTCCAATTAGATCGGCTTCTATTGGTTGATCTGTTGGATCTTGCAATTATTGATCCCAACTATAGATTTGACCACTGTAATCTATGTATAATGACCCGGATTGCATATGCACTAAATGAATGCTTTGCTGGCTTGTGCAGATTTTTGGATAACCACTTCGATCAATTTTTTTCACTTCTATCTACACTTCATCTTGAAGCTTGCAATACCTGGCTCCAATGAAGTCTACGAACGTCTAGGAGTTCTCAAAATCTCACTTTACTCTGATCAATAGGATCTTGGATCCCATGTTTCTTTTGCTTCTCATAAGATACCTATGACCTTCTGAATCTACATATAAGACTTTATCTCCATTCTAGCCATAAAGCTATAAAATTTGCTCTGTTGCACTCGAACTCTTGGCTCGATTTGAGTCCATTTTGGCTTAATCGACAAAAACTGTCAATTGGCAGAATTTGGTGTTGATTAGAAGAATTTATGTTGCTCGTTCTAGCCTAATCTACAATCACATGTGATTCGTGTCCCTATTCGTTCAATTGGAAGCTAATTTGCAGCGCAATTACTCGCACTAGCCAATTTTTAGCATGCAGAATTATTGAAATTTGACTACCGCTCAACTGCTTCGAGTTGGTCGATTTCTCATTTTTTTTGGCTACTCTGACTCTCTTTTGCACGGTCTGCCCGGTTTACAGCTCTTCTGGATTTTTTGCGGTTTGTTCGGTTTTTGATACACTACTTTCCAACTTTGATTTTTGCTTTTTTGAAGCTTTCTTGTTTTTTCTGGCACTTCCGATGACTTTCGTTTTATTTATCTAAAATTTTTATGAAATTTTAAATTTTCTTAATTTTTTGGTATTTTTATGATTTTTTGTAATTTTATTGAAAAAGTTTTGATTTTTAATGAATTTTTCTAGGGTTTTTTGTATTTTTAATTTTATTTTGTTTTTTCATGCGATTTTGGGTTTGTATGAGTTTTTAACGATTTTTGTCATTTTTCTAGTTTTTTTTGAATTTTTTGTGAGCTATTATGAAATTTTTACTATTTTTATGGTTAATCTGTGAGATTTTTTGGTTTTTAAAGATTTTTTGTGATTTTTTTATTTTTTCTGGAATATTCTAAGAAGATTTTAATTGTTTATGAGTTTTTTGATTTTATGGTGATTTTTCTGTTCAATTTTGATTTTTTCTATTTTTCTATAATTTTTGAAACTCTTTTTTGAGATTTTTATGATTTTCTATGTGATTTTTTATTTTTTGTAATTTCTTTTCTATGTTTTCTATTTTTTGTACTCTTTTGTAAAAGTAAGTTTTCTATTTTTTGTAATTTTCTAAATGTTTTATTTATTTTTAAAAACTTTTATTGTTTTTAAGATTTTTAATGGTTTTTTGTGTGTTTTTTTTTAATATATACAAAATAATGAAATGAAAGTGAGAAAAAAAAGATAATGAAATTGAAATGAAATTTAAAGGAAAAGAAAATGAAATGAAATGAAATTAAAATGAAATTGAAACAAAATGAAATGAATCAATACAAAAGTCAATGACAGAAAAAGACAAAAAGACTAAAGGCTAAAGACAAAAGGCTCCACAGACGTTGAGTTGAGGAAATAGAGAAAGAAGACAAGTAGGTCCCTTTTCTTTTCTTTCAAAAATTTATAATGTCTTTTTGTAGCTTGTGTGTTGTGTGTGTAAGGGTGGGTTCACACGTCACGAAGCACAAGAACGACGATGGAAGCGGAAGAAGAAAGAAGAAGAAGATTATTTTAGCATCTTCGGAAACTATCCCAAGAGACGTAAAATTCTATCCGACGAGGAAAGTCTATGCGCCGAAAGGCATGCTCAGGAAGCGAAAACAAGCCTAATTTAGGTCAAAAATTAGTCGAAACGTGTAAAATCACTTGAAAATCTAAGAAATTATCCAAAAATTATCCAAAAAATACCCAAAATATTTCTACAATTTCTCCACACATTGGGGAATAGTGCAGCCATATAAAACTGCCAAAATCACATCAATTCAATTGCCAACAGTTTTATCAACAATAAAATCAAGATTGGGCAATTAAACTGACAAAATTAGGTCTAGATTCAACGCAATTGGAGTGTGTAAAACACTGTTTTGAGCACAAAAATGCAGCATTTAATCATTACACACATTCAATTTGCAATCAAAATACGAATCAATCATGCAAATTAAACACTTTTTTAGGCACACACACACTAAAAAAATTGGCAGTTTTTACCAATCTTTAAGTACTTGTCGAATTTGCAATGTGACTTAAAAAATCATTAGTTGGGCATAAGCACAACACACATCAATCATCATAGTTGAAAAATCATAACGCACACATTGATATCTAGGTGCACAAACATAGGAAAAATAGTGTACACACACCTAAAATTAACATAGACACACTCAATTAGAATGCACACACTTGATTTTAGTGCACACACACTTGAAATTGACCATCCAAGCATACAATTAACTCAATGAGACACTCAATTAGCAACCTACAATCATCAATTAGCAATTGAAACTTGTCAAATCATACATCACCAATTCTTAAAATTTTTGGCATTACAACAGCGTGAAAACGAAAAATCGTGAAATTTTCAATCCACATTGCATTACACTACATTGCATCAACATAGCATAGCATTACATTGCATCATCATGGTGGATCTCTACACAATTCTCACATCTCTAGATTCTAGGGAGATTGAGAATACCACCTTAATTACCTTTCTAAGATCAATTAAATGGTCAAATGCTCCAATCCTTCATAGAAAATTAGTAAGTTAGCAGAAATTAGTCAAAACAGCAAGGGGTTAGTGTGAAATTAGAGTGTGTAAACACACAATTGGCAAGATACGGTTACACATTAGGGAATTATGAACACAATGTGTCATGCACACACATTCAAAATCCACAAAAACATACACACACAAGTAAAATTAGTGAGGGAACGCATTCGTTTATGCCACAATTACACTAGCGTAGGCCGTCGTCCCCGAAAACGGTGCCAAATGTTGGGGGTTCCATCGTCGCAATAGCTCCCATGACCAACCAAATTATCAATCCAGAGGGATGAGCTACCCAGCTAGGGCATGGAAACACACACACACACACACACACACACAGTTAGTGAGCTAGTCGTGGAAACACAAATGGTTAACTCTATGAGGTGAGCTTCTTGGCCTATGGAGGAGCTAAGCCGCAATGAAGGGCAATCTCCACATCCACTTCTCTTAACCTCTAATCAACCCAATCACACACACGACGATTGCAAGATGCACACAACACTAATCCTATCATGCAACACACTAATCGCAAGCACACACACATATATCTATCGAGCACCACACTCCAATCAAACCTACAAGCACACACAAGAAAAAGAGGGAAATCACACAAGATTAGAGATGGATTAACCACTAACTAGTTAAGATCTAGTTAATCTAGGCATCATAGGCAATCATAAGAAGTAAGAGAGAGGCATAGTGAGAGAGAATGAATCATTGATGATTAGTGTTAATCAAGTCTTATGAGCAAGGAGAAGCTCAAGGACTCCATAGCCACACACCTCAAGAGCTCTCACCAAAGAGTACTCTCAACAGTTGACTTGAGAACCCTAATTTCTTTTACACACTGCCTTATATACTTAGGGTAAAAATCTGCAATGTCCCAGCAAGGCCTTTAGGGCTCCACCACTTACTAAATGTGCTACCTAGGCACACTAACTGACCTGTTCTTTACAGCTTGGAACTCCCATTGAGCCCGTAACACATAAACAACATTACAATGGCTTGAAATAAATCGAGAATTTACAATACGTGACCATTTTAGGAAAACTTGGAAAATGTGTAACTCTAATATTTACTGCTTCTTCATGTTGATCTTCGATGTGCATTCATATGTCTTTGGTCTTTAGCAGCTTTTGTTAACTGACGTTGACTCAGTTAACATCTTTGTTCTATTTGATCTCTGTACTTGCTATTGCCTGATTTGCTTTAAGCTCTTCTGGAGTTTTGATTGATAGAGAAGAATCATCTTCAATAAGATCTTCCATTTGAATTGTGCTTGAGGACTTTGTGCTTTCGTCCGTGGGTGACCAATGTTGTTCTTTATTCTTGGTTGTCTCCAAAGATTGTATCTTGTTTGCATCTGTATCTTTAAAATCTTCTTGGCCATTGGAATTCACATTATGATGTCATCTGGCATTTATTTTGTTGTGATCACGTGGAATTGAGCTGCTGTGATGATTTGTGAACTTAATTCAATGGTGGTGGAGATAATTCCCTAGCTTTTTGCTCGTTTGTCTCCAGATATGTCAATGAATTTAGGGACATCTTGCAGCTGTGGTTGGCTACAAGTGCAAAAGGGCATGAGGTTCTTGTCTAATTGAAAATCTAGCTTTACTTCTCTTAACAATATTTCTTTGTTGTCACCAACAATGTTGCAACATTGTTGTCACCACCAACAATATTGCACTTGATTGTCTCAAGAGTGGTTGTGTACTTTGGTAAGAGCTTTATCTGCATTTCTTTGCTTTGATCACCTGCTTCTGTTGACGTCGACTCATATGAGAGTGATACTGCACATTTTTACAATTGTTGAGCATTGTCCTGCATTTGGGTAACTTTTGATCTTAATAGATCCATTGTACTTTGTGGGAGAATCTGTCTCTTTGGAGGATATTTTGGTGGTTTTGTGTATCCTTCAGGGCTTTAACTTTCATTGATTTTAAATTTTCTATCATCTATTCTCGCAGCTTGAGGCTTTGCATTATCTTCAGATGGTATTTCACTTCAGTCAAGCCATTCATAGGGGTTTGTACAAGGTCTTGATCTTGTTGATATTTGTTACCATGTCCATCTTGATATTCATATGTGAGCTTGGTCACATGTAACTGCTTGAACACTATTGGATTTGTCAGCTTCTCACT
The DNA here is from genome assembly GCF_014529385.1 of Adiantum capillus-veneris. NCBI lineage: Eukaryota > Viridiplantae > Streptophyta > Polypodiopsida > Polypodiales > Pteridaceae > Adiantum > Adiantum capillus-veneris. The sequence continues at coordinate 104,905,391 of NC_140953.1, forward strand.
CTGACTTGTGGAGATCAGCTGAAACTTTTATCCTTGATGATCTGTATATAAGCATTTGTCTGCAGATTCTGAGGGAACCTGGGTCAATTGGAAACTTCTAACAACCATATGATCTTTCAATGGTTTTTGCTTTGAAGAAGTTTGTTAACTAGAGAATCCGGGGCTTCTAAAGTGGTGTAGCATTTCCTGGTACATAAGCTAAGCTTGATGGATTTTCAGCTCCCCCCTTGCTAGAGTGATCATTATAGCTTGCTTCATTATAAGAGTTCAAAATTGTTTGGCTTTGATTTACTCTCACCTTTTGGGACTATGAAGGCACACTTAGTATAGCACTGTTGATGTTTTGCATCTGTAAACCTTTTGCATAGTTTCATATGTAGCTCCTTGAAACATGACAAATTATTCCCCAAGTCAAGTTGTAGATAGCATTATCTTTGCCATAATATTGTCTATCCCATGGGTCTCCTATGATATGAGCTTCTTTGGTTCAGGACCCAAGGCACCATAGATGCTAGAATCTCGTCTATATCTATTGTTTTGGTCAAAGTATATGCTCGTTTGGCTACAATGTCGAAGCTTGATTTTCGATGGGGAAGAGAATTTGACTCTGAACAAATTTCTAGGTTCAGTCCAGTAATGTCCTTTAGCTATAGAGAGGATGGGCTATAATAGATTCTTTCCTCTAAAGTGAATCATCCTTTTTGTTCTATCACTGCGTACACTTCTATGAGCTGATATGTGGACCGTTCAAACACTGGTTGATCCTTTTTGTATAGTTTCCTTTTTTGGTCTACATAGTGTGAATTATGTGTACCATACAATGCAAATAGTATTCTGGTTTCCCTTAGACTCGTGAATGATTTCACACTTGTGGAAGTGGATGCAAAAGCATTTGCAAATTTAACAGTATTTTCAATATTTTGTGATATCTGAACACCTTGACCAAATTCATGCAAGGATTTGTTGTTCAAAGAATTAACTTTAAGCCTTTGAAGTGCTTGTGCATCTTTATGTTGATTTTGAACTTGCAGTGCTTTTATTGGTGTTTCTAATGGTAGTGCAGGATCATTTGATTGCATCAAAAGTGACAAGTTAGATGCACTTACATCAAGATTCACATTTCCAAATTTCTATGTACCTTGCTTGGTAATTGATGTGTCCCTTTTGTCTAGATTTCTTGGACAATCTTCAGCAAAATGTCCACCTTTCGTCCACAATCTGAGCACTACATCATGTCTAGTGGTATTTCCTTTGGTTCAGTGATGTCAAGCTCTAGCTGAAAAGTTTCTACTTCTATCCTGGCAAAGTTGTCGGCATCTTCTTTTAAAACACTAAGCATCAAGTTGTAAAATGCTCCATCTTGACCTTTGTACCATCTTTGGTTTGGTTCTCCAACTAGACTAGCTTCTATTAGTTGATATGTTGGATCTTCCCGTTTTGATTCTTGACTATAGATTTGGCCACTATAATCCATGTACAATGACCTTGATTGCATATGCACCAACTGTATGTTTTGCTGGCTTGTGGAGATTTCTAGATAAACATTTGGGTTGACTTTTTGAACTTCTATCTGCACTTTATTTTAGAGCTTGCAATACCTGGCTCCACTAAAGTCAGTGAACATTTGGGAGTTATCTGAATGTAGCTTTACTCTAGTCAAAAAAAATTTGGCTCTTGTGCTTCTTTTATTGCTTCATCAAGTATATATGGCCTTCTGAATATGCATATAAGCCTTTATCTCCATTGTAGCCATATAGGTATAAAATTTTCTCTGTTGTAGTTGTGCATGTGTTGCCACTGCTACTAGCTTTCTCGGCTATACTTAAACTCTCGGCTCTATTTGAGTCCATGTTGGCTTGATCTAGCAAAAGTGTCTCCTAGCAGATTTTGGTACTAATTAGCAAAATTTCTCCTATTTGAGTTTGATTAAACTACTTCAGCTAAATCACTTTTGCAGTTGACTTTTCTTAAACTCACAAGAGTTGATTAACTTTAGCTCGATAGTGTCAGAATTGATTGCAGCGTTTGCAATCATCAAAATCTGGTCCTTGAATAGCCTAATCTGCAATCTATAGTGATTTGTGTCTGTGTTTGTCCATCTAGAAGCTAATTTGCAATGCAATCACTTGCACCTGCCATTTTTTAGTGTGCAAATTTTATGAAATTTATTTGTTACTCTTCTGCTTAAGTTGGTCTCTTTGCTCGCTTTTTTTCGGTCGTGTTTCTGCTAATCTGGGTTGCATAGCGGTGAGTGATTCTCTCGGCTTTGTTTTTTTTTTTACTTGCTCGCTTTTGTGTTGTTTGCTCAGTGTGTGGCTCTTTTGGCTATTTTTTTTGCTTTTTTGTCTCTTTGTGGCGCTCTTCACCGGCCTTGCTTTTTTGCTTTTGATTTATCTGTGTAATTTATCCTCTCTTCTTATTTTTATATTTTTTATGGAATTTATATTTTTTATATTTTATGGTCTTTTTATGAATTTTTATGATGTTTTTAAAAAGTCTTGATTTTTAAGATTTTTTTTGGTAATTTTCTCAAATGTTCGTAAATTTTGTAGTTTTTATGATGTTTTTGAAGATTTTTTGAAATTTTTAATGATTTATTGTATTGTTTTAAAACATTTTTTGATTTTATTAATGAATGTTTTGAGCTTTTATAAATTTTCTACAATTTCTAGGAATTTATCTGTGTAATTTTTGGTTTTTTGTAATGTTTTTGTTTTTTTTTATTTTTGATGAGTTTTCTAGTCTTTTGTAAATTTAAAACCTTTTTTTGGAGTTGTTTTGTAATATTTTAAGGTTTTTTTTAATTTTAAAATATACAAATAAGTGAAATGGAAGTGAGAGAAAAGAAAATAAAATCTGATTGAAATGAAATAAAATTTAAAGAAAATGATACCGAAGCGAAATGAAATTGAAAAGAAACAAAATGAAATGAATACAATAAAAAGTCAATGACACAAAAAATAAAGGAAAAGGACAAAAGGCTCCAGCAGGAACCCATTCAAGAAAGATAGAAAGAAGACAAAATAAAATGAGAGGTCCCCTATTTTTTTGTCTTCTTGTAGCTTAATGAATTGTGTGTGTAGGGGTGCGTTCACGCATGTGTGTGTGTGGTGGTCGACGGTGTTAGAGAGAGAAAGTTAGAGAGAGAGAGAATGAGAGTGACCTGGCGTGCAATACGAGAAGGAAGAGAGAGAGAGAGAGAGAGAGAGAGAGAGAGAGAGAGAGAGAGAGAGAGAGAGAGAGAGAGAGAGAGTAATGTGGCCTCCTCTTCCAAGGGATCAAGAAACATAGAGAAAAGGGAAAAGGGTGGTTGACACAGAAAGCTTCACTCCTTCTAGGAAAACTTACAAATCATGAGCTGAAAAAAACTCGACATTTTTAGCCAAATTTGATCCTTATGACTATATATGGTTGTCTCATGAGCTGAAAAAAACTCGACATTTTTTTGGAACATCAATTCCATCTTTAACATTGTCCTTGCACAACATTTCACAACCTAAACTGTGTGAAAAAACGGGTCCTGTTTTTGGCTTTTTTCAACTTTTTGCAACTATACCACTGTAGAATTCATGTTTGTGAGGTCTATAATGCTAGAGAACTATCTTTAGTAGTCCTCAACATGTCCTGATGCTTCTAGGGAGAAATAAATATTAAAGTTGTAAGTTATGACCAAATTACAAAAATTGTCAAATCCTGTTTTTTAGCCAATTTTAGCTCTTCTATGATTTTTTTAGCTGATTTCAGAAAATCCAAATGCATTTTTTATTTTCTATGTCGCATATTGTAACATAAATCTAACATTCCTTGAGTTTTGGGGCACCTAATACCCTATTTTGCATAGTACACAACGATGGTTGGTTTTTTCAATTATAGAAGAAAACAAAACATTTTAGTATATCAAGTATAGCTTTTTCAATATTGTTAGTTTCTTGTGACAACTACATGCATTTTGTAGGTAATAACCATATATAGTCATAAGGATCAAATTTGGCTAAATATTGAATAGTTTCTATGGGATTCTACAACTCATAATGTTGAACCCAGTTTTTTTAGGTTTGCTGTATTTAACACTTCATCTTTGTCGCCAAGATTCCCCTTGGTAAGAGATGTATTATTCTTTTGACATGCTCCATGGCTCCTTATGAACATAAAGGACAATAGGGAACTAAGAAAACATGCATATATTATTTGTATTGAGCATGGCTATAGACACTTTGATGATAGGTTTGTAGAATGGTAAAAATTCAACTTTTTTGTACCTATTTATTTTGGCAAAACAAAAAATAGTGAGTGAGAAGCAATCATATGTTCTGATCACCAACCCATTGAAGTTAACTAGGGAATTTATCTCAAGTCCTACAAAAATCCCTAATCTTATTTTTATGCAACAAAACGTAAGAAATGACTGTTTTTATGAAAATTCACTGGTCCATCAACTTTGGAGGCTTGGTGTGACCAAAAGATGAGAAATTTTACAAGTTTTTTATTTTTTCCATGTTTGGTAGGCCTTGAACTATAACCTCATGAAAGGATTTTACAAAATGAGTGGATCTACTATGGTTTTGGAGGTTTTTTTCAAAACCCTGAAAGGACACTTTTATGTCCTGTTAGGTTACCAACCTAGTGTTAAGTGCGCACACAAAAGGGTTAATAACACTAGAATGGTAACCTAACAGGACATAAAAGAGTCCTTTCAAGGTTTTCGGAAAATTTTCCAAAACCATAGTAGATCCACTCATTTTGAAAAATCCTTTCATGAGCTTATAGTTCAATAACTACTACATATGGAAAAAATGAGAAACTTGTAATTTTTCTCATCCCTTGATCACTACAAGCCTCCAAAGTTGATGGACCAGTGCATTTTGCCCAAAACAACAATTTCTTACAGTTGATTGCATATAAATAAGAGTGGAGATTTTTGTAGGACATGAGATAAAATGCCCCGTTAACTTCAATGGGTTGGTGACCAAAAAATATGGTTGCTTTTACCTCACTAATTTTTTTTTGGGCAAAAAAAATAGGTACAAAAAAGTTGCATTTTTGCCATTCTGTGGACCTATCATCAAAGTTTCTATAGTCACGCTCAATACAGATACTATATACATGTTTTCTTAGTTCCCTTTGGGCCTCTCGACTCAAAAGGAGCCATGGAGCATGTCAAAAGGATAATGGATCTCTTACAATTGGAACCTTGGGGGCAATGATAAAGTGCTAAATACAGTAAACATGAAAAAACTGGGTTTAGCATTATGACCTCTAGAAACCCATAGAAACTACTCAATATCTAGACAAGTTTGTAGTCTATGATTAGATATGGTCACTACCTACAAAATCACACAATTGGCCTAAGAATCTAGCAATATTGAGAAAGCTATACTTGATACTCTAAAATGTATCGTATTCTTCAGCAATAAAAAAACTCAACCATCATCATATACTATGCTATATAGCATATTAGGTCCCCCAAAACTCAAGGAAGATTAGCTTTATGTTATACATTACACTTACATAATCAAAATTAAATTTGGATATCAAGAAAGCCACCAAAAAAATCATAAAAGTGCTAATTTTGGCCAAAAAACAGGATTATGCAATTTTTGTAAATTGGTCATAACTTTCAATTTTAACACTTAGCTCTCCCTACAAGCATCAAAACATGTTGAGAACTATAAGGGCCTAACCTCTAGCCATCTAAACCTCACAAACATGAAGTTTAGAGTGGTATAGTTGCCAAAAATTGAAAAAAAGCCAAAAACAGGACCCGTTTTTTCACACAGTTTAGGTTCAAAAATGTTGTGCAAGAGTAAGGTTAATGGTGAGATCGATACTCAGAAAAAAATGCTAAGTTTTTTTCAGCTCATAAGGCAACTTTGTGGATATATAGCACCTAGAAATTCATTTTCATACTCTTCAAATATTTCAAGAAAAATGGTCACTTAACAGGACACAAAAGTTTCCAAGGACATAAAAGTGTCTTGTTGCCATTCTAGTGTTAATATTATCAAAATTGCAATGTGGTTTCACAAATCTCTAATAGGACATGACCACAATACAAATCAATCATCACAATTAAAAAATCATTAAGCACACATTGATTTTTAGGTACACAAACAAGGGCAAAATAGTGCACACACACTTAAAATTAGCCATACACACACTCAATTAGAATGTACACACACTTGCAATTGACCATTCAAAGATGTCAAAATTGCATTACGACGGCATGAAAACGAACAATCCAAAAATTTCATAGCAGCAACATTGCATTGCAATAACATAGCATCAACATTGCATTGCAATAGCATAGCATCAACATTACATTGCATCATGGTAGAGTCTCTACACAATTCTACAGATCTTTAGATTTTAGGGAGGTTGAGAATACCACCTTGATTACCTTTTCAATGAAGATCGATTGATGGTTGAAAGCTCCATTCCTTTGAAGAAAATTAGTGTGTAAGTTATAAAAAATTAGTGAAACTAGTAAGGGGTTAGTGTGAAATTAGAGTATGTAAACACATAATTAGCAAGTTACAGTGATAAATTAGGGAATTATGAACACATTGCTTCCTGGACACACATCCAAAATCCACAAAACTATAAACACAAAAGTGAAATTAGTGAGGAAACACATCCGATTATGCCACAATTACACTAGGTAGGGCATTGTCCCCGGCAGTGCTTCCAAATGTTGGGGGTCTCCATCGTTTCATAGCTCCAATGACCAACAAAATTGTGAATCCGGAGGGATGGACTACCCGGTTAGGGCATGGAAACACTCACACGATTAGTATGCTAATCATGGAAACATGAATGGTGACTCTATGTGGTGATCTTCTTGGCCTATGGAGGAGCTAAGCCACAATGATGGGCAATCTCCATATCCACTTCTCTTCACCCCCAATCAACCCAATCACACACACTAATGATTGCAAGATGACACAACACTATTTCTATCATGCAACAGACAAATTGCAAGCACACACACATAGATCTATCCAGCACCACATTCCAATAAAACCTACATGCATACACAAGGAAGAGAGGGCAATCACTCAAGATTAGAGAGGGATTAACCACTAATTAGTTATCTAGCTAATCAAAGCATCATTAGCAATCATAAGAAGCATGAGAGAGACATAGTAAAAGGGAATCAAGTATTGATTAGTGCTAACTAAGTCACATCAGCAATGAGAATCTCAATGACTCCATAGCCACACACCTCAATAGCTCTCACCAAAGAGTGCTCTCAACAAATGAGCTTGAAAACCGTAATTTCTTCTACACACTGCCTTATATACGTAGGGTAGAAATGTACAATGTCGGGTGCCCAAGGCTTTTTAGGGCTCCACCACTTACTGAATCTGCAACCTAGGCACACTACTGACATGTTCTTTACAGCTTGGAACTCCCATTGAGCCCGTAACACATTAAAATATTACAATGGCTTGAAATAAATTGGGAATTTACAATACACTACAATACTCCAATATTCACTGCTTCTTTGTATTCATCCTCGATGTGCATCCGTATGTCTTTGGTCTTTAGCAGCTCCTATTAACTGACGTTGACTCAGTAACAAGTCTTTTTTGGCTTCCAAAATGATTAGATGTTTTCATATAAGGACCGTGTTATTGGCTATTTTATCAAGACATGTGATGAAGAATCAGCTTCTTAGCTTATTGATCTTGGGTTGGAGATCGGAGTATGCTCGGTGCCTTTTTAAAGGGAGGTATTTGTCACAATACCCATAGAGCACTTGGTGCATGGTTTTCCAAGAGAGCCCATGAGGGTAACTGATAATGTTATCTAAGGTGAGGAAGTCCATGACTTTACTTAATTCAAGGATGGATTCCTCAAGAAGTGGTGGCCTACCATGTATATGTCCCAAATCATAAGAGCTTAGTGTGGCAAGCTCTGGGGTAAAAATTGCCTTATGTTTGTAGAGATAAGATGCCCCCAGGGCTTGTTAAGCTCATCGGGAAAAATATGACATGCACAAGTGGGCAATGGATCATGCTTAAAAGCAAACACTTCTCTACCATTACATATCTCAACTTTTAAAGAGGGCAAAAAGTTCATCCTTGGTGGGGGTGGTGGCCATACAAAGTCCAAAAAAGAAAAATATTAAGAAGGCCTTCACGTGTGACCTGCAATTTAAGAAAATACCCTTTTTAGTCATACAGTAGGGCCTTAGCATTGTTATTACATTGAGCAGTAAATGCAGGGTGGCTGCGTGAGTTCTGCACAAAAGGTTGTACCAAGAGAGGGGGTTGCAAGGAGAAGGCTAAATATGATGAGGCTCCTTGTTGTGTGAAGCAACTGCTAGAAGAGTCAGCAGGCAGCACATTGGTTTGCCTAGCCACCCATGTCCCCTAATGTGTTGATTAAGTTCCAACCTGGCATGCTTACCACAATGCATATTGTGCATTCCACCACGGTTGATGTCCTCGTAGATGAAGGTACTGACTTTCGAGGTGGGGTACACAGAGGAGCCATTCTCATCGGACAAAATAGTATACTTGATGGAATTCTCTTATTTCTGTCTATAGAGTAAGTGAATGAGCATGGATTTGATGGCCTCCTATGCTTCCTTCTTGATCCAATTGAGGAAGGAGATGGTTGACCTCTTTAAGCTTGGACCCGGAAAGAAGACAGGAAGATGGTGCATGACAATCGAGAGTGCATGGTCAAACCATAACATGATCCCGTCTTTGCACACCTCTCCCTAGACCACATGCTCACAACCACATTTCAAGAAGGGCATGTGGACATTCCACACGTGGGTAGTATAGTAGGTTTCCCGCCTAGTGGTTGAGATGACTCCTTTGACACCAATGGTGCATCCATAGGCTTCCTTCCACCTTGTTGTGTCAAACTTGGACATGGTAAAGGGGGCAGCTATGAGGGAATTTTCAATGAGGGAAGAGGCGTTGGACTTGAGTACTTGCTCTAAACCTAGCTTAAGGACCTTCTTGTCCTTCCCCATTGAGTAGTGTGAGGAGGAGACCTTTAAGCAAAGGTGCCATAAGGGTGAGGTTAACCATTGACCAAGGCTTATGATGTGCATGTCACAAAATCTAATATCTGACCAACCCAAATTATTTTCTCATATTAAACTAATCATTTAATGTGGGAGAATAAACGTTAGCAAGGGTTAAGATATAGACATGTGCTTATAGAACTATCTCAACATGGGGCCAATAGTTAAGGTCCCAAATTAGAGATGGTCTATCAAAGAGAAAGGATAACCAATGGAGCATAAAGACCTTAGGGTTAGCTTCATTGAAGACCTCCAATAATTAGTGTAAAAGTCCTTTGACCTTAGGTAAGCTAGGGATGTGCTTGAGGTGGGAACCCGGCCCAAGAATAAGGTGCTTGAGGTGCTTGTCATGCTTGATGACTAAGGTTCTTGAGGTGCTTGTCGTACTTGATGAATAAGGTGCTTGAGGTTCTTGTCGTGCTTGCTCACTAAGGTGCTTGAGGTGCTTCTCATGCTTGTCGACTAGGGAGTAAGAGGTGCTTTGTCATGCTTGCTGACTAAGGTGCTTGAGATAAGGTGTCCCAAAAAGTCAATGTTCAATCCCTACAAGGAGGGGGCGAGCCCTACAAGAGGGGGGATGAGATAGAACACACACACTCACACAAGGCATGCTTGGTAGAAAGAAAGCAAAAGGGACACTTGTCATGTTCCTCCTCTTGTTTCCCTCATGGTGTGCATGAAGCCTATTGGTTGGCTACCCAAGGGGTCCAATGATAATTTAGAATATTTAATTAATTCTTTCTATATTTATCATGTCGTCCCTCTCAAAGGGGAAAGGGGGACACTTGTCCCAAGGCTACCCTTGTTACTTGGTATGACTATTTCTTATGATTTTCTAGGTCTAGAGGGGTCCAATGAGCTTCAAGCATGAGCTACAAGGAGGGGTTGACCAAAGTAACTAGGGGGGCTACTCTCCCACACACACTCACACGTATTCTCAATGTGTGAAGTTCAAAGTGCAAGAGATCCCTCTCCTTCTCCAAGCAAGTAGAGATGTTGAGAGCCTACACCAGCACTCTTGGCTATGGAATGCAAATTCAACCAAGAGCCATGCTTCAATGCTTAAGTTTTCCATCTTTTCCATCTTCATTACTATGATATTATGTATGGTAGCAAGAAGAGTGATGATAATTGAGGAATTAGTTCTTTCTACTAATAGCCGTTTTTCAGCTCTCTGTAATTGCCATAGTGAGTTAACCCACCCTACCAAAATCATCCAAACACTGTGGCTATCCCTACCATTTTATTGTATATAGGCGTGTGTGAGTTAGAGGACTTTTCCCATATCTTCTTAAAAACCCTCAATTAGCTAGTCACTAGGCTAGTTGAGCCAAAAAAATAAAAAAATAAAAAAGTAAAAATTATAAGTATATTATGGCCCATTTGTGTGTAAATATTTCATTGTATATAGGGCCTAAATAAAATGATTTTTTATAATTATTTTGGTATTTATTTAAATATTTCTACCTAGGGTGTGTTATTTATGCTATGTACATTGACTCACCATTACCATATTTTTTCTTACCATTTTGCATACTCTTTATTCCATATAAAAATAATTTCATGCAAGCTTCTCTTATTTTTGGTGTAACTCCATCCCAATAGAAATAATAAAAAAAACTAGTTCTATTTATGTGTACAATTTTTCACTATTGTGATTTTTTCCTTCCTACATCTATTCTCTATTACTCTCATAAATTAGACCACCAAAAATATTCATCTTTTTATGGTAGACTTATAATGAGAGAGATTTATTTTGACCCCTTTATATGTTTTCCACCTATAGTATTTATATGTACATAATTTTTTAAAACCCCTCAATATTTGATTTTCTTAGTTGTACTATTCACTTATATCATGATCTCAACAATATTTTCAATTATAGACCTACCAAATAAGGTCAAGGGTATGTGTAATGCATGCATGCACCATGGGGGGCTCACTCTTGGAGGTATTCAAAAGAATCATCCAAAGAAGGACCTCACAAGGACTTTGTGCAGTGAAAAAAAATAGTCGGTTTTGCTGAATTTTTAAAGATCACATGCTCCCCGAATTTGAAAAGGTGATACAAACAAAATTTATAGCTCGTGGGCTGAAATTTTACCTCAAATGTTTTAATATTTTTTTGAGCTACGAGCTGTGAGCTATAATTTTATTGGTGGACCCCAGTTTGCCCATGCTATGCAGCCACACTCCCTCTTCCACTTTATCGTTTTCCTCTTTCATACACACTCCTCCCTCTCCTTCCCACTCCCAAACCTGCAACTCCCATGTCCTAATTCACCCTCTTCACCATTGCCACATCTCTCACACCTCCATAGCCTTCATCCTCCATTTCTACACCCTATGTGTCCCCCTTTCTCTCTACATATATGTCCATATTACCATACACTCTTCAGCTTTGTAAAGAACTTCCAAAAAGAAAAAAAAATCCAAGGATAATCTCTGCAAATGAAGGCTTTTAACATGAATTTTCCAAGGTTTGAAGATAACATAGCTTCATCGACACGCGCTGCTTCGCCATGCTGACTACTTCTTCTTCTGGTGCTGTAAAGAGGTGAATGTCAACTTCTCCAAACCTTCAACCTCTCTTTACAAGCTCATCCCTTCTCTAACTTTTCTCATCATATATCTCACCATTTGGTGAATGATTTTGTAAATATTTTTTAGTGATAATTACTAACTAATAACCACTAACCTTATTGTAAAATGCACCCTCTACTAGAGTAGGCACTCCCAAATTATTCACTCAATCCTCTCTTCTTTCATCCGCAATAATTCTCTTCCCTTGAGCCCCACATCCATGTGACTCAAAGGACAAGAGAGACCCACCCTCATTAAAAAAAATAAAAATATGCATAATCTTTTATTCCTTCAAATAAACTTGATTAGGCCTAATCCTAATCGGGGCTTCTAAAAGCTATAAATAGAGACCTTCTCTCCCTTGTAAATCATCACATGATCACACTACACCACACCATTATAAACACATAACACACCACTCTTCAAGCCCATTTGTGTAGAATGTGTGCATCGTGAGTGCTCTATTCCATCATTACACATAGGTGCATGGAGAAGCTTGAAGTTAGTTATGCCATCTGGAGGAGTGGAGTGTATGCCATACTCTTCACCACACTTGTAGCCTACTCTTGTGCATAAATAAGATTTATAGTTTTGGGTGCAATTGTATGCTGCAACTACGACTCTTCTCTCCAAATTGACTTGATAAGTTGGCTCATCAGGTGGTTGAAGGTATGTTGTCCTTGAAGTTTGTTGTGCCATTTCATGCTTGGTGGTTTGAGGGCTTGCTGAATTGTTTGCCTAAAAGGTCAATTGTAAGAGGATGCTCGGTGAGAGGGCTCCCGTGACCCTAAGACAATTTGTGTATTGGCAACAAGGTCAAGTTTTGTGTTGTCTCTCTATTTCTCATCAAGCTTTGTGTGCATCTAGTCTTTAAGGCTAAGACTGAGTTGCTCAAGTTGATGTGTGCTCTTTACCTCTCTCTGGCGTGGTGAATGTTTGTGTTTGGTATGTGTGGATATCTTGCGTTCCCCTCTCTTTGTGCATTTGAGTACAAGGATATATCACGTGCGTCCTAGTTCGCATCTACAACTAGGTGGTGCCCCTTTTCTTGTTTGGTTTCTGGCTGTGGGTTGTTGTTGTCTCTGATTGTGCTTGCCCCAGCTCCAATTGAGCAGCACGGGAGCCTCGAAGGGTGTTTAGAGGCCACTCTTCTTGTTGCCCGCCCTGGACCACCTCACTACTATGAAATGTTTCTTCTTCCTTTTTCCTACCCTCATTCCCTGCTAGCTCTCTCCACCTTCGAAGGTGTTTGAGGTCTTGGGACTGAGGCTTGCGATACTTAAAGCTTTCCACAAATTTTATGTTATGCTTGTGATGCATGAAGCTTTCCATATTCATTGCATCACCTAGGTCACAAGGAACACAAAGATTGTATTGTAACAAGTCTCTCTTGATGGGAGAAATCAGAATACAAGTGCCTACTGGAGGGGGGGGCGGTGCCACATAAATCCGGTCCTTAGCTGCTTCATGTTCTTTAATTTCTCTCTCTTGCAAAATTATTGCTCATGCCAGGTTAACTAAATTCTATGTTTATGATGCTACCATCAATTATGTTCACTCGCTATGCTCACAAAGTGATTTCACAAAAGTACTCTCTCTAATTTCCACTACTCTCAAGTTACTAGGGAAATTACATTACATTGGTATCAGAGCATTTGGTTTGTCTTTTCTTGCTTAAGAAGAGAGTTCCTTAGAGGTAGCCTATAAATTGTTGATCTTGTTAAATATATTAGAGTAAGTGAAACTAGGATCTATTATTAGTTTTTTTGAGCCCACTATGTGGAATATGGTGCACACCTTTGGGAGATTTGGACTTAATAATGGAGTCTTATTAGACTTTCCTACGGCTTAACCATTATTGAGACATAAAAAGTACAAAAGGAGCTAGCCCTTGGCAACTCTGATATGTTATACCTACTCCACTACTCTCTATAATTAGCCACTTTGATCCTTGGGTGTAGATACTTAAGATCCAATTTTCAAAGGCTAAGAGGAGTGGCAACTAAGTTTTTGAATTGCCAAAGCATACACTAAGTACGTACAAAAATTTTGCTAGCATGGATGACAATAACGAAGAGAGTAGAATGAACATTGATAGCTTTGATTTTGCACATGAAGGTGCTAATGATGATGCTCCCATGTTTGTTAATTATCTGGTTACTAGGTTGCAGCAAGCTATGGGCAACCCCTCTTTGCAAGCTGAAGTTACTCAAAAATTTTGTGCTTATGGGATTTCCCTTCCTCTCCAAGAGGAGAGAGAGCTTAGGAGGCCTCTTAAAGAGACCCGCAAAAGAAAACTCTCTCCCATACGAGAGGAGGAATCCAAAGATCAAGAAAGCAATGAAACTTTAATTTCCTCTGAAGATGTGGCTCCACAAAGATGGCGGTTTAGACAATCATCTACTCCTCCCAAGAGAAAAAGATCAATACACAGTCCCTCTCCTCTTCATTCCAAAAGGGAAGAGAGGAAACAAAGGAAGAAAAGGGCTAGAAATAGGTCACCCTCTTCTCCTTCTTCTTCACCTTCCTCCTCTTCCGACGAAAGTTATGGCTATTCTCCTAGATAATATAGGAGATGGGAACATCGCAAATTCTACCCTGCATAACGAAGGTCACAAAAGCTAAAGAAGTTCAAAGAGGGAGAAAAGATATTTTCTCACCTATGATGGCACCGTTACAAAGTGCTTGCCTTCATCTAGAAATTTGATGCGGCCTTTGGAGATGAGGGATTCACGGAGTCCTCCAAGCTATGCCATGTAGCTATGCACTTCCAAAAATCATCTTGTCAATGGTGGGATAGCCTTTGTGGCAATGGAGAAGCCCCAAAGACATGGAAAAATCTACGAGTTTCCATCATGAAGCAATTCCTTGCAAGCGATGCAAAGGAAAAATTGCTCACCGAATGGCGCAGGCTTGAAGCTTCTCTTTTATGCATCTATCCACAAGTATGTAGACAAGTTTTGAGATTTAAATCTCAAGGCTAGAATCTTTCAAAAGATAGACTTTGCTGAGAAAAAGAAACAATTCTATGTGGGATTACCTAAAAAGATGGTGGAAGACATCAATTTTTAACGACTTGGTTCTATCACTGAAGTAATCCATCACACCATGGTTGCTTCAAGCATCAAGTTCCATAAATGGGTTAGATGGAATGTCAAGCCCATGGAAAATAAAGAAAAAAATGATGCGAAGGGGAGAACGAATGCTTAAAGTTCTTCCCAAGGCACTTCGAACAACAACAACAAAAATCGGTCCAAGGAGGGAGTTTACAAAGGCAGAAAAAAACTCTCTTTTGAAGAGCTAGAAGCTCTTCACAACAAGGACCATAAGTGTTTTAAGTGTGGGGATAAAGAAAGCAGCTATCATTCTTGCCCCAAGAAGAATGCTCGCAATGAGACTCCTAGGGCTTCCACCATTAAAGCTCCAAAAGAGGATGCTCATTGCAAAGGATCATCATTTTGCTATGCTTGGGGAAAGGTAAGAGAGCATGATGCATTCATCTTGTTTGACCCTAGCTCTACTCACAACTTCATATCAATGGAGTTGGCCACCAAGTTGGGCAAGATTTTGAGATGTGAGATATTGTAACGGCTGATACAACTTTCAAGGGACAACAAGCCTCTATTACTTCCTTTATTGGAAAGTTGAGGCTTCATGGCCAAAGCTATGTTGACAAAGAAGACTTTTTCATCTCTCCTCTCCAACATGAGGATGTTATCCTAGGGGCGCCATGGTTTGATTGCATGCTACCAATATGAAGTTCCCTGAAAGGAGAATCTACTTCATCTACAAAGGAAAGAACATATATACACTAGGAAAAGTTTGGACTCAAAAATGGGCCTTGTAAGAATTGTTGATGTGGCATAGATTTCAAAAAGTGGGGATCGATAAATTTTTTGCAAATAAGATACAAACTTGTCGGAGGTTGGATATTTAGAATCTATTCTTCAAATGCTATCTATTAATATATAGCATGCATGTATCGGACATTGCCTTCATGTAGATCCAAAAAAAGGTGATTTTCATAGAATTCATCCAAACTTTTCGGACCTTGGCTCTTTAGAATACATTTTTTAAGAACTTTCCAATGATAGGTCATATCATGGGGTTCTAAGCAATATTTAGAGGGGTCTACCGGGTTGCTTTCTTTTGTACAACATTGATGATGTGGCACTCTTAAAAGGCCCAAAAATGAGTTCAAAATTTTCCTAATGTAGATGCTAGTGAGCGTGGTCTCACTATTCCACTTGTAATTCCTCCTACTTTTGATAAATCAATGAAGAGCTCAGTTTCTGTGTATGTGATGTTTGTCAAAGAGTCTCTAAGTAAAAGATCCTAATGTCTCATCAAATGTAAATGATATGAATCAAGAAGAGTTAGACTTGTGTAATTTTCTAAAAGGATTCCAAGATGTGTTCATCAATGATAACTCTATGGACTTACCTCCAAAACGAGGGGATGATGACCATAGCATTGAGCTCCTTCCACGAAGATCACCACCTAACAAGACTCGTTATCGAGTCTCTAAAGCTCAACAAGAGGAGATCATGAGGCAAGTATAGGAATCGGTAGACAAAGGGATGGTGAGACCTAGTTCCTCTGCCCTTTTGTTCTCCAGTCCTTTTAGTGCAAAAAAAAGATGGTACATATCGTATGTGTGTGGACTATCGAGCACTAAACCATATGACTATCAAAAATAGATTTCTTGTGCCTTGCGTAGAAGGTCTATTTGATAAGCTACAAGGCTCTACCTACTTCAGTAGGATTGACCTTAAAAGTGGCTATCATCAAATACGGATAGTGGATGAAGATATCCCAAAGACCCATTTTGCACAATGTTTGTTATTTATGAATATCTAGTCATGCCTTTTTTCTTGACGAATGCACCAGCTACATTCAATCATCTAATGGAGAAAATATTTAGACCTTATCGCAAAATCATTGGAGTGTTCTTTGATGATATCATCATCTACTCCAAGTCTTTGGAGGAACATAAGAAACATCTCCAAGTGATATTTCAAGCATTGAGGGAGAATAAGCTTTTTGACAACCAAAAGAAAAGAAAATTTTTCCTTCAAGAGATTCAACACCTAGGTCATATTATCTCTCAAAATGGTATTCATATAGATCCATCAAAGTTGGAGGTAATCAAATCATGGCCTAATCCAAGGAATCTATATGAGCTATAAATCTTTATTCGTATGTGCGCATACTATAGATGCTTCATAGAAAAATTTTCTCAAATAGCAGGATCACTACATGACTTAACTAAGAATAACGTTAAGTATGTATGGACTGCTAAGGAGAAAAATTCTTTTGATAAGATCAAAGAAAAGCTTCCCTTCCAACCAATCCTCATGCTTCCACATCTCTTGAAGTCATTTGAGATCCAATGTGATGCTTGTGGTGATTGCCTTGGAGAAATTTTTCTTCAAGAATGGCATTGCATAGCATATGAGAGACAAAGGCTCAATACCAATGAGCGAGTCTTGGGAATTTATAAGAAAGAGCTTCTAGATGTTCTATGCCCTAGACACATGGAAGCACTACCTATTGTGCACTCCATTTATTCTATGAACCAACCACCAAATTCTCAAATATTTCATGACACAAACCAAGCTTCCTGACAAACAAATGAGGTGGGAAAATTTCCTTTCGCAAATTAATTTTCATATTGCTCACATTGCTGGTAAGCACAATCAAGTGGTCGATGCACTTTCACAACGACCAAAAGTTAATGTGGTGTCTATAGCTACTCACAATGATCTATCTTCTATGATAGATGAGTATGCTACTGACCCTGACTTTAGAGACATAATGTCGGCCCTTACTTTGGGGAATAAAGAGGAACCATTTATCGTGCAGTATGGTTATCTTCTCCACGGAAATAGGCTAAGTCATACACATTCCCTTCGTAATAAGAGAGTTATGTATGAAACCCATGGTCCTCCCTATGCAGGGCATAGAGGCATTCAACCTACTCTCTTAGGAGTAGAGATTTTTTTCTATTGGGCTACCATGAGAGTGGATATACAAGAGTAAGTTTCAAAATGTGTAGTATGCCAAAAGAACAAGTATGGTAGAGGGAAGCAACCTCGATCACTCCATCCACCTACCTATCCCAAATTCACCATGCGAGAGTATATTCGTGGATTCATATTTGGATTACCCAAGTCTATCCATGGGAATAGGGGTTTCTCAAACAAGCACACTTTATTCCTGTCAAAAAGACTATTAAGGCACACCAAATGGCAACTCCCTTTATATCGCAGATTTTCAAACACCATTTATTACCAACATCCATGGTGTCAGACAGAGATCCTAGAATGACCAGTAATTTATGGAAAGGTCTCTTTGAAAATCTAGGAACAAGTTTGAGTTTCTCTTTGGTCTATCACCCACAAATGGATGGACAAAGTGAGATAGCCATTCTTATGATACTCGATCTACTCAAGGCTTATGTTACCGAAGTAGATCAACGCTTACAATGGGAAAAGTACTTACCTCTTGTAGAGTATGCCTACAATAATACTGTACATACTTCTACGGGAAAAGCACCTTTTGAGATTATAGAGGGAAGACCTAGAAGTCCCTTGCTACTCAAAGTAAATGGGAAGATCTTCGTTGTTGCCGATGATTATAGTCTTGAACTACAATAATCTTTTCAAAAGATTAAGGAGGCTATATCCATCTCTCAACAAAGGAAAAAAGTTAATGCTGACAAGCACATAAGGGACATAACATTCAAAAAAAATGATTGGGTCTTACTTAAGTTTCCTAAGGCTCAATTAAGGCAAAGGACGAGCAAAAATCCTATGGTCCATCAAAAGTATTATGCTAAGCTAGAAAAAAGATACTATGGTCCTTTCCAAATCTTGAAACCCATGAATAAGACGGCTTACCAACTCAAGTTGCCCAACCATTGGATCATACAAAATGCCTTTCATGTGAGCCTACTTAAGACCTACAAAGGAGAGCCACCAAGCGAACCAATTATTGAACACCCTCCCAAAGTTGAAGACCAAGAAGAGGCGCTACAACCCGAAGCTATTCTTTGGCATGAACACAAGGTATTAAGACATGGTAAGATTATCCGATGGTATCTTATTAAGTTCAAAAATTATCCTTTGGAAGATGCTAGATGGATGCAAGGAGTACAACTTAAGGATAGTATGAACCTTGTCAATGCTTATAACACTACATTAGAGTAAGCACACATTTCTTAAATGACCCATGTTTTTATCTTATAAGAGTAGTTCTCTTTTTAATTGTGCACAAATTTAAATAGTATGCATGCTTAGAATCATGTTTGTGATGACAACGTCTCTCAAATACCAAGTAGAATTTGTCACTCTACTTTGGGAGAATGAAATGGACTAAAGAGCAGACATGCTTGCTACAGCTATGTCTCCCAAGCACCAAATGGATTGGTCATCCATCTTGAAAAGATGTCATAGGGTCAAAAGGGATCCTCTACCCTCTAAGTAAGATTGACTAATGACTAAGGTTTTAGCTCTTCTACCTCATAGCTGAGGACGACTATGATTTCAAGAGAGAGGTAATGTCAAAAAATCTAATATCTAACCAACCCAAATGATTTTCTCATATTAAACTGATCATTGAATGTTGTAACAAGGGTTAAGATATAGACATGTGCTTATAGAACTATCTCAACACAGCCCACCGGGCCAATAGTAAAGGGGGAAAATGAGAGATGGTCTATCAAAGAGCAAGGCTAACCAGTGGAGCATAAAGACCTTAGGGTTAGCTTCACTAAAGACCTCCAATAATTAGTGTAAAAATCCTTTGAACTTAGGTAAGCTAGGGTTGTGCTTGAGGTGGGAGCCTTGCCCAAGCTTAAGGTGCTTGGGGTGCTTGTTGTGCTTGATGACTAAAGTGATTGTCGTGATTGATGACTAAGGTGCTTGAGGTGCTTGTTGAATAAGGTGCTTGAGGTGCTTGTTGTGCTTGCTGACTAGGGAGCTTGAGGTGCTTGAGGTGCTTGTCGTGCTTGCTGACTAGGGAGCTTGAGGTGCTTGTGGGAACACCACCCAAGCTTGAGGTGCTTTGTCATGCTTGTTGACTAAGGTGCTTGAGATAAGGTGTGCCAAAAAGTCATTATTCAATCCCTACAAGGAGGGGGTGAGCCCTACAAGAGGGTTGATGAGAGAGAATATACACACACTCACACAAGGCATGCTTGGTATAGAGAAAGAAAAAGGGACACTTGTTAAGTTCCTCCTCATGTTGTCCTCATGGTGTGCCTGAAGCCTATTGGTTGGCCACCCAAGGGGTCCGATGATAATTTAAAATATTTGATTAATTGTTTTTACATTTATCAAGTCCTCTTTCTCAAAGTTTAAAGGGGGACACCCAAGGCTACCCTTGCTCCTTGGTATGACTCCTGCTTATGATTGGCTAGGCCTAGAGGGATCCAATGAGCTTCAAGAATGAGCTACAAGGAGGGGTCAACCAAAGCAAGTAGGGGGCCTGATTAGGGGGTATACTCTCCCACACACACACACACACACACACACACACACACACACACACATTCTCATTGTGTGAAGTGCAAAGTTCAAGAGCTCCCTCTCCTTATCCAAGCAAGCAGAGAGGTTTAGATCCTACACTAACACTCTTGGCTATGAAATGCAAATCCAACCAAGAGCCATGCTTCAATGCTTAAGCTTACATCCTTCTCCATATTCACTACTATGTTATTATGTTTTCTTGCAAGAAGAGTGATGATAAGTGAGGAGCTAGTTATTTCTCCTATGAAATGTCTCTTCTTCCTTTTCCCTACCCTCATTCCCTGCTAGCTCTCTCCACCTTCAAAGGTGTTTGATGTCTTGGGACTGAGGCTTGGGGTAGTTAAAGATTTCCACATAGTTTATGTTATTCTTGTGATGCATGAAGCTTTCCGTCTTCATTGTATCACCTAGGTCACAAGGAACACAAATAATGTATTGTAACAAGTCTCTCATTGATGGGAGAAATCGTAATAAAAGTGCCTATTGGAGGGGTGCCCGGCTCCACATAAATCCGGTCCTCAACTATTGTCATGTTCTCTAAATTTCCTCTCTTGCAAAAGTATTATTCATGCCAGGTTAACTAAATGCTATGCTCACGAAGTAATTTCACAAAAGTAATCTCTCTAATTTCTGATACTCTCAAGTTAATAGGGAAATTCCATTATATGCATTAGCAAACAGAAGCTCCAAGAACCGTCGTGGGATGTAGGGGTGAGTGTCAAAAGTCTTTTGATTGAGACTAGGGGTATCTCTATTGAGAGTGAAGCTTTTGTTTGCAAGAATTAATTCCTCTATGGCCTCGATTGGTGGTGCAAGGGATTAGAGAGCTAGTCACCTCAATTTTGCTGGTGCGAGGGTGATCTCATCGAAGCGAGTGAGAAGGTGGCTTTTCTTTATTCGTGATAGCACATTGTTCCTGGAGCTTCTTTCCATGTGCTTCCATGAAGAACCTCATAAGGTTGGGTGAGTGCTCCATCCATTCCTTCTGCTCATGCTGATGATCCTCACCTATGTCTTTTAGACTCGTTGCAAGCTCTTTCAACCTTTGCACTGCTGCCCATGGGTTCTCGGGAACCAGAGAATACATTCAAAACCATGTCGGGAGGTCCAGTAAGTTGAGGAGGAGCAAATCCGTGTGCGCGTCTGCAGCAATACCTACACTCTCCAGCCTAGTGAGGGTCACATGAAAGGAGGGGTCCTTGATACAGAGCAGGAGCCCCTATACAATAGGAGGTGGAGCTGGGGTGAGGGGGCCATAACCCAAGTGCAGGAGTGCGGGGTACCAACATGCATAAATCTACAGTACAAAAAAAAAGGTATGGTTTTATTACCATAGTTCCTAGTTACTCTATAGAATAGACTTAGTCCCAACTTTCTATTCAATGTAGAGAAGCATGTATTAATCTATACCATGAAGATGCTACTCTGTATCACGAAGAGACATTATGGTGGTGGTACCATAATCCTAATTTGAATCACAAAAAAACAGTATGGCTATACCCATAATCTCAACGTTCAACTATTGTACAGGGTATGACGTTGGTAGACGGCATGACACGTGTAGTGTAGAGCCAAAAGAGGGTAGACAATGCACGTTTTGGTGAGGTTACCATGTCCCCATCATGTCTTAGAGGGAACCCCTTGTTGTGCGGATAAAAATGGTGTATTCCATAGCCTCTTCAGGTCCTCAGATAGTATTATAGAGCAGACCACGTATGTTGTAGAGGGGGGACCATAGCCCTATCCCACCTTTTTTGCATAGAAGTATGGTGTATACCGTAGCCTCTTCAAGCTTCAGTTAGTATTATAGATCTGATTATGCATGTTAAAGAGGGGGAAAGGCATATCGTGGTGAGGGGACCATAGCCCGATCTTGCCTTAGAAGTGGGTGCCCTCTCTATATAGAAAATTAGTGTGTACCATAGCCTTATGAGGCCTCAAACAATAGTATAGAGAAGAACCTGTATGTTGTAGAGAAGATAAAGAGCGGATCCGTATTACAAAGAAGGGCTCTCAAGTTGTAGACAAGGGCGCATAGGAGATAAAGATCCCTATCATGTTGCAATCCATTTTACAGAGAAGGGCGCTCAAGTTGCAGAGGAGAAGAAATGTTGAGTTGTTGATACACTGATTTGAGGGATACTACAAAAGGGAACTCAAGTTGTAGAGAAGAACTACTGAGTTGCAAAAAAACACAGTGTGCAGTATAGAAGATTGTGCAAGGTGTATTGGTCCTACTGGGGAGAATGTAGGTAGTGTGAGCGGTTCTTGGGATGAGGCATCATGTGACGATAAGCAAGGGGCCATCGGAGTCAATGTCGGGCCACAAGAGTCATCATAACCCTAATTTTCCACCTTTGACAGGTGAGCTATAGGCTTCTATCCTAGACTAATCTGGCCTTACGCTTGTATGGTACCTCCTCACGAGCTGATATAGCCTTTTAGTAGGCCTAGTAGGGCCAAGGGTCTCTTGGAAAAAAGGGTCACAAAGAGGTGAGGCCAAGTAAACTAGAGAGGCCACAGCCTACCCAAGGGACTCTTAAAAAAGTTCACACCCTAGTGGGGCCAAGTAAAAAGGTCGCAACCCAATGGGGCTAAGCCTAAAATCATAGAATTTTGAATTTTTGGAGGCTTATACACACTAGGTAGACTTGTGTAGCCCGAGGGTATGATGCCTACTAGGCCATGAGAGAGAGTAGTAAATGAAATGATTAAAATTCCTTGGAAATTTAGGGGGGTAGAGGTGAATATACCACACATGTATACCCATAAAAGCAGACATTTAATTAAAAACTCCACATACATATGCAAAGTGAGCCTATTTCAGAGAAACTTGGAGAAATTTTACATTGGTTTTGATGCTATTGGGCGATGGGTGTCCTTTATGCACATGCATTAGAGAGAGGAGAATCTTGTTACCTAACACCATCATCCTATAAAAACAAGAAAAAATTAGTTCATAATGTGGAAGGTAGGTGTCGTAAGAAACTCCTATGTGTTATTGATGTCACTATAGTAAATCATGCATGAGACCACACCTACTTGAGAGGATCCATGGTGTAGGCTTGGAGAGTTGCAGAAAGTACAACACTTGGTGAGATACTATGAGATTCTATTGCAATGATCTTTTTGGGAGTCTTGCCCTATATAGGTTTCTCCAAGGTCTTGGTTGCCTCCAAATAAACTTAACAGTGCAAAAAAAGGGAGAAGGAGTGGGGGGTCTTTCTTTATTGTATTTAGGTGAGGGAAGCGGGGATGGTTACCACTCTTTTTAATGAGGTTACCACTCTTCTCTCTCCACCCACATCCTTTGTAGCACTACAAGAGGTCACTTCCATTCCGGCGCCAAATTATCGGCGTGAAAGGCGGGCGTCGGTATATGTGTAGGTAAGTATGAAGGGAGATGAACCATAGTAGATTTTCATTTTTAAATTCTGATGCTTGTTGTGATGTGTGTTCCAACGCTTTTACAAATGCACTTTTCGATGCCTGTACAAATGCCCTTTCCGAACACCTGCACCGATACCTGTACCGATGGACCCTGCAAATACACAAACCCATGGGCTTTTCCTGCGCATTTCTCTTCTTCTTGCACCTTTTCTCTTGCTCTCTTTCTCCTCACCTCTTACAAATCTGGTGCAAAACAAGTTGTCGGAGGTGCTAATCTTGCTCGTGGACTACTCCATAGCACTAAGGTGAGACTGTTTTCAGGTTTACTTGTAGGTTTAGGGTTTATGGTTTAACATGGTGTGTCTGGGTGTGCATTTTTGTAGGTTCGAGGATGTTTACAACACCTTTTCATGCTCAAATAGGCCGCATGTGAGTGCTTGAACTTTTAATGCATATTAAATTTATATAAATTAATTAATTTTTATATTGATAAAAGAAAATTTCATGCTTTAAACTTTCAATGCTTTAAAATTGTGTTGTGAAATTTCATTTTGAACTAAAAAAAAATTTCGTTTTGGTTTATGAAATAATCTTGTTTTGAAGAAATTTTGTTTTGAATTATGTCTTTCTTGAAATTATGCGATTGATGAGGTTTAGGTTTTAGGTTTAGTTTAGGTTATAGGTTAGGTTAGGGTATGTGTAGGTTATATGTTAAGCTATAAGTTATAGGTTAGGGTACGTTAGGTTATGTTATGTTAGGTTAGGTTAAGTTAGCTTAATGGACATTAATTATGTTAGGTTAGGTTCTGGTTAGGTTTAAATTAAAGGTTAAATTAAATTATAAGTTAGGTTATAGGTTATAGGATAGGTTAGCTAGATTATAGGTCAGGTTTAGGCAACAAGTTAGGTTATAGGTTAGGTTATAGGTTGTATGTAAAAATTTAGGTTAGGTTATATGTTAAGTTAACTCATGTTTAGGTTATGGATGGATGTTGTGTCGGACAGTTAGAACTTACATTGTACTTTTATGTTAATCTGAACACTTATCAGTGAAATGTCCAAAGAAGACCATCTACCAGTGTCTAAATGATAACCCTCTAACCCTATTAGTAGAGTGAAATGGCCAAGCACTACACTAATTGGATTTGGAGAGACCAAATCAAAAGTTGCCAAACCTAAGCGGATTTACATAGACTACCCTAACACTCCAAATATAGTACTGTATTAGCGGCCAAAACAAAAATCGCTAATCTAAAATCGATAACCCTTAGCAGCTATCCCTAAGTAGACTAAATGGCCAGACAACACCCTAATACGTTTTAGAGCGCTTTACCTTAGCGGCTTTACATAGTGTGCCCTAACCGCCCGAACATGGTTCGCCATCTATTAGCAGCCAAACCAGATTCAATAGAACCCTAAGGGGCTATACCTAAGTAGATTGAATTGGAAAAATGCTACACTAGTCCAATTTGGAGCGGCCAAACCTAGGCAACTTTACATAGCGCACCGTAACACTCCAAAAATCGAATTTGGAAGTGGCTTTACACACCATACCATAAATTCTAACTATCTGAGCACAACGTCCATCTATTAGCGGCCAAACAAAGATGACAAGTACTTCTAAAAATGCAAACGAACTTTGATTAGGTTAGGTTATAGGTTAGGTTTAGGTTATAGGTTAGGTTAGAGCTAGTGACAAATAGTAGAAAAAACGTAAACGAACTTTGAAGATGACTCGTGTACTTCAAAAAAGGCAAAAGGTCGGACTTTGATTAGGTTAGCCTATATGTTACGTTTAGGTTATAGGTTATGTTAGGCTAGGTTAGGTTTAGGTTATAGGTTAGGTGAGATTATAGGTTAGGTTAGTGCTAGCGGAAAACAAATAGTAGGAAAAATCCAAACGGGCTTTGAAAATGACTCGTGTACTTCTAAAAATGCAAACGAATTTCAGTCAGGTTAGGTTATAGGTTAGGTTTATGTTATAGGTTAGGCTATGTTAGGTTAGGTTAGGTTAGGTTAGGTTTAGGTTATAGGTTAGGTTAGTTTATAAGTTAGGTTAGAGCTAGCAACAAATAATAGAAATTATGCAAAACGGACTTCAAGAATGACTCGTGTACTTCAAAAAACGCAAATGGATTTTGGTTAGGCTTTGTTAAAGGTGAAATTTGGTACGCTGGATCAATTCAAAAGAGATAATATAATACATCATAGATGCAGCATGCTCAAATGCTATTGAAGCAGTGTGCATGGTGGAGAACTACTCTCCAACAAACATTCTTACCATCCAAATGCATGTACTAGTGCATGTGGTTGATGAAGTCACAGTTGCTGGGGTGGTCCATAGCAGGTGCATGTTCTTCTTGGAGAGATTTATGAAGACTTTAAAGGGGTTTGTTCATCAAAGGGCTCTCGCCCCGAGGGTAGCATGGCCGAAGGATGGCTTGTACAAGAGTCTCTTGTCCTCATCAGTGACTTTTTTGTCTCAATTGATCCAGAGATGCCCCAAATGTGGACTACTAAGGTCAATGTCAAGGTGACAGGGGATGAGCCGCAGGGACAAGGCATCATTAGGAAGATGGAAATCACAATGCAAGAAAAGGTTATGAGATTTTTCCTTCTCAACTGAGACATCATGAAAAAGTGGTTAGAGAGGTACGAAGGGAAAAAGAAACAATGCTTAAAAGATCGCTTGTAATTCAAGCGCATCGGTGCCACTAGAAAGCTTCCTTTTCTAGATCATATTTAAAAATTACCTAACTTTCCAACTGGCAAAGAGGAATGGAGTGTTGATTACTGAAGAGTAAGAGGAGATGTCAAGGGGTTGCGATTGGCATGTATAGTTTCACAACTTCCTTTTTGAGCTCCACATGAACACATTGCTTTAATAACTTTTAGTCTGTTTCAATTTTGTGGCTCCAGTATCACAAATATGGAGCTTTGTGGTCATATGGGAAACACTTCATAGTGCAATGTATCGACGAACAAAGGGTCACTTTTGACAGTGGTGTTAGGGCAAGCTTCATCCAAGAAAGTAGGAGTAGTGCCAGGGATGAGAACATAGGGACTAGCCAACTTGAATACTTTGGCTACATCCAAGACATCGTTAGCTTTAGAAAGTTTGATATGTTTATCTTTGATGTCAAGTGGTTCAAAGCTATTACCAGCGGCCTTAATGCAACTGTGCATAAAGAAAATAGTGTATTGATTCAAGTGAACTCTAAGTGGGTGTGGATAGATGCACGGGATACATTCGTACTTCCGCAGCATTGTGAACAAGTTGTGTTCACACACAATCCACTATCGACAGAAAATGGTGAGAGTATCTGTTTAGACTATATCGGCTCTATGTCGTTCAGGCGGCTCCACGGAGCAAGTAAGTGTATGAAGGATTGGATGTTAAGGTCAAAGAGGTGATTCATGAAAAAAACGTAGGACCGACAAAAACTTTAAGTCTAGATGTTGTGGAGGATGTCAACAGTGTGAGCAATTGTCTGAACGTAGAGATGAGGTGTCAAATACTGAAGCTGATGCAGAGAGCAACGAAGAAGTAGAGTTCCATGAAAAAGATGCAGAAGTACAGACTGAGATAGACATCTTTGTTGCATTAGATCTCATAGAAGATGAGAGATTAACTAATGATTTTTTCTAGGATCTCTTTTGTAAAACTCTTTTTATTAGTCTCTACAATACACTTTAGATTCATTCATTTGTGTTGCAGCTTCATTTGTTTGATTTTGTATTGATTAAGCGTTTCTTCTGTAAATGAATGTATTTTGTGGGTTTTATTTGTGTATGATTCACCATGGCCGATGACGATGAGCCATACTCTCCTAGTTTTAGTTTTCCTGTCACTCCAGCTGGCATGTCACCCGAGCAGATGGGCTCATTTTTGTCTCAGTTCACACCATAGCAGATCGAGATGGCACAGAACCTTTAGACAACAGGTTTCTCTAGACCTACTATGACCAACCCTATGCCCAGGACTATGTGGTCCCTACACCGAGCGCCCCCCCACACCTCAATCGAGTGTGCTCTCTACGCCTAGGACTCATGTGCCCCCTACACCGACGGGTGGTTCATCCTTGAGACGAGGTAGGCATTATGTTGGAGGTGGTGGTTGTTCCGATAGCGGTTCTACCAATGTGTCCACACAACCAAGAGAGCGTCCACAAATCTCTTTAGTAGATAGTTCACCAATTGGCACACCAGGGACACCTTGGGGATAACACAAGCATGATCCTAGCAAGGTGTACAAGAGTAGGGATGGGTCTATTGTGGTGGATAGGGTCGGAAAGGCGAGGCGACAAAGGAGTCGGTATCTCTATACAATTCAGTTTGGTCATTTCTATGATGGAGTTTTGTATAATCTTGATCATGAAAGAAAGAGTTACATTGTTGAGGCAATTCACAGAGATTATATGCCGACAGAGGGGTACGATCCAATATAGAATTCCTGGATTTTGAGCGTGACGAAGGCCACAACGTCACACCGTCAGTTAGAGGCGAGAGATAGGTACAATGCCGACAGTCGAAAGCCGGCATGGTCAGACGCAGAAGAGTGGTCAGGGATCGCACGAGAGACACAAGACAATCCTGAGAGATTTCAACAGCAGAGAGATGCAGCCAGAGCACGTTTGGAGTCTACTAGAGTGTCACATCTTGGGAGTGGAGGCTACGACACGCTTCGATATGAGTTTGTAAGTACTATATGTATGCTTTAAATTATTGAAATTATATATGTTATTTGAAGATTTATCTCATGATTAAATCATAGTTTTGCAGGAAGCTGCCGTTAAGCGCCCTTCGACACGCCGAGAGGAGAAGTATGGGTACCAACATGGACTTGTGCCCCTTCTGACCCAGTTGCAGGAGGAGGGACAGGACATCGACTGGGAGGCATTACCATGAGGGTCTTCTTGATATAATTTTACACAATCATCTTTATACAATCTTCTTGGTACAATCTTTTTTGTAGTTGTGGTCTTCTTGATACAGTCTCACTCAGTGATTGTTTGCATATGTACAAATTTGTAGTGCTTATGTTTATGGTTTATGGCTATGTTTATGGTATGGCACAAATGTTATGGTTATGGTTTTGTAGTCAAGTTAAGGTTATGGTTTTGCTATGATGGTATGGAAACTATGTGATGGTTCTGGTTATGGTTGTGCAATGATGGTATGGCTATTATGGTTATGGTATGAGAAGCAAGTTATGGTAATGGTTATGATATGGCAAACGGGTTATGATTATGGTTTTGTAGTTTTTGACTTATGTTTTAATTATGGTTATAAAATCTCTATGCCGTTATGCCATGATCAAGCTTTTGATTTTGTGGTTATGTTATTCTTACAATTTTGCTAATTTCCATATAGTCACTCTTTAGCGTCAGCTTGTAGGTGGAGTGTGGTTGCTTGTGCACTCTTCCTTTGGGCAGAGGGGACTGTTTTCTTTTGCTGCAATACATGCAGCATCAGTTCTCAACTCTCTCTTCCCTAAAAAATTTTGCGGGTTTGGTCATCGATAGAGAATACGGTACACACTCTAGAAACAACATCAAAATATGCTATAAAATTACCGCTACATATACAAATGCCTGTTTAGATGCTTATTTCATAGATTATTTTGGTGCCAAATATATCGATGCTTATACCAACAACACGAGACCGGTGTATTTTTCGATGCCTATTTCAGTGATTTTTAGTTTTAAACTAACTTTGTCTCGTCGGTATCTACACCGATTTTTGCGCAATGTGTTGTAGTGTAGGAGGTGTTTTCTTACAAGGCCCTTTTTGTGGGTTGAGTTATGTTTTGAGATGGGTGTGTTCTAAGGGGGGGGTTTCCACCAAGCCTTGTCTATATGCCTATCAACATCACGAGGGGAGAGAGAGAGAGAGAGAGAGAGAGAGAGAGAGAGAGAGAGAGAGAGAGAGAGAGAGAGAGAGAGGGCATTGGGTGCAATCACCCCCCCATGCCTACAGTGAGCTGGCTTCTTCTAGGCATGTATTTATAATTGTTCCAAAAAAAGGACAACTCAAAAATGAGGCTATTTACATTTTACTTTGGGGAAAAAGACTTTATTGTAATAACTAAAAACCCTAATTCTTATTGGCTTATTCAATGTTCTTCTATTTTCTCTCAGCCACCTGCCCATGACTCAGCTACCTTGACCTGCTACATCATGCACACATGACCATAAGTTTTAGTGTCCAACTGCTCAGAATCCATTCCATAAGATTGTTACATTTTTTCTAGTCCTTAATTACAATAAATTTTCTTAACAACATTATCTTTATTGTGTTTACCACAATTAAAGGTATTTTTTACATGACAGGAACTCAAAGACAAGTGCTCAAAAATAAAATTCAAGTATATAGACTCAAATTAGATGTCTTGCCTATGGGTCATAGCATAAATTGGTGGTACTAAAAACGGGTGTCTTGGACAGTCCTTTGGTAGCACTTTACAAACCCCATCTTCATGAGTTAAATTAAAAATAAACTAGTATGCTATATATCATTGGATAGTCTTTTCATGTAGAATCTAAAACTATAAACTCCAACAAGTTTTGATTATTTTTTACAAACAAATTATTGGTCCCCTCCTTTTCTAGAGGGTATGACCAACAAGTATAAAAAATGGTACCACAAATACATACTTTTACCCTTATCCAAGAACCTCGAGGTATGTAATTTCTCAATAATTTCTATTGATATATATCCATATGCCTAAATGATTAGTATTTCTTCTAGTTTCTTTTTTCTCTGAGTACACATAATCTCTCACAAAAGTTTTTACAAAAACCTCCCAATGCAATTTTCTCATTCGATAAATGCTTATTTAAATTATTATTCTTGTAAGGTACTCTCCTTCCAGATATACCTAATGGGACACACAAATAAGAATATCATTTGTCAATTTCTAGAAGATATGGATCTTTCACTTGTCTAGGTTGTGTTCTAAACTATAAAATAAATCATCTTTAATGCCAAGGTTTGTACTTACATTGATTAGAATTTCTATTGAGAAGATTTATCATCAAACTATAGGTACACACAAGAGCTAAAATGCTTTTGGATAGTGAAAATCAATTTATAAGTACTTTGGCAATTGAGCATACTCCAATTTTGTGTCAAGCGGGTAGGAAATGTTTTGTTTTAAGCCTCGTCTACTCCATTGGCCAAAGATACATAAATTTGTCCATTTAAGAAGTGTACATTTGCTCATTTTGATATAGATTCACCATTTTTAAGAAACACTAATTGACTGTGTAGATTCATCGATTTATGCAACTTAAGTACATATTCATTGATCTAGGCAGCACACCAACAAAATTCAAATTCCCTAATTTAAAACAATACTAAGTGGATATTTATTGTTTTAGGCAGCACATATCACTGGCATAGATTTGTTGATCTACACAAAACCGATCAAACAATCATGCTAGCCACATATGTCACTAATATGATTTTCTTAAGTATATAATGAAAGATATTAAGATTTGTATTTGCCTTGAAATTTGATTGGTTTTATGATGATATCACCAATGATATCCTAATACATCACGATATGATATATACTACTTATTCTCATGGTACACTATGAAACTTTCAAAACGTTTACCGTGGATTTTAATAGCATTTTGTAGAGAGAGAGAGAGAGAGAGAGAGAGATAAATGGGGTGGCCAAAGGGGAGAGAGGGAGCGAGGAAGGATTTGTTTTGTGAATTAAATATTATCATGTGCATTATTATGCATATTACCGCGCGTATTACCCACACATATTACCTTGCAAATTTTAAAAAGGAGCACAACACGGTTTGTCGAGGTTTTTTGTATCATTCCTTGCTCTTCTACTCCAACCACCATCGCACCTACAACCATATTCTCTCTTTCTCTCCCTCTCAAAGCTCACACCTCTCTCCCTCTCCCTCTCTCTCTCTCTCTCTCTCTCTCTCTCTCTCTCTCTCTCTCTCTCTCTCTCTCTCTCTCTCTCTCTCTCTCTCTCTCTCTCTCCCCCCCCCCCCCCCCCCCCTCCTCCTCCTTTCTCTCCTTCACACACACACACAATCAATCTTTGGTGAATTTCTCTATCCGTTGATGATAGTTGGAGAGGAGAGGGCCGATCACAAGTGGACTCTACAGAAGAAGACCACAAGAAGATTTGGTGGATTGCTCTATCACTCGATGATAGTTGGAGAGGAGAGGGAGGACCACAAGAGGGCTCTATAGAAGAATACCGTAATAAGATTTGAATGCTAGAGGAACACAAGAGGTAAGGTTCTACACCCCCCCCCCCCAATTGTCTTAAACACAAACACACACACACACACACACACACACACACTAGAAAAGCTAGATTGTTTGTTGTAGGTGTGTAATTAGTTTGTAGGAACTTGCTTGCTTGGTGTATAATTAGGGAGAGAGAAAACAAGATGGAGAAAGCGGCATTAGAGTATATTTAACGGCGGTTAATTTTAAATTAATGTTAAAGTAGAGATTATCATAAATTTCATGATTAATGGTGATAAATAAATGTTTAGGTAGAGAGGAAAAAGTCAAATTAAAGAGCATACCTACACATTAAACTTCTTGTAAAGAGAGAGACAAAAAGAGAAAAGAATAAACATTATGTATTAAACATTAGAAAAGGAAAAATTTAAAAAGTGATAGAGTATGGTAAATTGTACATTGAAAAAGGGATTTATAGAGAGACTAGAGAGAGAAAGATTCAATTCAATGTATGTGAAAGTAGAGAGTGGAAGAGAGGAAAAGAGAGAGAGGTAAGAATATGGGAGAAAAGAGATTAGAGGAAGGAGAAGTGTTAAAATAGTGTAGATTGGATGAGAGAGAGAGAGAGAAGAAGAAGAAGAAGAAGAAAGATTAGAGAGAGGTAAAGAGGAATAGAGGGTGTAGATAGAGGGAGTAGAGAAAATAGAGAGAGAGTAGAGATAGAGATTAGGTAGAAATTAGATAGATAGACAAGGCTAGGGATTAGAAAGAGATTAGAGTGTAGAGGGGTGTACATAGAGTAGATAGAGTGGGGGTAGAGATTAGGTAGATTAGGTAGAGAGGGAGAATACATAGAGAGAGTCAAGATTAGGGGATAGAGAGAGTAGAGAGAGGGTAGGTATAAAGATTAGATAGATAAGGTTAAATTAGAAAAAGATTAGGGTGTAGAGAGAGATGTGGCCCTAGAGTTGATAGAGAGTATGTAGAGATAGAGATTAGGTAGACAGAGAGAAGTGTGGATAGATGTTAGGATGTAGATAGACGGTGTAGTTAGAGAGAGAGAGAGAGAGAGAGAGAGAGAGAGAGAGAGAGGATACAAAGAGTGTAGAGATAGATAGAGGGACTAGAGAGAGTGTAGGGATCTACCTCCATTTAACGTTCTCTCTATGTTTAGAGGTTATGTATAGAGATTAGGTAGAGAGTAGATAGGTATGATTAGGATTTAGGAAGAGATTAGGGTGTATAGAGAGGTATGGATATCGTAGAAAAGAAGTAGAGTGTCCATCAAAGAGAGTGTAAACCAAGGTAGACCATTAGAAACTATTGAAGAAGAAGTGTGTGACACTTATTCTGACTCAAGATCCTAGATGTCTTCATTTTACACTCAATCAAGAGGGGATACCTTTGGGGAGAAAAGAAGTAGAGCATCCATGAAAGAGAGTGTAAACCAAGGTAGACCATTAGAAACTATTTAAGAAGAAGTGTGTGACACTTATTCTGACTCAAGCTCCGAGATGTCACTCAATCAAGATGGGAGACCTCTCTCAAGTTTAAACTTATCTTGATCTTCTTCAAAACCAACAAGTACGAGGCCCAAATTTACTTGGGTCTTAACAAGGAGTTTGTAGTGAGGTTAAAGCATGTATAGGTGGTACCACTTTTTGCACTTTTTGGTAGTACCCTTTAAAAAAAGTGGGAACCGGTAAATGTAACTTGTCGGACTTATGGTTCTAGATTCTACATAGAAAATTCTAGTAAGGGTGTAAAAGAAGGACCTCGTGTGCTCGGATTATAAGGATATGATTTGATGGATACAAAATCTTTGAAATGCATACCCACTAATAACCATAGTCTTGGATTCTATTGTTGGAAAGCCAACAATGTTATATATGTGATCTAAACTACCCATGCAAACAAGGACAATTGCTAGCCTTGAAAATAGTGTATATTTTCAAGATCAAGGAGAAGGGCTTAGCAGAACTACCGGTCCATCTCTTTAGGGATTGCTATAACAACTATTCTGTTATGATGACTCCAAAGGATATTGATGAGACTAAATGCAAGGAGCATTTGATCCAAGAAGTGATACGGGAATGATAACCCAAATTATAGAGCCTATGATAGCATGTTCAATCAAAGAGGAAAGCACGACAAGAGGCAGACACCTCAATGGTCGAACCAAGGGTAGAATGCAAAAACCACCTACAACACGGATATAATAGGTGACACTAGAAAAAGGAGAGGTCCACTTGTGTCGCATCTATCAAGTAGCTAGTTTGAAGCTTTAATGGGGAAAACACCGGCTAGAAGAGAAAGAGCAAGTGTTGAGCATAGCCGTAGAGTTAGGGCAACAAACTTCCAAAATGGGTCAAAAAATACAGTGGATCAAGGGACTATTTTGTGAGCTAGATGTATTGAGAGTTGAGTGCATAACCCACTTCCATACACACTATGAGGGGTTTGGAATGACCTTAGAGGAAAGCTTTACCCTAGTTATTACCAATTTAAGTTTCCTCGGGGGCCAGCTCCATGGCAGGCTGGTCTGCCATTTGGGAATTTTACAGCTTCAGCACGGTCTCTATGAATTTTATGTATCTTGAGAAGTCTAAAGGGATTTATGGCTTGTCAGACAGAGTCTAGGTTGATGAGATAATAAGGCTTGAAGCCAGTGTTAGTTGCCGACACTACTGAGCTGAATGAATTTTTGGCATTATTCAAGATACTGATATGAGTAATGAAATTCAAGACGATATTGTAATTTTAGGGTTGCCGAGTGCCGATAAGGTTGTGGCAAAGAAGCTCAATGAAGCTTTAACCGGATGCAAAGGGAATGCCTTCAGACGAGCAATCATCTATACTTGCATCTTGAAGGCATGTGGCATTATCCATTATGTTGAAATGGACAGTAAGATTCACAATGACATTGTCAGCTAAGGCTAATGAAATCCTTGGCGAGTCCTTGCTTTTTTAGTACACCAAATGTGGTAGCCAACGCCAAAGTGCATGGAATTATGGCCACCCAAAGTAAGTTGAATGCCCGCTCAAATTTTCTTGGCCACCCAATTGAGGAAAAAGACGGCTGCCCATAATTAAAATGGTTATTGTGTGTTGAAGGGGAGAAAGACAACGAAAGCATGGCATGAGGTGGGCAAGCAACGAGCGGCAGGGCGATAGAGGAGAGAATGGAAGGGCGGTCAGGGTGGTACTCGAGCAGGGGAGCAAAGAATTAAACATTTGAGAGTAGGCAAAGGCGACGGTTTTTGGCCCCACTCTCACCGCTTTTGGTTTTGTTGTCGAGCCCCCTGCCACATCAAAAAGGCCCTACTCCCACACAATGTCAATCATGACGCCGTGACTCTCGTGGAGGGTCCATTTCTTTAGGGATAATGGAGAGGGATTCAAAGGGGTGTGAAAAAGACTGCAAAGGGGGTAGGTTTTGGAAGAAATGAGCTCAAAGGACAAAGGAACTCCCAGCAAGCTCTCAAGGCAGTTGTTTTTGTGTGCCTACCGAGGCGACAAGGGTTGGAGAAGTAAAAACAAGGGCTCACAACGCTCTTTTAGTAAGGAGCAAGCAAGGCTCTAGGAAAGGAGGAAGAGGAGAGCTCGGACCAGGTTAAGTGGGGCTCACAAAGAAGGTACTCAAAATCAATGACCAAAGCATGCTCTTTTTCTCATGCATAAGCGAGGAGGGGACACGACCAAGGGAAGGTATTTGACTAAGACCAAGGATAGCAAGCTAAAAGTTCCAAACTCTCTCTCTCTCTCTTGAGCTTGGTAGGAGGAAGAAGTGAAGATATACAGAGTTCAACAACACTCAAAGCACAAAAATCCGACACGGAGGAAATTTTTCATCATCGAGGATATCTTAGATTTAGTTAATCCTTTTGTTAAATCATGAAGCTGTTAACAGTCCGGGTAATTGTAAAGGGAGCAACTCCTATTTTAAGTTAACACAAGTAGTGATTATCGAAGCTTTCACTGTCTATTGTTCTTAATCTCTCTCACACCTTGCACAGCCAGAGGTCCTGCGCCTTCCCAGATCATGTTTCAAACGCATATCAACCGACACTCGAATAGGAACAAAATCAAGGACAACATATGGGACAACACAAAAAATTGAAAGGGTGCGTCATTGAGGAAAAAATGGACAAATCATGAGACAAGCGAGTGCTACTGTGAGGTTGAAAATGATGTTATTGTCCAGTACATTCCAATGAGGCCATACGGACAACCCGTGTATGGATACCCACAAAATGTGAGACCAATGCAAATATCGCCTATATGCTCCAACACCCCCACTCAAAAAAAGGTCTCTAGCTTTGGATGAAAAAACCCTTGGGGAGTTCAAGGGGAAAACCCAAGCCCCTATACAATGTGAAAATATGAACTAGTGATGATGATACAAGTGACTTAGAGATCACAATGTGCAAGTGTGGAGTGTGCATAGTGCATGGTACCTATATGATTACAATGTGATATGTACAAATCTATTACAGTAGAAAAGAAGTTTATCTAGAAAAAGTGATGCCAAAGAAAATGCAAACTCTGAGCGCGCAAGAGAATGAAACGTGACTCGTTGAGGCCTTTGGTAAGAATGTCAGCAATCATCTGGTCACTTGGACAATGTTCAACCATTATGGTGCCTTTTGTGTACTTCCTACCAAATATAACGATAATGTACAACAATGTGCTTTGACTTATTATGTTGAACATAGTCTTTTACAAGACTAATAGCACTTTGGTTGTCCCACGGCAAGAGTGTTCTAGAAAGAGAAGAGTGACCAATATCAACCAACATTTGTTGAACCTAGATCAGCTCACGATCTACAAATGATGTTGCAACATATTTTGGCTCAGTCATAGAAATTGCAATAGAATGTTGTTTCTAGCTCGTCCAAGAAACAAGAAAACCATTTATAGAGAAGTAATTTCCACTAGTAGATCACACAGGTAAATGTGAACTTGCCCATCCTGCATTTATGTAACTCAAAAGAGAAAGAGATTGCATAGAATGCAATGTTATTTGTCATCGATAGACCAAACCAAAATCTGTAGTGCCTTTTGCAAATTCCAATAAAACTTGAACACTTGTAATGCAAACAACTGGTGAAAAGGCCTTTGGATAATCAACACTAGCAACTTGAGAGTAACCTTTTGCAACTAAACGTGCCTTGAACTTGTCAAAAGATCCATCTACTTTTACCTTTGTCTTATATACCCACGTACACTTAATAGTTGTACGACCAGGAGGTAGTTCAATTACTATCCGTGTACCTTTAGAGATAAGAGAGTCGTACTCTATTTTCATTGTCCCTTTCCATTGATCCTTTTGTGGCAAAGAGATAGCTTCATTATAAGTAACGTGATCTTCAAGAGTAGAGAAAGCATTATCCTCAATGGCGTCATCATAGACATGACATGAACCATGTTCAAAATCAATAGGCAGATCAACAAAAATATCAATATCATCATTAGCAACACACTACAACAAAAAAACGTGTTATCGATGCGGCCCGTCGCTATGCGCGTCACTGTGAAACCTATCGCTATTAGCGACGCACATAGAAGAAAAAAAATTTATTGGGTAGAGGGCAGGTAGCCTGGCCTGTGCCTAGTTAAAAGATGGACACAGCCACAGCCAGACTTCCTGCCCTCTGCCCAAGAAAGCGAGCAGCACCAAAATATCAACCATGCTCCCGCGCATAGAAATTTCGGCAGAGTTCCCTTTGTTTTTACATAAAATTTTCAAAAAAAACCATATCATGTATACGCCTCCTACATGCTATCCATGTAGGATCTCACGTGAGATTTAAGGCCAATGAAAGACAACCGTACCAACCGAAAAGCATAGCCATAACTTAAAAGCATAACCATAACTTAAAACCATAACCGGCTATAACCACTTTGATCAAAACCATAATGCAGATAACCATAACCATAAACAAAATTAACAATAACCATAAGCATAACCATAAAGAGAATCAATCACTGTCTATACAATGACAATGAAAATAATCATAACCATAAGGGAAACAATAACTATCTGAACACTAACTGTTTGTACAAAAAAGAGACACAGAAGCGTGTCTGTGTCTCACAAAGCATATAGATGAAATCTTGTCCACTAATGACTAGGCGTCGCAACCTGCACATAGGACAACTCACAAAATTAGTATTGATATTACTTCACATATACTGACTTAATTAAATCAACTCACACATATTAATGTCTCACCTCAAGCGATCAGCAAGACTGTAAGGCCTCCCAGTCTACAGGCTCTCCTGAAGCTTCAAGATCATTCAGTACTTCATAGATACCTCTGCGATATCCATCTGACTCCTCCTCGCGTGATGGAGCTCGATGCATCGCAAGATTCTATGTTTATACAAAAATCAAAGTAATAAGAATACATGATTCATCGCGTTTTAAAAAACGCCATAGTTAAGATTGGATTAGAAACTCACGAACTCATAGCGAAAGGTGTCGAAGCCTCCGCTGCCAAGATG
The DNA here is from genome assembly GCF_014529385.1 of Adiantum capillus-veneris. Lineage (NCBI taxonomy): Eukaryota > Viridiplantae > Streptophyta > Polypodiopsida > Polypodiales > Pteridaceae > Adiantum > Adiantum capillus-veneris. Next base: position 104,943,674 of record NC_140953.1, read on the forward strand.
AGATGTCCCCCTAGTGATCTGTCGTACCTGTGCGGCCTCACGCTGCTGTCTGAACCGCGTGGCCGCTGTCTGCTCATCCTCCCTGATCTGCAGCCACGTCTCGTGTGGGATGCCCGAAGGCTTCGGCGAGCCGGTCCTGAAAGCCTTCCGAGCTGTATCTCGTTGATGTTTGATGGTGTCCCGTGCAACACCCTTGATCCACCACGCTGAAACAACAGAAGAACTCGGAGCAGGCTGGTACTCTCTCAGGATGGTCTCCACTATGTAAGTGACTTTTTCCTTTTCTTGTTGATCCCAAGACGTCAGAATGCTGGTCGAAAACTGCAGCTCCACGAGCTGGTGAATCCGCTATCGCATCTCAGTCCCGACTCTATCCATGTCAACAGAACCATCTCCCCGTACAGTATAGAGCTTGGAGGCACTAGGATCGTGTGCCCCCCAAGGTGTCCGAGGTGTGTCGAGAGGTGTGCCTGGGTAAGACGGGGGTCGTGAGCGAGGAGGGGTCGAAGCATCTGTGGACCCTCCTCCACAGCAACCACCACCTCCACCTGACTATCGTCGAGATCGGCGAGTGCGCCTGTGCTGCGGAGATGAGGACGTACTCGCCTCTGCCCCACCCCTAGGTGTCGAAGCGGCGGTGATGGGAGAAGAAGGCGTCGTACTAGAACCGCTCTAGAAAGAACATCCAACGGCTGTGGACTGTACCTGCCACTGCAACCTCATCTACTACATGGACGAGCAAGTGAATTTGGATAGTTAGGTAGCTCGTGGGTAGATACTTCTCAATCATGAAAACTGCCTCAATGGAGTTATCCCTTGTGACTCCAATAGATTCCTCCTGTATCTCCTTGGAAGAGATCCACCGCACTAGCTCTGAAATCTTGTATATGCAGGTCCGCACTTCCTCCGTTAAACACCCCTTGATCGCAATTGGAAGAATGAATTGCAAGAACTTATGCTAGTCGTGCAATTTCAACCCTGACAGTTGATCATCCCAGGTGAATACTGTCTTGAGACATCGCATATATCCTGTTGGCGTCCTGAACTCTGAAATCACCCTTTTCACTTGTCGCTCTTGTTTTTTAGCAATACTCATGGCGCTCTTGGAAGTTTTGTTTGACCAGCTGCATTGGTGAAATCCCACAACTATGGCATCTTTCCAACCGGCTGCAAATCATCTCGTGAAGCTCGATTGTCTTTCATTCCCATGATTGTCTTCCAGAGGAGCTCTCCCACATTCTTGAATATATGCATTGGATCCATCAAATGGTTAATTAGTAGATCACCCCAGTACGGCAACGTATGGAGAATGGACAAACGTTTCATTCCTGGAACAGGTTTCCCCTCATGTTGCTCCCATCGGCGACGCCACTCTTGTACATGCATAGGACGACATTTGACGTGACCAAGCTGGCCTTCGCGCAAGTGATGGCCATCTGGAAGATAACGGTGGTGACCTTGATAAATTGTCTTTCGAAGAGAGGTAGAATAGCGCACATCCAAAGACTGCCTGCAAATTGGACATGCATTGTATCCCGAAGTTGTTAGTCCTACATATATTAAAGCATGAATCAGGCCAAGGCAAAGGGCTTGCGAATAGCGAGAATTTTGTTAATCAATAACCATTACCAGAAGCTTCTCCGTATCCTGGCCAATCATGCATAGTCCACATAAGAAGTCCATGGATCCTTGCATGCTGTTGTCCTACTGGTTCAACCGCATCTGCTATGTCGATCCCATGCCATAACTCCTGGAGCTCATCAACTAGTGGAGCTAGATAAACATCCATGTTTTTTGCTTTGAACCTACCAGGTACAATCAAGCTTAAAATCAAATGACCCTTCTTGATAGCAAGCCACGGCGGGAGGTTGTAATTGATAAGGTACACAGGCCAAGTGCTCCATGACGAGCTTCTCAAGCCAAATGGATTGACTCCATCCATTGCCATGCCCAAACGCAAATTGCGTGGTTCACTCTTAAAATGTGGCCAGGTATCTTCAATGTGCCTCCAAGCCTTCGAATCATCGGGCACCCTAAATGTTGCGTCAGTGGATCTATTCGTAGAATTCCACCGCATCAACTTTGCAATGGAACCACAACAAAACATGCTTTTTATCCGAGGAATAATAGGGAAATGCTGCAACACTTTAGTTGGCACTGTCTTGCCAACTGCATCTTTTTTGTAGTGCATTGCTCCGCACTTAGGACACAACAGACAATCTGCGAATTCATTGCGAAAAAGAATGCAATCATTTGGACATGCATGAATCTTGTTGTAGTCCAAGCCAACTGAGGTCAGAAGTTGCTTTGCGTCTGGCCTGGAGGGGGGCATTTCATTGCCATCCGGGAGAAGTTGCTCCCGCAATAACCTGTTTAAGCCACATTAAATTAAAATTAAAGCTCTCCGAGCACATCACCATTGCAATCGGAAAATCTCTTTTGTAAATTACGTACCTAAACAAAGCAGTGACGCTTGCATCTGACCACCCGTACACTGACTGAAGATTCAAAAACGCCAGACAAGTACGAAGCACATATATTTTGGCGCCTTCATAGATTGGTTGACATGCCAACTTTCTCAACATGTCTTCAAGAGATAGGCACACTGCTTCTGGTGCTGCTTCGTACGCATTCTCCTCGCTTGTCTTGAAGAAGGCATCCAGCATCTCCTCCATGCCATCGTCTTCTGTCTGTACGCCTTTTTCTGCTTCCATCCGTGGCTCTATATTGGTCGCACCTTCACGCATAATATTTTTTTTCTCTCTCTCTCAGATGTAGGTGCTATGTCACGGAAATCAATGCCCGTTCCGTAGGAGTCGTATCGCAGATTCTGTACGGTTTCTCTAGCAAACTCTCCGTACTTGTGCACATGTGTAAAGAATGAGGATGCAAGAGAGCTACACAAGACAAGCACAAAGCACACAGAGATGGAAAGCTTCTTCTTCTTCTTCACAGAAAAGAGAGTACAAAATGACTAAGTGCTAAAGCTGAAAAGTAGCACATATGTACATGCGTTCTCTAAGTGTGAACTCGCTAGAAGCGTACTAGGCTGGCACTATAAGTGTAGTCTAGCTGTAGAATCACTGGCAGAGATCCTCCGTGTCGGTCACCTAACGCACCAATGAGTAAATGCCGTAAGCGGCCAAGACCCGTAGTGGATGCCAGCTCAAGGTGTAGAGCTCGACATCTCAACACTCCCCCTCGAGCTCTGCATGTCGCAGAGTCCAAGCATAGTCCGAAAACGTCGAAGCTTCTCAGCTCCAAGGGCCTTGGTAAAGATATCCGCTATCTGCTCCTCTCTACTGACGTAGACCAAGTCGATGTCGCCCGCCAACACTCGCTCTCAAACGTAGTGGTAATGGACCTCTATGTGTTTGGTCCTGGCATGGAACACTGGGTTCCTAGCCAATTGCATGCTGCTGAGGTTGTCACAATGGATGAAAATCTGCTGGTCCACCTGCACTCCCAAGTCCTCAAGTAATGTGCGTAGCCAAGCTACCTCGCACGCCGCAACTGCTGCACCTCTGTACTTGGCCTCTGTGCTCGATAAAGCAACCATAGGCTGCTTTTTTCTGCTCCAAGCAATAGTAGCACTCCCAAAAGAGAACATGAAGCCACTCGTAGATCTCCTATCAACAATGCTACCTGCCCAATCTGCATCTGTATACCCATACAATGCTAATGGTGCATCTGCTGCATAGAACAATGCGTAGTCAAGAGTACCTTGCACATACCTAAGTGTGCGTCGTACTCCATCCAAATGCGGCTTCCTCGGAAGCTGCATGAACTGACTCTCTAAGCCTACTGTGTAGCTCAAGTCTGGCCTCGTGATAGTCAAGTAGATTAGACTACCCACAATCTTCCTGTACATGTTGACATCCTCAACAACATCACCCTTCTCTGCACTCAGCTTTGCATTCACATCCAAGGGAATAGAAATTGGCTTACAATCAGCCATACCATACTTTGACAACATGTCCAAAGCATACTGTCTCTGTGATAGCCATACACCCTCTGGAGTCTTGATCACCTCAATGCCAAGAAAGTAGCGCAACTCTCCTAAATCTTTCATTTCAAACTCCTGTTTGAGAAGACCCTTCGCATGGTCAATCTCCATAGCATTATCACCAACAATAATAAGGTCATCTACATATATGGTAATGACCACAATCCCCACATCACTCTCACGTACATAGAGTGAATGATCAGCATGAGCTCTCCTAAAACCAATACTGACAAGATACTTGGCAATCCTGTCATACCATGCTCTAGAGCCCTGCTTCAAACCATACAAAGCTTTGAGAAGTCTGCATACATAATCTGGGTAACCTGGATCGACATAACCAGGTGGCTGATCCATATACTCTTCCTCTTGCAACTCACCATTCAAGAAGGCATTCTTTACATCCATTTGATGCATAATCCATCCTCTAGATGCAGCCACTATTATGACAGCTCTCACAGTCGTCATCTTTGCCACTGGAGCAAAGGTCTCCTCATAGTCTATGCCATACGTCTGTGCATAACCCTTTGCGATCAGCCTTGCCTTGTGACGCTCAATGTTACCATCAGCCTTATGCTTGGTTTTATACACCCATTTACAGCCAATAGCTTTCTTGCCACTTGGCAATGGCACCAACTCCCATGTGTCGTTTGCTTCCAATGCAGCCATCTCTTCATTCATTGCATCATCCCAATGCACATTTCCAACTGCATCCTCAAAACATGTGGGCTCCACATCCTGTATCACCTTAGCCATGTAGGCTTGGTGATGCGCTAGATACCCATCATAAGTCAATTTCTGAACTGGATTTCTGACTCTATTAGATCTGCGCGGTCCTGGGTCACTCCTTTGCCCTCTAGCATCTTCTTGTACTTTCCTTACACCAGGTATCCTCACAGCCGCAATTCCAAATTCCTCATCAAGACTTTGTTCAGAACCATCTGAATCTATGTCTACATGTGAAAAACTTGATGATGCATCAGCCATAAAGGGAGGTTCATCAACCTTTTCCTTTCCTTTTCCTGATACATTCCCTATACCTGTTGGTGGAGTAACATGCGTACGTATTCTACCATCCCATGGTTTCTCAACAGAGCCACGAGAAGAGGACTCTTGTGGTCCACTCAAAACTCGTGACTGTGGCCGCACATTTTGTACAACCACATCATCTTTTACATCAGCCCCAATAGTGCCATGTGCATTACTGTACCAGCTGCTCATCTCATCAAAGACTACATCTTTGCTCACTCGTAATTCTCGTGTAGTAGGATTGTAGCACCTGTACCCCTTTTGTTCAAGGGAATATCCCACAAGAATACATTTCTCTACTTTAGGATCTAATTTCCTACGCAACTCATCTGGTACATGCACGTAAGCTATGCAGCCAAACACTTTCAAGTGTGCCAAATCAGGCTTTGTACCTGTAAACTTTTCCTCAGGTGTTACATCATGCACCGCAGCTGTAGGTGTCCTGTTCATAATGTACACAGCTGTATTTACGGCTTCAGCCCAAAAATGATGAGGCATGTTCTTCTCATTCATCAATGCACGTGCAACCTCTGCAATGTGCCTATTTTTCCTTTCTACGACCCCATTCTGTTGTGGAGTATATCTGCATGTAAACTACCTGCGTATACCATGCATTCGCAGAAAATCTGAAAAATCATTGGAGAATTACTCTCCCCCTCCATCTGACCTATATGTCTTGATTTGCATATCTGTCTCCTTCTCAATCATGACTTTGAAGTCTTGAAAGTGACCAAACACTTCACTTTTGTTACGCATGAAGTAGACCCATACTTTCCTTGTATGGTCATCAATGAAAGAGACATAATACCTGCAACCATGTATACTTGCAGTATCGGTTGGACCCCAAACATCTGTGTGCACCATCTCAAGTGGATTTTTACATACATTGCGCTCATGTGGAAATGAGCCCTTTGACTGTTTTCCAAACTTGCATGCTGCACACACTTTATGCATACCATCCACCTTGAATTTGGGCAAACCTTTTACAATCTTTTTTGATTGCATGCTGCTCAATCTCTGCTCATTGACATGGCCAATGCGTTTGTGCCAAATGTTAACATCAGCCACAACACCTGTGCCCTATGCAAATAATGCAGCTTTTACCTCCGGCATGTCTACATTAAGCGTAAACATTCTACCCACACATTTGCCCTCTGTGATCAGCTTACAGCCATTCTGGAAATCTTCTACATAACAGCCATTTGGATTGAAGCGAACCTGCAAACCCTGCTCAACCATTTGTCCAACAGAAACAAGATTCTTTGTAATGTTTGGGACTTGAAGTACATCTGCTAAGTACTTTGATTTCCCACTCTTCGTATTTAGAGGTATGTCCCCTACATGAGCAATGGGGTGAGTTGTGTCATCTCCTGTCTGCACATAGCCTGACACATCTGGTTTGCTCATATCTCTAAAACACTCTCCACGAGACGTCATGTGATTAGAGGCACCTAAATCTACATACCAAACATCATCTTGGGTGGAATTCTCTGCAGTCATTGTATTCATTACATGCTGCATAACAAACATGCGCTCATTTTTGCTGTCATCTGCATCTCTGCTAGTAGATGCATAGTTGCCCCGTTCTCTCTTTCCACTTGCTTTTCCCTTTGAACAATCACGTGACATGTGGCCTCTTTCACCACAAGTCCAACATTCTCTGCTATCTGGAGTATATTTCTGCCTGCTAGATCCTACACCACGACCTCTTTGACTCCCCCTACCTTGAGACTGGTTTCCCCTGCCACCTGTATTGTTTTGATTTGATTGACCTTCCAGAAATTGGCCCCTGCAGCCCCTTGGGCCTCGACCACGACCTCTACCTCTACCTCTGTTGGAGTTAGAATAGAAGGCCTGTTCAGAATTATTTCTGCCATGAGAAGAAGATGTGTCAAGGTTCTTCTCCTCAAGAATAAGCATAGAAATCAAATCTTGGAACACGGGGATGTCGTCTCTTGTATTCATGGAAGACCTGAAATGTACATACTCATCTCCTAGACCATCCAAGCATGCACGGATAATGTCATCGTCTTCCACTGAGACTTTAATAGATCCAAGAGCCTCAATGATACTCTTGATCTTCAAGGCATAATCATTGATTGAGAGGTTGTTCCTCTTAACCTGATTTAGCTCCGACTTTAGTTGAAGCTTCTTGGCCTTGGTGTTCACCTCAAACACTCTGCCTAAGTTTCTCCATGCAATGGCGGGGGTTTCAGCATCCTGTAGATAGCTCATCATGCCATCTGTGATTCTCATAGAAAGCCAATACATCACTTTGCTCTAGCCTTGTTGCCAGTCCCTCAAAGCTTTCCTTTGTTCTGCTGTAGCATTTGCCTCCGGAATCTCTGGTTCCTTTTCATTGTCTCCTTCTACATAGTCCCAATAACCTTTTCCTTTTAGGAAATTTGTTATTCTGGACATCCATGCAGGGTAGTTATTTTTCTCAAGCTTCTCAGTAACAATCTGATTGAAACTGTCAGACATCTTGAAGCACTAAAACAAAATAGTTGCAATCTGCAAAAACTTGCAAATATGTTGAACCTGCTATCGTGGTACCTGTAACGCTTTCTACACTCAACGAGTGTCCACAATCAAGCATACATACAACCACTGTACTTGTACAGTAAATCTCTGTATACTGCACTTTGGAGACCTGTTCAAAAACTTGTGTGAAAAACCCCTAAAAAAACTCGGCATCTGGTCGTGCATTGCGAACGAAGGGATTGTGATGATCTTGCTCTCTTAGCCTCTCTTGCCTGCACCAGACTCTGATACCATGTAAAGAATGAGGATGCAAGAGAGCTACACAAGACAAGCACAAAGCACACAGAGATGGAAAGCTTCTTCTTCTTCTTCATAGAAAAGAGAGTACAAAATGACTAAGTGCTAAAGCTGAAAAGTAGCACATATGTACATGCGGTCACTAAGTGTGAACTCGCTAGAAGCGTACTAGGCTGGCACTATAAGTGCAGTCCAGCTGTAGAATCACTGGTAGAGATCCTCCGTGTCGGTCACCTAACGCGCCAGTGAGTAAATGCCGTAAGCGGCCAAGACCTGTAGTGGATGCTAGCTCAAGGTGTAGAGCTCGACATCTCAACAACATGCTCATTACATATCCTACGCTTGCGCAGGATTTGATACTTGTAGAGCGTGCACGAGCATGCAATCTTTTCCTTCATGTTAGTTGATGATGTTGCCATCTACAATGATTATGAATGTTGTTTTAATATATATATATATATATATATATATAGATATATATAGATATATATATACTCCTCACAATGTAAACTACCTCACATTCTCTAGTCTTGCCCAATCTCCATACACCTCGGTCCAGAGGTGTACAGAGATCAGGACCACCGGGTCAAAATCTCGTCTTTATTGGTCAAATCCTATATGGGTAGACACATACGTGCACTCCTAGGTGTACATGGCAATGCATGTAGCAGGCAAAACCCCTTTGCCTCTTTTAGTGCCATAGTTTCTTCTCTGTCTACGTACCCTATCTCTTGTTCTCGCTCTCGCTATCTCTCTTTCTCTCTCGATCTCGCTCTCACTATCTCTCTTTCTCTATTTTCCTATCTCTCTCTATTTCTCTATTTTCCTATTTCTCTGCCATAACTCCTGGAGCTCCACTTCCCTCTGTCTCTCTCTCTCTCTCTCTCTCTCTCTCTCTCTCTCTCTCTATATATATATATATATATATATATATATATAACTCTCTTTCTCTATCTCTCTATTTCCTATCTCTCTCTCTCTCACTCTCTACTTCCCTATCTCTCTAATGATCGAACGAGCGACTGATATAGGGAGATCTAGACACCCACGACTGCGGAGGACTACACAACATCGACAGAAGCTGCATCAGAGGATCTAGCTAGGTCACTTTGGCTCGATATGCACAACGTCCGGTCAGAGTACTGACCATGGAGGAGATCTACCTATCCCAACTAGCTCGTTTAGCCGTTTAGTCCACACCCAGCAGTTTAGGATTCCATAATATTTTATTTTGTCATCTTCTTACTCTGACTTTGTATCAGATCCATCACATTGTAACTTTCTTGTCTCATGTCTCATAGGTCACTTTGGCCTTTCAAAGACGTTAATATGACATTTCATTTCATTTCTCTCTTTAATTTGTTTTTCTTTAGTTTTAATTTCCTAAGCATACATTAATTCTCTCTCTCTCTCTCTCTCTCTCTCTCTCTCTCTCTCTCTCTCTCTCTCTCTCTCTCTTTCCTACACACACACACACCGCTCTCTCTCTCTCTCTCTCTCTCTCTCTCTCTCTCTCTATTTCCTACACACACCTCTCTCTCTCTCTTTCCTACACACACACACACGATGTAGAGGTAGAGAGAGAGAGAGAGAGAGAGAGAGAGAGACCAAGAGACAGGGGTTGGGGAGGGTGGAGATGGACATAATACCTGCGTAGCAGGTGTCGGCCAAAACCCGAGCAGGTGAAAATGGCCCCTACGCGCGGGTTTCGCTTTTTCTCTCCAATTTTTTTGGCCTCGATATACGCGTTGCTATACACGTGGCAAATAAAGCCTTTCCACGCGTATATCGACGCACATTGTGACGCGTATAGCGACGCCCGCTAATGTTGTCGATATACGCGTGGAAAGGCATGGCCGTCGATATGGGCGCGTCGATATCTTCATTTAGTGTTGTAGTGACATTTGAAATGGATGGTTGTGAATAGGAAAGTTGCTCTATAGGAAGAGTTTTATCATTTGAAAGAAATGGAAAAGTTAAGTCTGAAGCAATGATTTAATATCATCAGAATCATCCATGGATCATGAGCCTCCCATAAGTTGTTCGCTAAAAGTAGCATCACAATTCACAATTACTTTCTTGGAGGAAGGGTCCTAGAATATGTAGCCTTTGAAGGTTATTTATTTAGGAACATGAATATAAGCAATACATTTAAAGGTCCAAAAATGAAGTAGCGATATTGAGATCTCAAAGAAGTTAATGGTCCACATATACTAGTATGAACAAGATCCAATATGGCATGAGAATGAGTTGTATTTGAGAGATAAAAAGGTTTACGATTGTGTTTTCCAAGAGCACAAAACTCACAAATCCCCATCTAGGGATGAGCTTTAAGATCCATGTCATGAACAAGATCACGACATTGAAGATCAAGGAATTTTGAGAAATCATCATGAATAAAACGGTGATGCCATACTTTGCAATCATGATCACCTAGAGTAGTGAAAATATTTTCTACAGCATCATTGAGAGAGAGTTCAAACAAATCACCATTTTGAGGAGCAGTGGCTATAGTCTATCCATATTTCTCAATTCGACATTTGGTATGATCAAATACAACAAAGAGACCAAGATCAACAAGTCTAGCAACTGAAAGAAGATTACGTTGAAGATATGGCACATGTAATACTCCTCACAAGATTTGAGTGGAAGAAGATAAAGTGCCAAGATACAAATCTCCAATACCCTTCACTTGATAAGTCCTACAATCAACAAGATAAACATTACGTTCAACTGGTAGCGGATGATAGTTATGGAGCCATTTAGAGTGATATGTTATATTTCCTTAAGCACTAGAATCGACAATAAAAAGTGATCCATCACGTACATGAAGTATTCTTCCTGGAGAAATTAAACATAGGACACAGCTTGTTTCTGGTACAATATTGTTTCAACGTAATACAATTTTAGTTTAAGAAGTTGCACCCGTAAATCCTCATTACATGGTACACCAATTGCTTCAAATTCTGGGTAAATCATTCGGCAAATTTTGGACTCTCAAATGGGCTATATAAGGACTTTGACTTGCTCCCTCTTGGCCAAAATGAGCGCACGATAAAAAAATTTTACAAATGAAATTAGAACTTGTCAAACATTTTGCTGGTATACTTGCAATGCCCACCTCTCTCAGTTTTGCCACCACAATATATGTCGCAAGGTTTGTAAGGCCCCCATATGAGGAGACGCCAATGGTGCACATGTATTTGGTGGATTCCAACTTTGCACATTGATGAGATCTCTATTGTGGTCATGGATGAGCCATTTTCTGCCAACATTATCCTTTTGTCATCAAAATATCTTGGCCAGACAACAACCGTGGAAAATGGCCTTCTGGTAATTGGTGGCCGGTTGTCCGTAGTCTTTGGCTGATGGCTGGATTTCCTTGGCCGGTGGACGAGTTCTAGGAGGACTTGTCTACCCAAAAGCGGCTACACATGGGTGCACGGGAGAGTCCTACTTGGACTTGGTGACACAAAGACGGCCACACACATGGACACATGGCCGAGCTCTACTTGGCCTTACCTATCTAAGTGGGGCTACATATGGGAGTTTATAGGTTCCCTTACATCTATATAAGGAGGCCTTCTCATGAGTATCTCGGTAGAATGGTGTGCACACTTGATGCACAGAGCACATCCTTGTAGAAGGATTGTTAGTCCCTTGTATTCCTATTTGCTCTAGTTGTCTAAATTGCCATCTAAGCTCTACCCTGAGAGCACATGGATGGATGCCACCATCACTTTGTAATAGTATGATAATGTAAAGTTTTTGATTTGCCACTAATTTACTCTGCATCGTATGGCTCTTTACTCTCCTTGCTACTAGATCCTTATTGTATTTTGCATTTCTTACACCTTTTGGATTTAGAATGTACTCATTGAGATCTATCCATTGATATATAGCATGCTGTAAAATTTCTGTATTCTAGAGGATTCCATTTTCTGATGTGACGACTGTGTTTTATAAATGGAATCTCTCCCAACATTTCAGCTTTAGTTGGGAGGCCATAACTTCTACAAATTAGCTCCAAAATTGTTAGAGTTTGGAGATCTAGAACGAGCTTTCTAAAATATTTACAATGATATGTTGGTTGATAGGGTTTTGACAAAGCGTTTATGTACTTCACCGGTTTTCCACTTTGAACAAGAGAGGCAACATCAAACCTCCTTATAGGGTCTCTTTGAGAGTCCAAATTTTCCCTAATGAGGGGTCTTATCACCTTTCCAATCTAGAGGCATATTTATTTTACATTAAAAGAGAAAGGTATTTTCTTTCCAAAACATACCTATATGTGTACTATTAACTAAGGAAGGATTTAGCGAATAGAATTGAGACTTCTCAAAAAATTTAGCTACCAACAGCTTGCCTCTAGTAGGAAAATCTATAGCCATTCATCACCTATTATCCTAGATTTTTACATATGAAAACACATGCATGTAGAGCTTAAGTTTCATATGGAGTACTAAATGGCTGTTGTTAATAGGATTTTGTACACTTTGTTCTAGGAAGTACATACCCATGAAGGTGTACATGAAAAAGAGCAACCATTTTTCCATGTGACAACATCTTATGAGAATTCATCATAAGTTAAATAGGCAATTAGTAATAATGTATCACAATACTCACAAATTATAGAACTGGGCTCGATAAGTTGACATGTCCATTATCTATAGCCCATTCAACAAAGCAATCTAAAAGGTAAGAAGGATTAGCGTTGCTAGAACAATCCACAAAGAATAACACTTTCTCAGGCTATAGAGGCCAAAATACCTCCCACTGTTGGTCATTCATCTTATCAACATCATGCAAGTCAAAAGCTTGCATTGCAGTTGTTTCATCGGTATCAACATCAATGCTAGAAACCTTCAAAATGCACAATCAAGAAAGTATGATTATTTATGCAACAATTACAATTTAACAAATAACACTACTCAAATGATTAAGAAATAAAACCTAAATTTAATACTTAAGGTAATTCTTAATAAACTAAAGTACCGTCATTGTAATCCATATTTCATGTTTGGAAGCTCTTCTTTTTGCTTGATCCCTTCTTGGTTTTTCTTTATTTGTTCTCCGAGAATGTACATAACAAACTCAAAGAAAATCACTACCATGCAAAAACCAATATTTCTCAAAGCTTTGAGTTTCATATAATGTTGACCTTTTCCTTAGAGAAGTCATTGTACTTCCATGGCTTCTACATCACTTGAATTGACCTTGACCTGAAAGCTCCCAGCTAAGAAATATATAATCATGAAGGGAAGTAATGAATACCTAAACATTTCAATAGGTTTTTATGAAAAGAAAAAGTTAAACTGCTCACTTGACCCTTGTCTTGCATCTTGCATGCATCAACATTCTCATTATCTTGGATTTCTTTCAATTCCTCAATCTGAGATAGGATATTCATTTTAATTTTGTTGGTATACTCTTTTGATATTTCCCATGTCAAAAAGGATCAATCAAAAATAGAATATAAATTCCTAGATAGACTTTTTAAAAAAGTGATATTTGATTACCATTTGATTCACAAGATGTACTTTACTTAAAGATCGCCTTTGATCCACTGCACTTGGAGTCTAAACTTGTTACATGTGAAAAAACTCAAGAACACATACAATTCTAAAAAAATTATACACTAGCGTTAAAAATAATAATACTATGTATTCTCACATAATGATATATTTCTTACAATGTCGTTCTCATTCTCTAGGTGAACATTAATTGCACATAAGTTTCTATTTTTTGTCGACTTGAATAAAGTCAAATTTTTTGTGTTTTATTTCAATCACAAAAATTATTTCTTTCACGTAGTGATAATGCATAAGGACTTGTGGCACAACAAGAAAGAAATCAAACTGTACCTTTCGACGCTAGTTTAATGTGCTTGTACCTCAATCTCTTGCATTTCATCAGCTTTGCCTTTTGGACTCACAATGAAGCACACATTTCTAAATCTCCATCGATTGTGATTGATGGGATATTTCAATAAAATACACCAAATAAATATAGATTAAACACATATAAATATTTCCATGTATAAAATTATATGTATATATTGAAACTACTTTGTAAGGCCGTATCATACGTGTCAAATCTAATTATATTCCTTGCCCTTTTTAAAGCACACAGCCAGGTTTTCTTCACATTTTTCAATGTTACAACGTCAACAATGATTCATGAACTTTGAGAATAATGTAAAATAATACCAAAAAAGTGAAACTAACTCACAAAAGTCTTACCTTCTGCAATGTGTCATAATTGTGAAATAATTGTTTTTATGTCCTATGACATCGTCTTTGTCAAAGTCACATTTTATCCTTTGATGTGTAAGGTTTCCAGTTTCTGAAACCTTAAAGGTTGTATAAAGCTTAATCAAACGGATATGATTATTGAAAAATCAATGTAGAATTGTCCGACCATGGAAAATATTGGTATTTTTGGAATCTTAAGCACAACAAACCCCGGGCTAGAAAGAATTGAATTCCGATAAAAACTGGCATAGTTATGACCCCTGGAAGTTTACATTGTGAATTGAGTAAAATAGATAAAATTGAAGAGTTGTAGTAATCATTTAAGCATAGACTTTATTAAAGGCCTCCTAGATATTTACCAATTAAGCAAAAATAGGTCAAAATATAGCAGAATTGATATTTTAAAAGCTGGCAGGTAACGGGAGGGTCATCACTGACCTACCAGGGGCTCACTTAGCAGTAGGGGGCGTTTTTTGACCTGTAGGATACTGCTTGAACTGTAAGCAACTGCCTTTTCCAGCCGGTGCGAGCTTATGAGTGCCAGAAAACTATAAATAGGACCCCTAGCTTCACATTTTACATAGACTCGGAGCCTTGACACACTCTCTCTCATCTAGAGAGATTGCTACGCAGAAATCATTAGAGATTAATCTCTAATTGATTAACCTAAACGGTAATTAGCCTAATCATTCTTAATTAGCAAGGTTAGATTAAGTTATTTTTGTTAATAAATCAAAGATTAGGCCTATGTATACTCATAAAACCTCTCTTAATTAATTAATCTCTATTGATTATTGTAATTAAGCTTAGTAATATTAAGCTAATTAATTATCCTATCATATTAGGGCTGAAATTAGCCAAATTAACCATGAATTAATAGTAAATATATTCATTAAGCTTAGATTAAGTTGAGTTAATTATTAGAGTTTCATTAGATAGTCATTAAGTTAGGAAAATTATCCTATAATTTTCTGAGTAATTTTCCTAATTAATTAGACAAAATTACTCTATTTTTTGAGAAAGTTAAATAGGGAAAATTAGTAAAATGATTTCAAATGCTATGAGATATTTATCAATGGGTAATTAGGGGTTAAATAACCTGTTATAATTAGGAGAAGCTCAGATAATTAATCTAGCTAATTACTTTAGTAAAAATACTCTGTTTTTGGAGCAAGTTAAATAGGAAAAATAAGTCAATTGATTTCAAATGCTGTGATATATTTATCAGTGGTTAATTAAGTGTTGAGAAACCCATGATAATTAGGAGAAGCTCAGATAATTAATCTAGCTAATTAATTTAGAAAAAATACTCTATTTTTGAGAAAATTAAACAGGAGAAATTAGTAAAATGATTTCAAATGCTCTGAGATATTTATCAGTGGTTAACTAGGTGTGGAGAAACTCGTGATAATTAGGAGAATCTCAGATAATTAATATAGCTAATTACTTTAGCAAAAATACTCTATTTTTTAAGCAAGCTAAACAGAAGAAATTAGTAAACTGATTTAAAATGCTATAATATATTTATCAATGGTTAATTAGGTGATAAGAAACCCGTGATAATTAGGAAAAGCTCAGATAATTAATCTAGCTAATTACTTTAGTAGAAAAACTATGTTTTTGGAGCACATTAAATAGGGAAAATTAGTAAAAATGATTTTAAATGCTGTGAGATATTTATCAGTGGGTTAATTAAGTGTTAAACAACCCGTGATAATTATGAGAGGCTGAGATAATTAGTTTAACTAATTATCTTAGTAGAATTATGTTGTTTTTAGGGATAAATTAAAGAAGGAAATTAGTAAATCATGTGCTATAATTACATGCTATTTATTAGAGCTATATTATAGGTTAAAGAGGCCGTGATAATTATTCAAAGGGTAGAAAAGTAGTATAGATATTTATCTAAGTCAAATTATACTATTTCTAGCTAAAAACTAAAGAGGGAAATTAGTGAATCATGCTATATGATTACATGCTATTTATCAGAGCTATATTACATGATGAAAAGGCCATGATAATTATGCCAAGGTTAGAAAAGTAGTATAGATATTTATCTAAGTCAAATTATACTATTTCTAGCTAAAAACTAAAGAGAGAAATTAGTAAATCATACTACATTAGAGTTGTATTACATTATGAAAAGGCCGTGATAATTATGCCAAGGTTAGAAAAGCAGTATAGATATTTATCTAAGTCAAATTATACTATTTCTAGCTAAAAACTAAAGAGGGAAATTAGTAAATCATGCAATATGATTACATGCTATTTATCATAGCTAGATTATATGATGAAAAGGCCATGATAATTATGTCAAAGTTAGAAACTTAGTATAGATATTTATCTAAGTCAAAATATACTAATTTTGGTTGTAATTTCAAGGAAGAAATTAGTAAATCATGCTATATGATTACATTCTATTTATCAGAGTTAGCTTACATAATAAAAAGGCCATGTTTAATATGTCAATGTTAGAAGAGTAGAATAAATATTTATTTAAGTCAAATTATCCTTATTTTAGCTGAAAATTGAAGATAGAAATTATATAATTAAGTTGGAAAATAATAAGATAATTATGAGAGGTAAAAAATATCCTTATCTACTTGTGATAATTATACCATAATTAATTAGTGGGGTTAGTAAATTATAATTGACCAAAAGTCCTATTTTTAGCAAATGATTAATTAAAATAAATAGACTTTCTGGTTAAAAGTTTTTAGAAAAATTATAGTAAGTGTAAACCTATGATATCAAGTTAAGGAAATGAAATCTTTAAGAGAAATTAAATACAATAAATATTAAGCCCAAAATAAGTAGATTATTAGCTTAAAAGTTGATGGGAAAATAAGGAAAAAGATATAGAAAATTATAAGAAAGTTAGGAGAGCTTAGAAAACCCTTAGGGAAGCGGTGGAAAAAGTTATCATGTCTATATAAACAAATAAGAAATTACTAGGTAAAGAATTTATCAATTAAGACTATAAATTTAACCTTGGATGGGTTACGGTTGAATACAAAGGTTAAGTCTAAATTTTGAATTATTTACCTAATGATCAGACGACCTTTTTACAAGGATAAGAAGTTATGGTACCAAAAAGAACCCAAGCAAATCCTACATCTGATGATGAGGACGTAGCTCCAAAACGAACTAGAGCGTCGCACGACGACGAAGCCGTGCCTAGTAGTAGGCCGACGGAGGAGAGTCTTCAGGCGCCATCACAGCAACAGATGGCCAATCAATCACAGGTGGGTTTCCCATTATTCAATTAAGTATTTAATTAGTTTAAGTTCTTTTATAAGCTAACATTGCATACGTAAGAAGGATAAACTGGCTGAAAACGAAAGGTAACTGTCAAGCCAAGGGCCAAACCAAGGGACTACCATCCTGGTCCATCCGCCCAACCTCCCTTTAATAGGCTCCTAGCCCCTTTCGGACCCCTTCCCATTGGCAGCCGGCCCTTGGGTCCAAAAGGGGCTAGGAGCCTATTAAAGGGAGGTTGGGCGGATGGACCAGGATGGCAGTCCCTTGGTTTGGCCCTTGGCCTGACAGTAACTTCCAACATGCATTTGTTTATAATGTAGGAAATAATTTTTTGGGTTAAAACTGGCTGGATTAGGAAAGATATGTTTGATCATCCTTAAGACAGCTTGTCTCAAGACACCTTCGACTCCTTAGTCTGGATTGATGATAATGATTGGCTTTCTAGCCACGGATAAGTCGGTTACCCCCATGAACGATGAGTTTCTACTCCGTGTCATGTCTTGATGTGTCTACATAAGTTAGGATACCGTTTTTTATCCTAGGGGAGCCGCCTGGTTGTATGGGCAATTGGTTTGGTGTATGGGCACCCGGAACCTTGGGTGGGGGTTTATCCACTCCGGATTTGAATAAGGAATGGGTGCCGTTTTTCACGCTTAGGTGGTCTTGAGACACGAAGAGTACTGGTCATGGTTATTATGGACGATGTTTTGATTGACAGTACCCTGTCTTAAGTTTAAAGATGTCTGTTTTCTAAAAGAATGCTTTCAATGCTGTTTTCAAGGAATTACTGTGATGGAACGTTAAAAGAAACCATTATTTTAAATGTCGAAACAATGTAATAGTAATATAATTAAATCATGTGTGAGTGCGGGATGGTAAGTGGGGATTGACTAAGGTTGTCAATCAAGGACGGGTGGACCTGATTAGTCAGGTAACTATCCATCCCTGCACACTAAAACATTTAGAAAACTTCTTCACTTGGAAGAGGATTCCACCAGCGGTTGAGCGGTTGTGCCCTCACATCTGTTAGGGGGGAAAAAGCATTGGTTGAGGATACCTTAGCCCAATTGTGGCAGTTATAGGGCCGAAATAGTTTTTTGGACTTTAATACATTGTCTCGTTTCCACTGCGAGACAGGACTAGGTCTTCTTCTAAGGCTATAGACCCAAGCCATTGTCAATGGTAAAGGTTTATTCCTTGGATTTTTCTTGTTTAGAGACTCTGATTTTAATCAGACCTAGAGACCTGTCAAGGAACCCATCCCTATCTTGGTGTAGTCAGGGTTGGGAACATTACATGATGTTACATAAAGATGGCACTTAGTCAACTTATGAAGAAATGATTATTTTTTATGATGAAAGAGTAGACATTCTTATGCATACCAAATTATCATACCTAAGCAGACAAATTTTTAAAGGAGCATAAGATGTATTCTATGTCTAAGAAAATTATTTTTAGTGTATAGATAACCTGAACAATATTTTTGCTAGATCAATGAGCTACATTCAATAGGTGACCCAAACAACGTAAAATGGATACATTAAAAATTCAAGTCAAATTCATGACTTTAGTAGCTAGAAGGGCATACTTCTCAAATTGACATTGATAGGATTACTAGACTCTTGTCTTATCACCTTGTATTTCTCAAAGCTAGCCACTTTCATTGTCCTATTATAGTAATATAGGTAGGATATGCCAAATAAGAAAGTAGATTATTGATTCCAATATCAAGACACAATGAAAGGGTAGACAATATTGCATCATCAGCTTTTACATCCACACAAGATAACAAATCCCATAGAAAAATTATGCTTGTAATAGAAGAGGTAATAAATCACTAGTGAAGCGACATTGGTAGTTTTAAAAACCAAAAGATTGATCTTACTAATCCTAAAGAACACATTTTGCACCAAACTATCTAGGATTCATGTGGAATAGTTTTGGTAGATAAACAAGGTGTGTTGAATAGGTGATGGAAACAATGTACCTTGGACACATTAGCAATGAAAATTGAAGTACATAAGTTTAATAGCTGGAGGGATGTACCTTCTCATACTATCATTGATTAGAATTACTCTCTTCTTGTCTCATAACCTCTTACTTCTCATTGCTG
Source organism: Adiantum capillus-veneris (assembly GCF_014529385.1). Classification (NCBI taxonomy): domain Eukaryota; kingdom Viridiplantae; phylum Streptophyta; class Polypodiopsida; order Polypodiales; family Pteridaceae; genus Adiantum; species Adiantum capillus-veneris. The sequence continues at coordinate 104,963,115 of NC_140953.1, forward strand.
ATTGACAATAATATGGACAAACGTAGAAAGTAAAGGATTAATTCAATTATCAAGACAATATGAAAGGTTTGACAACATTGCATCACATTTGATACATCCACATCAATAATGAATAGCATAGAAAACTATTTTTGGTAACACAAGGTCCATTGTATGGCCAGAAGAGGTACCGCCACTATGTCTAAAGCCGAAAGATTAGTTTCACAAATTCGAAAAGCCACATTACATAACAAATCCTGACATTTATGTAAAGTGCATGGGCGTCAACTTAGTTAGAGGACAAAAGGATTGTCTCAAAACTCTACCATTAATGGGATTTTTAGAATAAAAATCTAATGCAATTTCTAAACTCTATTTCTCAAAAATTCAAATCTATTTTGGGCAACAAATCGTTCTGGCTTCAAATGGCATTGCCATATTTAGAGGTTCTTGGTGAAGAAATTTTTATATTCTTGGATCAACTTCGTGTTGTCTATTGCTTTTTGTGCTGGCCCATTAAGTTGTTGAAGCTATGAATATAGATGCTACCCAATTTAGCGCATCTCTAATTACTTTTTGATAGGGTGATGCCAGTATTAGATTAGTAGCAACTCTATCTAGCTTGGATATGTATAGCTTGCATTCAAAAACACAGCCGATTGCAAAATTTTTGTGGCATGAATAGAAGAACATTGTTGCCATCAAAAGCTAGGCTGGCAAGTCTTTAGATCCTAGTGTAAACCATACATGAGTTATGTGCACCTTTATCTTGCGTCTCCAATTCCCCCTCTATATATGATACCTGGTTTATAGCTAGATTATTAAGCTTCCAAATAAGAGTCATGTAATATAGCGGTAGACGTAAATATCCAAGTGCTATTCAATTACAAGTGCATGGGAAAGAAGATGATGTGTGTGTGTGTGTGTGTGTGTGTGTGTGTGTGTGTGTGTGTGAGAGAGAGAGAGAGAGAGAGAGAGAGAGAGCCAACATATATATGAAAGGTGAATTTATTTTTATTGATCAAGGACAAGTCCTTATTTCTAGCAACATTGCACAACCACTCCTTTGGTAGCAAGAACCCGAACTACATTGTGTTCCGATTCAAAAATTATTTAAGTATTGCAATAAATTGAGAGAGAGAGAGAGAGAGAGAGAGAGAGAGAGAGAGAGAGAGAGAGAGAGAGAGAGAGAGAGAGAGAGAGAGAGAGAGAACCAACATATACAAATATAAGAAATCTCCCTTACTTTTTATTGATTTCCTTCTTGCTAGCTACATTTGATAGCAGTACCTATGAAACTCAAACCTTCCATTGGATATTTCTTAAAACTAGGCTTATCAAAGACTATCTGGCTATGCATGAGAAGAAGCAGGAGATGATGCATGAACTTTTTCTACTATTGTGAACTAGGAGAATGTACAATATGTGAGATAATTTAGAATATATTTATTCCCAAAACTAAGAGAGAGAGAATGTCTGGGTAGAGCTAGTTGACCTTCCCTCTTACCTCTGGCCCTGTATTTCTAAAATAGTGGCCTCCCTAGGGAAATTTCTCTTTAGCCCTACCATTGATTGCCTCAATAGGAACAAATCCTGTGTGCTTTGGAAAACTGATAAAGTGTTCCCCTCAACATTGGAAATTGAAATGGAAGATGTGGGCAAAGTGGTATTGTACTTGACATGGGGAAACTTGGCTGGCTCCTGCTTCCACTATGGGAAGTTAGGGCACTTCTCCAAGAATTGTTCTACACTAAAGGATGGCTCAGTTGAACTCATACCATCTTACCCAGGTAGCAAGAATCTGGTCGCAAGAAATCAAATCTTTGAAACACCTCTTGTGACCCCCCCAACTGCTGCAGATATTGTGGCTCTCTCTCAACCAAATGCGCCCCCCAGGCACTTCAGCCAATACCAGATCTTTTGTATCTCAGCCCTCCTCTTCCAAAAATCCAATAGGAGAGAGAAAGGGAAAAGAAATATTGATTCAGAGGGATTCCAAGCCCCTCCCTCTATAAAAACCTTCAAACCTAGAAATTTAGCCTCAGGCTACACCTCATCCAATGTCTATCACATCCTTCAGGACTTGCCCTCAACCTGACACACTAGCATCAGTAGAAGGTCTAGTCAAGGAATACCATTAGAATCAACAGAGGGACCCTCCTACTCTGAACTTGGAAATAAACATGCAAGATATGGATGATGATAGCCAGATAGTTGTTAACACCCCCCCCCCCCCCCCCCCCCCCCCATGATCATATCCTCTTATAATGTGAAAGACCCCAATAAATTACTCACCTTTAACTCTTGGCTAGTGAAGAGTAATATGGATGTTGCTTTTATTGAGGAGCAAAAAATGCATGAGAGGGCTAGTAAAATGTACCATTTTAAGGGGTATGCCATGTTTTATGGAGGGAAGACAAATGTTTATTCTAGAGTCTTAACTTTCATTAAGAAAGAGCTGAACCCTCAATGGGCGATGGACCATCCATCTGGGAGATGCTCTATCTTCTTGATTGATTCTCCCTTTGGACCTCTTCATCTAATTAATGTGTATGCATCTAATTGTGCTCATGAAAGAGCTCAGTTGTGGCAATGGTGCTTGGAGCTTCAGGCGAAGTCGGGAGGTCTGGGTGGTAACTTAAATATGGTCACCAAGGGTGAGGGTCACCACCTAGAACTCCTGACTGCACCTGAAGCTCCAAGCACCACTGCCACAACTGAGTTCTTTAATATGGTCATGAAGAGTGGTGACTTTAATATGGTCACCACATCCATAGCATCTGTAATTGGGGAAAGGGAAATTATTGCTTGGGAACAACTTAATGCTAATTGGATGATGACTGATGCATGGGAAGATAGCAACCAGCAGAGCAGGCAGACTTTACCTTCCATTCCCTCTCTCACCAATCTTCTTGCTCTAGACTAGACAGGTTGTATTTCTTGCAGGAGGATTTGCTACCTGTTAAAAAATAATGTGTGGTTGATGTATCAATGGTTCTCTCTGATCAATTTCCTATGGTATGCACCTTGTCTGACATTGCTACTGGATCCTTTAATCAAGGTCTTGAACGTCCTCTTATGATTAGCAATAATATGTTAGCTAATAATAACTTTTTGCAAGAGGTTACAAGCATGATTAAGAGAAAACAAACTGAATTTTCTCATCCACTGCATGTTTGGATGCATATATGCTCTAACCTGCAGCACATCATCAGAAGATTTGAGAAAAGGGCTACTAACAAATAGAGGGAAAAGAGCAAGATGGACCAACAAAAAATTGAGCATCTGGCTCAACAGGCCAAAGTCTCTGCATTGTGTCAAAGGCAACTTGTAGAATTGTAGGAAGAAAGGAAAGCAATTAGACAAATTGACCTGCATCAAGCTAAAAGGTGTAGATTTCTATGTAGAATCCATGCACTGAAGGATTCCAATGATGTATCAAATGGGTTCTTCAATAAGTTAAAATCCAAGAGCAAAAGAGAAGTCGTGCACTGTCTGCAAAATGCGGATGGTACTGTGTTGGATAATCAGTCCAGCGATGATGCACTTCTATCAGAAATTTTATAAACTACTTAATGAAAAGGTTAAAGTCACTTGTGATAGGGAATTTGCTATTGAGGATTTGATTCAAACTGTGGATGCATATATTGAGCAAGAAGATGCAAAGAGGTTGGAACTACCCTTTGAGATCTCTGAGATCAGATATGCACTGTCAAAGTTGGAAAATGAAAAAACACCTGGAATTTGTGGTATTTCCAAGGAATTTGTGGTTGCCTTCTCAGATGAGCTCAAAGACATCATCATGTGTCTGATAAACTCCTCTCAGTTTTCACAGTACCTGGATCCTTGTGTAAACAGGGCCTTATCAAGATGATTCCTAAACAAACCTTCACAAATGAATTGGGGCACTGAAGACCCATAACAATGATGGGCACTGTCTATAAACTTCTAGCTAAGGCAGTGGCTATCAAATTGAACCCCCTCCTTAGAAAATTCATCCACAGGGCTCAAACTGGTTTCATTAGTTGGCAGGTCTATTTTAAATAGTATTCTATCAGTTCATATGGGCATTGATCATGCTCAGAGATCTAAGCAAGACATGGTACTACTGCAAGTTGACTATGAGAAATCCTTTGACACATTGCAATGGGACTTCATTGCCAAAATTCTTGAGAAGATGGGGTTTGGGCCAAGAACCATAAACTACATATTCATGCTGGGTAGAGATGCATGTCTAAACTACTGATAAATGGGATAATGTCCAAGAAAATTCCAATCAGCCACTCTGTGAGACAAGGGTTTTCCACATAGTCCCTTGTTGTTTGCAGTGGCCACTCATCCCTTTTTCTATTATCTTGACTCCTTGGCTCAATAGCAGGTAGTATTGTAGGGTCTATCTACAGGTTCTGGTCAAATGCTGGGGCAAGGTTTTGCTGATGACACCTTTGTTTTTTTTTTAGGCCAATAATGTGAATGTGTCAAGATGTATGGCTACATTGAATAAATTCTTTTTGGCCTCTGGTCTGAACATAAATATGCATAAATCAATTATGATAGATATCACTGCTAGAAATTTTCATGCACTAATATGGGGGGGGAAAAGGCTACCAAAAGGGCAATGTATCTTTAGGCATTTGGGATACCCCGTTGGTGTGAATGTATCTCAGGCTGACCTGCAACAGTGGGTCCTTAAGAAGGTGTACTATGAGATTGCTACATGGCAATGTGAGGAATGGTCCCTCCATGTGAGACTGAGAATTATTCAATCCATACTAGTGCCTTATTTATTATTTTTTCTACCTTATGTTCCGTGGTCGAAGAAAAATTTGAAGTCATTTAACTCTGTCTCATGAACATATTCCTGTGGAATTGCAAGAAAGCATCATCTGTTTGGGTGACCTGGGAGGTGATGGCTTTGCCTAAGAAAATGGGGGGTTGTGGCATTCTAAATCTGGGCCTGCATGCTATTGCCAGGAGGGAAACCTTCATAGAGTATATGTTGCAGTCTGATCAAGATTGGACAAAATGTATGTGGGCCATGGTGAGAGATTCTGTCTGCTATTTTCACGCTGCTGGAATTTGTCTAATTGGGATAAACTTTTTACTACTGCACCTATTAAAACAGGTTATGAAATTTCAAATATGTTGGTTGTGTCATGGAAGCAAGTGTTTGCTGTGTTGATCTGGCAGGGTAGAATGAGATATACGGGGAGTTCTTTATTTGTTGAAAATGTCGTTTGGAGTTATGTATTCAAAAAATTGCCTGCTAAAGCCTTAGGGAAAAAGGCCCTTTCTCTTTTCAAGAAGGGCATCTACTCCATTGGTCAAGTTGTGGACTCTAAGGCCTGTTTTAAATCTTTTTTGATATCTAGAAGACAATTTGGATTGCAATAGGGCTTCAGAATACCTTGGCATATGTTATGTGCCTCTGTCAACAATATGCAAGTTGTTATCAATACTCAAGACCAAGACAGGTTTAGAGATTGAGCCTTTACTGCTTCACAAAAGAGCTGGTAGGCTGCCCAAACCAAGGACTTCTATAGAGCCTTGCTTCCTCCAGGGAAGTACATGATAGATGTAATAAAATATGGCATGTGAACAATGACAAGGAGTGGTGGTCTCAATTGTTTATCAGAATTTGGAATTGTAAAATGATTTCCAAACTTAAAGTGTTCTGGTGGAGAGGTATATTGGGGGGCTCCCCATTGTTGATGTAATGCTCAAAAAACAAATTGGAGATGGTAAATGCCCAAGATGTGGGAAATTTGAAACTGTTACACATGTATTTTGGTACTGTGCTGTGGTAGCTGAATGGTGGTAGTGGGCTTAATTTTGGTGGCAATCAACTTGGGGAGTCAAAATCTCTAAGTCTTTGTGTACTTTTGCTTTGTTGTCCTCTGATGACGATGCTATGTATTTTTGCTTATGGTCTTTCAATGTATGTTTTTTGTGGATTATCTGGGATTTGAGGAACAAGGCCATGTAAGAAAACACTGTCTTGTTTACTAGGTTCTTTCCTCTAAAACTCATCAAAATGAGGATGATGGAAGATCCAGTCATTACGAGTCAGGATGATATGAGGAAGAGATGTATATGAATCATACAAAAGATTTAAATATGTAACAAAAAGACATATTCACTAAGAGAGAGAGAGAGAGAGAGAGAGAGAGAGAGAGAGAGAGAGAGAGAGAAGGCGGGGGGTGGAGGTAGTAATGTGGCTTCCTCTTCCAAGGGATCAAGAAACTTAGAGAAAGGAAAAGGGGTGGACACAAAAGGCTTCACTCCTAGGAAGACTCTCAAATCTAAACAATTTTCTTCAGGCTACTCCTCACATAACTTTTATGAGGGGCTCATGGAATATATGCCTTCACTAGAGACCTGGGCTACTATAAATACCATAGTAGAGAATCATGACTCCAATGAGAAATCTAGATTACAATCTGCTGCTGATAAGGATAGGGTGTTCAACTAGAGGTTCATATGCATGATAATGACAATGAGAGATGGGGAAACCCAAGTAGTGCATAATACTCCCCAATGAAGTTAGCAACATTCAATGTGAAGGGTCTTAATGACGCCACCCACTGTACTCATTTAAAAAATGGATGGTATCTTCAAATTTGGATTTTTGTTTTGTTAAAAAGCATAAAATGCATAATAGAGATGGCAAAAATTTTCATTATAGAGGGATTCACTCTTTTTATGGGGGAGCCAGACAGGATACACAGGTGTGTTGACATGAATAAAAGCTTGTCTAAATCCGGAGTGGCTTATTAACCACCCTAGTTGTTGACAAGACATAGAAAGAGAAGAACTATTACATAGACATAATACGCAGAGAGTGCAACCCCAAAGCATGTAGAATACACACACAAGATGGTATATAGAGAGAGGACCCAGGGATTTATTTAGAGTAGCTTTACGTATAAGCTCAATAGCCCCGCTCAAAAAAGGGTCCCTAATTGTGGATGAAAAAAACCTTGGGGGCTCAAGGGAAAAAAAAACATCCCTATATATACCCACCGTTATATCAATATATTGTTCAATTTATAAAAATGGTATAAAGGAGTTACATCACTCCTGTTATTTACAACAATCGCCTCAAAGGCTTAATGAAATGATTTTATTAACTCTTGCAAATAAACTTAAAATAACAACATGGTGTAATGAAATAGTAATTCTTTCAATTATAATAGATCATAATGGAAAAATGTCACCGTTGTTGTGTCATGGAACGTTCATAATGTGAAATTAAAATAATTACCTCACTCTCAACGTTTTTGTTATGTGGGACCGAATGCTATAACGTACATAGTGTGATATATGCAAAAATAGATGCCACGATTGCAGTTGTGTACATACCTTTCCGGGTGTGCGAGGCCCTAGACGTGGCACTGTGACATGATTTTTCACATAAATATATACCTATTTTGCTTTAGAAATGTAAAAATGTCAGGTGTATTGAAGTGGCACGCTCGTTTGGCCTAGAAAGTTCAATGCGGGTAATCTCGATAAAAAATACAAGGTTTCGTATGCGAGCGTGAAAGACGTGTCCAAAGTGCTTACCAAGTGAAAAAATGAGGTTCAAAATGAAATTTGTGCCCAATGGGATTTTTTCAAAAATTTAGGGATTTTTCTGAGTTTGTTCGGGCATTATACAGACAAAAAGACTCATTTTTTCGTAAAAAATAGTCCAAAAACAGCAGGAAATGGCTCAAAATGCCACATCAATGATGATTTCCTCGTTTGTCAAGCTGAGGGGGAATTTTTATAGCCAATAATGAGCTCATTTGGGCATTAAGGCAAGGAGATACAACCATTCCTTTTACAGGGTGCTAGTGCAGTCCGATGCTTCTTCCACTACATGGTTGAGGTTGTGAGGCCTCCAAGTTAAGGTTTCCCCTCCTCAAAAAACTACTTGGGCTTCTTTAATGAAGTGCTAAAGGTTCTATGAAATGGTAACAATGAGAAATCAAAGCGTCATTTTAGAGGTTTTAATAGGTCGAATGAGCGCTACATCTGTGCAATGAGGCTACACCTAATCTTTACACACACAAAAAGATTAGGCTACACCTACAAGAGTTTTGAGCCAGTATTGGTTCTCTTTCAAAGTGGAGCTTTCATGGATGGAGTTTTGCTCTATTGGAGTGTGTTTTTGGCTTCAAATTATCAACGCCTTGCTTGATTTTTCTATGAATCCTCACAATGAGAGGCCCGACGCTTCCCTAGTTGCACTGCACACTTCTTAACACATTTTTGGTGAACCCAATGCAAAGTAGGCTAGGGTGAGAGCTAAAAAGCTACATTGAAAGTATCAAATCAAAGCTTGAAAGGTATGGAGAAACAAAGCAACTGGGGGTTCGATTTGATCTAGTTACAATGCAAATGTTTCCAGCCTTTGCGATGGTTATGCAATAGCAGCAAGCTACTGAAATGAGGGAGCTTTGCTCAACAAAAACACTTCAATATGTAGTAAAGAAAATGGAACAATTTAAAGGTAAATATGTAGCAAAGTATCTTTGTGGGTATGTAAAGGAGATGGAGCTACATCGAGTGCCCGAAGCAGAGATGGTGCAATGTTTTAAACTAGTTGTGGTTCCCAAGATGAGACAGCATGTAAGGGGAATTAGAAATGAACATGGTGCAATTTGGGAATCGTTCAAATTAGCCTTGAAGGAAGAGTATTTAATGGAGTACTCCGAAAGGGTAACAAAGAGGACTTTTTTAGAGTGGGTAGTTCAGCCAAAAGAATGGCTTTTGCCTACCAATCTGCTAAGGGTATTTGAATGCCAATATGATCAATTGTCAAGGACTAAAAAGGCTATGCTAAACTCAAAAAAACATAGATCTCTTTTTGCATGCCGTAGGTAAAGAGATTCAAGAGAAGTTAGAGCTATTACTTGAGGATAAGGATGCGGAACAAGGTTTCAAGACCGATTGGAATGAGGTCAAAGACTCCATTTTACTGCTAGCTAAGCGACAACAACAAAGACACAAGATGATTAGTCAACTCTACTCAAGCCCCAAGTGTTGTCATTAGAGTCCCATAAAGCCCGTGATTGTGGTTCCAAAGAGTGACAAATCCATCCTAGATGATATTGTTAAAGGAATGAAAGAGCTCAAGTTAAAGCTTACAAGGATGCTAGAAGAAAAGGGTCAACCATCGAGTCAATCTACACGGCAACAACCTCAAACTAGAGAAGTCTTTGTCAATATATGTATATGGTGTGATAGTACTGACCATGCAAGGAGGTATTGTGAAAGATTTAATGACGATTTGACAAAGAAGCTTTTTTCTTTCATGGAAAAAATCACTTAAGTGAAACTTGTAAGCTGTTGGGGATGAACTTTGGAAAAGGCGGGATGAAGAAGCTAGTTAAGGACATGGCTACTAGCCATGTGATCTCAATTGTCGAGGAATCTAGAGCCTATAAAGCAAAAAGGAGTCAAGGTTGGAGAAGAGGCATCTAATGGTATTGTAGAGCTATGGCCATGCGCTATAGAATTTTCTATGAAGGGTAAAATGACTACATAGTTTTTACATGAAGCTGGAGAGTACATTTGGCTAGAAACATGTTGGAATGACCTTGTGGACTCTTTGTTAGTGCATGCATACATTTGAAAATGTCAAGACAATGAGTCCATTGTCGAAGAGAAATGTAGGCATGAGAATGGGTATGAAGGGCCTTCAAAACGGGCAGCAAGGAGTGGAGGAAAAAATGACAAAGTGCCTCCTAGATCACCTTCCCTGAAACAGATGCTTGTCCCCGAACTGCGTATGCAAGAAGCCTCTAAAGAAAAGAAGAAGGAAGCAAAAAAATTCAAAGCAAAGGGTCTGGCCTACAAACTCCAATCCAATATAGAGGCAACAATGGATCTCAAAAAGGTTTTGGAAGAGAGGATTTTAACCAGTAAGGTGGAATTTACCTTAGGTGAGGTCCTTGGAATAACAAAAAGGGAGTTTCATGGAGAAATAATTGATATTATAAAGAGGAAGCAACAGTCTCTTACTGAATCTATCCATGTACAAGGTGAAGAAGAGACTTTAAATGCACAAGGAGGACATGTCTATAGTGATCAAGGTGATCAAACTATTGTTGGATGCTACAAGTCTAGGGGAGGAGTAAAACACATTTTCTTCTTGGATGATGAAGATGAAACTGAGACCACTCACAAGAGTTACTGCTTGAAGAGTCATTGGGTAAGAGTAACTACTGAGACCCTCGTAAAAGTGAGAGACTTAGAAGATCCATACATTGAGTTGATAGATCATGGGTCAAAAATTAACCTCATGTCAAAGAGTCTTTATCAAAAAGGAAAATTTCCAATTGATATAAATCATGGATGGATGATTCGTGCAACAAACAACTCATCAAGGGAGCTGTATAGAGCTTGTCCAAATGTAAAGATGACTATAGGGGATTTGAAAGATGAATAAAATTTCTTTTTGCAAGAGATTTCTACATACCCTCTTATCATTGGGCAGCGATACATCACTACTACTCTCATGTAAACTAAGGTAATGGACGATGGGTCAGCTTATGCTAGGATAAGGAGCAGGGATGGGAAGCGTGCATTACAATTCCTCATTGTTTGTGTGGACCATGAAAGGAACCATGAAATTCTTAGAGAGAAACCCTTGCCAAAGAAAAACAAATAATTCAAGGATATGAAGGGTTTTTGCCATGTACCATTGTAGAGCAGAATTGCAATGGTACAAGAACAGAGAAGTTATTGCATGATATATACAAAGGAAACATTTTCTTCAGGTTTTGTAGGATTAATAGACTATGGATCTATTGCTTTTTGAAAATGCGACGACTTAAATTAGCGAGGTGAACGACAACATGTAAATAGTGTACAAAGAGGTTTTAAGATGAATGGTTTGCTAGAAGATGGTGAATGCATTGCAGGTGAGTTTAATGAGTGTTCGTTTGTGGATACTATGCAAGACTTGGAGTCTTTAACAGAATGAAATTTGCATATGGGAAGTGAGTTTGTGAAAGTATTTTCAATAGAGATATACAAAGTCATTGAGGATTTAAAAAATACTCAAGGTGTTGATGTACGAGCGGAGACCAAGTACAAGCCTGTGGCAAAGAAAGTGAAACCAATGGAATTACCTATACCAATGGATAAGATGGATCAAGCTTCTTTGCAACCTAGTCTTCGTGAGCCGAGCAAGGTTAGACATAAGTTTACATGTGATACTTTGAAGGAGTTAAAGATTGGTTGCAAGGACAACTTGATAGATGTTGAAAGAGTATGCTTTGAAGAAGTGCTTGCCAAACATGAGATGGGGTTTGTTGATCCATCCATTGTTGCTCCTATGGTGATCTTCACTATCCCTCATGTACCTTGGAACTTGAGGTCTATTCCGGTTCCAAAGGCCCATTTGCCAAAACTCACTAAGTTGCTTAATGAAAAGATAAAGATGGGTATTTGGAGCCTTCTTGTGCTCTATATTCAAATACGTGGTTCATAGCTCCAAAGAAACATGGTTCTTTACGCTTTATCTAGGATATGCAACCTGTCAAACATGATTAAATTTGAAATGTGGGTACATGGCCAGCTGTAGATGAATTTGCAGAGGCATTCAAAGGAAGGGAAATATATTCTATGGGGAATTTGTACTCAAGGTATGATCAGTTCCAACTAGCAACGGAAAGCAGGGACCTAACTATTATGAGGACACCTTTGGGTCTGGTAAGGATGTGCACCTTACCTCAGGGAGAGACTTATCCAGTTGCACATATGATGAATTGTATGAACAAAGTCCTATGCGACTTAATACCGCAAACTATAATGCTCTTTCTTGATGATGTGTCAATTAAAGGATGTGATGTAAGTGATATAGATGTGACTCTGGACTTGAGGAGGTGCTGCAAGTATGTGGAAAATCATATCAATGATTGTGATGAGATCTTGTCAAGATTGGAAGAAGGGAACCTTACCTTGTCTCGGCAAAAATCAGTGTTTGGTGTGAGCGAAGTTCTTATTGTGAGACATGTATTAATGTAACTGAGGTTTGAAGGTTCTTGGGTGCATGTGTGTTCTATGTTATTTGGATTCCGCATTACGCGCATGTGGCATAACCTTTCTATCAACTTATGAGAAAGAACCAAAAGTTTCAATGGGAAGAAATGCATAACCATGCCATGACAAAATTAAAAAGGTTGCTACTTATGTCTCCAACTTTGAGTAAATCAAAATATGAATGTGGAAGATATGTAATTGTGAAACTGGATACTAGCCCCACAGGAACTGGATGGGCGACTAGGCAAGATGATGATGATGACAAGAAATATGTGGTCAGGTTTGGAGCAAAAGTCCTAAGTGCTCATCAACGCAACTATCCACAAGTAAAAAGAGAGTTAGGTGGAGTAGTCACATCATTGAAATGTGACAAAGAGTATATGATTGGAGAAAATGTAATTGTGGAGAGATTGATCGTCTGCCCCTTCTTGGAATGATCACAAGCTGCTTAACTCCTGACATTGCTATGTTGAGATGGATTGCCTACATTAAGTCCTTGAATCCAGAATCTAAGCATATTGGAGGGAAAGATAATCCAATTGCAAATATGCTTTCAAGAGCAAGGTATGAAAATGAAGAACACATGGTTGTCAAGGGCGATGATTTAGGCACACAGTTCCATACTATCTCTCATGCCAAGGGTGATCATGTTTGCCTGTTAAATGCACTTGAGTCATTTATAGAGGACCTATATCAAGGTGACTGGTTGCTCATTGGACACTATCTAAGCACTTTGACAAGGCAAGGAGGGTGGATTCATCAAGAATTCAAAAGAATACGGAGAAAGGCCTATGGATACTCTTTGAAAGATGGGTACTTATGGAAGCATCCAAAACAAAGAAATGAAATGCCCTTGAGAGTCTTGAATGATAAGGACGCTCAAAATGAGCTTATGAAAAGGTTTCATGAGGGTCTTTATGCTGGACATAGAGGTGTACGGGCCACGTTTACTAAAACGAAAGAGAGGTACTGGTGGAAAGGTATGTATAAAGATGTATCTCACTTTTTGGACTCTTGTGAAACCTGCCAAATGTATTCAAATGTACGTCATCGTGATGGGTGGCACGTTGCTTACCCATTGGCCATGCACTATAAGTGTGTAGTAGATCTGGTTACAATGCCATTGGGCTTATGGAAAATGAGATACATAGTTCTTGCACGAGAAGATTTAACCAACCAAGTTGAAGGTCGTGCTCTAAGAACAAAAAGCACAGAAGGGGTGGTTGGATGATGTAATTAATCGTTATGGCTGTGTTGGGAAAATAATAGCGGACAGGGGTGGGTTGGATGCTGAGAAAGCAAGGGAGTTTTTTTGTAGGTTGGGCATTAAACTTTCTCTCATTTTACTGCATATAATCTTGACAAAAATGGTAAATCAGAGAGTGGGCATCCTCATATTATTAAAGATTTGGCTAAGGCTTGCAAAGGTAAAATGGGAGAGTGACCTAGGCTATTGCCTTATGCTTTACGGGGTGATCGTAAAACTCATAGGTCAGTTACTGTTATATGCCTTTTGAGCTAATGTATGGTCATAAAACCTGTAATTCCAGTTGAGGATGTCATTCCCACATGGAATGTATTACCTTGAGAAGATGGAATGAGTAGGGAAGGCCTTCTTGCTTTGTTCATACAAAAATTAAAAATAAGTCCTCAAGATATTGAGAATGCAGTAGCACGATTGAAAGATGCAAGTTAAAGAATAAGGACCTAAAGCTATTGAGGAAGGTGATTGGGTGTTGGTATATAACAGTAGTCTTGGAAACCAACATTCAACAATATGGAAGCTTTCAAAGAAATTGTTTAGTCCTTATGTGGTTCATCATGTACATGGGAATGCAACTTATACCTTGCATGAGTTAGATGGGACAAAAATGAAGATTCCCATCGCAGGGAAAAGAATCAAGTTATTCAATAGAAGAGGTGATACAGATCCCTTTGTTTCACAATAAATTCAAAATTAAGGCTTTGATGAACATTTTATGGATAAATATGAAGAAAGATATGATGATGCACTGGACTTCCTTGGAAGTGATAATGAGATCAATATATATGTTGACTTAAATGAAGACTGAACCTGCAAAAGATATCAGTGGCACATGCCAGAGGATGTGCAGGTTTAGAGGGGGTGGATGTCGTGATGTGTCACATTCATAATGTGAAACTAAAATATCTACTTCACTCTCAATGCTTTTTCTATGTGGGACCGAATGCTATAATGTAGTTAGTGTGATGTATGCAAAAATAGATGCCATAGTTGAAGTCGTGTACATACCTTTTCGGGTAGGTGAGACCCTAGACGTGGCACTATGGCATGCGTTTTTACATAAATATATTCCTAATTTGATTTTAAAATGTACAAATGTCAGGTGTATCAAAGTGGCACGCTCGTTTTGCCTAAAAAGTTCAATGCGGGCAGTCTCAACCAAAAATAGCAGGTTTTACGTGAAAGATGTGTTTCAAGTGCTTACCAAGTTAAAAAATTAGGTTCAAAATAATATTTGACTCCAATGGGATTTTTTCACAAATTTAGGGATTTTTCCTAGTTCGTTTGGGCATTTTAGGATAAAAAGGGGTATTTTTGGGCAAAAAAGGCTAAAAATGGCTCAAAGTGCCACATCAATGATGGTTTCTCCGTTGTTCAAGAGCTGGGGGAAAAGTTTTAGAGCCAAGAATGAGCTCACTTGGGCATATAAGCATGGAGATACAACCATTCCTTTACAAGGTGCTAGTGCAATCCTGTGCTGCTTCCACTACATGATTGAGGATGTGAGACCTCCAATTAGGGTTTCCCCTCCTCAAATAAATACTTGGGTTTCTTAATGAAAATATTGAATCTTCCATGAAATGGTCACAATGAGAAATCAAAGCATCATTTTAGGGGTTTTAACAAGTTGAATGACCAGTGCATCTGTGCAATTAAAGTGAGGCTATGTACCTAATCTTCACACACACAAGAGTTTTGAGTTAGTATTGGTTCTTTTTCAAAGTAGATCTTTCATGGCTGGAGTTTTGTTCTATTTGAGTATATTTTTGGCTTCAAATCATCGACACCTTGCTTGATTTTGCTACGAATCCTCACAATCAGAGGCCCAACGCTTTGCTAGTCACACTTCGCACTTCTTGACACCGTATTAAAATGATTGTATCTAACAAAACACTATCTCAATTATACTAAGTCATCCATGAAAAAATTCTAGTATGGAACACAAAACATCTCAAAAAGAAACAATTAGCATCATCATAAAAACGTATCATGGTATCATGTAACAACTCCATGAATGAGTAAAATTCTTACTAACAAACAATTAGTACACACGACTTCTAATCATTATGAAAACATATCATGTTTCATAGAACAACTCCATGAAATAATAACTATTTCAATAGAAAAGGATTATGAAAACACATCATGACATCATGAAATAACTCTATAAATGAATAACCATCTTAGTAATAAATGATCAATATGAACGGCTTCTAATCACCATGAAAGCACATCATGAAATTATGGAATAGCTCCATGGAAGAATAACCATCTCAATGAGAAATGATCTATACGAACGATTTGTAATCACCATGAAAATGCATCATGACCTCATGGAATAATAATTATCTCAATGATAAACGAGTAGTATAAATGACTTCTAAGATAGTATAAAATCATGAAACAACTCTATGAAAGAATAATCGTCTTAGCGACAAATGATCAATACAAAAAGCTTCTAATCATCATGGATGTGGCATCATGCAAAAACTCCATGGAAGAATAATCATCTCAATGAAAATTGATTTGTACGAACGATTTGTAATCACCATGAAAATGCATCATGATCTCATGAAACAACTGTATGGAATAATAATAATCTTAATGATAAATGATTGGTATAAATGACTTGTAACATATCACAAAATCATAAAAGAACTCTATAAAATAATAATCATCTTAGTGACGAATGATGAGTACCAACAACTTCGAATCATCATGGAAACGCATCATGGAATCGTGGAACAACTCCATGGAAGAATAATCATCTCAATAGTAAACAATAAATACAAGTGACTTTTAATCATCAAGAATACATATCATGGCATTATGAAACAACTTTATGGAAGAATAACTATATCAATAAAATGAGCGATTAGTATGAACCACTTTTCATTATCATGAAATCGTGTCATGGTATCATGGAACAACTCCATGGAAGAATAACAAACAATCAATACAAAAAACTTGTAATCATCATAGGAATGTATAATGGCATCATGGAATAACTGTATGGAATAATAACCATATAATAAAATGAACGATCAACACGAACGTCTTGTCATCATCATGAAAACACACCATGAAACAACTCCATGGAATAATAACCATATCAATAATAAAACGATCAATACAAACGACTTGTGATCATCATGGAATCATAGAATAAGTTCAAACCATCTCAATAACAAACGATCAATACAAACAATTTTTAATCATCATGGAAATGCATCATGGCACCATGGAGGAATAACTCCATGGAATAATAATAATCTCAATAACAAATGATCAATACGAACGGCTTGTAAACATCATGGAAACACATGATGATGTCATGGAATAACTCCATGGAATTATGACCATTTTGAAAGAAAAATAAAAAATGAACGAACAGTACAAACCACTTCTAATCATCATAAAAATGCAGCATGGAGTAATAACCATCTCAACAATGAACGATTAGTAGGAACGACTCGTAATCACATGAAAACATAAATCTCAATAACAAAATATTATAAAAATTGATGATGAGTAAAAACCATAAGTTTTCTATATTTTGGCTAAAAATAAATTGTTAAAATGTATCTCTTTGATAAATCATCAAAATTATAACTCTTTAATATCTATATGTAAAGAATTGATATAAATGAATAAATTATAATGATTGGACACGAGTTATTGCTGATATCAAATCATTCAAATTGTAACTCTTTGTTTTTTCTAATCAAAAGAGAAAATAAATCATCAAAATAAAACTCTTTGATAAATCATAAAAAACATAATCATTGACATTCACAAATAAGAGAAATAATATGAATTATCAAAGTATAAGTATCAATATCAACTGAAGATTATAAAATAAATCATCAAAATCGTAAGTATTTGAGATGTAGCTACATAAATCAATGAAACATAACACTTTAATAAAAAAATATAAATAAAAATAATCAAAACATAATTTTTTAACATGAATCTTCAAATACAACACAAACTACTAAGATTATATAACTCTTAGCAATTTCAATAATATTATATATATATATTGATTTCATCTTTATCATAAATCATACACAATTGAAACAAAAAGCAAAAAAAAAAGATTTCAAGTGATATGACTTTGATGTACCTCGATGTACATGCATCAAAATATATGTGATATATATAAAGAGTAAGTATAAAGATCAATCAATTTATCTGCTTCTTTCAATATATAAACTGAATTGAAGACAATGTAAATTTTACATGCTTAACTTTTAATCTATTTCTTTTACATAAACCAAACTAAATATGATCCATAAAAATAAAATTCAAAAACTATACAACAAGAATCATTGAAAAAATTGTAACTTCAATATTTTTAACTTTTACTTTAAATTTTTTTACACAAATCAAATTGCATATAATCCATGAAAAGAAATTCCAAGAATCATGCAGTAAAAAACTCAACACGTATCAATATATAAATCTAATTGAATACAACATAATTAACTCTTGATCTAAGTTTTTTTATGTCAATCACATTGAATATGATGCATGTATATATGGTATATATATAGAGGGGACCGGGGCTATATTTAGAGTAGCTTCACATATAAGCTCAATCTTTTTCATTGATATAAATTGGGGCAAAAAGCCGTAGGTAAAATTTATGCTGACAACAATCATAACATGAGGAAATACCTTTGGGAGTGGCTAGACTTTGCTCACTTGCAGGTATTGTTAGAGGAGACATCGATATGGTGTGTTCTACTGGAAGCACTACCTCTCCTACTACTGCTATGTCACACTCAGAAGTCTCAAGCTGGGATGCTTTAACCTCTGGTAGTTGAATGATGCATAGCTAAATCATGGGCACATGCATAATGGGTATACCTTTCACTCTCATTCTCACACATCATGATGGTCTAGTTTTGATTGATTATATTTTATTGAAACTAATTGGTCTCTTTCTGATCATTTTCCTTTGGTTTTAAGTTTCAATAATTTTGATATGCAATCCTTTCACATTGTGGGGTCTAGTAGTCCTCTCGTAATTAACAATACATTGTTGCAAAATCATGGTTTAAAACAAGAAGTGTCCAATGCATTAGAAACATCTTTTGTTGTAGTGTGGTATGCAGGAACTAGTGCAACCCACTCTTTCTGATCATTTTCCTTTGGTTTTAAGTTTGAATAATTTTGATATGCAATCCTTTCACACTATGGGGTCTAGTAGTCCTCTCCTAATTAACAACACATTGTTGCAAAATCAGGGTTTAAAACAAGTAGTGTCCAATGCATTAGAAACATCTTTTGTTGCACTGTGGTATGCAGGAACTAGTGCAAACTTGGCTACAATTCTATGTAGATATGCAACACTGTATAAGACTCACCAAGAAGAGGGTGGCTAGGGAAAAAAATATATATATAAGGCATGTCACAAAAAATATGTCGGGGAATTTGTGTTTGAAATTTAAGCCAAGAAGGCACGGGGCCTCTAGTTGTGAGAGGTGTGAGAAAGAGATTTGCAATAGACAAGATCAATGAATCTTAAACACTTGAATGTAACAACTTGAACAAGATTATAAATCTTGATTACTCAAAGTGGAATGTTAACAACGCCGCTACTTACACTAAATGCTAATAGAGAAGTTTAAGCTCCTCACTTCAGTTTAACCTGACTTAATCAAGTGATAATAGAGAAAATCAAACATCAATTAACTCGATGATGATAATTTCAAAGTTGATAATAATAATGTTGAAGATGACGGTGCTTTACCCTTTGCCTTAATTGGCCTGCCAAGCTCGCTTTAATGCTCTTCCTCTCCTTCGTTTCTCCTGTGCTGCTTCAAGGTCGAGAGAGAGAGAGAGAGATGTGAGGGATATGATTAATCATGGCTTATTGAAAAGCAAGCTGATGAACTTGGGGTTGAGAAAGAGATTACGTCTTCGGATATGGTATCTTTAGTTTGATTAGAGAGGGATCTTATATATGGATTAGCCAATGACCTTGGATTTGACAAAGACGAAAGAGATAGAGAGTGATGTCATATGGATTAATAATGATCAAGCTAATGAGTTTTGGCCTTACCCAAGAGAGAGATCTTGATATCACAATGGGAGGGAGATAATTCAAGACTTGAGCATGAGCATAAAGGAGAGAGATCGAAGGATTTTGCATGAGAGAGAGCTTGGGATAAGAGTGGCTATGGAAGGTCTGGCCTCAGAGAGGTGTGAAGGCTTGTGGAATAAGGAGATAAGAGAGAGCGTGAGTCGTTTTTCTTTGTATGAGAGCCAAATTCGGGAGCTTTCCTCTCCATGGGTAACTCCCCTCTCTATTTATGACCAGCCACTAGCAATATTACTAGTGGCCATGACCCCTTGATGATGTGGCAACCGAACTTGGACCCACTCAAAAACATGCACCGCTGATGATGAATGGAGGTGCCCAAGCATGCTAGTCAGCTTTTGTTTCTTTGCCAGACTCAATTGAGCCATGCTATGACCAGGGCAGGCCCTCCATTCTCTCTGCTCATTGCCTTCACCGTGTTCCCAACTTGGCATGCTTTTTTTTCTTCCCCTTTCACATTATGTTCCAAAAAATACCATTTTGTGGGCTGGTGGGCCATGGTCCTTTTGACTTAGTGGGTGGCCGAACTTCTTAGTGCACAGTTCGCATACTTGAACTAAGGCGCCACGTTCAACATGTTTCTCGGCCAAGGCATTGCTGGCTAAAAGATTCACATATAAGCTCATCACTAGTTGTAGATGCTCAATATTTTTCATTGATATAAATTGGGGCAAAAAACCTTAGGTAAAATTTATGTTGACAACAATCATAAGATGAGGAAATAACTGTGGGCCTGGCTAGACTTTGTTCACTTGTAGGTATTGTTGGAGGAGACATCAATATGGTGCATCTCAAGCTGGGATGCTTTAACCTCTCGTAGTTGAAATGATGCATAGCTTAATCATGGGCACATGCATAATGGGTATACCTTTCACTCTCATTCTCACACATCCTGATGGTCTATTTTTCATCGATTACATTTTATTGAAACTAATTGGTCTCTTTTTTATCATTTTCTTTTGATTTTAAGCTTGAATAATTTTGATATGCAATCCTTTCACACTATGGTGTCTAGTAGTCCTCTCCTAATTAACAACGCATTGTTGCAAAATCAGGGTTAAAAACAAGTAGTGTCCAATGCATTAGAAACATCTTTTGATGCAGTCTGGTATGCAAGAACTAGTGCAAACCACTCTTGCTGATCATTTTCCTTTGGTTTTAAGTTTGAATAATTTTGATATGCAATCCTTTGACACTGTGGGGTCTAGTAGTCCTCTCCTAATTAACAACACGTTGTTGCAAAATTAGGGTTTAAAACAAGTAGCGTCCAATGCATTAGAAACATCTTTTGTTGCAGTGTGGTATGCAGGAACTAGTGCAAACTTGGCTACAATTATATGTAGAGATGCAACACTGTATAAGACTCACCAAGAAGAGGGTGGCTAGGGAAAAAACAAGATATATAAGGCATGTCGCAAAAAATTTATTGGGGAATTTGTGTTTGAAATGTAAGCCAAGAAGGCACGGGGCCTCTAGTTGTGAGAGGTGCGAGAAAGAGAGTTGCAATAGACAAGATCAATGAATCTTAAACACTTGAATGTAACAACTTGAACAAGATTCTAAATCTTGATTCTCAAAGTGGAATGTTAACAACGCCGCTACTGACACTAAATGCTAATAGAGAAGTTTAAGCTCCTTAGTTTGGTTTAACCTGACTTAATCAAGTGATAATAGAGAAAATCAAACATCGATGACCTAGGTGATGATGTTGACCGCTGGGTCAACAAAACACATCATAACTCAAGTTTTGTACCAAAGCCTTATGTTTTGGGAGTTATGAAATGCTGCGAATTATGGCTATAAACCTCATTTGTAATGAGTAGTTATTCTAGTTTCAGAAGCCGGGGTGCATTGGCACTTCCAGATTGTAAATACAAAGCCATTTGACTCTTTCAACCCCATTTTTGGTTAAACCTAAGGTAGCCTTAGTATATAAGGTACCTAGGTCATTTTGTAAAAGGGAGAGACTTTTATCATAATCAAAATTTTAGCACTGCCGTCTACTGTGTGTGAGAGAGAAAGAGAGTGAGCGTGAGCTTTATCCTCTTGCTACGCTCGGCTCACTCAACACATTGGAGATCCGATTGCACCATTGTTGTAGGCTCGAGGAGAGCTATGCAACAATTACAAGAATTCCACGCGAGACGAAGCGCACACGCCGACGCATCTACGAGCTATTTGTGGCCGTAAGTGTATTAAACGATGTCTATTTCCTGTGTGCTAGTAGTCTATAGAATTGTGGCGACATAAGCTACGCATAGGTACTCATAAATTTCAGTTGCAAGCACTTTCAAAATTCTGCTCTGTCATCCTACGCATTTTCCACAGATGGGTTTAGAGTGAGGGTTTTGAGTGTAGAAGCTTAGGGACAGGTGTATCCTAGTGAGGGGATGGTGTTTCTTAAGTTTCGTACGAATCTGGGATGATTAGTTGAGTTACCTTTCGTATGTGTGTATGTGGCTAGGTGGTGTAGTTGAGAGCAGTGAGGTTCTTGATTGTGGTTTAGTTGGCCTGCCAGAGTGTTGTATGTGTAGGATGGTCTCAGGCTGACAAGCTAAAGAGTTTCCCTCCGTGTGCCTATCGTGTCATCTGTGTCCTCGATTGACATTATGTTGATCTAGGTAGTGTTTGCATGCACTTCATGGGTGTGTGAGTCGCTCCTCCAACATTGTCCAAACTTGTCCAACTGCTCAGATTTTGTCCAAACTTGATCCCAAGATTCTCTTAGTGCTCGGCAACCCAATAGTATGCTCAAAATTGAATTTGGATGCCAATAGGTCAAGATTTGGGCTACATAAGCTTCTAGTGCACTCCAAGAGTAGGATGTCTGACAGTTCTTGTCTTTGCTTGGTAAATAGGCCAAACAAGGTTCAAATTCACTTTTGAAAAAAGTTATGGAATCCTTGAGACACTTAGAACCTCCCTATATAGCCAAAGTAGAATTTTGACCACTTTATGACCCTAGAGACATCCTACACGTAGGATGTCTTTTTGCTCTGTTTCAGCTCAAACTTGCACTGTAGCTTCCCCTTGATGTGCTAAGCTCACAACTTTTTTTACTTTTTGATTCTGACACCTATAGGTTGGTCAAATGATCAAGAATCTGTTCCAAAATCCTGATGTCTGTTCTGATGAATTCCTAAGTCAAATCAACTCCAAATTGGACCAAATTTGCCTAGGAGGCTTATCTAAGCTATATGACAGCATGGTATGGTCACATTAGAATTTTGGTCTCAAATTCATGCAAGAGACATCATATGCGTAGGATGTATTTTTGCTCAGAATGAACCCAAACTTGGACCACAAAATCTCCTTAAGGTGTTGATCACTGTGGTATGCTCAGAGGTTGATTTGGAGTGCTAAATCATGGTGAAGACATCCTACGTGTAGGATGTCTAAGTGCTTAGAATTGCCCCAAACTTGAGCCACAGCTTCCCCTTGATGTCAGCAACCCAAAGCTATGCTTAGATTTTAATCTGGATGTCAAAAGACCCAAAAACTAGCTATCCTTACCTTTTTCAGTCAAAAATGCTAAATTCTGTTCAATCTTCCTTTCACTGACCCAAATGAGATGAAATTTATCACATGCACTCAATACAACATTTAGAACATGCCTTTGGAGTCATCCTATGGTTTGGTCTCAAAAATTATGCCTTGGGCACAATTTGGGTAGGATGTCTGGCAATTCTCGTCTTTTGCCTTTAATGTGTCAAAATTTGGTCAAATTTCCACTTTCCAGGTGAAAATAGGGTAAAACCTACCTTCTGAACACACTGGTCAACTCAGAATTTCAAAATTTCCACCAGATCACCCTGTAGACATCCTACGCGTAGGATGTCTACTGCTGATTTTTTTGAGACTGAAGTGTCCCTGATGCTTCCTTATGCTCTCAGCAAGTACAAGTATGCTTCACAATTGCAAAAACATGCAAAAATCACTCAATTTAAGACTTTTCTAAAATTTTACGTTTTTTGACTCCGCCTTTTGGCTTTTGGTCAACAAAAATAGGGAAAAACACCCAAGTCAATATGTTACTAGGGTGAAACCTACCCTCTGAACCCTCTGGTGCAGTCAGAATTTTCAAATTTGGTCTCCAGAACCCCCTTGAGACATCCTATGCGTAGGATGTCTATGTTTACAGAATTGCAGGTTTTCTTCACAGAACCCTTGCAAATGCTCTTTTATATGCACAACATCAGTCAGTCATACAAAAAATATCCACAAAAGCTTGTTTAATGCATTTTTACCCTCAAAAGCACACTTTTTCGTGATTTCAAATGCAATCAAGCACTTTAGCAAATAATTCAGTGCTGAATAGCTCTAGATCAGAATCGGATAACTTACCTAAAGCTACTCTTACAAATCATATGGGGTTTTGCATCTATGAGTAGAAAAACGCTTCACTGCCACACACGGACTAGTAAAATCTTTTATCACCTCACAAATCATGCGACCACCAACAACTACTCTAATCCACAGATCCTAACTAAACATATCTAGTCGCAGACCCTCAGCAAGACACACGCTTCCTGGCTATCCACTTGATCGCGGAATATCCTCTTCCGGATCCACTAAAGAAAAATGCTTTCTTTAGACGAAACTAGATCAAGCAACCATCACACGAGTGTTTGTAGGAAACCTACTTAGGTCCTTGTGTCCCCAGCAGCGGCGCCAATGTTGGAGGAGCGACTCACACACCCATGAAGTGCATGCAAACACTACCTAGATCAACATAATGTCAATAGAGGACACAGATGACACGATAGGCAAACAGAGGGAATCTCTTTAGCTTGTCAGGATGAGACCATCCTACACATACAACACTCTGGAAGGCCAACTAAACCACAATCAAGAACCTCATTGCTCTCAACTACACCACCTAGCCACATACACACATACGGAAGGTAACTCACCTAATCATGTCAGATTCGTACGAAACTTAAGGAACACCATCCCCTCACTAGGATACACCTGTCCCTAAGCTTCTACACTCAAAACCCTCACTCTAAACCCATCTGCGGAAAACACGTCGGATGACAGAGCAGAATTTTGAAAGTGTACAAAGCTGAAATTTATGAGTACCTATGCGTAGCTTATGTCGCCACGATTCTATAGACTACTAGCACACAGAAAACAGACATCGTTTGATACACTTACGGCCAAAAATAGCTCGTAGATGCGTCGGCGTGTGCGCTTCGTCTCGCGTGGAATGCTTGGCGTTGTTGCGTAGCTCTCCTCGAGCCTACAACAATGGTGCAGTCGGATCTCCAATGTGTTGAGCGAGCCGGGCGTAGCAACAGGATAAAGCTCACGCTCGCTCTCTTTCTCTCTCACACATAGTAGACAGCAGCGCTAAAATTTTGATTATGATAAAAGTCTCTCCCTTTTACAAAATGCCCTAGGTACCTTATATACTAAGTCCACCTTAGGTTTAACCAAAAATGGGGCTGAAAGGGTCAAATGGCTTTGTATTTACAATCTGGAAGTGCCATTGCACCCGGCTTCTGAAACTAGAATAACTACTCATTACAAATGACGTTTATAGCCATAATCCGCAGCATTTCATAACTCGCAAAAGATAAGACTTTGATACGAAACTTGAGTTATGTTGTGTTGTTGACCCAGCGGTCAACAGATGATAATGTCAAAGTTGATAATAATTATATTGAAGATGACGGTGCTTTCCCCTTTGCCTTAATTGGCCTACCAAACTCACCTTGATGCTTTTCCTCTCCTTCGTTTCTCCTTTGCTACTTCAAGGTCGAGAGAGAGAGAGATGTGAGGGATATGATTAATCATGGCTTATTGAAAACCAAGCTGATGAGCTTGGGTTTGATAAAGAGATTACGACTTGGGATATGGTATCTTGAGTTTGATTAGAGAGGGATCTCATATATGGCTTAGCCAATGAGCTTGGATTTGACAAAGATGAAAGAGATAGAGAGTGATTTCATATCGATTAATCATGATCAAGCTAATGAGTTTTGGGTTTACCAAAGAGAGAGAGATTGATATCACAATGGGAGGGAGATAATTCAAGACTTGAGCATGAGGAGAAAGAAGAGAGATTGAAGGATTTTGCATGAGAGAGAGCTTGGGATAAGAGTGGCTATGGAAGGTCTGGCCTCAGAGAGGTGTCAAGGCTTATGGCATAAGGAGAGAAGAGAGTGTTTTTTTTTCTATGAGAGCCAACTTTTGGAGCTTGCCTCTCCATGGGTAACTCCCCTTTCTATTTATGACCAACCACTAGCAATATTACTAGTGGGCATGACCCCTTGATGATGTGGCAATCCTAACTTGGACCCACTCAAAAACTGTCACCACTGTTGATGAATGGAGGTGCCCAAGCATGCTAGTCAGCTTCTGTTTCTTTGTCGTACTCATTCAAGCCATGCTATGACCAGGGTAAGCACTCCATTCTCTTTGATCATTGCCTTCACCGTGTTCCCAACTTGCCATGCTTTATTTTCTTCCCTTTTCACATTATGTTCCAAAAAATACCATTTTGTGGGCTGGTGGGCCATGGTCCTTTTGACTTAGTGGGTGGCCGAACTTCTTAGTGCACATTTGGCATACTTCAACCAAGGCGCCACGTTCAACATGTTTCTCAGCCAAGGCAATGCTATGGCTAGCAGATTCATTGTAGATGCTCAATCTTTTTCATTGATATAAATTGGGGCAAAAATCCTTGGGTAAAATTTATGTTGACAACAATCATCACATGAGGAAATACCTTTGGGCGTGGCTAGACTTTGTTCACTTGCAGGTATTGTTGGAGGAGACATCAATATGGTGCATCTCAAGCTGGGATGCTTTAACCTCTCGTAGTTGAAATGATGCATAGCTTAATCATGGGCACATGCATAATGGGTATACCTTTCACTCTCATTCTCACACATCCTGATGGTCTATTTTTCATCGATTACATTTTATTGAAACTAATTGGTCTCTTTTTTATCATTTTCTTTTGATTTTAAGCTTGAATAATTTTGATATGCAATCCTTTCACACTATGGTGTCTAGTAGTCCTCTCCTAATTAACAACGCATTGTTGCAAAATCAGGGTTAAAAACAAGTAGTGTCCAATGCATTAGAAACATCTTTTGATGCAGTCTGGTATGCAAGAACTAGTGCAAACCACTCTTGCTGATCATTTTCCTTTGGTTTTAAGTTTGAATAATTTTGATATGCAATCCTTTGACACTGTGGGGTCTAGTAGTCCTCTCCTAATTAACAACACGTTGTTGCAAAATTAGGGTTTAAAACAAGTAGCGTCCAATGCATTAGAAACATCTTTTGTTGCAGTGTGGTATGCAGGAACTAGTGCAAACTTGGCTACAATTCTATGTAGCGATGCAACACTGTATAAGACTCACCAGGAAGAGGGTGGCTACGGAAAAAACAAGATATATAAGGCATGTCGCAAAAAATATGTTGGGGAATTTCTGTTTGAAATGTAAGCCAAGAAGGCACGGGGCCTCTAGTTGTGAGAAGTGCGAGAAAGAGAGTTGCAATAGACGAGATCAATGAATCTTAAACACTTGAATGTAACAACTTGAAAACAATTCTAAATCTTGATTACTCAAAGTGGAATGTTAACAATGCCGCTACTTACACTAAAGGCTAATAGAGAAGTTTAAGCTGCTCACTTCGG
This sequence comes from Adiantum capillus-veneris, assembly GCF_014529385.1. Lineage (NCBI taxonomy): Eukaryota > Viridiplantae > Streptophyta > Polypodiopsida > Polypodiales > Pteridaceae > Adiantum > Adiantum capillus-veneris. The sequence continues at coordinate 104,990,157 of NC_140953.1, forward strand.
TTTAACCTGACTTAATCAAGTGATAATAGAGAAAATCAAACATCAATTAGCTTATTGATGATAATGTGAAAGTTGATTTTAATAATATTGAAGATGACGGTGCTTTCCCCTTTTCCTTAATTGGCCTACCAAGTTCTCCTTAATGCTCTTCCTCTCCTTCGTTTCTCCTTTGCTGCTTCAAGGTCCATAGAGAGAGAGAGATGTGAGGCATATGATTAATCATGGATTACTGAAAACCAAGGTGATGATCTTGGGTTTGATAAAGAGATTACGACTTGGGATATGATATCTTGAGTTTGATTAGAGAGGGATCTCCTATATGGCTTAGACAATGAGATTGGATTTGACAAAGACGAAAGAGATAGAAAGTGATTTCATATGGATTAATCATGATCAAGCTAATGAGTTTTGGCTTTACCAAAGAGAGAGAGATTGATATCACAATGGGAGAGAGATAATTCAAGACTTGAGCATGAGGAGAAAGAAGAGAGATTGAAGGATTTTTCATGAGAGAGAGCTTGGGATAAGAGTTGCTATGGAAGGTCTGGCCTCAGAGAGGTGTCAAGGCTTATGGAATAAGGAGACTAGAGAGAGCGTGAGTCATTTTTCTTTCTATGAGAGCCATCTTTGGGAGCTTGCCTCTCCATGGGTGACTCCCCTTTCTATTTATGACCAACCACTAGCAATATTACTAGTGGGCATGACCCCTTAATGATGTGGCAATCCGAACTTGGACCCACTAAAAAACTTGCACCGCTGATGACGAATGAAGGTGCCCAAGCATGCTAGTCAGCTTCTGTTTCTTTGCCAGACTCAATCGAGCCATGCTATGACCAGGGCAAGCCCTCCATTCTCTTTGCTCGTTGCCTTCGCCGTGTTCCCAACTTGCCATGCTTTATATTCTTCCTCTTTCACATTATGTTCCAAAAAATACCATTTTGTGGGTTGGTGGGCCATGGTCCTTTTGACTTAGTGGGTGCCCGAACTTCTTAGTGCACATTTGGCATACTTCAACCAAGGTGCCACGTTCAACATTTTTCTTGGCCAAGGCATTGCTGGCTAAAAGATTCACATATAAGCTCATGACTAGTTGTAGATGCTCAATCTTTTTCATTGATATAAATTGGGGCAAAAAACCTTAGGTAAAATTTATGTTGACAACAATCATCACATGAGGAAATACCTTTGGGCGTGGCTAGACTTTGTTCACTTGCAGGTATTGTTGGAGGAGACATCAATATGGTGCATCTCAAGCTGGGATGCTTTAACCTCTCGTAGTTGAAATGATGCATAGCTTAATCATGGGCACATGCATAATGGGTATACCTTTCACTCTCATTCTCACACATCCTGATGGTCTATTTTTCATCGATTACATTTTATTGAAACTAATTGGTCTCTTTTTTATCATTTTCCTTTGGTTTAAAGTTTGAATAATTTTGATATGCAATCCTTTCACACTGTGGGGTCTAGTAGTCCTCTCCTAATTAACAACACATTGTTTCAAAATCATGGTTAAAAACAAGTAGTGTCCATTACATTAGAAACATCCTTTGTTGCAGTGTGGTATGCAGGAACTAGTGCAAACTTGGCTACAATTCTATGTAGAGATGCAACACTGTATAAGACTCACCAGGAAGAGGGTGGCTAGGGAAAAAACAAGATATATAAGGCATGTCGCAAAAAATATGTCGGGGAATTTGTGTTTGAAATTTAAGCCAAGAAGGCACGGGGCCTCTAGTTGTGAGAGGTGTGAGAAAGAGAGTTGCAATAGACAAGATCAATGAATCTTAAACACTTGAATGTAACAACTTGAACAAGATTCTAAATCTTGATTACTCAAAGTGGAATGTTAACAACGAGCTACTTTCACTAAATGCTAATAGAGAAGTTTAAGCTCCTCACTTCGGTTTAACCTGATTTAATCAAATGATAATAGAGAAAATCAAACATCAATTAACTCGATGATGATAATTTCAAAGTTAATAATAATAATGTTGAAGATGACAGTGCTTTCCCCTTTACTGTTATTGGCCTGCCAAGCTCGCCTTAATGCTCTTCCTCTCCTTCGTTTTTCCTTTGCTACTTCAAGGTCGAGAGAGCGAGATGTGAGGGATATGATTAATCATGGCTTATTGAAAACCAAGATGATGAGCTTGGGTTTGAGAAAGAGATTACAACTTGGGATATGGTATCTTGAGTTTGAGTAGAGAGGAATCTCATATATGGATTAGTCAATGAGCTTGGATTTGACAAAGACAAAAGAGATAGAGAGTGATTTGAAATGGATTAATCATGATCAAGCTAATGAGTTTTGGTTTTACCAAAGAGAGAGAGCTTGTTATCACAATGGGAGGGAGATAATTCAAGACTTGAGCATGAGGATAAAGGAGAGAGATTGAAGGATTTTGCATGAGAGAGAGCTTGGGATAAGAGTGGCTATGGAAGGTCTGGCCTCAGAGAGGTATCAAGGCTTATGGAATATGTAGAGAAGAGAGAGCATGAATGGTTTTCCTTTCTATGAGAGCCAACTTTGGGAGCTTCCCTCTCCATGGGTAACTCCCCTTTCTATTTATGGCCAACCATTAGCAATATTACTAGGGGGCATGACCCCTTGATGATGTGGCAATCCGAACTTGAGCCCACTCAGAAACTTGCACTGCTGATGACGAATGGAGGCACCCAAGCATGCTGGTCAGCTTTTGTTTCTTTGCGGGACTCAATCGAGCCATGCTATGACCAGGGCAAGCCCTCCATTCTCTTTGCTCATTGCCTTCGCTGTGCTCCCAATTTGCCATGCTTTATTTTCTTCCGCTTTCACATTATGTTTTTAAAAATATACCATTTTGAACACATATTTAGGAATTTTGGGAAAAATGCATAAGTTTGGGACAAATGTTTGTGAACCAAGTTCTTGAGTGGTGGTTGCATTGTGCTAGGTTGTGGTGTTGTCAACAATTGTTGTCAAGTTCTAGAGTATAGTTTGTGTTATGTCAGGTTGCATCATCATCAACCACTGGTTTCAACTTTGCAAGGTTTCATCATTGTCAACTGTTGGGTGTCCAATTCTACTAACTCACAAAAGTTGCATTGTGCTAGGAATCATGAGTATATAGAGAACTTGGAGTTGACATTTATATGGGGATCAAGAGTATCCAATGAAATGGAAAATGTTGAATTTTGACTTTCTTTGCCTTGTTCTACAAGTAGAAGTCTAATTTGAAAAAACTTGGAGGGTCTTAGATGGTTAAGTGTGGGGGCTACCATGTTCAATGTCACTTCTTTGAAAGCATGGTCTAGCTGTCCTGCAGAACTCAATCTTGGAATGCGTTAGTTTTTGATAGAGAAAGCATTACTATTTTATGTCGTACAATGAAAGAATAGGGGATTTTTCTTTATTTGTAGACAACTTAAATCCCACAAGCAAGTTTCATTTACAAATTGGCCAGAGGTAGCAGCAGACACTTGTAGGAACGAAGGTATTTTCTCTCATGTTTTTCCATATGGTGCTCAACACTAGAAGCTTATTGGGAGAAACCATATGCTACCTATGTGAATTTGAGGCCAAGGGGCTACTGACCCCCCATCATCTCCGAGGTTAATTGCCCCGACAGTACCTAGTTAGGTATGTGGTTCCTCCCTCACAAAAGCTATAGCACTTCTCTTGTACACTCTATTGGAAAGGCTCAAACTAGAGATTGAGGCTTCACATGCCACCTACAATTTATAGATTCTAGTTGGTACTTGAGTTTTAGCTAAAAAATCCGAAATAGAAAACTATAAGAGAAATGAAATCAAAACTAAAAACAAGATGAAATTTGTGAGAGATTTTAGAAATTCTTAATGTAAGAAATTCGGGTTCATGAGCTTCCTCTTGAGAGGCATTGCACATCATTTGAGGGAAAGGGACCACATGCCCTCCAATCAACAAGGTGATCCTTTGCCCCAAAAACTAGGCATGCCGCACACATTTCACAAAAGCTCATGCTATTTTTTTAGGCCATAATTTAGAATGTATGATAAAAAATTGTATAAACACACTCTTGTGATACATAACTAAGGTACCGAGGCTAGTGCTATCAAAGTAGAATGGAGATGAAACACTTTTTAATTACTGAAAGTTGTATTCCTATTTCATCTAGTTTGTCTGCATCATGAATACTCTTTTGAGATGATTGTCATGAATGGAGTATTACGTAGTAGTGATGCGTAGACCACTCCACTAGTGTGTTGTTTGTAGGCATGGAGAGTTGGTGCAATAATATATGCCTTCACTAACACTAGTAATGGGGGTTGTCACAATATTGGCCCCCTTACCTTAGGATTTGATACTTATTTTACAATTGTTAGAGCAGCCCCCCACAAGGCCGACTATGTGTAGGGACTTCCCAGCTTTGGAAAGGCCTCTTAGCTGAGGTATGCATGCCCATAATGTCATTGTTGTGTATGATCTAAATGCTACAGTACAACACATAGAACCTAAATTGGGAGCCTCAAGTCGAAGACTCCTTTTGACTAGGTATGACAATTTTAGAGGCGATTATCTATTGTAGAGGGTGGTTCAACCGCCCCCTATCTTGACCTGACAAGACGACTTATTTCATGGAGCTACAAATCCAACCTATGGGTATGTCATGTTGTGACTATAGAGCCCTTTAGAATCACTTTTGACGGGTTTATGGGGGAGCGTTGTTAATGCTCGAGCTTTAGTTCGAGCTTTGGTAGGGCCTTCCCAGCTTTGGAAAGGCCTCTTAGCCAAGATATGCAAGCCCATAATATCATTGTTATGTATGATCTAAATGCTACAATCCAGCATAGAGCACCAAAATTAGGAGCCTCGAGCCGATCGAAAACTTATTTTGACTAGCTATGATAGGTTTGGATGTGATTATCCCTGAGAAGATGACTTATTTCACGCAGCTACAAAGCCAACCTATGGGTACATCATGCTATAAGTACATAGCCGTTTAGACTCACTTTTGACATGTGTATGGGAGAGCATTGTTAAGGCTCGATCTTTAGTTCGGGCAAGCTTAATGAGGCACTGAGGAAACTACCCACACCCTTAGTCATTGACTAAGTCCGTCTAAATTGACGACGACGTTAGATTTCTCCGTCAAATTCGAAACCCAACGTTAATTTTGAAATTTGAAAATGACGATGACGTACCGCTGCTATCCCCCTAAGCCCACCATGCCACTTGCTGCTTTGCTGTGAGCTTGCCATGAACTAGGCGAAGGCAAGATCCTCAAGCACCATGAGCTTCTATGCCTTGAGCCATCCATCCACTACAACGACTAAACTTCACATCAGCCGCCATGCCTCTTGCTCGCTATTGTGCTATGTCAGCCATGCCTCTCGCTGCTTTGTTGTGAGCTCGCCATGAACATTGCCTCAGTCACCATGATTTGTTGCGTCTTCCATGAGCACAATTGATTTGATTCATCTTCACCTTTGTAACGAGATTTTCTACCAAACCTGCACTGCGTCGTTTCTAGCTTTGTTGTGTTTGCAAATTTTGCTACGCCTGCTGCCCCTACTGCCGCCCTCTACCTCTTGTTCCGCCCCAAAAGGCCTTGATTGCCTGTAAGAAACTATCGTAGGTGGTCGCCTCAAAAAGCACCGAGATTCCAGCCCTATGTTGTTTGCATTTTTCTATGCCTGCTGCCCCTACTGCCGCCCTCTACCTCTCGCTCTGCCTCAAAAGGCCCTGATTACCTGCAAGAAATTGTCATAGGTGGTCACCTCAAAAAGCACCGATTTCCTCCATGTGCCTACTTCTATAGCATGAAGAAGAAGATGCCCAACCCTTGCTCCCTCTTCTGCAACAATCAAGTCGTCGAATGTAGAAAGACCTGAGCTACACATTAACAGGCTTGACGTAAAGACTTTCTTTTAATGTGTGCTGAGGCGGTATAAGAAAATGCACGTGACATGCATGTGTGGAGATCATTGGCTTGGATGCATAGTCTACACGACCATTTGCCACCAAGTTTATGAGTGAGGAAGAGCTTGCTTGCCTGACACCTATTGTGGAGGCAATCAAGAAGCTTCTATCCATGGAATTTGTATTGTATGAACCTGAATGCAGGTACATCATATGGAAAAGAGTGCCTCCTGGGAATCAGGTGGCGAATATACTACATGGACAACAGAAGATAAGTATTGAGCAACAGCATGCATGCGTTTGTGCACCTGTCATCCAATCTTGCCACATCCTACAAAGGCAGTGACACTCATGCCCTTAATTTGTTTGTGGGTAGAAGTAGCTCAAGGTATGATATCTCCTCTCTCTCTCTCTCTCTCTCTCTCTCTCTCTCTCTCTCTCTCTCTCTCTCTCTCTCTCTCTCTCTCTCTCTCACACACACACACACACACACACACACACACACATGCTTCTTGAAACAAAAACTCTTTTTGAGTAGTCGAGAATTTATTATATTCCACTTGGGCTCGAACTTAAGTTCGACCCTTATGACTTGGATAGTTTTCAAGCGTCTTGAGCATGATATACCTTATTTTAGTTGAGCATTTAGTCTCTAGCTTTGAGGCTTGAACTTAAGCTCGAGCCTCATGACATGAATGTTTATTTATTATATTCTTCCTTTGAGGCTCGAACTTAAGCTCGAGCCTGAACGTGAGCACTCAAACATGACTTGTTTTAGTTAAGCATTTAGTCTCTAGTTTTGGGGCTCGAACTTAAGTTCGAGCCTGATGACCTGAATTCTTAGTTTTCAAGCCTCATGAGTACTCAAATATAACTTGTTCTAGTTGAAAATCGAGTCTCAAAATTCGAGGCTCAAACTTAAGTTCGAGCCTCATGAAACAGAGACTCACTTTTCAAGCCTCATGAGCACTCTAGTAGAACTCATCAGGCTCAAACTTAAGATTGAGCCTCATGACACAGACACTCAATTCTAAAGCCCCATGCCACTCTATTAGAACAATTTCTATCTAGAAACTATCCCGAAGGGCTTGTATCTCACAAGATTTGAATTGAATCTTCATGCGGTCCAAACTTGTTTTTGGGTCTCAACATCGAAAGACTCAATTTATAAGCATCATGAACACTCTAGTAGGACTCTTCCAAGCTAGAATCCATCTACAAGAATCCTATCTCATCAGATTGGAACTTAGGTTTGAGTCTCATGGGCCATAGACACATGCAAGACTCCTTCAAGTTGAAATTCATCTTTAAACATCTCTGACTCATGAGGCTCTTGACCCTCATGCCCTTGAGACTCAATTATTAATCCTCATGAGAACTCTAGGACTCTTTCTATCCGCAATACTATCTACAACACTTAGTAATCATATTGAGAGTCTCACAAGCTAGAGACTCTTGGAGAAGTCTTTCCAATTGAAAGACATCTTCCAAAGAGTGCCTCATAAAACCTTTTTAACTAGAAACCATCCCCAAGTGTCTCTATCACATGAGACTCAAACTTTAGTCTGAGCCTTATGATCCCAAAATGCCTGTAAAACAACGGAAAGTTATCTACATCAACTATACATCTCAAACTTCAAGCTTCCACCTCGTTATTCTTTAAAGTTTTTGATAGCTTGACTCAAGATTTTGTACCTATTCAATATATTGAAGATAATTATGGGGGATTATCCCTTGCTTATCCTTCAACAATCTTGTGAAATATATATTAATTATTCTCATGAGAAGGATATGGACATGTGAAGACTCCCAACTTATCCTAAAATCTCTTTGTATTAGTTTGGAAGACTAAGGAATGAGAAGATTTGGAATTTTTAGTTTACCAATATTACTAGAATAGGTAGAATTGGTATTTAAATTTTGAGATATGGTTTGAATAGAGACAGGGACATAAATAATTCTATTTGGTACAATTTTATGAAAAGGACTTGCTAAGAGCATTATTATGATATTCTTGCATTATAGCCTAGATTTAAATGAAGTTATGAATGTTTTGTTATGTGATGTTTGAGTTTTTTCTTAATATCCAAGCATATCTTATAGATGCATTCAAGTGCCACATTATCAAGATCTTATAAGGGACACATTAAGTAGCTTTATTTTTGGATTTAGAGAGTTCCTCTTTACAAGTTTCCAATTAAAACAGGCCTTGGTAATCCTGATTATACAAAAATAGAAAGCAAAATGTATAAAAGTATGCATGAAGCCTTTTAGGAAAAAGTTACATATATTTTATAAGAGGTAGCTTGAAGGAAAAATACCTTATTCAAAAGAATAAATTTTGGTTCTAATCCATGTTATGTCATCTTATCACTAAGGTATATGCCCAAGTATTCATGTCTTGAAGTAAAAATGAAATTTTCACAACTAAGTTATGTCATCTTATCACTAAGGTATATGACCAAGTATTCATGTCCTCAAGTACGAATGAAATTTGCACAATTATGTCTAGCACTAAAAAACGAGTCAAACACAAAAGAAGTTTTAATGATGCTTTTAAAAGTTTCAGTACTTGAATAACTGCCAAGATATATAAAGATAATATTTATGTATCTTCGAGTATTATTTTTCATAATTTTATGGGTTTTCATCATAATGGATTCTGTTTTATTTTGGTTTTTGAGTATATGTTGTGTTTGTAAAGACCACATTTGAAGTTTCATCAATTTCTCAAAAACTACTCTTATGTTCTATTCAAGTGATCAATACAAACAAATAGAGGCTGTTCCATGCTTGGGGGATGTACTACGTAATCCTGTTAATGTACCTCATGAGTTCAACAGGAGGGACTTTTAAAGGCAAATACTTTAGGAAATTTAACAAAGATACATTAAAATAAGGGGGTTTTAATTTATATTCAAATTTGAAAAAAAAAATCCTGAAATAAAGAGTCATTTATATACGGGATACTAATAGTGCACCCCTTGAGGCTCCATGGAACTCTCTCATGAACTAGATCCCATAATACATACTACTCTCTCCCAAAAGCAAACATGATTATACTCATCATTAAGAGACAATTCTAGCATTCGTGCTCAAAGAGATGTCCTCCTCCAATCAAGCATGTTAGTATAATGTTGTGCATTTAAGTGATGAACCACAGTCCTTTCACTTTGATGCTAATTGATAAGGATTCTTTTGGTTTGTTTAGCTACTCTTAACCTATTGAAGATAAGAAAATGATACTATCCCCATGAAATTGTATCATGGACATATACTTCATATATGTGCTATTTAGTTGTAGAAGCAGTCATGCTTGTGCTCTTCATTATAAAAAATTCCTCCCTTTGCTCTCAAAGAGATGCCCTCCACAATCTAGCATGTGACAAGTAGTGGTTTATTTGGACCCAGGAACTCAAAAACTATACCTCTATACTCTTTGTTTTGCTAGATAGTGATGTGTTTATCTTTATCTATTAGTTTTTAAGATATACAATGTAAATATGGAATGGTACAAATCCATTAAAATAATCTCATGGAAGTAGCCTATATCTGCATACTGTTCAATTGGAATAGTAAGCATGATCATTCTCTTCATAAGAGAGAGTCCCTACCTTTGTGATGAAAGAGATGCCCTCCCCCCGCATGTAAGTGGAATATGCACAAACATACTTTATTTTTGCAAAATTGTGGAGCCTATTAAGTGAAGAGATTAAGTTGTTTTTAGGGGAACAACAATTGCATGGCTACCTAGATTGATTTATGCAAAGACAAGCGGGGATATACTTGTAGCACTCTAGTAAATGAATTGGCTTGCAATAGAGAAACAGAGTATGTCCAAGAGGAAACACAATTTTTAAGGACACGTACGTATTAGGTTAACCGCATGATATTGCTTAGAAACTCACATTTATCTTATTGTAAATATGAATTTCCTACATAACTAAGAATACAAGTGTTAGTATTTTTTTTTTCTTCATTTGTTATCTTGGTGTCTCTAAACACCATCCTCATTTGAGATCCCCTCAACATGAAAAGTGCTTTAGTAAGGGCTTGTGAACAAGTCTAATTTGTTGCTCATTTTTTATCCTAGTTTCTTAACATTGTACTCTTTGATAATTCTTTTGATTCCATTGGCCTCCCTTTAAAATGTCTTGAATTTGCAAACAATATATTGTTTTGATTAGAACAATGTTTGATGAAAGTGTTAAAAAGTTACTCTTCCCTTTTTTTTGCCATAAAAGTTACTCTTCCTTATCAACAATGTTAAAATTATGCTTCCAGATTCCATTTGTCAATTTATATACACAAACAAAAAAATATATTTGTGTGATGAGGATATGGCTAAGTGTTAAGGCTAAATTTTTTATACCATCCTCTAGTCACATAGAATTGTCTTGAACTATGTTTGAGCCTCATGCCCACTTGCTAGTTTAAGTGAGCCATGTGATGCTCTAACTAGCTTCAAACCTCGTCTTGATATCATATAGAGCAACAATAAGTGAGGATTGAATTTAGGTTTGAGTCTCCCATCCATGTGTTAGTGCCTTGAACTAAGTTTGAGTGTCCACCTGCTAGTTTAAGCGAACCATATGAGGCTCGAACTCAAATTCAATATTCTTAATATCCCACATGGTAGCAAAAAGTGAGGCTTGAACTTAAGTGTCATCCCCTGGTTCATGTGCTAGTGATTCATTTTCTATGGCACAAAGGGTCCCCACAAACAACCATGAGGTCAAACTTAGTAACAAAATGCTGCAATTTCAAGTCTCAATTTAAAACATGGGACTTGAATAATTCCCAAAATTCCTAAATATGTCTTTTTGTGGGCTGGTGGGCCATGGTCCTTTTGACTTAGTGGGTGGACTTCTTAGTGCACATTTGGCACACACTTCAACCATGGCGCCACATTCAGCATGTTTTTCGGCCAAGGCATTGCTGGCTAAAATTTCCAGACTGAAGCTCAAGAAGAACTTGATATGTTTCCATAAAGGCACCACAATTGGTTTATTTAGCGGCTGGATCACTACTTCGTAGTACATATCAACCAAAGCATTGCCTTTGACAACACATCTGGCATACATCTTGGCCTTAGCATTGACGATCATCATATTTTTTTTAAATCTCGACTACATTGATGCGGAGCACCCCAGCTATGAATGCACTGCAAGATATGAAATTTTAATTAAGATACTCCTTGAGCACTTACTCTACCGTATTCCATAACCTATTTGAGCTCAAAACTCCTGGATGACGAACTAAATTGACAATATCTTGACAACTGGAATTCTGATTGTTGACAATTTGAAAAGACCGATGCGCTCCTCAAAGTGAGTACTTCAGGGTCATGCAATCATATCAACTTTGACCCTTCATCAATAGCTGCTGAATTTTCTACGGATCTACTATTAACTTAAACTTTGAACTGGCATATTTGTAGCTCCAATTGACGAGCCGTAAAGATAGGCTTGTAGAGCACTTCAAGTACTACAATTCTAATCAATAAAACACTTCAAGCATACTCTTTGTTAGAATTGATCAATGAATACATAGACTTCAAAGAATCTTAATCTACATCCATATGCACATTTTCTTTTCATGGAAGAGGAGCTCCATGACATCGACTCCCCCATCACCTACTCCTTCTTAGGTTTTTGTTCATTTCATCTTATCTTCCCTTTATCACACCTTGCTAGATCCTTACTCCTTCATTGAGATGTGTCTAACAACCCCTCAATTGAGAAGGAACTTTGTAATGTTTTGTTTTTGGTCCCAAAGGTTATATCTCATCTTCGTGGATGATAACTCAATCTATTTTTCTATCTATATCTACCTATCACTCACAGATGTCATAATGACCATAATGCATATTTATTAAAAATACCAAATGGATGCCAACACGTAGAGAGAAAATATCACAGCAAGTAGAGAAGCAGGTTCCATATTCAATCCACCAAAGATATTAGGTGAAATTTGGACTCACAAAGGGGCCCTTTAAGGAGTTTGACTTCACCTCTCTCTATCAAAACGGGCTCATGGATAAACTTTTGCAAACAAAATCCAAAGTTGGCAAAGGTTTGACAGTTAGAATGTCGTCTTCAAGCTCTATCTACTGATATATGGCACGCCATGAGATTCCTCATATTTTATAAGATTCTTTTTTTTATTCACCTAAATTCCGACAGAGTTGTCACATCATAGGTGAATCAAAAAAAAGAATCTTCTAAAATATGAGGAGTCTCATGGCGTGCTATATATCAGTAGATAGAGCTTGAAGAGAACATTCTAACTATCAAACATTCTCCAACTTTGGAGTTTATTTGCAATAATTTATCCATGCGTCCATTTTGGTAGAGGGAGGTAAAGTCAAACTCCTTAAAGGGCCCCTTTGTGAGTCCAAATTTCACCTAATGCAGATCCAAAAAGATTTATTATGCAGCAACAAATAGAGAGGACCTTCATTCTGGCAAGATGTCAAAGCATAAAAGTGCAAAAGGATTGAAGGATTTTCTGGATCTTAAGAGCAGGTGTAGGTATACTTTCATTCAAAGTGTTCTTTTCCCTAGGCAGCTTCGAGGCAAGGAGAAACCACATGTGTTCAAACTTGTCTGAGACCAAACATGATGCCATGCATATATGTTTTGAGAAGAATACTAGCTTGTATGAGGCAATTGACACAGACATGGCAATGGCAATGCTACAAAGTGTCAAATATGATGCTTCTCTTAACGGTTATATGTTTTCTCCTAGTATTAAAATTAATGATCATGCACATAGGTTCTTAAATGAATTCTCAACTGCATCAGTTGTCAAATCATTGGTTGATTTGAATCACTCTTCAATGATACAACCCCCCGAGATAAATAGATATTCCTTGTGAGATAATAGTACTATGAAGAAGTGACCAGTATTTGATGATGTGAACTATGTGCTTGAAAAAGACAGTCATAGACTGGATAACTTTATGTAGGTCAACAATAAAGGTTCTCATATTTTGAGATGAGCATATTTAGTTTTGAAAATCTGTATAGCGGTAATATACTTGGTAATATATACGGTAATATGTGATTTAATATGCACAGTAATATACGTAGTAATATTTGCTATGATAATCGCGACTATATTACCGCTCCTATAACCATGTATATTGCTATTAAACCACTAACGCATCCTTTGGCATAATTATTGCCACAAAAAGAATATTTTCTCTTTCTGTTTTTCTTTTTTAATTTGCGAAATGCTAGCGGTTGTGAAATTCTCCTCTTATAGTGGCACAAGACACTAGACTATGGAATATGTAGATGACGACAGACATGACCATATTCATTTGTTTAAATTAAGGAGTTTCTTTTTAACACATGATTACAACCATTATTTTTGACAAGTATGGTTTCCAGATAACTTAGCAACTGAGGATAGCTAATTTTTAACGGTGGGATACGCTAAAAAAATGATAATATATTTATATATTACAAATGACATGTGAAAAACGCCTAAGGATTCAATGGACTATGTAAAAAAGTAGTACATTTATCAATGTTTTATTATTGAAGTGCTTTTTATGAGCTATGGTCACTCTATGTTTGAGTGGATAGTTCTTAATTCATTTTGAGTCTTCAAGAAATCTATAAAAGAAATATGTGCAAGGGAAAAAAGTTCACTTTTACACCAAGGAACCTTGCACCCAATGTCTCTGTCATTCTTCTCTCTTCTCTCGCTATGCTAGTGTAATACTCCGCTCTAGGGGGTGTATCTGCATGCACTCCCTCGCTCGCTCTCACTCTTTGTGTCTCTCTCACCTAGTGTATAACTTGATTTTGTTGCACATGTTATTTGTCAGGTATGCAAATTTGCTAGTTTAATGGTTTATAGTTTGTTAATTTTGGTATTTGGCACGTCCCATATGCTACCTGCTTGTATCACATTCTAGAGAGTTTCATGATGCAATTGTATGGGAAATGTTAGAGATGACAAGACTCAATATCCAAGTTCTAATGATCTTACCTAGAGGTATGAATTGAATACCTGAAAGGTAGGTGTTATATCAAATGTTGAAGACAATAAGGGATGGATTCTATTGGCATCCCTTGGGAAGAGGGGCTCCCCATATTTTGACTTACTAACATGTGTACATATTAGGGGAATCCTACACAAAGGAAGGGTAAAATCAAGGAGACCCCCATGTGAAGGACGGGGTACATTTTATGAGTTATCCTATCCTCGCTCTTCTAATTAAAACCAAAAGGAGTGCAATTTCCATTTGCTTATGTAAACTTGAACAATCTCCAAAAGTCTCCCATCTATCTTCTCCTATGATTACCTCCTCCCCAATGGGAGGTACCACTTAATTGTAACCACTTTGTGTTCAATCCAATGGGAGGAAGGAGGCATATCAGTAGAGAAGAATGGGGCTTGAATAAATGTAAAGGGGAGAGAATGCGACTCAATTCATATAATGGAACGTGGAAGCAATGGATATATAGATTTCCTACTATATGGGCCTTGCCAAGAGATTTGAAGTAGGTATGAGCACGTGTGCAAGATGTCAAAAACATGACAAAAGCCCGGGAACATGTCTCTCTTGCCAAATGCCCCTCTCGTGACCCAGACATGCTATGAAGCATATGGCCACAAGGAAATACTGTTATTTTTGGGAGGACATGACTACAAAGAAATGTGTTGTTTTTGGGATTTTCGAGTATCACATAAGCTCCTTATTGCGGCTAAGGATGTTTTTTTGTCTTCTCCATACCATGGTGTACGCGATGTATCCTATGTTTGGTCTGTTATTGTAAATGGGAAAAAGACGTTTCATTCTAGAATTTACTCAAGATATAACTAAGTGTGCAAAGACTTTTGTTTTCAAAATTTACTCAAATGCAATGGTGGTAACCTCATGTACGTGTTGGTTTCCTTTGCCCCTTCTAGTGAGTGGTTGCTATAACTCTCCTTTTCTTCTTTCTTCACCACCGGTGTGAACTTTTTCCTCCTCCCATCTTGTGATTTGGCCCTCATTGTACTTTTTTTTTTTACTCACTGGGAGAATTTTCCCATGCTTTTAATGTAGCCCTCTATAGTAGAAGTGGTTTGGAGCCCTCGTGGGTAGTTTTATTAACTATTAGAAGGATCTTTTTTCTTAAATATAAAAACTCTCCTTTTCTTAATACATTTCATATTTCCTCCAAGAAAAAGACATGGCAACCCAAGCCTACACGTGCCTCTAGTTCATTTAATTAAGATTTCTTTGAAAGTAAATGACAATAGATTAAAAACTTTAGTAGGAATCCAAGACATGGCAACCCAAGCCTACACGTGCCTCTAGTTCATTTAATTAAGATTTCTTTGAAAGTAAATGACAATAGATTAAAAACTTTAGTAGGAATTGTGAGATGTCGTTATGAATGAAATGAAGGATGTGGAATTTCAAACATGCGAAAGAGATGAAAGATGAAAATTAATCTAAGAATATGGAAATTCAAACAACGTAGAGGAAATGAAAAGAGGAGTCTCATTTCCCTGTGAGAGATAAACCTTGCAAGTGATTACTCTCTCGAAATGGTACTTGCTTTTAAAGAGACTCCTATTAAGTTAATGGTAAGTACAAAATTTGAGGTTTAAAAGAAGAACTTGATAGTATATTGTGGGGATTTTCAAATTTCCTAAGTTGTGCAATGCAGTAATGAAGGCCAAGTCCTCATTTCTAGGTACATTTGATAGCATTACCTTTGAAACCCATATCTTGCATTGGAAACTTCACAAAACCAGGCTAATGGAAGATTATCTGACTATGCCTAAGTAGTAGTAGGAGATGACGATGCAAGAACTTTTGGTGCTATTGTGAAATGGGCGAATTTACAGTATGTGAAGTTTTTGTGGATTGTAGAGACTAGACATAGTCTAGTTGGGTCTCAAGTTGAAGGACAATTCTGAAAAAGTTTTTGCATTATGGCTGCAAACTTAGGTCAACCAAAACTACCATGTTTGCATATTTTGGTAAATAGTTTTGCTAATTGTGGGTTTTCCAAGGTACTCTAGTATCATGGGCTAATGTGAGATCAGGTGCTACCAAAATTTTGGGTTCTTGGAGCAAACTCACATCAGTCATAGCATTACAATTTCCACACACATGTATGTTGGTTCAGTTAGAGATGCCTCTCAACGCCTCATTGTGGCTCAGAGGTAGGTCAGGAGAGAGAGAGAGAGAGAGAGAGAGAGAGAGAGAGAGAGAGAGAGAAGAGAAAGAAAATACTTGTGGCAAAGAATATTTCATTGAAATCTCTCCCTTCACAATGTTGTAGAGGACATTTAGAGAAAATATGACACTTATAAAAGAACTGGTTGTAGCACACCTATGTGCCTCCAGATGTAGTAGAGGTTGCTTGGGTTATGTAGGTGATTCCCTTTGTGTGGGATGATTTTCCTCCTTTTCACAAGTTCTTCTTAGCAAACATAATAGTTTATACATGTTGGTTTGTTTTTTGCATGGATTCTAGAGCCAAGACATACCCTAGTTGGGTGTCAGGTTCAATGTAAGGTTTCCAGTTTTTGAAACCTTAAAGATTGTATAAAGCTTAATCAAACTAATATAATTATTTAAAAAGCAATGTAGAATTGCCAACCGTCGCAAATATTGGTTTTTTTGGAACCATAATCATGACTTTACTATGGTTGTAAATTCTCAGAACTAAATTTTGATAAAAATTGGCATAGTTATAGCCCTTGGAAGTTTACATTGTACATTAAATTATTTAAATAAATTGTATGATTTTGGTAATCATTACTGCAAAGGACTTTTATCATAAAATCCCTAGATACTTACAGATAAATGCGGATATTTTTAAAACTTAAATTAATATTTTTTGTCTTATATTAAGAAAAAATATACCAATCAAAATTAGATTAGTATATGATAATTATCACAGATGAATTAGACTGTCAAGAAGCTAAGAAAATTATCTGTTAGTTTTTTGATTAGTGTTTGTAATTAAAAATAGCTATTTTTTAATCAAAAAATTGATGGAAAACTTATATAATTGACTAAAAATTTCTTAAATTAATTATCAACATCACTCATTTACAAAAAATTAATCTAAATATTTAATTCAGCTAAATTTATCTATTTTTAGACAAAAACTAAATGGTAAATTAGTAGATCATAATAGATAATTATGTGCTATTTATCATAGTTGGTTTACATACTAAAGGAATATAGCTATTTATCTAGGTCCGACTAGACTAGTTTTAGCTATAAATTGAAGGGAGAAATTAAATAAATTACTAATATAATCATATAGTAATTAGCAAAGGTAAAAATCATTGTTAAGAATCCGAGATAAATAGGTCATGCACAGATAATTAGTTTAGCGAATCATATTAGCTAATATTATTTGATTTTGAATGTAAATTGAAAAGAAAAATTAGTAAATCAATTTATATAATTACATAGTAACTACCAAAGATAGAAAACAACACTAAAACCCCTCAATAATTATCTTAAGCACAAATAATTAGCTTAACTAACTACTTTAGCTAAAATTATCTATTTTTGAGTATAAATTGAAGGGAAAAATTAGCTTAATTACTTAGATAATTATATAGTAATTGTTAAAGATAAAAATCATTTGTTAGAAATCTAGGATAAATAAGTTAGACATAGGTAATTAGTTTAGCTAATTATACTAGCTAATAATATTTAATTTTGATGGTAAATTGGAAAGGGAAATTAAAAAATTAATTTATATAAGTACATAGTAATTATAAAATATGAAAAAAAATATTAAAAATCTAAGAAAATTATCTTAAGCACAGATAATCAGTCTAGCTAACTATCATAGCTAATATTATTCGATTTGTACTAAAACTTAAACAAAAAAATAAGTAAATCATGCTAGATGATTATGTTCTATTTATCAAAGTTAGATTACATGATAATAAAGCTGTGATAACTATCTTAAGGTTAAAAAGTCAATATAAACATTTATCTAAGTCAATTTATAGTAATTCTAGCTGAAAATTAAAGGGGGTAATTAGTAAATCATGTTAGATGATTACATGCTATTTATTAGAGTTACATTACATGATAAAGAAGTAGTATAGATATTTAGAGCTACATTACATGATAAAGAAGTAGTATTAGAGCTAAAAAACTAGTATAGATATTTATCTAAGTCAAATTATACTAATTCTAGCTTAAAATTAAAGGGAGAAATTAGTAAATCATGTTAGATAACTACATAATATTTATTAAACTTAGATTACATAACAAAAAAGTCGTGATAATTGCCTTAATGCTAGCAAGTTAATATAGATATTTATCTAAATTAAACTATACTAATTCTAGCTAGAAATCAAAGAGGGAAATTAGTAGATCATGTTAAATAATTAGATGTTATTTATGAGAGTTATTTTACACAATAAAGAAGCCATGATAATTATCTTAAGGTTAGAAAAGTAATATAGCTATTTATCTAAGACAAATGAGACTAATTCCAACTAAAAGTTAGAGATAAAAACTAAATAATTAAGTTAAACAATCAAAAGATAATTACCAGAGAACAAAAAAATCAATATCTACTTGTGATAAATATACCATAATTCATTAGTTATTTTAAAAATTTATAATTGACCATAAGTTCTATTTTAAGCCAATGATTAATTAAAATAAATAGACTTTACAGTCAAAAGTTTATAAGAAAACTACAATAAGTGTATACTAGTAAAATAAAGTTAAGAAAATAAAATCTTCAAGAGACAGTAAATAGAATAAATAGTAAGCTCAAAATAATCACATTCCAAGCTTAAAATTCGATGGAGAAATTTAAAAAAAAGATATAGAAAATTGTAAGAAAATTAGGAGAACTTAGCAAACCCCTAGAAAAGCTTTGAAAAACATTATCGTACTTATATAGGCAGATAAGAAATTACTAGGTCAGAAAATTATCGATTAAGACTACAAATTTAACTTTGATTGGGTTAAGACTAAATACAAAGGTTAAGTCTAGCTTTTGGATGATTTTCCTAATGATTAGACGTTCTTTGTTATAAGGATAAGAAGTTATGTCACCTAAAAGGACCCAAGCCAATCCTGCATTTGATGATAAGGGCTACAAAGCTCCAAAAAGAACTAGAACGTTGCACGACGATAAAGCCGAGCCTAGCATTCAACCTACTGATGAGAGTTGTACAGGCCCCGATGCTAGAAGAAATGCGAGATCAGTCCCGGATAGGTCTTTATTATAATTAAGTTTAGATAATTCAAGTTTTTCTTTAAATATTAACATTGCTTACGGAGTAAGGAATTAGGAAATGTATAAAACTAGCTGAAAATAGAAGACATCTTCCAAGAAACTAACGTGTATTTGTTTATAAAATCAGGAATGAATTGTTTGGTTAAAACTCATTGAATTAGGAAAGATATGAATGATCATCCTTAAGACAGCTTGTCTCAAGGCACCTCTGACTCCTTGGTATAAATTGATGATAATGATGGCTTTCTAGCCACGGATACTTCGGCTAACCGCATGAAGGATGAGTTTTTACTCTGTGTCATGTCTTGATATTTCTACATAAGAAAGGATACCATTTTTATCTTAGGGGAGCCTCTCGGTTGTATGGGCAACTGGTTTGGTGTATGGGCACCCCGAACCTTGGGTGGGGGTTTATCCACCCCGAATTGTGAATAAGGAATGGGTGCCATTTTTTCATCCTTATGTGGTCTTGAGACAAGAAGAATCTGGTCATGGTTATTATGGAGAAGGTTTTGATTGACAGTACCCTGTCTTAAGTTTAAAGATGTCTCTTTGCTAAAAGAATCCTTTTCAATGATGTCTTTAATACTTGATTAAAGGAATCACTATGACGGAAAGTTAACACTAGGTTGGTAACCTAACAGGACATAAAAGTGTCCTTTCAGGGTTTTCAAAAAAACCTCCAAAACCATAGTAGATCCACTCATTTTTTAAAATCCTTTCATGAGGTTATAGTTCAAGGTCTACTAAACATGTAAAAAATAAGAAACTTGTAAAATTTCTCATCTTTTGGTCACACCAAGCCTCCAAAGTTGATGGACCAGTGAATTTTCATCAAAACAGTCATTTCTTACATTTTGTTGTGTAAAAATAAGATTAGGGATTTTTGTAGGACTTGAGATAAATTCCCTAGCTAACTTCAATGGGTTGGTGATGAGAACATATGATTGCTTCTCACTCACTATTTTTTGTTTTTCCAAAATAAATAGGTACAAAAAAGTTGAATTTTTACCATTGTGCAAACCTATCATCAAAGTTTCTATAGCCATGTTCCATACAAATAATATATGCATGTTTTCTTAGCTCCCTATTGTCCTTTAGGTTCATAAGGAGCCATGGAGCATGTCAAAAGAATAATACATCTCTTACCAAGGGGAATCTTGGGGACAAAGATGAAGTGTTAAATACAACAACCATGAGAAAACTGGGTTGAACATTATGAGTTGTAGAATCCCATAGAAACTATTCAATATCTAGCCAAATTTGATCCTTATGACTAGATATGGTTACTACCTACAGAATGCATGTAGTTGTCACAAGAAACTAACAATATTGAAAAAGATCTACTTGATATACTAGAATGTTTCGTTTTCTTCCATAATTGAAAAAATCAACCATCGTTGTGTACTATGCAAAATAGGGTATTAGGTGCCCCAAAACTCAAGGAATGTTAGCTTTATGTTACAATATGCGACATAGAAAATCAAAAATGAATTTGGATATCATGAAATCCACCAAAAAAATCATAGAAGAGCTAAAATTGGCTAAAAAACAGGATTTGACAATTTTTGTAATTTGGTCATAACTTACAACTTTAATATTTATTTCTCCCTAGAAGCATCAAGACATGTTGAGGACTACTAAAGATAGTTCTCTAGCATTATAGACCTCACAAACATGAATTCTAGAGTGGTATAGTTGCAAAAAGTTGAAAAAAGCAAAAAACAGGACCCGTTTTTTCACACAGTTTAGGTTGTGAAATGTTGTGCAAGGACAATGTTATAGATGGAATTGATATTCCAAAAAAATGTCGAGTTTTTTTCAGCTCATGAGAAAACTTTCTAGATAGATATCACCTCAAAATCCATTTTGAAACTCTTGACATAATTCAAGGAAAATGGTCACTTCACAGGACATAAAAGTGTCCCAGAACATAAAAGCGTCCCATTACCAACCTAGTGTTAAAAGAAACCATTATTTTAAATGTTAAAACAATGTGATAGTAATTAGAAAAAAAAAGAAAACATGTGTGAGTGTGGGGTGGTAAGTGGGGATTGACTAAGGTTGTTAATCATGGATGGATGGACCTGATTAGTCAGGTAACTATCCATTCCATGCACTAAAATCCCTAAGTAAAGTTCTCCAATCTTAAGAGGAGTTCACCAACGACTGTGCCCTCATATTTGTAAGGGGGAAAAGAGAGTTGGTTGAAAATACCTTAGCCAAATTTGTTGAAGTCATAGGATTGAAAGACTTTTGGACTTTTAATACAATTTAAGAATTTTCAATTATTGTCCCGTTTCTGCTGCGAGACAGGACTAGGTCTTCTTCTAGGGCTATAGACCCAAGCCAATGTCCATGGTAAATGTCTATTCCTTAGATTTTTCTTGTTTAGAGACTCTGACTCTCAATAGGCCTAGAGACCTATCAAGGATCCCATCCCAATTTTGGTATTGGTAGGTTGGGGATCTCACAAGTGGTATTGATGTGTCTTAATTAAATTCTTGGACCTAGAGAAAAGTTTAATGTGCTTGGTTGAAATAAGTGGTCTTTGACAAATTCAATTAAAGAGGTATTTAACTGAAAAGAGGGAGAGAAAGAAAGAGAGAGAACTATCCCCATATTTGGAGGAAGATTTCCATCAAGCCTACCGCAAATTCATGGATTTCAACATTAGGTTTATGAGGGCTTGTCTATCTCGACACTATTCAACGTAAAAAAGCGTGATAAAATGGCTAGATAAGGGATTTTCTCCTTCCACTTGAAGGATCAGCTAGTCAAGATCTGGTGGAATTTTCTTCATTGATGCGGGAGAGTTAGAAGGTTTAGAACTAAATACGAAGAGACACAAATGGATCGAAGATCTTCAAGTGATTGAAGTATACTTTTTCATTGGGACGGAGAATCTAGAGGAAACCCTTGTAATAAATGATGTCCAAGTATCAAAAAATCAGTGGGTGTTTGATCAGGTGTCTAAAGTAATCTACCCATGTAGAATTAGGCTCATAGGTGTAGGCCCTAGTTTTAGTGGACCAAAAGATGTATATCTTGATCCTATATCTGATCCTCCCAAAGTCCACAAGATTCTCGTATAGAGTTGTTGATTACCCTTGTACATAGTAGGATCTTCATGGATTGTAATAACTCTTGTACATACTATGGTTCTCATGGGTATGCTATAAGAGGTTTTGTTTATGGTTTGGCAATTGTCTTCATCATGTGTGCAAATTCTTTTTTAGTATAAGATAAATTAAAAGCATAAGTAAGAGAGATTTTCATCTAATACTCAATTCCACTAATTCAATCCCAGGGTAATACTCGCATAAATAGCCTTTACATTGTTACTCAAGAGAAAAAATTACTACTAAAGCAAGTCCAACTCCCTATCTTCAAGGGAGAGGAACCGAATTTAGAGCGAGATGTCGAAGCGTGGTTAGATGCTATGGACAGCTATTTTAAAGCTGCAGGAACTACTCACGAAAATCAAACAATGTTGGGTATTGTCCGTCTCAATGGAGATGCCAAACTTTGGTGGAAGAAACATTGTAGAGATAATCCCACAAGTAGTCCGTCTTGGGAGAAAATGAAACAGGAAATCAAAGAATGCTATCTCCCTCCTACACATCAAGCTATCAAAATGAACGAATTCTTTGGTCTATGCCAGTTAGGACTCTCTTTGGAGGAGTAATACAAAAAATTTGTGTCCTTACGATGCTATACTCCCCAGATGACAATGGAGCACCAGATTTCTCACTTCTGTCAAGGCCTCAATAAACCCTTGAGTACACGTCTTCAAGCCATGAGGCCTACATCAATTCCGGCCGCCCTTCTCAGGGCCAAGCCTCTTGCAGCTAAAGGAACCATCTTTACAATGAACTATAATGGATTTAATAACTTTAGGAGAAGATCCAGGGAGACTTTCAACCAAGGATATCAACAGTATGGAGTAGCTGCAGCAGTAAACTTGGAACAGACCTTCCCAAACATTAGGTGCTATGGATGCAATCAAATGGGGTACTATAGAAATAACTCTCCAAAAGAGAAAAACTCTCGAACTACTGCTAGAGCCATTCCTCAAAATCAAGGAGACAACCTAAGAGGAGGTAGAAATGGAGGACGAGGTAGAGGAAGAGCAAGTGGAGCCAGATCTTATGCAATCATGGGATAACCAACCTTAATGAATGAGAAAGATGAAAGAGTCACTAGCTTGGCCACAATTAGCAATCCTAGAGGTCGGCAACAATAAGCAGTTTTATAACCCACTATAAATCGATAATGTAAAACTTTGAGTTATTCATATATTATAATAGTATACATTATTTTCTTTCCCAAAATTACTTAAAGAATCTAAAGTTAAATTAGCATTCAATCAAGAAAGTAAGGGTTGATCTAGCAAATGAGAAAGAGGTTCTCGATAGTAAGACAAGAATTTGAATCTTGAGAATGAGATAGTTATCAAAAAAACCAACTCACATTCCTTAAGCACAAGATAGCCTTCCTTGAAAAATGACCTAGATATGGAAGTATTAATGTAGAAGACTAATAGGAAGCCAAAATAAATCTTGCTACTATGATACTTCTAAAAACCCTTTACATATTGTTGGTCCACCAGGTTAGAGCAAGGAGGGGGTACCTCTGGTGCAAAGGTGGAAGCTTGTACCGAACGCAGATTGCCCAAAATGGCAAGAACACACCAAGCACGTTCAAATTAGCAAAGCTGGAATGCATGATACTTGTCGAAGGCTGATTACTCTGAATAGTCAGTTACACCGAGCACGTTCATGTTGACAAGGTGGATATATGGATCTTTTGTGGAATTGATTTAACCTGGTTTTTAAGATGATACGAATGGTTTGTAAAGTTTTTTAAGATGGGTTCAACACTGAGAGTTTCTTGGGAAAAAATTGAGTAGTAAGTAATTCGCAAGGAATTGTAAAAACTCCAACCAGATTGTATCCTTGAAAAGTAGAAAGAACTCCTAGAGGAATCAGCAACACTTGGTAAAGTGGACATACTTCCCACCAAAGATGCCACTTAGGAAGATGAAACTTCTCTTCTCAAGGACTTTCCCAATTTCGGTTGAGATAAGGACATCTCAATTCCTCAAGTTGGGGTGATTGTAATGTTTCCAGTCTCTGAAACCTTAAAGATTGTATAAAGCTTACTCAAACTGAACTGATTATTGAAAAAGCAATGTAGAATTGTCCGACCATCGCAAATATTGGTATTTTTGGAACTGTAATCATGACTTTACTATGCTTAGAAATTTTTAGAACTGAATTTCAATAAAAAGTAGCATAGTTATGGCCCCTAGAAGTTTACATTATGGATTAAATTAATTAAATAAGTTTTAAGATTTTGGTAATCATTACTGCAAAAGACTTTTATCATACAATCCCTAGATATTTACAGATAATTGCAGATATTTTTGAAATTAATCATAAAAAGGATCAAATAATAGTAAAAAATTAATTATGTGTATTTGGGGACTGTGTGCAACAATAATGAACTTGCTCGGGCTCAAAATAGCAGCAGGTGGTGCTAGGGGAACTCTGGGGGCTGCGTTGAAGTGCAAGTAACTGCAAGAAGCAATCTATGTACTCTAAAAACCTATAAATAGGTCCCCCCTCTTAACAATTGAAAACAAACTCGGAGTCCTAGCCATTTCTCTCTCACATAGAGAGAAACTCTACCCAAAAATCACTAGAGAGCAAACCTCTAACTGATTATCCAAGGTAATTAGCTTAATCTCTGTTTAATTAACAAAAGTATGCTAGTTTACCTATATTTTTTAATTAATCCAATTAATTAAGAAGATTAAGCTTATTTAAACTCTAAATTACTCTCTCAATTCTTAATATTCTATTGATTACTTAGATAAAGATCAGAGATATTAATCTAATTAATTAATCCATATTAGGGGTGAAATTAATCTTTTTGGTCTTAAATTAAGAGTAATTATATTAATTAAACTTAAACTAGTATAAGATAGCTATTAGAGATAGATTAGACTGTCAAGAAGCTAGTAAAACTATCTCTTAACTTTTTAATAAGTTTTTATAATTAATTAGATAGAAATTAGCTATTAATTATCATATTTTAAAAATATTTTTAGGAACATGGGATAAATTACTCATTAATAGATAATTAATCTAGATATTTAATTAAGCTGAAATCAGCTATTTTTAGTCAAAAATTGAAGGAGGAAATTAGTAAATCATGCTAGATAATTATGTGCTATTTATCAAAGTTGGTTTACATACTAAAACAGCCGTGATAAATCTTAAGGCTAGAAAAGAAATATAGCTATTTATCTAGGTCAAATTAGATTCAACTTAGTTATAAATTGAAGGGAGAAATTAGATAAATTAATTGAATAATATTATAGTAGTTATCAGAGGTAGAAATCAATGTTAAAAACCCAAGATAAATAGGTTATGTAGAGATAATTAGTTTAACTACTTATACTAGATCATATTGTCTCATTTTGACTATAAATTAAAAAAAAAGATTAGTAAATAGATTTATATAAGTATATAGTAATTACCAAAGATGAAAAATAATCTTAAAAAGCCGAGATATTTATCTTAAGCATAAATAATTAGTTTAGCTAGTTACTTTAACTAAAATTATCTATTTTTGAGTATAAATTGAAGAGAAAACATAACTACATTACTTAGATAATTATATAATAATTATGAGAGGTAGACATTACTGTTAGAAACTTGTGATAAATAGGTTATACACATATAACTAGTTTAAATAATTATATTAGCTAATATGATATAATTTTGATTGTAAATTAGTAAATTACCAGATATAAGTACATAGTAATTACCAAAGATAGAAAAAAACATTAAAAAGCCTTTATAATTATCTTAAGTACAGATAATTAGTTTAATTAATTATTTTAACTAAAGCTATCTATTTTTAGTATAAATTCAAAAAGAAAATTAGCTTAATTACTTGCATAATTATATAGTAATTATCAAAGACTAGAAATTAGTTTTAAAAACTTGAGATAAATAGATCATACATAGATAATTAATTTAGCTAATTATATTAGCTAATATTGTCTAGTTATGATTCTAATTTAGAAAAGAAAACTAGTAAGTTAACTTATATAATTATATAATAATTCTCAAAGATAGAAAACGACATTAAAAAGCTAGGATAATTGTCTTAAGTATAGATAGTTAGTTTAGTTAATTATCTTCACAAATATTATTTGATTTTTACTAAAAGCTAAAGAAAAAAATCTTTAAATCATGTTAGATGATTACATGCTATTTATCAAAGTTGGATTGCATGATAAAGAGGTTGTGATAATTATCTTAAGGTTAGAAAATTAGTATAGATATTTCTCTAAGTCAAATTATATTAATTCTAGCTGAAAATTAAAGGGGGTAATTAGTAAATTATGTTAGATGATTACATGCTATTTTTTAGAGTTGGATTACACGATAAAAAATTTGTGATAATTATCTTAAGGTTAAAAAATTAATATAGATATTTATTAGAGTAAAATTATACTAATTCTATCTAAAAATTAAAGAGAAAACTTAGTAAATCATGTTAGATAATTACATACTATTTACTAGAGTTAGATTACATGATAAAAAAGCAGTGATAACTATTCTAAGATCAAAAGTTTAATATAAATATTTATCTTAGTCAAATTATACTAATTATAGCTAGAAGTTAAAGGTGGAAATTAAAGTTAGTTTACATGATTAAAAAGCCGTTATAATTGTGTTAAGGTTAGAAAATTGATATAGCTATTCACCTAATTCAAATGAGACTAATTTTAACTGAAAATTAGATAATTCAGTTAAAAAGTTAAAAGATAATTACCAAAGGACAAAAATATCATTATCTACTTGTGATAATTATATTATAGTTAATTAATTCATTTAAAAATTTATAATTGACGAAAGTTTTTTTTTGCAAAAGATTAATTAAAATAAATAGACTTTGTGGTCAAAAGTTTCTAAGAAAATTACAATAAATATATACCAATAATATAAAGTTAAAAAAATTAAGAAAGAGTAAATAGTATAATTATCAAGCTCAAAATAAGCAGATTCTAAGCTTAAAATTCGATGGAAAAATTAGAAAAAAGATAAAGAGAACTATTAAAAAACTAAAAAAACTTAGAAAACCCTTCGAGAAGCTTTGGATAAAAATATCGTACCTATATAGGCAAATAAGAACTTATTAGGTCTAAAAATTTACTAATTAAGACTACAAATTTAACTTCATTTGAGTTAAGACTGAATATAAAGGTTGAGTTTAGCTTTTGGATGATTTACCTAATGATTAAACGTCCTTTTTTATAAGGATAAGAAGTTATGGCACCTAAAAGGACCCGAGCCTATCCTACATCTGATGATGAGGGTAGAAATTCAAAAAGAACTAGAACATCGCACGACGACAAAGCCGGGCCTAGTATTAGGCCTACTGATGAAAGTGTACAAGCCCCGATGCTGCAACGAATACCAAATCAGTCCCAGGTGGGTCTTTGTTATAGTTAAGTTTAGATAATTCAAGTTTTGTTAAAAATATCAACATTGCTTACGGAGTAAGGAATTAGGAAATGTAAAAAACTAGCTGAAAACGGAAGAAATCTTCCAATAAACTAACGTGCATTTGTCTGTAAAATTAAGAATAAATTGTTTGGGTTAAAACTGGTTGAGTTAAAAAAGATATGATTGATCATCCTTAAGACAGTTTGTCTCAAGATACCTTCGACTCTTCGTATAAATTGATGATAATGATGGATTTTCAACCACTGATAAGTCGGTTACCCCCATGAATGATAAGTTTTTACTCCGTGTCACATGTCTTGATGTTTCTACATAAGTTAGGATACCATTTTTATCCTAGGAGAGCCGCCTGGTTGTATAGGCAACTCGTTTGGTGTATTGGCACCCTGAACTTTGGGTGGGGGTTTATCCACCCCGGATTGTGAATAAGGAATGGGTGCCATTTTTTCACCCTTAGTTGGTCTTGAGACAAGAAGAGTACTGGCCATGGTTATCATGGACATTGTTTTGATTGATAGTACACTGTCTTAAGTTTTAAAATGCATGTTTGCTAAAAGAATGCTTTTCAATGCTGTCTTTAATACTTGATTGAAGGAATCACTGTGAAGAATAGTTAAAAGAAACCATTATTTTAAATGTTACAACAATGTGATAGTAATTATGCGGGGTGGTAAGTGGGGATTGACTAAGGCTATTAATCATGGACGGGTGGACCTGATTAGTCAGGTAACTATCCATTCCCATGCACTAAAAGCATTTAGTAAAATTCTCCAATCAGAAGAGGAGTTCACCAGCGACTGTGCGTTCACATCTATGAGGGTGAAAAAAGCATTGGTTGAAAATACCTTGGTTGAAAATGCGTTTTTTCATTATATTTGCAAACTAAGGTCAATCAAGACTACCACGTTTGCATACTTTGGTGAATAGTTTTCTTGCGGTTTTGCCAAGATTCTATGGTATCATGGGCTAATGTGAAATGAGGTGCTGGCACACTGTTGGTTCTTAGAGTAAACTCACATGGGCCATAGCATTACATTTACCAAACATGTTTATGTTGGTTCAGTTAGAGATGCCTCTCAGTGCCGCATTGTGGTTCGGTTGTAGATCGCTGCTCCCCAAGTGTACTATCGATCCGTGGAAAGAGCAGGCATCAACCTAATAACTCGAAGCCACACCTGCTATGCCAAAGGACAATCCCAAAGACAGTGACGCTGACTCTCCACAAAATGGTCACAAGCTGCACCATGTGGCAGAGAGACCACTATGCACTAGCCAACTCTCAACTGCTGTAGCTTTGTGTGCGACCAACCACTAAACCAAGGTGACTCGCCTTGGCTCTCTGGAGTCCCACAACCTCTCCTAGAAGGCTGCCAAGAACTCAACTATGAGACCCTCCTCCTGCCAATGAGGTGTTGCAACTGGGCGGGCCTCTCTCTGTGCCGCTAGTATGTGACATCTCAGTCGAACAGTATACTGGAAAAAAGGGACACGTGGGTGGTATGCGGAAGAGAAAGGGTCCCTCCAAAGCCACTCTCCAGGATCCCACTGTACTCGTGCCAGTGAACAACACTCTCAAGTCTAGAGTCTCGAGTGTCTAGTCCCGACAGCTGTTGGGTTAGGATCGATGATACAAGTCCTCCCACAGATGCCCACCACTCGGAGCCACTAAAAACAACACTCTGCCAGTTGTGGGGCCTCTCTTGCAACTCGCTGTAGGCATCCCTCACCCTCTAGCTCAAATAATAGGGATGGAACAATCTTTGAGCATGCCCAAACTGCGATGAGAACCTCCATTCATGTGAAGGCTCCCATCCACATGGGTGCTACTAGATCAAGAGGTGTGAACCACTCAGATGAAACTAACTCTGAGATGTCCTGGCACATGGTCTCCACACCTCTCATGCCCTGTAGTAGCTGGAAACCCTACACCTGCTCTGACAAGCTTGAAAACTCTAACCAGTCACCTAAAGAGTGCGTTGGACCCATTGCCATGGGACCCTAGGAAACATGAGGCCGACTACTAACCAAGTGTCCTCTCTGAGTGCTAACCATGGGGTTCCAAATAAGGGGCTATTGTAGGCGCTCCTCCATGCAAGTAGGCTGTCGGTGCTCCAGACCTCGCCGCAAGTGCTCCCAAGATCGAAGCAAACTCATAGCAAAGCGATCCTCCGGTCTCCTGCTCAAACCAACTCTACGCATCTCTGTGAATATCCGTTTGGTCGAAGGTCGCCAAGGGCCTCCAGCCTGAGGCACCCTAAGCACAAAGCCATTGTAGCAAGAACTCCTTTCAGGGATCCTCACCTGGAAGAAGTCCTCTCACTATGAAATTGCCAAGAAGGTATCTGCTCTGATGTGTTGGGTCAATGGTCCCAAGCCCTCCTTGTGAACAAGGAAGAGTGATAACCTACCAAGCCACTTTGGCTCGAGCTATCTGAGTGTCACTCATGACCAAAGGAAGTGCCTGATCGGCCTCTCTACCTAGTTGATACAAGAACTCAAGAAGATCCAGGAAGAAGTGATGTACCACATAGTCACCAGAAACACCTGATTGGCCACTACTACTCTGCTAGCCAAATAAATTGGTGTTGAGCTCCAGTGTAACAACTTCCTCCTGATAGACAGGAGGAGGAGAGAAATTTGCTACTTGGGAGACAAGTCCAAACCAACCTAACAACCCAAGTACCGAACTGCAGTCCCTGGGGAAATCCACCTAAAACCCTCTCCTGCCATCCAATTAGGCACAGGAGCACTACCAACAGAGAAATCCACTGTCCTTCTCCAGTTCATCAATGCGCTAGATGCACAACAAAAGGTCTCGAGAGCTTGCTCACACTAGTGGAGGTTGGTCTCCCGGCCATCTAAGTACAAGGCTGAGTCGTCGACAAACTCAGCGTCCAGAAGCTCATCTCCCAAAATAGGGAGTGCTAAGCCCTGAAGACCAACGTGGTGCGACTCCAAAAACCTGTTCATCACCTCCGCATAGAACAGGAAGAGGAAGGGGGCAAGAGGATAGCTCTGTCTAACCGAACGTGTGAGCATGAAGTGAGCACCTCTACCTCCTGCCAAAAGTACCTGACTAAGAGCCTGTCTGTACAAAGCTGACACCCCTCTGCTCCACGCATCTAAGAAGTCCATCCTATGAAGAGTGCCCTCTAGAAAGTCCCAGTCAACTCTATCCTACGCCTTCTCAAAATTGAGAAGAAGAATCACCAAGTCCTCACCATAGAGCCGCACTAGGGTAGAAGCCTCCCAAAACGTAAACATATTGCAAAGGATACTGCATTCCTTGACAAAACCTCTTTGAGTCCCATGTATAAGGCTCTCTAGAAGTGGTTGGATCCTCAAACTTAGAGCCTTGGCAAGAATTTTGTACGCTGAGTTGATGATGGTGATGGGGCGCGAGTGTCGAATATCATCCAAGGAGCCACCCTCCTTGGGAATGAGGTAGATCAAGCCCTCACTCATGCTATCAGGCATCACTCCTGAGTGCAAAGTCCAGCAAGACTCTCTCTGGGATGCGAAGCATCGTGCTCCCTTTCCTCTCTCTCCCTGCCACTTTGAGGATCACTAGTGCATGATCCAAGAAGGAAGTCCCTACCAGAATGCCAATTGTCCCTCCCAAGTCATTGAAGTGGTCACTAGTGTAGAAGCGATCTATCCGCAATAGATTCACTCCTCCCACTCTGCGGTCCGAACGAGAGAAGGCAACGTTTTCTAGGGGCCTCACAAAACTAGAGTGCTTCCATACATCCGAGACCCTCAGAGTCATACAAAACCTCTCCCAAGATGCCAACTCAACTCCATGTAGAGTAGCATGGATACCACCAATCCTATCAGAAGGGTCCTCCAACCTGTTGAAATTCCCCCCTATGCACCAGTGTTCTGCTTGCGGCAGAGACTCAACTATCTATGACCAAAACTCTGCTCGAGCACTCGCCACATTGGGACGCATAAATGTTCACGAAGCCCAGAAGGCAACCCTGAACCTGCATAGTAATCCACTGATCCCTGCCTGGCACAATAATCCCTCTGCCCACAATGGCCTTCTGCAAAGAATCCACAATAGTCATACATACCCCACCCTGGATGCCTCTAGGTCCAAAAGCAGCTGACCAAAAAGTATCATATCGTCCATGCAAGAGCTGACCACCCACAAGGTCTAATGCGGCTCTCACACAGATGGTGCTCCTGAAGCATAAGAAGATCAATCTCTCCTCCCACAAGGTAGCGCTAAAGCTCCTGACACAGTCGGCCCCGCTGACACTAAAACTGGGCCCCACCAAGTCCCTGCACATTCCATGAGACGATTCTCATGGGGAGAGAGAGAGAGAGAGAACAGATGATGTCACAGCAACTAAACGTGCTATCTTTGAGGCTAGCTTGGATGGGGATTAATCCACATCCAAGCGTCCTCTAGATAGGCATGATTGCAATGAGTGCTTGGCCCAAGCCCAAGTAGATATAGCCGTCCGTAAAGCAAGCTCCTCTATCCAGGAGTCCTCATGAATGTGTACATAGCATGGAAAGCACTACGTATCAGCAAAGAAGTAGACCACAATGTGTCTGCATTCTGCTATATTTGGAGGGGTCACTAGAAACTTGGCCAGTGGCCACAAAGTGTGAAGCATGTCTATAACTCCTAGTTCTCCCATGTGGTGAGAGAACTCTAGGTCCTGTGTTTGTAATTACCCCAACACTGAGTCGAGAGTCCACTCAGTCTAGTCCCTGTCGCAACGGGGAAACGAGAAGCCGACTCTTGAGTCCAAGGCCTCTACCCCCCTAGCTGCAAGGAACAGAACATGGACCCTAAAGCAGGCTGCCTCATGGTTTGTTGATGGGTTGCCGAGAAAATGAGTGAAGTCGTAGTCAAAGAAGTCCCATTGGCTTCACAACTCGATGCTCGTCAGACAACAAGAGATAGCTACAAAAGGAGATGTCTCTACTTGTAGAGGGGGTCACAAGAAAAATTGTCCCTCTCTTGCCAAGCGACTCGTGGCAAAGGCACTTCCAAGAGATCTCCTAGCAGCAAGAGATGGCCCTGCCCCCTGGGTCGGTTGTGGAACTGGAGCGGGAAGGGGGGAGTAGGAGCAAGGGTAAGAGGTGGAAAGGAGATGCGGGGGGGGGGGGACGAGGCGGCGAGAGTAGAAGCGGGGGGGAGGATGATGAAGAGAGGGAGAACTCTAGAGGGGGGCTATCGAGGGTGAAGCTGAGGTGGGGGCTGGAGGAGGAACCTCATCCTGCTCAAGAGGACTGAAATGGTTCCCCGTGGGAACCCACTGCTCCTAGGCGGGCACCTGAGTGCTAGGCTGTCTCTGTGGCCCTTGTTGTCATTGACCATGGACCTGCTGCCATCCCTCCTCCGCAAGAGCCCCAGGCTCGGAGGGAGGCTCTACATGTGTGCGTTGTGTCTCGTTCTATGGATGCTAGCCAGCCCTTGCAGGTTGAGGATAAGTCTGTGGAGTAGGTCAAGGCCTCCTTTGTGGATAGGCCTTCGCAAGATGGCCCATCTGTCTACAAATGAAGCACTGGTTCGGGAGACCCCAATACTCCACGCTCTATTTGAACCAACCCCCACTCACCCGAGGCAGAAGAATGACCTTCGAAAGCGTGTGAGTGTTCCTAAGAAGAACGCAAATTGAGAAAATGTCGGCCGCCTTGGCAGCTACTACTGAGGTTGTCGTGCGAGGTGTCTCCGGGACAGTCCCAATCGTTGAACCTATCCTGGACAAAAATGGTAAGTACTCCCTCCACAAACCAGGAAAGCAGACGGAGATGGGGATGTGTGCCTCCTCTACCAGAACATCTGAAGCAGGATCAAAACCATGTCTCTGCTCTTGAAAGTGGGCTCGAGCTGCTCGGATGGTCAAGAGACTCATCGCGATGACCTTGGACGCCATCTCAGAGGTCTCCAACTCGATTTGATAGTAGACGCTGTCAGGAGTTTTTTGGAGCAAGGGATTGCGCATATGTACATACACATGCATGGTGCATCGAATAAAGGATTTCCCAATTTCCATAGCCAGGTGGTTATGTGGGGCCCATGTGTGTACAGGTAGGACAGGGTGTACATAGTGCAGTGATTTTCACTATTATCAGTACCAGTGTGTTTTTTCTACAATAAAAAGGAGTTGGTAGCGCGTAAAACTTCTCGAGGAAGCTATCTACGGGCCGACGACATGAGGTAAGTAGGTGCGTCAGATGGGATCGAGTGGCGTCAGTAGGTTGAACGGGGTCAATACTTGCACGCGGAGAAGTACGGACACGACGTGGGTGTTTTCTTGTGATACTTATGTAGAAAGGTCATCATGAGGACCAATTTTTGGGGCCACTTCACGTGGTTGTGGGATGCATTATTGGAAAAAACTGAGTGCCAGGTGTGCGGATGATGCAAAAAGGTGACAACTATGCACTGTCAGATTAGTTTTTGGCCTGTTCGGGGTCCGTTTGAGGTCATCTAAAAGGCCAAGGGTGCCCAACTAATAAAGCAAAGTGTGGGAACTGAAAAAACTGAGAGAAGACCAGAAAAAACGTGGAGAAGAGAGGAGGAACAGCCACAACTGTGTTTTTGGGGTTTTTGGAGCCTGTTTTGGCCGTAAACTGCTCATCCGAGGTCGGATTTGAGCACTTTGACATTGTAGACTAGGGTTTTGGGCCACTCCGGACACGATGGTGCTGTCCATTTTTCCAAATTCCTCACTATTTCAGTGCTTTTTTGGCTGTGTAAGTTTCTCCTATGAGCAAATCTTCTGCTCTAGTTCGTGATTGTATCTGGCTTATTTTACCTATACTGTGTGAGCTATTTGCCCCCTTGGTGCTGGCCCAAGCTCATTTGTATCTAAATATCAGAAGTTCTCCTCTTTTGAGCTGAATTTTTTGGGTGTGTGTGTGTGTGTGTATCTCTCTGTGTGGAGTGGGTAAGTGGGTAGTCTCTCTCCTCTCACTCCATAGGTGTGTTCCCTGTCTCAGCCAGGTGTGTTGTGTAAGCCAAGTGGTGTCCCATAGTGTGTGTGTGTATCTTTCCAAGAGTGTGTGTCCGGTCATTATAGAGGCGTTCTGTGTGTTTCCATCCCGCTCACATTCTTTTGGCGCCCCCACGGAGGATCTTCTTTGAGTACCTTCTGCTTCGAGCTTCAAGCTTCAAGATTCGGGGCTACAGGTTACATGTTACAGGTTACAGGTTATAGGTTACAGTGACAAATATAGGTATAGGTGATTCACATAGGTACAGGTAGCTGGAGTACAGTGATATACTAGCAGTGATGTCACTTGCAGTTGTTGTGGATATGCATCACTTGGCGCCTATTTGAGCGCATTGTCTGTTGGATTGTACGTTACTTGTGGAAACTGCCATTGTACGCATTTGTGGAGCCATACTTGGTTGTATTTGGTAGTCCCAGCCATTTCTGAGACTTGGTCTGGAAGATAGTCATTTCTGAGACTTGACTATACGCGATTTGCATTAGCCTTCGTGTGAGGGTCGATAGCATGAGGTTTTTATTGAGCTGGGGGATTCTCAAATGTGGAGATCCTTTCGGTGATACAGGTAGCTGGAGAACCCTTTTCGTGACCTCGCCATAGGCTATGTACTAGTGAGTCCTATTTGATGCTCGGGTTCTATTGTTGACAGTTTATGCATATATATATACAGTCTATATTTTGGGTTCCTACTGCTCTACTTCTGGGGAAACTCTGTCAAAATTTTTCCAAGTTATGATGGCTGGTTTCTTGGTCTTTTGAGCCATTTATGCTGTTATGCTGCTAAAATTTTGGCAAAATCAGAGGTTAAGTCAGGTGTGCCTTCTTGGGAGCTTCATGGTTGGCTTTAATGGATGATCAAATGGCCCTCAATTCACTCCTTTTCATTTAACTCAAAGAATCCAGATAAATGTTCATGTGTCCAGGAAGATTTTTTTCTAGCAGCGCATAGTCTTTATGTTCGGGCCAAGAAGATTACGAGAGATCCTGGAATGTCCTTTGTCAGTTGTCATTCTGATGATTAACTATGAAAACTCATTTGATGTGCATGTGTTTTTCCTTATCTAAAGTTGAGCTCCATTGAAGTTTCTGGGGATTGGGTAGTGAGAAGTTTTGGGTTCTTGCACGTGTGTTCGAAGGGGTTCTCAAAGCATCGTAGCTTGGGTAGCCATGGATTTCTCTTATCCAGAGTTTCATGGAAGAAGTGATGAAGATGTGGAAGACTTTTTGGAAAAGATGGAGGTTGCATGCATTAGCAACCAGATTCATGACCCTGCGCAGATGTTACGCCTTCTCCAAATTTGTTTGAAGAGTGATGCACGAGTTTGGTCTAAAGCATTTGAAGAGGAGTTGCATGTGGCTGATCCACCTGTAAGGTTGAGTTGGGACAATCTATGACATGGGTTGGAAGTGGAGTTTGTGAAGATAGAAGATCTTGACAAAGTGTGGCAAGAAGTACGGCTCTCTTCTAAGAATGATTTCTGGTTCAACAACAGCTTCAAAAGAGCTAGCTTCCACTCTTGCACGCTTTGCTGCTCTTTCTAACTTTTCCTTGCTCTTGAACTCCGTGTAAAGGTGTTGCACAAGATGTATGCGCTCAGCTATGTTTGGCAAGGAAGTAATTGCAGGATTTTTCAGTTCTTGAAAGGTTTTCATGATCTGTCCAATGGTTTGTTTGACCATGTTTACTAAAGCACCTGATGTCAAGAGGGCTATGTCAAAAATAGTTGGTGCAAACTTTGCCTGGAGCTGCTCAAACACAGACTTGGTTAGAGTCTCTGTAAGCTGATAAAAATGCTCTGGAGCGACAGGGTTTAAACAATGCCTAATCTCTGCCTCTGACGAGTAATGGAAGTGTCTCACAATCACTTCGGAGACGAACTTTCGTTGATGTTTCGCTAGCTTCGTGTCTGCCATATCTGTATGACAAAATTATA
This sequence comes from Adiantum capillus-veneris, assembly GCF_014529385.1. Lineage (NCBI taxonomy): Eukaryota > Viridiplantae > Streptophyta > Polypodiopsida > Polypodiales > Pteridaceae > Adiantum > Adiantum capillus-veneris. The sequence continues at coordinate 105,026,749 of NC_140953.1, forward strand.
AATTAAGAATCTTACGAAACGATTGTACACCATAGTAACATAGTTATTATATAATGAGTGTTAAACCTATAGATATTTAAATGATTATTCAAATTCATTAAACAATACTAAATTATTGCAAATTAAAGAAAAAATCTTATGATTACAAACCACATTGTGCGAATCGACCATGAAAATTAATTTAGAGAGAGAGAGAGAGAAACAGTCCAGGAGTGTGAGATGCTCTCAGCACAAGAACTGGACCCTGTTATGTGCAGAAGTGTGAGATGATGAAAGAAATTGCATCTAAAGGGTTGGAAAATCGTATATGTGAGCAGCTCAGCTAGTGTGAGATATTCTCAGGACAAGTCATGGATGCTGTTGTAAAATAGATTGATAGTTTTTATCAATCTAATCCTTGATAAAGTGTGTGGAACTCACAACACAACTATCAGCAGATAAATTAACAATTTCAGATGTAAGTTATCTATCGTATGTGTTTACGTCCAAAACAACACCAAGTCATTTAATGATGAAAAATGATGTTCTTTTGAAATATGAAACACACGAGTAACCAGTATGTCACATTAAGATGAAGAGGGTATGAAAATATGCATCTCTTCACTCTTAATATAACGAGTGGTAACGCTTGTGTTTCTATGTAACACATATGACAGAAAAACTTAATTTAAAATTGTAAATTTTATAAGCTATTTCTAATGGAGTGTGTGGCACGCACAACACAACCATCAGCAAATAGCTCAACAATCTCAAATGTAAATCAATTGTTGTATATATCTACGTTCAGAGTAACACCAAGTCATCTGCTGATGAACAATGATGTTACTATAGAAATAGAAGCACAAAAATAACGAAAGTCGTATTAAGATGAAGAGGGCATAAAGTATGCATCTCTACACTCTTAAAATGACGAACGTTAATTTTTGTGCTTCTATGTAGAATAATCAATAATGATTTACTTTAAGATTGTAAATTCTATAGGCCACTCTGAAGTGAGAGGTGTAGCATCATGCCTACTACACTCCACGAGTCAACCTCTAATCCTAACTCATCTCTATGCTGAGAGATATACTACTGCACCATATGAGTGAGAATCTAAATTTACCCTAAGCCTTCCCTGGAGTGAGTTATATAACTACACACCACGGGAAAGAAAACTATATTCTATACACCTCTGGAGTGATCCATATAGGCCTATGGCTACACACCACGAAGTGGTCTACGACCTGCAAGCCAACTTTGTGGTGAGAGCCGAAACTACTGCACCACACAAGTCTAGCACAACACAAAAAAAAAGTTAATATTTATTGAAAATTTAAAAAATATACCTGAAAACCGTTGTAAATCAAAGTCGTTGTCTCTATCTGGCAAACTCTCAGAAGCTCCAAGCTCTCCAAACTCCAAGAAATTCCACAATGCTTTTCGATCGAATACGGCGACGATTGTATATATATACTTTTTCTCGATCGATATATTTTTCGATCGAAATACTTTTTGATCGAAAAATATATCGATCGAAAAATGTTTTATATAGCTATTCGGTAATTATTCGGAGATACGGTGTAAATTGAAGTTTTATACATATAATTTTTGTTATACGGGCGTATAAATGCAACGCAGCCATTAGCAGCAGTGAGCACAATCTTTCCAACTCCCTGAACTGGATAAGAGGCGTTGTTGGCACAAGTGGCTGAATTCCCATGAGGGACAGACTCGAGAGAGGTAAACAATGCACGATGTGAGGTAATGTGCTTTGTAGCACCATTGTCGAAATACCACACATGTGAATCTGCAGCAACTGACAAGCATGCATCATGGACAGTAGGATTGTAAGTGCACTCTGCGCTAAAAGCCCATTCTGCATCAACATCAGCAACACAGTCTCCTTTCACAGAAGACTCAACAATGGCTGCATTTGTAGTGGAACCAGCATTTGCAGTGGAACCACCCTCTTTCTTCTTAGCCTCTTTGGCCTTCAACTTAGGACACGACTTGATCAAGTGATAATTGGCTTTACAATGATGGCAACGCATTTTCTTTTTGCCCTTATCACCAGAATTTCCAGACGAATTGCTGCCAGCAGAAGCATTAGGAACATAATTTTTGCCACACGCAGCAGAACCATAAGAAGTGGCTGCATTACTGTTACCACCCTTTCTTTGAGAAGCAATAAAAGCCTGTTCAACTGCACGCTGTCTAATCCTGTTTTTTCTAGAAAGTGACTCTTGCAACAGCAATGTGCATAATGCATCAAACTTGACAACTTCTGGATTTCCTTGGGTCATAAGTCTCCAAGTACTAGCAAAAGTCTGGTAGGAATCTGGTAAGGCATCAAGAACAGTCTGCACAAGGGAACTGTCTGAAATGACTTCACTTGCAGAAATAAGCTGCTCATTGATATCCTTGACACTAGCAAGGAAAGTGTCCATATCATCTTCCTCATGCATAATCTTCGACTCCAGCTCTTTACGCAGCAAAGCAATTTTAGCCTCATTGCGGCTTGCATAAAGACCTGCTAAAATATCCCAAGCCTGTTTTGGAGATTTTGCAGAACGGATGTGAGGAACAATGGTGCGCTTCACAGACAACGCAATCAATGCATGAGCCTGCGCATCCTTAACATCCCAACGAGCTTGTTCTGCCGTAGGCAGAACAACTCTAACAGTTGCAATCCTTGCAGCAAGACCTGCAACATCCTCAACATCGCCTACATCCTCAGAACCAGGATGTACATCAATGCCCTACACAATGTTCTAGACACCCTTTGACACAAGAACATGTTGCATCATATAAGCCCACATAGGGTAGTTGTCCCCATCCAACCTGTCCTCAGCAGCAAACATCTTGAACACATCTGTGTTGTTGTTGTCAGCCATGGTAAATGTTGCACCTAATGTGAAAACTGCCCGAAAATAGGAGAAACGGAGCGGGAACAACCTGAGCTATATAGCACAAACCGTAGAAGACTCTAAGGCACCTGTTATGCAAAAAACGGCACTAACACAAATTCTACACAAAATGACAAAATAGCCTGTGCAGTACTGCCTGTAGTGGAAACGGAGGCCGAAATGAGCCCAAACGAAGGCCAAAATGAGCCCAAAATTTTTGTCGACCTGCGAATGCTTGCCAAAGCTCACTGAAATCGGAGAAAGTGAGGAGGCGTGTGCTGGAGCAGCTGGCGACTAAGCCCAGGAGAACATGACGTGCTCTGATACCAATTGTTGGAATTAGGGTTACGGAGAAACACACACATCTTGGAGAAGACGAAGGAAACTCAAGGCACACAATAGAGAGTGTGTTACTTAGTGTGCAATGGAAAGATAGATAGGTAGCCCTAGAGTGATGGACGTATATACAATGCACGGGGGGAAAGACCTCCTAAAGAGGGAAAAAATGCCCCGGTGGTCCTAGTGTGTTCACACACATCACTACCACATGTATATGGTAACAGCTTGGGCCATTGAACAGTAGTCCATAATGATATTTGGAGAGATGTAGTATCCATTGTGGGAAAAGGGAGCACCACATCCTTCAAACATTCCTCCACTAGTATAGATACATTTCCTTGACCTATCTTTGTGCCACCACATGTGGAACCTGGATTTGTTCTACACACACAACCAATACCAACAATTTCATTATCAAGAATCAAATGTACTTTCTCCCCGGGTTCGAATTCCATCCTGCGAGTGAAAAAAATACGTTGTCAAGTTCATACTCATAGGTACTTCTCTTTGAGAAAAATGTTATAATTTCCATTTTAAAAGACATGAGGGTTATGAATGTTAAAAGTCCGAGAATTTAAATTTAAGGAGCCCCAATCAAAGTGGATAAATGGTGACTCATTTACTATATTGCAACATAGCTTGGACAAGTGGTGGACCTAGTTATAATGTCATCACTAAACAACTATCCAACTTGCATCTCAATGTCCAAGTAAATCCTTAATTATTTCAATGGAAGCAACATTTGAGAGTGGTGCATATTGTCTCAAGAACTCCCTCCCTATATAAGTGGCATAGCTTGGACAAGTGGTGGACCTAGTTTTAAAGCTGAATGTCCAAGGTGAACTAGTGCATGACCCTGCTTCCTAGTGTCCAAGTAGACATTACCCCAAACCATCCATGGTAGTAGACACAGTAGCTCCACTCCATTCAGTTGTTTACCTTGAAACAATAGAGATAGTTTCTTTTAGTAGAGCTAGCTTGGACAAGTGGTGGACCTTAAAACCATCTTGGGCTAAAACCTCCATAACAAAATGGTTAGTAAGTTTCACAAGTGGTGGACCTCTTCCCAGACCATCCCTGGTAGTAAACATACTATCTACACTCCATTCACACATTGACGTTCGAACAATAGAGATAGGACTCTTTAATAGATCTAGCATGGACAGGTGGTGGACCTTCAAACCACCTTGGGCTCAAACCTCCATAACACAATGGTTAGTAGGTTGGAAAAGTAGTGGACCTCTACCACACACAATCCATGGTAGTAAACATAGTAGCTACACTCCATTCACACATTGACATCCAAACAATAGAGGTAGGACTTTTTAGTAGAGCTAGCTTGGATAGTAGGTTGGACAAGTGGTGGACCTCTTCCTCAAACAATCCATGGTAGTAAACATAGTAGCTACACTCCATTGAAACTTTGACCTTCAAACAATAGAGATAGGACTATTCAACAGAACTAGCTTGGAGAGGTGGTTTACCTCCAAACCACCATGGGCTAAAACCTCCATAACACAATGATTAGTAGGTTGGGCAAGTGGTGAACCGCTACCCCAAACCATCCATGGTAGTATACACATTAGCTCGGCTCCATTCACACATTGACCTTGAAACAATAGAGATAGCTTCTTTCAATATATAGATGGGGGACCTTCAAACCACCTTGGGCTAAAACCTCCATAACACAATGTTTAGTAGGTTAGACAAGTGGTGGACCTATGCTCCAAACCATCCATGGTAAACATAGTAGCTCCACTCCATTCTTTCACTGACCTGGAAATAATAGAGATAGCTTCTTTCAATATATATAGCTTGGACATGTGGTGGACCTTCAATAAACCACCTTGGGTTAAATACTCCATAACATAATGGATAGTAGGTTGGAGAAGTGGTGGACCTCTGCGCCTGAAACCTTCCATGCTAATAGACATAGTAGCTACACTCCATTTACACATAAACCTTGAAACAATAGAGATAGCTTGTTTTAGTACAACTAGATTCAACAGGTGGTGGACCTTCAATCCATCTTGGGCTAAAGCGTCCATAGCATAGTGGATAGTAGGTTGGACAAGTGGTGGACCTCTGCCCCAAACCATCCATAGTAGTAAACATAGTAGCTACACTCCATTGACATATTGACCTTGAAACAATAGAGATAGCTTCTTTCAATAGACCTAGCTTGGAGAGGTGGTGGACCTTAAAACCACCTAGGGCTAAATCCTCCATAAGATAACGAGTAGTAGGTTGGACCTAGTTCTAATACAATCACTAAACTACTATAGAACTTGAATCTCAATGTCCAAGTAGGCCTTTCTTTCAATGGAAGAAATAGTGTGTTAAGAGTATCATCCACACACACCCTTAATGTTGTTGATAAAGAAGAATTGCAGAGAGATAAAGACAACAAGAGAGACATAGAGAGAGAAGCGATAACCAGACATCCCAAGACATGTTCTATGTTCATGATTGAACATCCAATGATGCGTACAAAGAGGACTCCTCCCTTTTATAGGAAAATAAGAACACCCTTTGAATCCTCGATGCCCCTTTAGTTACACCTTTTGAGATCCCCTCTACTAAGAGTGCATTCCCACACGAAGGTACATGAGGCATGCTCGACACTCCCAATGTGGTCATGTGCGATACATTTCGAGCATATACACCTAGCACGCACGGTGAATTGTGTGAACCCACAAGTGTATCCCTTGATTGGTTCTTTTTGGAATTCGAGAAGTGTGACGCAAGAATGATCGTCGAGGCCGCTTCCTGGCTCTTTGTCTCTTTGCTCCTGGACCAACCATCTTCATCTACCCTCATCTCGGACTCGATGAAAAATTTTCCCGTAATTGGCCGCCCGCAAAATTTGTGAACCCCTTGCCGCATTCTTACACATTTTGCCGTCGACATGCGCACATGTTTTATTTACGAAGCAAAATGCTTATTTAATTGCCGAATCTAGAATTGTGTGAATCCTTGCTTAATAGTTAACTATTTGTGTGAAAAGGTAAGTATGGATTATTTTGATGACTTACCCTGTTTATCTGGCACCACACAAGCAGCCACACCCACCCATGAAGACAAGATCTCCCGATCACCGTCATCATCACAATATGCATAATCAGAGAAGCCCAATGAGGATGCGGATGCGGCTGAGGGAACAAGAGCTGCATGCGTGACATGGATGGGAGACCCGACGCCAGGGTGGCTCATTATTTGATAAATGCCTTACTCTCGGATTGTAATCTGGATACCAATAGGGATCCCAAAGGCGAGGACAATGTTGCTCCTGAGCATGCAGATAGACGTCGACTACTTGGGGGAGCAGGTGACGAAGCTGGGGGGCCGGTGGAGTTCTTGTTCTTCAGGAGGGAGTACCCATGCTTGATTTGCAAATGCCTCAAGAAGAGTGGCCTGATGTCCAAGTTGGAGATTGTGTAGAACCACTATGAGTACAACTTGATGGAGACGCTGACAAATTTTTCCACCCACGGCCACCGCAAACACTTCATCGTCACCGTCACCTTCTTCGTCCTCCTTAACCACGTTCGCCAACGCATCCATCTCTGGAACTTGACGCTCTCCGCCCACTAGCAGCACTTCCTCAACCTCGCCCTCACCTCGATCGATCCGGACTAGCCGATGCCTTCCTTCTGCGCCTCCTTCATTAGGAAAGGGGAGTCCGCAATGCAGCAGCACCCCACAATGTAGCAACACCCGCATGCTTCTCCTATCGCCTTTGACTTTCATGTGCCTTTGAAAGAACCTGGAACGATTTGTTCCTCCTGGGCTCCTCACACAGGCACTTTCACTGGAGCAGACCTTATTATAGAATAGAAAGAGCGCATACACCTTCTTGCTCGAGAACACAGAGATGGTTTCTCACCAAAGGAAGGAGATTCGAATGTACGTGGTCGCCAAGTGTTAAGAGTATCATCCACACACACCCTTAATGTTGTTGATAAAGAAGAATTACAGAGAGATAAAGACAACAAGAGAGAGATAGAGAGAGGAGCGATAACTAGACATCACAAGACATGTTCTCTGTTAATGATTGAACATCCAATGATGCGTACAAGGAGGACTCCTCCCTTTTATAGGAAAATAAGAACACCCTTTGAATCCCCGATGCCCCTTTAGTTACACCTTTTGAGATCCCCTCTACTAAGAGTGCATTCCCACACGAAGGTACACGAGGCATGCTCGACACTCCCAATGCGGTCATGTGCGGTACATTTCGGGCACATACATAGTGACATAGTTTGGACAAGTGGTGAACCTAGTTTTAAAGCTCATTGTACAAGGTGAACTAGTGCAAGACCCTTCTACCTAGTGTCCAAGTAGTCATTGCTTCTGAAAATGTCAGCAAGGTTGGACAAGTAGTGGACGTACTTTCAATGACCAATCTCCAAGTAGCCCCTGTTGATGTTGAACTACTAATGCAAGAACAAAGTGGTTGGTGGTGGATAGTGGACTAGAACTTCTATGTTCAAGCATAGCTTGGACAAGTGGTGGATCTAGCTTTAATGGCCAATGACTAAGGTGAAATATTAATGCAAATGGGAAATGGTTGGCGGGAAGACCAAGTTGTGGAAAGTGGATGAGGCCTACTAAGAGTATAGCCTAGACAAGTGGTGGACTAGTTTTAATGGCCAATGCCAACGGTGAACTACAAATGTAAGAAGGAGTTGTTTGGTGGTGGACCAAGTGGTGGATAGTGGACCAGCTTTACCATCTAGTTTTAATGGCCATTTCCAAAGGTGAAATATTAATGCAAGAACAAAGTGGTTGGAAAATTGGCGGGGTGGATCCCAATCGTAGATAGTGCTATTTTAGAGTAGTACAACTTGAACAAGTGGTGGACCTAGTTTTTATAGCCCATGACTAAGGTGAACTACTAATGCAATAACAAATTGGTTGGCGAGCAGAACAACTGGTGGAAGTGGACGAAACCTACTACAAGTATAGCTTGGAAAAGTGGTGGACCTGATTTTAATGGCCAATGTCAAAGGTGAAATATTAATGCAAGAACAAAATGGTTGGACAATTGGCAATGGAACCCAGTGGTGGCAGATAGTCCTATGTTAGAGTAGTACAACTTGGACAAGTGGTGGACCTAGTTTTAATTGTCCATGACTAAGGTGAACTACTAATGCAAAAACAAAGTGGTTGGTGGGCGGAACAAGTGGTGGCAATGGATAGGGCGTTGCCATAGTATAGCTTGGACAAGTGGTGGACTTAGTTTTAATGGCCAATGCTAAAGGTAAAATACTAATGCAATAATTTCGAGGGATTTAATATTTACGTGATCACATGAAATTTCTTGTGATCACAATGTTTATTATCACATTCACATAATCACAATTAACGTGATCACAAAAAAGTCGATAAGCGGTGACGTGGAAATCCATCAAAACCACGTCTGGATATGTTTTTTTTTCGACTGACCCATTGGCAAACTATAAGAACGCTAAACCAAGCCAACCAAGAAATGGTAAAACCCAGGGGAACATATTGAATTGGACAATTTCTATAGGTTAAAGGGAAGTCATGTGAATATTTAACGTGATCACGTATTTTGAAATGTGATTACTCAATGTTATTAACGTGATCATCTCTTTGTGATCACGTTGATGAAATCCCTGGAAATAACAAAATGGTTGGAGAATTGATAGTAGGCGCCGGTGGCAGATAGTGGACTAGGCCGACTATGTTAGACTACATGTTGACCAAGTGAATCGTGTAGGTTTTGGGCTCCGAAAGAAACAGAAGCAGTCATGGAAGATTCTAAGACCGGTTTAATAATGTGACTTGTCTCTATTTTGATTACCCTTTTGGCCAAGAAGTTATATGCTATAGGAAGGTCTAACAGCGGTGCTGCTTCCACCAATTCCCTAACCATTTGTTCTTTCATCACATTGTTACAAGATTGGTTTTCAAGTGAATCCATGTGATAAGCCTTTGGGAATATGAACAACTTAATTTTCCCTTTTTGTGCTTTAATTCTATGCAGGTGGCCTTTGAAACTAATATGAAACTTGTGTCTCTCTAGACTTTTTAGGGTTAGGATGCTTAAGTTAGGTACCCCAAAAGTTTTAACTTGGAAAAGGTATCAAGAAACACCTTTAAAACCAAAACCCAGTCATTATATCACAAGCTTTCATCCTAGCCCTTGGTTGCTATATTCTAAGTTCCCACTCAAAAGTTATGACAGAACAGGCAACTTGGACTTGAAACAGGATAATAAAACTCAAAACAGGCTATATTTAAATTTTAGGTCCCATATGTGCCATTAGGCACAAACCACGATTTAGGTCATTATCCTTCTAATCTTAAAGTCCGCGTTTACTGCTTACGTGGCATTCGCACACAAAAAACACAAACCTAGGGTCCCTTTCATGCACAACACAAAATAGGTATTGTTGCAGAGGTCGTCATTAGAGGAACATGTCACTATTGCCACTGCCGAGCAGGTTGCCATCGTAGAGCAGGTTACTATTGCAAACCAGGTCGCTATTGTAGGTGGTATTGCCATCACAGATCAGGTCGACACTGCCAAACAATTCGCCATCACTATCTGAGAAATTCAAGTTGCTATTGCCATCATTGATCAGGTCTCCATCGCAAAGCAGGCTGCACCATCACATAGTAGGTCGCTATTGCAAAGCAAGTTGTTATTGTAGAGCAGGTCGCTATTGCAAAACACATTGACACATCAAAAAAGGTCGACACAGCAGAACAGGTATCTCTCTCTCTCTCATAAATTATCTATCATTCTTTTTTTTCAGAGACATAATATACGTTTTTAGGTTTTAGGGTTTAGTATTGTTATTATGCAAATACACATATTGTATTACTATGCAGATACACATATTTCAAACATACAGAGATATGCAAATATATTGTTTGTGTAATATTAAATACATAGTGTATTAACAATAAATGTGAATGACAAGTCTACTTACTTGTGTCAATTGCTTAAATTATGGTTTGGACAAATGGTTGGTCTTTGTTGAGTTGCTGATGGATACTTTCTTTGTCTGTTGTTTCTGAAATGGCTGAAATATGAAATATGTGAGCTACAATTTTGGTGGATGTATAATGTTGGGGTCTTTCTTACTGTTACTGGTTGCGAAAGTGGTGGACCTTGTTTGGCTATAGATGCAAAAAATGTGACTCAACAAGGGAGGATTTGAATTTAGGCGGGAAAAGACACACGTTTAACTAAACTTGATTTCAAATTTGAATATGGATGGGAAAATTTGAATTTAAGCTAGATGGTGAAGTTGATTTAGGTGGGACTATTTAAATTTGAGCGGCTTGATTTGAATTTAGGTGGGATTATCTATGGGTGGTTTCGTTCAAATTTAGACGGGATTATTTAAATTTAGGCAGTTTAATTTAAAATGAGCTAGCTTGGATAAGTGGTGGACCTTAAAACAAAACACAATGGATAATAGGTTGAATAAGTGGTGGACCTCCGCCCCAAACCGTCCATGGGGGTAAATATGATAGTTACACTCCATTCACATGTTGAAGATGATGAAACAGGAAACAGAAGCCGTTCAAGCCCTCAGAATTTTGTTCTGAGCAGCGTAGCAGAAGTTACTTTTCGGAGGCGTTTAGATCAAGAGGGTGTGCTTTCTGACAGATTTTCTTCAACATCACACATAGACCTTCAAAAAATAGAGATAACCTTTTTCAATAGAGCTAGCTTGGACAAGTGGTGGACCTTCAAACCAATTTGGAATAAAACCTTTATAACACATGGGATAGTAGGCTGGACAAGTGGTGGACCTCTGCCCCGGACCATCCATGGTAGTAAACATAGTAGCTACACTCCTTTCACACAATGACCTTCAAACAATAGAGATAGGACTATTGAATAGAGCTAACTTGGACAATTGGTGGACCTTCAAACTATCTTGGGCTAAAACTTCCATAACACAATGGATAGTAGGTTGTACAAGAGTTGGACCACTACCCAAAACCATCCATGCTATCACAATAGAGATAGGACTATTTCATAGAGCTAGCTTGGACAAGTGATGGACCTTAAAACCACCTTGGGCTATTACCTGCATAACACAATGGTTAGTAGGTGGAAAAAGTGGTGGAACTTTGCCCCAAACCATCCCTAGTAGTAAACACAGTAGACAATCCATTCACACATTGACCTTCAAACAATACAGATAGCTGCTTTCAATAGATCTAGCTTGGACATGACCTTCAAACAATAGAGAAAGCTTCTTTCAATAGATCTAGCTTGGACAGGTGATGGACCTTCAAACCACCTTGGGATAAAACCTTTATAACGCAAGGGATAGTAAATCGAACAAGTGTTTGACCTCTACCCAAAACCATCCATGCTATGAGAGTAGAGATAGGATTATTCAATAGAGCTAGCTTGGACAGGTGGTGGACCTTCAAACCACCTTGGGGTAAAACCTCAATAACACAATGGTTAGTAGGTTGGACAAGTGATGGACGTCTGTCCCAAATCCTCCATGGTAGTAAACATAGTAGCTAGACTCCATTCACCTTTTGACCTTCAAACAATAGCCCGTTGGCTTCTTTCAATACAGCTAGCTTGGACAGGTGGTGGACCTTCAAAAAACCTTTGGCTGAAACATCCATAACACAGTGGCTACTACGTTGGACAAATGGTGGAGCTCTACCCCAAACCATTCATGGTAGTAAGTAGCTACATTGTATTCACACACTAACCTTTAAACAATAGAGATAGCTTCTTTCAAAAGATCTAGCTTGGATAAGTGGTAGATCTGTAAACCCCCTTGGGCTGAAACCTCCATAACACAATGGATAGTAGGTTGGACAAGTGTTGGACCTCTACCCAAAACTATCCACGCTATCAAAGTAGAGATAGGACTATTCAATAGAGCTAGCTTGGATAGGTGGTAGACATTCAAACGACCTTGGGCTAAAACCTCCATTACACAGTGGTTAGTAGGTTGGACAAGTGATGGACCTCTGCCCAAACCATCCATAGTAGTATTAAATATAGTAGCTACACTCCATTCACACTTTGATGTTCAAACAATAGAGATAAATTCTTTCATACCATCTTGGGCTAAATCCTCAACTACACAACGGATAGTAGGTTGGACAACTGTTGGACCTCTACCCAAACCATCCTCGCTATCGGAGTAGAGATGGGACTATTTAATAAAGCTAGCTTGGATAAGTGGCCGGCCTTCAAACCACCTTGGTCAAAAACCTCTACAACACAATGGTTAGTAGGTGTTTGAAAATTGAAGGACCTCTACCCCAAACCATACATGGTAGTAAACATAGTACTTACACTCCATTCAAATATTGACCTTCAAACAATAGCTATAGATTCCTTCGATAGAGCTAGTCTGGATAGGTGGTGGACCTTCAAACAACTTCGCACTATAACCTCCATAACGCACTGGCTAATAGGTTGGACAAGTGGTGGAGTTTTGTTCCAAACCATCCATGGTAGTAAACATAGTAGCTCCACTCCATTCACACATTGACCTTCAAAGAAAGAGATAGTTTCTTTCAATAGATCAAACTTGGACAGGTGGTGGACGTTCAAACCACCTTGGGGTAAAACCTCAAGGACACAATCGATAGTAGGTTGGAAAAGTGATGGACCTCTACCCCAAACCATCAATGTGATCAAACTAGAGATAGGACTATTCAATAGAGCTAGCTTGGACAGGTGGTGGACCTTCAAGCCACCTTGGGCTAAAACCTCCATAAAAATATGTTAGTAGGTTGGAATAGTGGTGGACCTATGTCCCAAACCATCCATGGTAGTAAACATAGTAGTACACTCCATTAACAAATTTATATTCAAACCACCTAGGGCTAAAACTTCCATAACACAATGGATAGTAGGTTGGACAAGCGGTGGACCTCTACCCCAAACCATCCATGGTAGTACACGTAGTAGCTACACTCCATTCACACATTGACCTTCAAACAATAGAGATAGATTCTTTCAATAGGGCTAGCGTAGATAGGTGGTGGACCTTCAAACCACCTTGGGCTAAAAACTTTATAACACAAGTGATAGTAGGTTTCACAAGTGGTGGACCTCTACCCTAGACCAGCCATGGTAGTAAACATAATAGCTACACTCCATAGGCATTGATCTTCAAACAATAGATATAGGACTATTGAATAGTGCTAGCTTGGACAAGTGGTGGTCCTTAAAACCACCTTGGGCTAAACCCACCATAACACAAGGGATAGTAGGTTGGACAAGTGGTGGACCTATGTCCCATATTTCCCCATTTATTCATCACTTATTATGAGGAAATTAGAGGCTTTAAGGGAGAGGAACTTCGCATTCCAATCAAGGAAGGAGCTCAGCCCGTACGCCAAAAGCTAAGGAGAATGGGACAGGTACAACTTAATGCTTTAAAGGAAGAGGTAGACAAGCTTCTTGAAGTAGGTTTCATATGTCCTGTGAGTACCGCAGAATGGGTGAGTCCTGTTGTTGTCACACCCAACAAGGATGGAAAGTGGAGGATATGTGTTGATTTTAAGCCTCTAGATGCAGCCATGAAGAGGGATCCATACCCTCTTCCTTTCATAGATGACATACTTGATTCTATTGCAAGGCATGAGAGGTATAGTGTATGTGATGGATTCGCTAGATATTTTTAGCTCACCTTGGATTTAGAAGATCAAAAGAAGACCACATTTATCACACCATGGGGATGATTTTGTTATTGTGTTTCCTTTTGGTCTTATGAACGGTTGTGCGTGGTATCAAAAGCCTCTCAATAAGGTGTTCTCTCCCTTTCTTGGCAAGTTTGTGAAGGATCTTATTGATGAATTTTGTGTTTATAGCTCTAAAGGATCATTATGTAAAGCTTGGTATGGCCTTGAAGCGATATGATGAAAGTGGAGGTCAACTCAACCCAAAGAAATGTCATCTTGCTCAACCAAGAGTGAATTTTTTGGGGCATATGATCTCAGAGAATGGGATTGAAGCGGATCCTGACAAAGTGAAGGCTTTGGTGCTCCTCCCATCACCTAAAGATACAAAGAAAATTTCTACTTTCATTCAAAAGGTGAAGTATATGGCAAGGTTATCCTCTACAACAAGTAACAAGGTTGGATCCTCTATAATGGACAAATGAATGTGAAGAGGTTTTCAAGGTATCAAAGAGGTTCTTGGTTCTCTTCCTGGTATGCAAGCTCCTAATTGGGATAAGGAGTTTTATGTGAATCCATCAGTAGGTGAGGTTTCCATTGGAGCTATGCTTCTTCAAAGAGGTAACAACTCCCACTACATGAAGCCTATCTATTGTGCTAGCTGGGTGAAGCTAGAGGTGGAAAGAGACTATACTGGAAGGATCTCATTATGGTAAGTGTGATTTATGCATGTAGAAGGCTTAGGCACTACCTTCTCCATAAACCATTCACATTCCTAACTAGCTACACTTTTTTACCTCAATTGGTGAATAGCCCTACTTTATCAAAGAGGCTTATGAAGTGGATTGTGGAGCTACAGGAATTCCAATTATTTTTTCTTGTTGAGGAGAGTACAAGGGCTACATTGACTCATTTTCTTAACTATAAGGAAAGCCCTCTTCTTCTTAAGGAGGATGTAGTAGAGGAAACACATGGAAGCTCCTAACATAGACAATGCCTATCTATTGCTTTTTGATGGCTCTTATAGGAAAGTGCATGGTGAAGCTTTAGGAGGTGTGATAATTTATGATCCTCAAGGTCCTTTGGTAACTAAAATGAGTTTGAATCTTACAACACAAAGCAACAATGGAGCTGAGTATGCTACTTTGGAGAAAGGTCTCAACCTTTGCCTTGAGCTTGGCATCCGTCATGTGAGGGTAAGAGGTGATGCTTTTTTGGTGTTTAAGCAAGTACTTGGGGTGTGGCAAGGTAAGATTCCAAGGATGAAAGATATGTGTTTTCAAGTGAAGAATCTGCTTAAGAATTTTGAAGCTTGGAGTTTAAGGCATAAGGACAGGTCTCAAAATGAAAAAGCACATGGTGCAACGCAAGCTTCCATTGGACAAATGTATGTGATAAGGGCTGATTCTCCTCTTTATTTGGGAAGGGAAGATTTATAGAGGGAGTAAGATTTTCTACAAACATGTATTCTTCCATCAGAGTTGGAGAAGTAAAAAAAGTACGCCTTCCTACGCCGTGCCAAAAGGTATGTGCTACTTGGTGATGCCTTGTATATGAAGGGGGCTGATCTTGTGATGAGAAAAGTACCTTGGAAAGAGGAAATTTATAAAATTTTAGAGGAGAATCATGAGGGTTCTTGTGGTGGTCACTTTGCTTCAAAGGTCACTTTGCATAAAGTCTTGCAGGAGGGGTATATGTGGCCAAGCATTCAACGTGATTTTCAACATTGGTGCAAGTCTTGTAAAGAGTGTCAAAGCATGGAAAATAGGGTTCTCAAATCAGAAATTAGAGGCACCATTGTGGCTTAAAACTTGTTTGAGAAGTGGGGTATTGATGCAATAGGTCCTCTACCTATGACATCTAGAGGCAAATGTTACATACTTACTGGTGTTGACTATCTATCCAAGTGGGCCGAAGCCAAAGCTGTTAACACTAGAATGGTAACAGGACACTTTTATGTCCTTGGGCACTTTTGTGTCCTGTTAAGTGACCATTTTGCTTGAATTATTTGAAGAGTATGAAAATGAATTTATAGGTGCTATATATCCACAAAGTTGTCTTATGAGCTGAAAAAAAACTTAGCATTTTTTTTGGAGCATCGATCTCACCATTAACCTTACTCTTGCACAACATTTTTGAACCTAAACTGTGTGAAAAAACGGGTCCTGTTTTTGGTTTTTTTTCAATTTTTGGCAACTATACCACTCTAAACTTCATGTTTGTGAGGTTTAGATGGCTAGAGGTTAGGCCTTCATAGTTCTCAACATGTTTTGATGCTTGTAGGGAGAGCTAAGTGTTAAAATTGAAAGGTATGACCAATTTACAAGAATTGCATAATCCTGTTTTTTGGGTAAAATTAGCACTTTTATGATTTTTTTGGTGGCTTTCTTAATATCCAAATTCAATTTTGATTGTGTAAGTGTAATTTATGACATAAAGCTAATCTTCCTTGAGTTTTGGGGGACCTAATAGGCTATATAGCATAGTATATGATGATGGTTGATTTTTTTGATTGCTGAAGAATACGATACATTTTAGAGTAGCAAGTATAACTTTCTCAATATTGCTACTTTCTAAGGCCAATTGTGTGTACTTTGTAGGTAGTAACCATATCTAATCATAGACTACAAACTTGTCTAGATATTGAGTAGTTTCTATGGGTTTCTAGAGGTCATAATGCTAAACCCAGTTTTTTCATGTTTGCTGTATTTAGCACTTTATCATTGCCCCCAAGGTTCCAATTGTAAGAGATCCATTATCCTTTTGACATGCTCCATGGATCCTTTTGAATCCAAAGGCCCAAAGGGAACTAAGAGAACATGTATATAGTATCTGTATTGAGCGTGACTATAGAAACTTTGATGATAGGTCCGCAAAATGGCAAAAATGCAACTTTTTGTACCTTTTTTTTTTGCCCAAAAAAATTAGTGAGGTAAAAGCAACCATATGTTTTGGTCACCAACCCATTGAAGTTAATGGGGCATTTTATCTCATGTCCTACAAAAATCCCCACTCTTATTTATGCAATCAACCGTAAGAAATTGCTGTTTTGAGCAACATGCACTGTTCCATCAACTTTGGAGGCTTGTAGTGACCAAGGGATGAGAAAAATTACAAGTTTATCATTTTTTCCATATGTAGTAGTTATTGAACTATAAGCTCATGAAAGGATTTTTCAAAATGAGTGGATCTACTATGGTTTTGGAATTTTTTCCCAAAACCCTGAAAGGACACTTTTATGTCCTGTTAGGTTACCATTCTAGTGTTAAGCACATCACGAGTAAAGATGTTTCCTTATTTATATATAAATATATTTTCTGCAAATTTGGCATGCCATTGGAGTTACTTTCTGACAAGGGTCCACGTTTCAGGGGAGAGTTGGTGGATTATCTATGTGAGAAGCGTCATGTGCATCACAGGTTTACTACTCCATATTATCCCCAATGCAATGGCATGAATGAAAGCTTTAATGGAGAGCTCATAAGGATGCTTAAAAAGATGACAAGAAACAACGTGAAGAATTGGGATTTATAGATACCTTGTGCTCTATGAGCTTACATGACTGCCATCAAATCAGGTACTGGTTTCTCTCCCTTCCATCTAGTTTTTGGCAAAGACACTTTACTTCCTATTGAGGTGGAGATACCAGCCTTGAAAATGATGCTAGAGATCGAAGAAGATCCCAATGATGCATTCAAGGAAAGAATTTTATATTTGCAATGTGTACAATTGGATAGGTTGTTGGCTTTTGAGCATTATGAGCAGGTCTTGAAGAAGAATCAAGCAAAGGTAAAGGACAAGGACATCAAGAAGGGTGACATGGTGATTTTTTACAATAGTAAGCTTGATAGAACTTTTCAAAAGAAATTTAAAATCAAGTGGAAAGGTCCTTTCTTGGTCTTAAACAGGTTTCCAAATGGCACATATCAACTTGCTGACTTGGATGGTACCCCACATAAAGCACGTGTGAATGGCTACAGGTTGAAGAAGTATATTGCAAGGTTGATGACTGTGATTGAGGATGAGACTTCTTTTGAAGAATTTTTTGATCATGTGGCTAATGATGAAGATGAAGTGAAGAATCCCTCATGTGGTTTACAGGATCTCTTTTGCGCCACTGATCATGAATGATCTAGCAGCTTGGGGTGTGTGGCAAACTATATTGGGGGCACATTTTTGACACTCTTTTTTTTGTAAATTTTTACATATGGACATGATGCCCGATGTCAAAAGGGTGTGTGGCCTTTATTTTTGTGGGTTTTTTAGCTTTCTTGATCAAGAACATGTACATGCACTCAAAGTCGCTAGTCTAGTGACAGCTCTCGGGCTACTGTAAGTGCCCGTGAGTGAGTTTTTTGAAGTGAGACTTGTATATAACTAAAACTCATGTACAAACTTAAAAAAGTTCATCAAAAATCCATTAAATTTCAGGTTTGAGCTTGTTGTGCCTCCTTGATGGTTTATGTTGCAATTTTTGCCCCCGCCTTGCCTACTCTACGTGTAGTCGTGTTGGGACAGCTCCCTATTCGCATCCATTTTGCATGTAGCGGTGTGTAGATTCAAATTAATTCATCTTCAGATTTCTATCCAGTCAATTTTCAAGCTTTAAAGCTCCCCAATTGGAGTTGTGCTCTTCAAGTTACGACTAGTTCTCTGCAGGGTTATGGCTATGGCAGCCTAGTGGAAAATTGTGTACACACAGATTGGGAGGGCATGTATCTTTGAATTGTGGTATTGATGTTGAATTTATGGGTTTGTGCTATTCAATGGTGAAAGGGGAGGCCCTTGTCTTCATATGAATTGGTCGGCATGTGCTATAAACCCACACTTTGGCGGGGTTTTTCACCTATGTGACATAGTCTCTTGGGTGGGCGACGGCCGGTAGATTCCCAAGGGGACTACTCTTGCATGACTTGTGGTGTTTCAAAGGTATTTATCAAGGATTATGGTGTTCTTGTAGTTCTCTTTCAACACTCTTGGGTGACATCGCTATAGAGGTGTTCTAGTTTGCTTGTTTCCCAACAGTGTTTTGGTGCCCGCCACCGAGGAACCGCTTCAAGTTACCTTCAGTTTTTACAGGTTTTAGAAGACATGGAGTTTAATTTTCCAGATTCTAGTGGGAAATCAAATGAAGGTTCCAAAGGTTTCATTGAGAGAATGGAGTTTGCTTGCCTTCTTGCTGACAAGCAAGACCCAGTCTTGCTGCTACGAATCTTCTACTTCTCTTTGAAGGGAGATGCTAGGGAATGGTTGGAAGGCTACGAAAAGGAGTTAAAATCAGCCCAACCTCCTCAATTTATGAATTATGAAATGGTAAGGCATTCTTTTCTTACACACTTTCAGCAGGTGGAAGACCCACAAAACGTATGGCAGTCTATTCAAGGCTTGGTACAGGGTGAAGGCTAGACCGTAGAAGACTTTGTGAAGGCATTCAATGCATTATGGACAAAGTGGTGTACATATTTAGTTGCTGAAATTCCTCCAGCCATGTTGAAGAAGGACAGGTTTCTTGAAAGTTTGAGGAGTAACCTAAGCTTGAAGGTAGAGCTTAAGCAGCCAAGGACCTTTGAAGAGGCAGTCGAAATTGCAAAGAATAAAGAGTGGAAAGTAGAGAGGTTAGTAGGTTGGACAAGTGGTGGACCTCTGCCCAGACCATCCCTGGTAGTAAACATAGTAGCTACACTCCATTCACACACTGACCTTCAAACAATAGAGATATGACTATTCAATAATGATAGCTTGGATAGGTGGTGGACCTTCAAACCACCTTGGGCTAAGACCTCCGTAACACAATGGATAGTAGGTTGGACAAGTGTTGGACATCTACTTGAAACCATCCATGCTATCATGGTAGAGATAGGACTATTCAATAGAACTAGGTTGGATAGGTGGTGGACCTTCAAACCACCTTGGGCTACCTTGGGATAAAACCTCCATAACACAATGGTTAGTAGGTTGGACAAGTGGTGGACCTCTACCCCAAACCACACATGGTAGTAAACATAGTAGCTACACTTCATTCAGACATTGACCTTCAAACAATAGAGATCGATTTTTTAATAGCGCTAGCTTGGCTAGATGTTGGGACATCAAAAAACCTTGGGCTAAAACCTCCATAACACAATGGTAAATAGGTTGGACAAGTGGTGAACCTCTACCCCAAACCATCCATGGTATTAAACATAGTAGCTACACTCCATTCAAAAATTGAGGTTCAAACAATAGAGATAGATTCTTTCAATCAATCTAGCTTGAACATGTGGTGGACCTTCAAACAAACTTGGTCTAAAACCTCAATAACACAATGGATAGTGGATTGGACTAGTGTTGGACCTCTACCCCAAACCATCCACGCTATCAGAGTAGAGATAGGACTATTCAATAAAGGGAGCTTGGATAGGTGGTGGATCTTCAAACCACCCGGGGTTAAAACCTCTATAACACAATGGTTAGTAGGTTGAACAAGTGATGGACCTATGCCCCAAACCAAACATGGTAGTAGACATAGTAGCTATACTCCATGCATGCATTGATCTTCAAACAATAGAGATAGCTTCTTTAAAAAGAGCTAGCTTGTACATGTGATGGATCTTCGAACAACCTTGGGCTATAACCTGCATAACACAATGGTTCGTACATTGGACAAGTGGTGGACCTCTGCCCCAAACAATCCCTGGTAGTAAACCTAGAAGACACTCCATTCACACATTGATCTTCAAACAGTAGACATAGCTACTTTCAATAGATCTAGCTTGTACATGACCTTCAAACAATAGGGAAAGCTTCTTTCAATGTATTTAGCTTGTAAAGGTGATGGACCTTCAAACCACCTTGGGCTAAAACCTTTATAACACAAGGGATATTAAATTGGACAAGTGTTTGACCTCTACCCAAAACCATCTATGCTATCAGAGTAGAGATAGGATTATTCAATAGAGCTAGCTTGGAGAAGTGGTGGACCTTCAAACCACCTTGGGCTAAAACCTCAATAACACAATGATTAGTAGGTTGGACAAGTGATGGACCTCTGTCCCAAACCCTCCATGGTAGTAAGCATAGTACCTAGACTCCATTCACCTTTTGATTTTCAAACAATAGCTCATTAGCTTCTTTCAATACAACTAGCTTGGACCTGTGGTGGACCTTCAGAAAACATTTGGCTTTGAAACCTCCATAACACAGTGTGGCTACTATGTTGGACAAATGGTGGAGCTCTACCCCAAACCATTCATGGTAGTAAACATAGTAGCTACACTGTATTCACACATTGACCTTTAAACAATAAAGATAGCTTCTTTCAATAGATCTAGCTTGGATAACTGGTAGACCTGCAAACCTCCTTGGGCTAAAACCTCCATAACACAATGGATAGTAGGTTGGATAAGTGTTGGACCTCTACCCAAAACTATCCATGCTATCAAAGTAGAGATAGGACTATTCAATAGAGCTAGCTTGGACAGGAGGTGGACTTTCAAACCACCTTGGGCTAGAACCACCATAACACAATGGTTAGTAGGTTGGACAAGTGATGGATCTCTTCCCAAATCATCCATGGTAGTGGTAAACATAGTATCTACACTCCATTCACACTTTGATGTTCCAAAAATAGAGATAACTTATTTCATACCACCTTGGGCTAAAACCTCAACTACACAATGGATAGTAGGTTGGATAAGTATTGGACCTCTATCCCAAAAACATCCACGCTACTGGAATAGAGATAGGACTATTCAATAAAGCTAGCTTGGACAAGTGCTGGGCCTTCAAACCACCTTGGGCAAAACCTCCATAACACAATGGTTAGTAGGTGTTTGAGAAGTGATCGACCTCTACCCCAAACCATCCATGGTAGTAAACATAGTAGTTACACTCCGTTCATAGATTGATCTTCAAACCACCTAGGGCTAAAACTTCTATAACACAATGGATAGTAGGTTGGACAAGCGGTGGACATCTACCACAAACCATCCATGGTAGTACACATAGTAGCTACAGTTCATTCACACATTGACCTTCAAACAATGGAGATAGCTTCTTTCAATAGGTCTAGCTTGGATAGGTGGTGGACCTTCAAACAACCTAGGGCTAAAAGTTTATAACACAAGGGATAGTAGGTTGCACAAGTGGTAGTAAACATTGTAGCTACACTCCATTCACGCATTGATCTTCAAAGAAGAGAGATAGCACTATTGAATACTGCTAGCTTGGACAACTGGTGGGCCTTCAAACCACCTTGGGCTAAACCCACCATAACACAAGGGATAGTAGGTTGGGCAAGTGGTGGACCTATGTCCCAAACCATCCATGGTAATAGAGATAGTAGTTACACTCCATTCGCACATTGACCTTGAAATAATAGAGATATCTTGAAAAAGTGGTCCACCTTCACACCACGTTGGGCTAGAACCTCTATAACACAATGGATAGTAGGCAGGACAAGAGGTGAAACTCTACCCCATACTATCCATGGTAATAAAGATAGTAGTTACACTGCATTCACGCATTGACCTTCAAATAATAGAGATAGCATGACACAATGGATAGTAGGTTGGACAAGTGGGGACCTCTACCCCAAACTATCCATGATAGTAAACAAAGAAGATACACTCCATTCACACATTGACCTTGAAACAATAGAGATAACTTATTTCAATGGAGCTAGCTTGAACAAGTAGTGGACCTTCAACCTTGGGCTAAAACCTCCATAACACAATGAATAATAGGTGGTGGAACTTTTCCCCCAACCATCCATAGTACTAAGCAAAGTAGCTACACTCCATTCACACATTAACTTCAAAACAATAGAGATATCTTCATTCAATAGAGCTAGCTTGGTCAGATGGTGGACCTTCAAACAACCTTGGGCTAAAACCTCCATAACACAATAGTAAGTAGGTTGGACAAGTGGTGAACCGCTGACCCAAACCATCCATGGTATTCAACATAGAAGTTACACTACATTTACAAATTGACCTTCGAACAATAGAAATGGATTCTTTCAATAGATCTAGCTTCGACAGGTAGTGGACTTTCAAACCACCTTGGTCTAAAACCTCAATAACACAGTGGTTAGTGGGTTGGACAAGTGTTGGACCTCTATCCCAAACCATCCACACTATCAAAGTAGAGATAGGACTATTCAATACAGATAGCCTAGATAGGTGGTGGACCTTCAAACCACCTTGGGCTAAAACCTCCATAACACAATGGTTAGTAGGTTAGACAAGTGATCATGGACCTATGCCCCAAAATAACCATGGTAGTAAACATAGTAGCTACACTCCATGCACACATTGATCTTGAAACAATAGAGATAGCTTCTTTAAAAAGACCTAACTTGTACAAGTGGTGGACCTTCAAACAACCTTGGGCTAAAACTTGCATAACACAATGGTTAGTAGGTTGGACAAGTAGTGGACCTTTGCCCCAAACCATCCCTGGTAGTAAACATAGTACACACTCCGATCACAAATTGAACTTCAAAAACTAGAGATAGCTGCTTGCAATAGAGCTAGCTTGGACAAGTGGTGGACCTTTAAACCAACTAGGGCTAAAACCTTTATAACACAAGGGACAGTAGGTTGGAGAAGTGGTGGACCTCTGCCCCGAACCATCCATGGTAGTAAACATAGTAGCTACACTCCATTCACACATTGACCTTCAAACAATAGAGATATGATTATTGAATAGAGCTAACTTGGATAGGAGGTTGGACAGGTGGTGGACCTTTAAACCACCTTGGGCTAAAACCTCCATAACACAATGGTTAGTAGGTTGGACAAGTGGTGGACCTCCACCCCAAACCATACATGGTTGTAAACATAGTAGCTACTCTTCATTCACACATTGACCTTCAAACAATAGAGAAAGCTTCTTTCAATAGAGCTATCTTGGTCAAATGGTGGACCTTCAAAAAATCTGTGGCTAAAACCTCCATAACACACTGTAAGTAGGTTCGATGAGTGGTGAACCTATGTCCCAAACCATCCATGGTAATAAACATAGTAGCTACACTGCATTCACAAATTGACCTTTAAACCATAGAGATAGATTCTTTCAATAGATCATGCTTGGACATGTGGTAGACCTTCAAACCACCTTGGTCTATAACCTCAATAACACAGTGGATAGTGGGTTGGACTAGTGTTGGACCTCTACCCCAAACCATCCCCACTATCAGATTAGAGATAGGACTATTCAATACAAATAGTTTGGATAGGTGGTGGACCTTCAAACCACCTGGGGCTAACCTCCATAACACAATGGTTAGTAGGTGGGACAAGTGATGGACCTATGCCCCAAAACAACCATGGTAGTAAGCATAGTATCTACACTCCATGGACGCATTGATCTTCGAACAATAGAGATAGCTTCTTTAAAAAGAGCTAGCTTGTACAAGTAGTGGACCTTCAAAAACTCTTGGACTATAACCTGTATAACACAATGGTTAGTAGGTTGGACAAGTGGTGGACCTATGCCCAAAACCATCCCTGGTAGTAAACATAGTAGACACTCCATTCACACATTGACCTACAAACAATAGAGATAGCTGCTTTCCATAGATCTAGCTTGTACATGACCTTGAAACAATAGAGAAATCTTCTTTCAATAGATCTAGCTTGGACATGTGATGGAACTTCAAACCACCTTGGGCTGAAACCTTTATAACACAAGGGATAGTAAATTGGACAAGTGTTGGATCTCTACCCAAAACCATCCATGCTATCAGAGTAGAGATATGATTATTCGATAGAGCTGTTAGCAGCAAGATAGCACGGACACCATTTTTCGGAGTTCTCCTTGTAAAATAGTTATTATTTTGATAAATGGGGAGCGAGGGCTACAAGCTTCCAGATTGTATCAGGCCCGTATCAGCCAATCAATTCCGAGCTTTGGTAGAACTCCTGATTATTAGTTTTGACCACCCAAAAACCTTGGCAAAGGTTTAAAAGCCAATTTTTGTAAGTTTTTTATAAGTTTTCGGATAAGAAATACACAGCATGAGCTAACGGCGCTCACTTCTCTCCTTCTCGTGCTTCCTACTCCCTCTCCGGTTGTCACATTGCGATTGTTTTTGTTGCAATGAAACCGCAGGGAAGAGCTCTATGCATTGGTGTAAGCCATTCACAGTATTTCATAGCTTTTGGCGTCGCCTTGCGGCCTAATTTCATCATAACTAGGAATTTACTCTTTTAAATCAAAAACTAAGCATAGGCGGGGTATTGGGGCATCAGTGCTAAGCATTTAGATGCATTCTGGGTTGTAAACGACTAGGTCAAAAATCCACTACTGTTAATAATCGCAATTTTGGAACTTGACCTAAAGTGGGGTTTGAGACCATATGCATGTGTGCTCAGGTCTTGTAAACTTGTCCTAGAAGTTTTGTTACGTTTGGATGTCATTTGATGTTGTAACGGATGTGATTTTCTTGCCAATGAGCGATTGGCTTGTGGTGATTTCAGTCACTTGAGTATGGCTTGAGTTAGATGCGAGTTGTTAGTTGTTTTCCGAGAGATTGACAATTTCTTGTAGCATCTATGCACTAGTCAAGTCAGCTTCGTCCCATGGTTTGAGAAATTAACCGTGGTTCTCGCTAATACTGCAATAAGATAGGATGGTGAGGTTAGACATGCGTCCCACATTTGGCGCCGCTGTCGAGGAATGAAGAGACCTAAACTAGGAAAAACACGAGCATCCTACGTAGTTGGAGGTAAAAATTTCAAGAGTTGGCCAAAACTCAGATTATTTATTTTCTCTTGACAATTTAGGTCAAATTAAGTTTTGACTTGATTCATAGGCTCATAAAAAGATTTTCTTTGAGAAAATTGCAAAAAAGTGCTCATTTCAAGTCTAAAGGTAATAATCGTGATTATCAATTTTCTGCTCTAAATTGGACAAGGTTCATACCATTGACTCATTGCATGTGTACAAACAACTTTTGTAAGCCCAAAAGATTTGGATCACTAAATTGGCAAAAAATTGGGTAAAAACTAAAGTTTGTACTGACTTTTTGAATCTTGAGTATAAATTTGTTGAAATTTGTTTCATAGGCTTATGATGATGCGATAAACATGTGTATATGCTTAGTTGACCAAAAGCAAAAATTTATCAGAAGTAAATAATCGTGATTATTTACATCTGTCCTAAATTTCAACTTTTTTGACCAAGTCTGCATATCACTCACTAGCTTCAACATGTTGTAATAAGTCCACAAACCAAATTTGGTAATATTTGGACCACTAGAGTGAAATTTGTGACTAAAATTGCAAAGTTAGTCTGCGGACAGATAATTGATGACCATTTGATCAAAAATTATCCAAACTTGATGAAAGTTGGCTAGTGACATTAACTTAAGATGCTTAGCAGATCTTTGTCAAAGTTGGGGCAAAAAATTGCAAAAATATAGCTACAGTAAATAATCACGATTATTTACATCTGCTTCAAAACTTGATGATTTTCATAAAGAGTGAGGTAGATATTTTTATTTTCACATTATTCACATGCCACAACATGTCATCATAACGTTAAATATTGTGTAGTGTCCATGCTACATGAACAACAATGCCAAGAGGATATCGCCCTCATTGTCTGCATTGGCGGTCTTCCAAGTGACTGAAAGGGAAGGGGAACCTGAAGCTTAATAACACAAAGGTGGAAGTAGATACCACCCTCACAAAGGAGGTCAAAAACCAAGTGCAAGGTATCATATTTGATAAGATTTAAGATTGTCTAGTGTCCATGCTATGTGAATGACAATGCCAAGAGGATGTCGCCTTCAATGATCACATTGGCGGGCTTCCTAGCGACTCAAAAGGAGAAGGGGACCTCAAGTTCCATGAGTCATTTTCTCATATCCAAACAATAGCCCACATGGTACAATGGGGTCAACTACAACCAACTCTCTTATACACAAAAAGTCACACCAACCATGCAACCTTCACTTTCAAAACCAAGGCGGATCAAATCAAACTCCTTGAGCAATTGAGGTTTCTCAAGGACACCAAGTTTTGGTTTGCAAAAGATCTAACACCCACCTTACTCAAGAATAATAAGGACGGAGTCCAAAAGATATAACAAGTGCACACATTAGGAAAATGGTCAGTTTAGTGATGACAAGATAAAGACATTATCCAGTAGATTTGAACTCCCAAACCAACTCCCTCCCTACCTACACCTTCTTAAGTTTTGTTCATTTCATTTTATCTTCCCTTTATCACACCTTTCTAGACCCTTACTTCTTAATTAAGATGTATCCAACAACCCCTTCATTGAGAAGAAACTTTGTAATGTTTTGTTTTCAGGCCCATAGGTCATATATGATCTTCGTGGATGATAATTCAATCTATTTGTCTATCTATGTCTACCTATGATAGATGTAATAATGAGCAGAATGCATATTTATTGAGAATTCCAAATGGACGCTAGCATGCAGAGAGAAAATATCAAAGTGAGGTAGATAAGTAGGTCCCACATGCAATCCACCAAAGGGGAGATCCAAAAAGATTTTATATGCAGCGACAAATAGAGAGGACCTTTGATTCTACCAAGATGTCAAAGCATATAAGTGAAAAAGGGTTGAAGGATTTTTTGAATCTCAAGAGCAGGTGCACGTATCTATTCATTCAAAGTGTTCTTTTCCCTAGGAATCTTGGAGGCAAGGAGTAGCCACATGTATTCAAACTTGTCTAAGACCAAGCATGATGCCATGCATGCATGTATTGATGAAAAAATTAGCTTGTATGAGGCAATTGGCACAAACATGGCAATGGCAATGGAAATGGGAATGCTACAAAGTGTCAAATACTGTGCTTATCTTAAAGGTTATATTGTCTCTCCTAGTAGTAGAATCAATGATCATGCACATAAGTTCTTAAGTGAATCATCAACTGCATCAGCTACCAAATCACTGGGTGATTTGACTCAATATTCAATGATACAAACCCCTTCAGATAAATAGTTTTCCCTGTTGAGAGAAGAGTATTAAGAAGAAGTGACCAATATTTGTTGATGTGAACTTTGTTCTTGAAGAAGGTAGTCATAGACCAGATGACCTTATGCAGGTCAACAATAAATATGCTCAATTGGGCCATCCAAATTGGATGGCCCAGATGAGCATCTTTATTGTTTAAAAGGCGTATATTGATAATATGCGTGGCAATATGCATGATAATATTTGTGGTGATAATCACGGCTATATTACCGCTCCTATTACCACATATATTGTTGTTAAACCACTACATCACCCTTTTCCGCTATTATTTCCACACACACAGTATTTTCTCTTTATATTTTCCTTTGGTAATCAACAAAAATGCTAGTGGTTTTGGAATTTTCCTCTTATAGTGGTACATGACAATAGAATATGCAGTATGTAGACGACGACAGAAATAACCATATTTATTTGTTTAAATCTAAGAGTTTTATTTTCTACACATGATTATAAACATTATTTTTTACAAGTATGGTTTACAGACTTAGCAATTGAGGATAATTACTTTTTAACGTTGAGATATGTAAAAAGGTGATAACATATTTATATATTACAAATGATAGGTGAAAAATGCATTAGGAGTCAATGGAATATGTAAAAAAATAGTAAATTTATCAATGTGTTATTATGGAAGTTCTTTTTATGAGCTACGATCACTATACATTTGAGTGGATAGTTTGTAATTCACTTTGAGTATTCAAGAAATCTATAAAAGAAAATGTCCAAGAGAAAAATGCTCATTTTTACATGAGGGAACATTGCACTCAGTGTCTGTGTCATTCTTCTCTCTTCTCTTGCTATGCCAGTGTAATACTCCACTCTAGGAGGTGTATCTACATGCACTCCCTCACTATTTCTCACTCTTTGTCTCTCTCTCACCTAGTGTATAACCTGATTTTAATGCACATGTTATTGGTTGGGTATGCAGATTTGCTATTTTTATGGTTTGTATTATGTTATTTTTGGTATTTGGTATGTCTCATATGTTATCTATCTGTAGCACATTCTAGAGAGTTCTATGATGCAATTGTATGGGAAATGTTAGAGACGACAAGACTCTATATCCAACTTCTAATGAACTTACCTAGAGGTATGAATTGAAGACTTGAAAGGTAGGTGTGTGTAAACTTGAACTATCCCCAAAGTGTCCCATCTATCTTTTCTAATGGTTATTTCCTACCCTATGGGAGGTACCACCTAACTGTAATCACCATGTGTTCAGTCCCATGGGAGGAAGGAGGCATATCAATAGAGGAGAATTGGGCTTGAATAAATGTAAAGGGGAGAGAATGTGACTTGGGGCATGCAATTCATACAATAGAATTCCAAGCAATGGATATATAAACTTCTTACTATATGAGTCTCACCAAGAGTTTGAAATATGTATGAGCACATGTGCAAGATGTCAAAAACATGAAAAAAGACTCGGAACATGTCTCTCTTGCCAAATGCCCCTCTCATTGACCTACACATGCTATGAAGCATATGTGCACAAGGAAATGTTGTTATTTTTGGGAGGTCATGTCTACAAATAAATGTGTTGTTTCTAGGATTCCTTGAGTATCATAGAAGATCCTTATTGAGGCTAAGGATGGTTTTTTGTCTTCTCCCTATCATGGTGTACAAGATGTATCCTATGTTTGGTCCATTATTGTAAAGTGGGCAAACGATGTTTTATTTAGAATTTACTCAAGATGCAACTAAGTGGACAAAGACTTTTGTTTTCAAAGTTTACTCAGACGCAATGGTGGTACGTAACCTCATGTGTGGGTTTCCTTTCCCCTTCTAGTGAGTAGTTGCTATAACTCTCCTTTTCTTCTTTCCTCACCATGGTCCAGGGTGTGCCTAGATGGCTCTATTGACCACCAATGCAAACTTTTTCTTCGTCCCATATGGTGATTTAACCCTCATTGTACATAATTTCTTTACTCACTGAGGGAGTTTTCCCATGATTATAATGTAGCCCTTTGTAGTAGAAGTGGTTTGGAGCCCTATGAGAAATTATATTAAACTACTAGAAGGATATTTTTTCTCAGAAAACAAAAACTCTCCTTTTCTTAATACATCTCATCTTTCCTCCAAGAAAAAGACATGGAAACTCAAGCCTACATGTGCCCCTAATTCATTTAATTAAGATTTATTTCAGACTAGATGACAATAGATTAAAAATTAGTAGGAGTTGTGAGATGTCGTTATGAATGAAATGAAGTATGTGGAATTTCAAACATGTGGAAGAGATGGAAGATGAAAATTAATTTAAATTTATGGAAATTCAAACAATGTAGAGGAAATGAAAAGAGGAGTCTCCTTTTCCTATGCGAGAGAAATCTTGTGAGTGATAACTCTCTCGAACTCATATCCGCTTTTAAAGAGACTCTTCTTAAGTTTAATGATAAGTATTAAATTTGAAATTTAGAAGAAGACCTTGATAGTATATCATGGGGATCTAAAAATTTCCTAAGTAGTGCAATGTAGTGGATCAACTATGAGAGAGAGAGAGAGAGAGAGAGAGAGAGAGGGAGATGAAAGGTAAATTTCTTTTTATTGATTAAGGCAAAGTCCTTATTTCTAGAAGCATTGCATAGCCACTGTTTTAGTGACAAGAACTTCATGGCGTTGGGATTCAAGAAATTTCAAAGTACTACAATGAACTGTGAAAGAGAGAGAGAGAGAGAGAGAGAGAGAGAGAGAGAGAGAGAGAGAGAGAGAGAGAGAGAGAGAGAGAGAGAGAGAGAGAGAGAGAGAGAGAGAGAGAGAGAGAGAGAGAACATATACATATATATGAAAGCTGAATTACTTTCTATTAATCAAGGCAAAGTCCTTATTTCTAGCTACATTTGATAGCAGTATGTTTGAAACTCAGACCTTGCATTGGAAACTTCTTAAAACTAGGCTTATGGAAGACTATCTGGCTATGCCTAGGAAGAAGAACGAGATGATGCAAAAACAAATTGCTACTATTGTGAACTAGGAGCATGTACAATATGTGAGATAATTTAAAATATATTTGTCCCCAAAAAGAAGGGAGAGAGAGAGAGAGAGAGAGAGAGAGAGAGAGAGAGAGAGAGAGAGAGAGAGAGAGAGAGAGAGAGAGAGAGAGAGTAATGTGGCCTCCTCTTCCAAGGGATCAAGAAACATAGAGAAAAGGGAAAAGGGTGGTTGACACAGAAAGCTTCACTCCTTCTAGGAAAACTTACAAATCTAAAGTGTTTACTTCAGGCTATTCCTTGCATAACTTTTATGAGGTGCTCATGGAAGACATGCCTTCACCAGGGACCTTGGCTACTATAGATACCATATTAGAAAATCATGACTCCAATAAGAAAACTAGATTACAATATGAAGAAGGACAAGGTGTTCAACTAGAGGTTCATATGCATGATAATGATAGTGAGGATAGGGAGACCCAAGTAGTGTTTAATACTCCCCAATGAAGTTTGCAGCATTCAATGTGAAGGGGCTTAATGATCCCACGCGTGTGTACTCGTTTAATAAAAGGATGTTGTCTTCAAATTTGGATGTCTATTTTGTTGAAGAGCATAAAACAAATAATAGAGCTGGTAAAATTTCGTATTATAGAGGGATGAGTTGTTTTTATGGGGGAGCCAGGCAGGATACTCAGATGTATTGACATGCATTTAAGATTCATTATGTACCACCCTAGTTATAGATGCTCAATCTTCTTGATTGATACTGAATGGGGGAAAAAAGCCTTAGGAAACATTTATGCTGACAACAATCCTAACATGAGGAAAGACCTTTGGGACTGGATAGACTTTGATCACCTGCATGCATGTATTGTTGGAGGAAACTTCAATATGGTGTGTTCTACTGGGGATAATACATCTCCTACAATTGTTATGTCACACTCAAAAGCCTCAAGCTGAGATGCTTTAGCCTCTGGTAATTGGAATGATGCATGGCTAACTCACGAGAACATGCAGAATGGGTTTACCTTTCACCCTCATTCTCACACATCCTCATGGTTCAGACTTGATCAACTATATTTTATTGAAACTAAGAGCTTTTTCTCAATTGAATGTTGAAATTCAAGTGTCTCTTTTTTATCATTCTCCTTTGGTTTTAAGTTTGGTTAATGTTGATATGAAATCCTTTCACAATGTGGGGTCTATTAGGACCCTCCTGATTAACAACACACTATTGGATATTTAGGGTTTTAAACAAGCAGTGTCCAGTGCAATAAAAACATCTTTGCTATAGTATGGTATGCAAAAACGTGTGATAGCCTGTCTATAGTTCTATGCAAAGATGCAACACTGAATTAGACTCAATAAAAAGAGGGTTTCCATGGGAAAAACAAAAGATGTAAGGCATGCTACAAAAATGTAAAGTTAATCATGGCTTAGGATGTACATCAAATGAGTGATAGGGACATTGATTTTCTTAGGAATTCCGAATAGATTCTTAAACAATATGAAGTAGAGAGAGAAACTAGAGCTAGGTTTCTATGTAAACATCATGAGCTCAGGGATGTTCATTGTTCTTCTATTTTTTTTTCAAAAATCTACATACCAAGCATCCTACAGAATGAATTCACCATCTCACCACTAAGGATCGGAGGTCCATTTGAGAACCAATTCACATCATGGAGGAATGTATTAAATAGTTTGAGGTAATTTTGAACAAACTAGTAGAGAAGTCTTTTGAAAGATAGCAGGCTATTGAGCTCCTCAATTTTGTAGTGAATCCATGCATTGAGGAATGTAATGGAAAGAGATTGGAAGAACCTTTTGAGGCAAAGGAAATTATATGGGCCCTCAAGAAAGTGGGCAATTATAAAACACCAGGTGTGCGTTGTCTTACAAAGTCATTCATATTGACATTCTAGGAAAAATTGAATCCATTGATAGTGACAGTCATTAACAAGATATGGCAGTATCAATGCATGGAGCTATTGTTGAAATAATGGCTCATTAATCTCTTGCCTAAGAAAACTTTTGTTGCTAGTTTGTCAGATTGGAGACCCATAACAACGATGGGTATAAATTATTAAATGTTAGCTAAGGCCATAGCCATTAGAATCTCTCCCTTTCTTAGGAAACATGTGTGTGAGGCATAAACAAGATTCATTTGGGGCAAATCTATCTTTGACTATTTCCTGCCTTTACTGGGCTAGTCAAATAAAGCTCTGTTCAGACTCAAACCTTTGTTTATTAAATTTCTATGGGGAGATTCTCCTAGTTCGTGGCTTGCTTGGGGAAAAGGTACATTGTCTTGTTAAAACAATTCAAAAGATTGAGAAGGGGGGTCCTAGAAAAGTATAGATGTTAGTTTCACATCAAATGTGCAGAAGATGAATTAGAATCCATTGACATGGAGCTTAACCATTTTTGTGAGGAAATGATGCCACTTGTTTAGAATACGGGATTCAAAATTATTGTTTCAAATGAGAAAGCCAAACAGGTTCAAGTCATTGGTGATGGATATGACAATATTCTAATGTTGCAACATCGGTGTGTTTTTCCATTCTTTCATGGATGTTGTTTTCTTAGTCAAGGTGGACCTAATGACAAATCTTATGTGTTCAAATTTTTTACGAAAGGACCTCCTTCGGAGGTTGAACTTGTCAATTGAAGGAGGTGAGGAGGGACAAGAGATTTTAGAAGTGCATGGGTACATTTTGATCACACTCACCGGATTGAAGGATGGGCAACTATGTCATGCTCGGTTTATGGTCCCGTGTAAGTGATCTTATAAGAACATATTAGATAGCATATTTTGATATGAGTCACCTTTTTATGCTTATTTTTATTTTGAATACAACATGAGAGGACTGCAGGTGATTGCAATATGTGAATGCAAAGAGGAAGACGAGGAGACATAAAAACTTTTTTGGAGAAATTTAAACACAGTGATGAAGAGATGCGGGCATGAACCACTACACTTTACTGGATTCATATCTGACAAAGTTGGAGATAAATTGCTGGAAATACAAACTGTATACAATGGAGAAAGGCATAAGGTAATGATAGGGAGGAAGAGCTCATGCCTTTTCCATTGGGAGCAGAGTCTGCACAAACACACTAAAAAACATGTCACTCCAGATAGAAAAATGCGTCACATTGAAATGCGTGAGGCATGGTGCTTAGCAAAGAATGACATGTCCTCATGTTTCCCACCATGTATGAAAATTAAGAGTGTGTGGGTTGATCCAAAAAGGGTAGTAGAAACACACAAAACCTTGCAAAAATGATGCTAAAACCTAATGCGGTTATCATTCATTTGCTATGCTCGATGGCTCACATAAGGACTATAAGAGTCCATGGGCTAATATTTAATGCTCAGGTGAATCAGAGAAAGCTTTACCCATGGTGAAAGTATCTCAATACCTGATCTACAACCGACCCGCAATGCGGCACTAAGAGGCATCTCTATTTGAATCAACATACACATGCTTGGTAAATGTAATGTTATGGTTGATGTGAGTTTTCTCCAACAACCAAAAAGTGTAACAGCACTAGATCTCTCACAAGCCCATGATACCAGATCACCTTCACAAAACCACAAGAAAGCCATTCATCAAATTGTGCAAACACCATAGTCTTTTTGACCTAAGTTTGCTACCATAATGCAAAAACTTCTTGGACATGAACCTGAAACATGACTAGGGTATTTCTTGGCTCTAGAATCCATGGAAAAAACAAGCCAACTTGTATAAACTACTATGTTGGCTAGCGGGAACATGTCAAGTAGGAGGAGTACTAGCCCACACAAAGGGCATCACCTACATAACCCGATGGAACTTGTCCAAAGTAGGAGGAATACTAGCCCACACAAAGAGCATCACCTACATAACCCGCCAGAACTTGTCAAAAGTACTATGAGGAATATTAGCCCACACAAAGGGCATCACCTACATAACCTTAGTAGCCTTTACTACATCTAGAGGCACAAAGGTGTGATAGAATTAGTTATTATTAAATAAGAACTGTCATATTTTCTCTAGATGTTCTCTACAACATTGCCAAGAAAGACAATTTAGTGAAAAATTCTTTGCCACAAGTATTTTGGGGAAAAACTATTTTTAATAAATGAGTATATGAGTGAGAGAGCTTGTAAGCAAAGCATTGGTTTCCCAATGTATGAAATAAGGACTTGGCCTTCATTAAAAAAAACAAGTAAGCTTTCATATATATATATATATGTATATGTATATATATATATATATATATGTATACATATATACATATATGCTCTCTCTCTCTCTCTCTCTCTCTCTCTCTCTCTCTCTCTCTCTCTCTCTCTCTCTCTCTCTCCCCTTTTTCGGGGCAAATCTATTTTACATTATCTCACATTTTGTACATGCTCCCAATTCACAATAGTAGAATTTTTTTTTGGCATCATCGTCTCCCTTTGCTCTTCAGCATAGTTAGATATTCTTCCCCCATAGGTCTTCCCTCAAAGGTACTAATATCAAATGTAGCAAAAAATGAGGACCTGGCTGGCCTTGATTAACAAAAGTAATTTGGCTTTCATATATATGTATACATTGGAAAAATTAGCGCACACAAACGGAATCACCTACGTACCCCAAGTAGTCTCTACCACATCATCTAGATGCACAAAGGTGTGCTAAAACCAGCTCTTTTGTAAGAATGACGTATTCGCTCTAGATGTCCTCTATGACATTGCCAAGGAAGACTCTTCTGTGAAAGATTCTTTGCCACAAGTATTCTGGGGAAAATTTGTTTTTAGTAAATGAAATATAAGAGTGAGAGATCTTTTAAGCAAAGCACTGGTTGCCCAATATAGGAAAAGGACTTGGCCTTCATTAGTAAAAGTCAAGTTAGCTTTGATATAATATATATATATGTTCTCTCTCTCTCTCTCTCTCTCTCTCTCTCTCTCTCTCTCTCTCTCTCTCTCTCTCTCTCTCTCTCTCTCTCTCTCTCTCTCTCTCTCTCTCTCTCTCTCTCTCTCTCTCTCTCTCTCTCTCTCCCCCTCGGGGGATAAATCTAGTTTGCATTATATCTCATATTGTACATGCTCCCATTTCACAATAGTAGAAAAATTGCTGCATCATAGCCTTCTATTGCTTCTTAGGCATAGTCAAATAGTCTTCCATAGACCTAGTTTTAAGAAGTTTCCAATGCAAGATTTGAGTTCAAAAATATTGCTATCAAATGTAGCTAGAAATGAGAGCTTGGCCTTTATTAATAAAAAGTAAGTCATCTTTCATATATATGTATATGTTGGCTCTCTCTCTCTCTCTCTCTCTCTCTCTCTCTCTCTCTCTCTCTCTCTCTCTCTCTCTCTCTCTCTCTCTCTCTCTCTCTCTCTCTCCAAGCTACAATGAGGCACTGAGAGGCATCTCTAACTAAACCAACATACATGTGTTTGGAAATTGTAATGCTATGGCTGATGTGAGTTTGCTCCAAAAACCCAAAATCTTGCGGCACTTTATCTCACATTAGCCCATGATACTTGAGCACCTTGGCAAAACCACAAGTAGAAAAACTATTTACCAAAATATGAAAATTTGGTAGTCTTGGTTGACCTAAGTTTGATACCATAATGTAAAAACTTCCTAGAATTGTCCTTGAAGCTGAAATTCAATTAGTCTATGTCTGATCTCTAGAATCCACGCAAACAATAAACCAACATGTACAACGATGATGCTAGCTAACCAAAGTTTGACAAGAGCAGAGAAAAATGAGCCCACACAAAGGGCATCACCTACATAACCCAGGTAGCCTCTACTACATGATCTAGAGGCACATAGGTGTTCTAACACCAGTTATTTTGTAATAATGTCATATTTTCTCTAAATGTCCTCTACAACATTGCCAAGGGAAACACTTCGATGAAAGATTATTTTCCACAAGTATTTTGGGGAAAATTTGTTTTTAATAATTGAAGTATAGGAGTGAGAGAGCTTGTAATCAAAGCATTGGTTGCCCAATGTAGGAAATAAGGTCAAATTTCATATATATATATATATATGTGTGTGTGTGTGCGTGTGTGTGCGTGTGTGTGTGTATGTATGTATGTATGTGTGTGTGTGTGTATGTGTGTGTGTGTGTGTGTGTATGTATGTATGTATGTATGTATGTTCTCTCTCTCTCTCTCTCTCTTCTTTTTGGGGATATATCTATTTTATATTATCTCACATATTGTACATGCTCCCATTTCAAAATAGTAGCAAAATTTCATGCACCATCATTTCCTACTTCTTCTTAGGCATAGTTAGATAGTCTTCCATAAGCCTAATTTTAGAAAGTTTCCAATGCATCATAACTCCACAAAGTGAGATAAATCTTTATACATTCCTTTCCACCAATACCTCTCTTTCAATTTATTAAAGGTGGCCCATACACCTCTATGTCCACCATAAAGGCTCTCATGAAACCTTTTAAGAAGCTCATGTTGAGTGTCCTTATTATTCACGAAGCTCAACGGAATTCCATGTCTTTGTTTTGGATGCTTTCATAAGTACCCATCTTTCAAAAATAATCAATAAGCCTTTCTTCTCATTCTTTTGAACTCTTGATTATTCCACCCTTCTTGCATTGTCAAAGTGATGAGATAGGGTCTAATGAGAAACTAGTCACCTTGATGTAGGTCCTTTGTAAATGACTCAAGTGCATTTGAGAGGCAAACATGATCACCCTTTGCATGAGAGCTACAATAAAACCTTGTGCCTACATCATCACCCTCGACCATCATTTATTCTTCATTTTCATATCTTGCTCTAGAAAGCATATCTACAACTAGATTATCTTTCCATGCAGTATGCTTAAATTAAGGATTCAAGGAATTTATGTAGGCAATTCAACATAGCGATTTTGGGAGTTGAGCAGCTTGTGATCATTCCAAGAAGGGCTAGACACTCAATATCCACTATTACATTTACTCCTATCAA
This sequence comes from Adiantum capillus-veneris, assembly GCF_014529385.1. NCBI lineage: Eukaryota > Viridiplantae > Streptophyta > Polypodiopsida > Polypodiales > Pteridaceae > Adiantum > Adiantum capillus-veneris. The sequence continues at coordinate 105,064,505 of NC_140953.1, forward strand.
ATACCATTTGTAACACTTTAGTGTTTTGACTACTCCCCATAACTCTTTGTTCACCTGTGGATAGTTGCTTTGATGTGAGCACTTAGGATCTTTGCTCCAAATCTCAACAATATCGCTTTACATGGTCATCATCTTGTCCAATAGCCCATCCAAGTCTTGTGGGGATAGTATTCACTGTCATAATTACATTTATTTCGCATTTATTGTCTACTTTCCTCGAAATTTGAGACATAAGAAACAACTTCTTTTATTTTCTCATGGCATAAAAATGCATTTCTTCCCATTAATTTTTTTTAAAATTTATTTATCAAGAGGTGGTACAAATGTTTTTCTACATGTGCATAATGTGGAATCGAGATAACATAAGACACGCATGCACCCAAGAACCTTCCAACGTCAGTCACATTAGTACATGTCTCTTTCATTCTTTAAATCAGATCAATCTTTACCAGATAAGAAATCCTACCATATGGCCTACACATATGTCCCACAATAAGAACTTCATTCACACCAACACTGCGTTTTGCCCAAACAAGGTAAGGTTCACTTCTTCCAACCCTGATAAGATCTTATCAGAATCATTGATATGATTTTCAGCATACTTGCCCCCCCCCCCCCCCCCCCCCCCCCCCCCCCCCGAGTCTAGAGCCACATATGTATCATTTACAACAACAACACATCCTTTGATTGGCACATTGTTATGAAATGGCATTGTAGTTTTATTTATAAAGTCATGTAGGACTTTGTTCATACCACTCATCATATGTGTAGCTAAATTATTTGATCCCTAAGGTAACGTGCACATCCTTACCAATCCTAAAAATGTTTCCTCATGGTAGTTAGGTCTCTGCTTTGCATTTCTAGTTGGAATCGATCATACCCTGAGTACAAATCCCCCATAGAGTATATTGCTCTTTCTACAAGTGCATCTGTAGCTCATCTACAAGCATCCTTGTACCCACATTTCTACTTGTAACTTTGTTTCACAGATTGCATATCCTAAATAAAGAATAAAGAGCCATTTGTCTTTGGAATTGTGAACCACCTGTTTGAATATGGAGCACATGAAGGAGCTCAATGATGTTAACTGAGGTGACATTAGTTAAGAGGTACTACTAGTAATTGAAGCCTTATGAATGCACCTCAAAGTTAAATACAACGAAGCAGTGAAGATTGGAGCTACACATTTTTAAAATTTTTCAAAAATGGCTATGTATTCTAATCCTCCAATTTATTTAGCCACTGTGATCATTATAACGTATTATGAGCTCAATGAGAGCTTCAAGCTGTAAAGAATAGGTAAGTTAGTGTGCATAAGTTGTAGATACAGTAAGTTGTGGATCCTCAAAGGTATTGGTGCCCAAACATTGCACATCTTAAACCTTATGGCTAAGGTATAAAAGACAACTTTTGTAAGGGTTTGATAAGTTTTGGAGACTGAAAATTAGTGTACACCTGTTTGAATATGGAGAACATGAAGCAACTTAATGATGTTAACTCAGGTGATGTTAGTTAATAAGAGCTGCTAAAAAATGAAGCCTTATGAATGCACCTAAAAGATAAATAGGAAGAAGCAGTGAAGATTGGAGCTACACATTTTTTACATTTTTCCAAAATGGCTATGTATTCTAATCTCCAAATTTATATATCCATTGTGATAATTGTAACGTGTTATGAGCTCAATGAGAGCTCCAAGATGTAAAGAATAGGTCAGCTAGTGTGCCTAAGTTGCAGATACAGTAAGTTGTAGAGCCTCAAAGGTATTGGGTGCCCAAACAGTGCACATCTTAAACCTTATGGCTAAGGTATAAAAGACAACTTTTGTAAGGGTTTGATAAGTTTTGGATACTGAAAATTAGTGTACACTGCAAAAGCTTACTGTGAGTCTCTGTTTCTTCAACTCTTTATATCTCTCTCATAGTGTGCTACATTGCTATTCTGAGCATACCAACACATTCGCTGGTGAAAGATCTTTCATTTTACACAACTTTCTCACGATGAAAGTGTGTTTTTAGTTGTGTCCATCTTGAGGGTAGAGATACTTGGTAAGGACCTTGAGAGAATAAGTTTTGTAGGACGACTAGGCAAAGGATCCTTGAGACTAGCTAGTGGTCGGTAGAGGTATCACCTTAGTAGGAAGTAGAGATTTGAGACTAAATGTTGCATTTTCCACTTTCTACACTCTTTTTTCATGTTCAATAGGAGTAGGGTAAGTAGAAAACCATCAGGATTGCATCTGATCTGAGGTGCATTGAACAAAACCAAAAAACATTCAAATCTATCTTAGGAACGCCTGAGATAGATAGAGGGTTTCTTGGACTAAAACTACAAAATCTAACTTTCAAGTAGAAAGACCAGCATATTTAAACCATCACCATTGATTTTGAAAACATTTGGATCATTGAAAGGACTGGTCTAGCCCAAATCCGAGAAAATTGCCAGCTTCATAGAAAAATAACAAAAGAGAAGTCAACTTTGGCTAAAAATTGAAACCAGGGTATGGGTAAATCCTAAAACTTGTGGGAAAATCGATCTATAAAGCAAAAATTGCAAAGGTCAAATTTTGGTAGAGTTTTATCTTAGTCGTGCCTAAGATAGGTTTTGATTCAGATGGTGAATTTTGCCAAATTTTCAACTCATAGGGCTTGATTGGAACATTATACAACTCCTCAACAAGTTTGAAAAAGTTTGGAGTTGTGCAAGGGCCAAAAAAAACAAGAAAGCTGGAAACCTTTACAACTAGGCCAAAAAGGGTGATAAAACATTGGCAAATAGTCCAAACTTTATGAAACTCGTAAAAAATCTTGAAATCACATGTAACCTAGACAAGTCACCTTAGGCAAAAATATGTTGAAATAGGAAAAAATTTCCTAGGTTCTCCAAAGATAAAATTTTCACCAAAAGAGGAATTTTGAAAATTTGACACCAAGGATATCTTTGTCGGGCTGTGAGGACCCCATCCAAGTGATAAAAGATAAAGTTAATATGACAATGAAGTGAAACCATCTTAGGCGCACCTCAGATAGCCTGTGCAACCATTCAAAGTGAGGGCACGTTGTCTGTATCCAGTGGTTGGAGAAAGAAATTGTTAAAAAAATTGTAACTTCAAATTAACAACTTTGGAATCACATACGGTTTGAAGTGCTAGTGTGCAGGAAATCTCATCTTGGCAAAAAAGAGCAAGGAATGGCTCAAAAGAGCCTGTGGAAAATTCCCCTGCAAAGGAATGTGATGATGCAAGATCTAAATCTGAGGAGGAAGACACAGGTTCCACATCATCAACCTTGATGTTGTTGCTGTCAGTATACCCACAAGTAGAATGAGAATGTTCTCATTGACCCAAAGGACAATTAGCTATGCCAATTTGATAAGGATGGTGACATTTTTTTATGAGACTAAGAAAACACCTAAAGATTTTATGGATGCTTGCCAACTTGTTGGAGGAAGTCGCATATGTATATGCCATGTATGTACTCAAGCGTGCTCAATCAAGGTTACCGTTATGTACATATCCCCTAGAGGGATTGTACCCTTGTTTGTGACATCATGGTCTTTTAAAATTCCTTTAACATGATTTGAATATGCTTTCAAGTATCAATAAAAGAAGTAGAAGTGTCAAGAATGCTCTCTCATGCGCAAAAATGTGATATGTGTAGTCGCTTGTGCACCTCGGCTATATCCCTGCAGATTTTATCTAGATCACTAGCATCATGTATAGAAAGTGATGTGGTGTGTGTGTGCAGTCTCGCACCCGTTTATCCCTTTTCTTCTCTTCTTCCCCAGCTTTTCAAGGTAAATTACACCTTTCTCTTATCAATTGATTTTTAGGGATCATCTTGGGTGCTCTATGATTGAGATTTTTCCCATGGTCATGGTGTTTTGGTGAACCTTCCTTGTTGGAGAGTCCATCCGGCCATCATTGAGTACTACCATAAATGCAATGATGTCCAATGCATGGCAGGCACCCGCTAGAGCTGGAGATTGTATTGCTAACTATGAAGGATAAGTAGAGAGAAACAATGTAGCAGATGCCTATATATGAGTCCCACACCTTGTGGGATTCTCAGGTTGAGCCATGCTGCAATGTGCAATAGCAATGCTCGTGAGGCCCAATTTGTGCGACATTGCAAAGGGAGACAATACCTGAGCACCTTTCACTTATACATGGAATGAAATGTAAAATTAATAGTAAACATAGAACAACATGGCTAGATGCCATTTAGATATTTTCTCGGGTTTTAGTTCGCTCGAGAAATCTTGCTCGACCTATGGTAAGAATCTAATCTCTTTAGCAAGCAAGAAATTTCTTATTCTAGCCCCATTCAAATATTTGTGTTGCAATTTGGATAAAGAACACAAATAAGATAAATATTGATCATGCAAGCTACAACCATTGCATATTGCAGCTTAATGCATAGTAATTAAAATCAAGGATCAAATGGCAATGGACAAAACTCACATTGGATTGCAGATTAGGCTATTAAGAGCTCGAGTGTTTATCTCTTTAAAAGATTGCAGCCAATTTTGACAGTGTCAAGCTAGAGTTAACCAACTCTTGTGAGTCTAGAGAGCAGTCAAATGCAAACATTTCTTTGGCACAGGGAGTCTTGTCAACCCCAGCAAGATAAATTTTGTTGAGCAACACTAGAATCTACTAGGAGACAATGTTAGAGACCAAGCTAGCACGGACACAAGTTGAGCCAAGAGTTCAAGTGCACAAGAACTAGAGCTAGTTGGTAGCAACATGAAGCAAAGTACAACATAAAAAACTCATCAGGTCTATGGCTACAATGGAGAAAACATCTTATATGTCGATTTAGAAGGCTATAGATATTTTATGTGCAATCAAAGGAGCATATGAGCCAAGATTCTATTTATCAAAGTGAAACCAGATCTAGAAAAGTCTCAGATGTTTACAAATTTTAGTGGAGCCATGTATTGCAAGCTCAAAGATGAATTGTAGATCGAAGTTCAAAAAATTGACCCAAGTAATTATCAAAAAATATACACAAGTCAACAGACCATACAGTTGGTGCATATGCATTAGGGTCATTGAACATGGATTACAATGGTCAAATTCATAGTCAAGAGCTAGAATCTAGAAGATCCAACAAATCAACCAATAGAAGCCAATCTAAGTGGAGGAAAATTCCCAAAGATAATACAAAGGTCAAGATGGAGAATTGCATAGCTTGATGCTCAGTGTCCTCATAGAGAATGTTAACAACTTGGCAAGTACAAAAGTAGAATCTCCTCAACAAGAGCTTGAGATGAAAGAACCAATTGAAATACCACCATCATGGTGTATTTCTCAGATTGTGGAAGAAAAGGTGAACAATTTTTTGAATATTCTCCAAGAAATCTAGCTGATAGGGACACGACATTTGCAAATGAGCACACATAAACAACAAACTTGAGATGCGGATCCCAATGTAAGTGCATCTAACTCATTGATTTTGGTGCAATCAATTTATTTTGCATTACCATTAGAAGCACCACAAGTTCAAAAGTTTCATGAAGATGTACAAGCGCTTGAAAGCTTAAAATTGATCCTTTGAACTACAAATTCCTCCATGAATTTGGTGAGAGTGTCCAGTTATCACCTGGGATCAAAAAGAATGTTAGGTTTGCAAGTGAACATGCATCCATTGCCACTAGTGTGCAATCATTCATGAGTTTAAGGGACACATCAGAGCAAATGCCATTAGATTTGTATTGCAAACATAATTCATATGCACACTATGTAGACGGAGATAGGAAATTGTACAAAAAGGATTGACAAGTGTTTGAATGGCCCACATATCAACTTATAGAATTATTCCTAGTGGTAGATCAAGATTGATGGTTCATTTAGAGGAAAGAATCTATTATAGCCCATCCTCTCTCTCTAAATCTAAATGAAATTACCCTAGTAAACCCAAAAAATATGTTCAGAGGCCAATTCTCCCCCATTGGAAATAAAACTTCGATGTTGTGACCAAACAAGCATATAATTTGACCAAAATTGTCATAGATATAGATGAGAGTCTACAATCTATGATACATTGTGTTTTGAAACCACATAATTTCATACCACAAGAGACCTAAGTGATAGAGAATATCATGGTGAAGATAATATTGCTATCTACAGCTTGACTTGGGGAAATATTTGTGATGTTTCACGAAGGTACATAGGAGATTATGTAGTAGGTTTCCAAATGCCAAACATTGACAGTGCTACACACAATATGTTTTCACAGTCCCAAAAGGTGAGATCAAACTAGAGCCAAACATTTCTCAATCCTCATCATAGAGAAGGGTTTAGTGATCACCCTAGGAAGGGGGGACGTACAAATCCATCAAGCTCAGCTCAAGTACCATAAAATTCAACACGAGTAAGAAGCCCTAGAGTCTCTAGCCAACAGACCCCTTCAAAGGAAAAACCATTGAAAGACCACACGATTTTTGGAAGTTTCCATTTGACCCAGACTCCATCAGAGTCTGCCGATAAATGATTCTATGAATATCATCAAGGACAAAAGTTTTACCAGATCTTCATAAGTCAAAGTCAAAAATTGATGAGTCCCATAGTATTCAGGCAATTGCATGTGTCCAAGCTCACATATGCAAATTGAGATGCCGATAGCAATGAATACCATAAGGTTCATGGCCTTGTACAAACCCCTAAGGATGGTAAGTCCAAAGTCAAAGATTATCTCAGGATGTTGCAAAGCCTATAACTGCAAGAGCATGTGAAGTATAGGTCAAAATCAATGGAAGCTAAAGTTCAAAAGTCTACACAAAGGTCACCACCAAAATATCCTTTGAAGAGATAGATTTTTCCTAAAAGTACAGTGGATCTTTTAAGATCAAAAGCTACTGAAATGCAGGCAGACAATGCACTATAGTTGCAAGAAAAAGGTACGGTATCACAGCTGAATGAGTAGACATTGACACAAGTAGGTGATCAAAGCAAAGAAGATGCAAAAAGAGTTCAATCCATGGACATTGCCATCGCAAAACCAGTCAATTCAAAAAGGAATCGCAAGAAGATCAAGTGAAACATTACTGTAACATTTAATGGCCTAATAACTTATGTGTAGCGGAAATTAGCATGAACATAGTGGGCATTTCATTAGAATAGATTCCTAACGAGAATTACAAGAGTGCTTGGGTGGAGAGAGCAACAAAAAGCATAACACCTAGTTAGATAGCATCGACAATACTTTCAAAAGAGAGAGAAATTAAGCTATTGACAACAGTTGAGGACCGGATTTGCATGGAGCCGGTCCCCCCTCCAAAAGGCTTTGTATTATGGTTTCTCCCATCAAGAGAGACATTGTACAATACAATTCTTTGTGTTCCTTCAAGACTAGCTAGTGCAATGAAGATGGAAGCTTCATGCACCAAGCAAAACACTTAATCAAACACAACTTGAGTTATCCCCGTTCTCAGACCCAAGACCTCACACACCTTCGAAGATGGTGAGAGCTAGCAAGGTATGAGAGTAGATTGAGAGGAAGAAGGAGTATCTTACGAGAAAGATGTACATCTCCTCACATAATCACTCATATTAGCATAGCTTTAGCTTAGTAATTAGCTTGGTAGAGAAGATGAGCATGCATTGAAGCTTGGCTCTTGGTTGGATTTGCATCCACATGCCAAGAGAGTGTTGATGTAGGCTTCTATCTCACAAGCTTGGAGTAGGTGATGAGCTCTCCATTAAAGCTTGGGACGAGATAGAGTATTCTTTCTTCACACATGGTCAAGTGTGAGTATGTGTGTGTCAATGCCTAGCAAAAATCAGCCCCCTCTCTGTCTTGGGCGAGCCCTAGCTGCTAATTTGGTCTGGCTTTTGCCTCATTGGACCTCCCCAAGTCAAGCCAATAGGTATTAAGCAGCATAAGTGATAGCCTTCTGACATGTGTCCCCCTTTCCCCTTTTGTGAGAGCTTTAGGTAATTAAATAATTAAACTAAACTCTCATTGGACCCCTTTGCCTCCTGGCCAATAGGAATCAGGCAAGCCATGGGGCTTCTGAATGCTCATTGTACCCTTTGGGAGACTGCCCAATAGCCTTTTAGGAGACTTAATTCTCATTGGTTTCTTTTATTAAATGTTTTTAAATTAATCAAACTACATTTACTCTAGCTTAATTCTCATTGGTCCACTTCAAAGGTCTTCCAATAGGAATTGGACACACCTTGTGGGCATCTGACCTAGGGAGCTGACATGTGTCCCTCATTCCCTTTGTGTAAAGGGAGCCTGTGTGTGTGTGTGTGTGTGTGTGGCTTTCTCTCTCATCCCCTACCTTTAGGGCTCACCCCCTCCCATGTAGGGATGTGCAAAGACTTTTAGGGCACACACAAAGCATCCAATATTCCCTAGGGTTGACCTTTGGACACAACCTTTGAATTTTGGAACCTTAGCATTTTGGAAGTCTTAATGGGCTGAACCTAAGGGTCATTTTAGCCCATTGTTGCACATTGCTCTTTTGTAGATGGCCCCCCCTTTGGATCCCTATTTTCTCTCCTTTGGATCCCTACTGTGGCCGGTCTGCTAGCTTAACCAATATTCTAGCTTTTTCTCCCCTGGTACCTCCCCACATTAAATGATCAGTTTAATATGAGAAAATCATTTAGGAGAATTAGATATTGATTATTATGACATTACCTCTCTCTTGAAATCATAGCAGTCCTCGACTGTGGTGTAGAGAAGGTAAAGCATGTTCATGAGTCCTTTTCTTAGTGGGTAGAGGATCCCTATGTTACCCTACGACATCATTCCACAATGGATGACTAGTCCATTTGGCGCTTGAGAGCGTGAGGCTGCCGCAAGCATGTCTGCACATTAGTCCTATCAGTCTTCCATAGTAGAGTGACAAGCTCTACTTGGTGTTTGGGAGACGTCGTCTCCGCAAACTTGATCTAAGCATGCATACTACTTCATTTTTGTGCACAAATAAATAAAAAGAGAGTCTTATAAGACAAAAATTTTGTTCATTTTTAACATTTTGTACATTTGCTTACTCTTGGGAAGCATTGTAAGCATGGACAAGTTTTAGGTTATCCTTTAATTGTATGCCTTGCATCCATCTAGCATCTTCAAAAGGATAATTCTTAAACTTAATAAGATATCGTCGGATAGTCTTACCGCCTCTTAATACCTTGTCTTCATGTCGGAGAATGGACTCAGGCTGCAGCACCTCCTCTTGGTCCTCGATCTCCGGTGGGTCTTCCATAGTTGGTTCTTGAGGTGGCTCTCCTTTGTAAGGCTTTAATAGGCTCACATGAAAATCATTGTGTATGAGCCAATGATTGGGCAACTTGAGTTGATAGGCCATCTCATTGATTGGCCTAAGAATCTGAAAGGGACCATAGTACCTTTTTGCTAGTTTAGCATAGTACTTTTGGTGACCCGTAAGATTATTGTCCGTCGTGTGCCTTAATCGAGCCTTGGGAAACTTTAACAAGACCCAATCGTTTGCTTTAAAGGCTTGGGCTCTTCTATGCTTGTCAGCAGCAGCCTTTTGCCTTTGCTGTGAGATAGAGATAGCATCCTTAATCTTTTGGAAAGATTCTTGTAGGTCTCGACTATACTCATCTGCAGCGAAGATCTTCCCATGTACTTTAAGTAGCAAGGGACTTTTTGATCTTCCCTTAATAACCTCGAAAGGTGCTTTTTCTGTGGAAGTATGTACAGTGTTATTGTAAGCATACTCTACTAAGGGTAAGTACTTCTCCCATTGGGATCTTTGATCTACTTCCGTTACATAGGCTTTTAGTAGATTGAGAATGGTTAGGTTATCTATTTCACTTTGGCCATCAGTTTGTGGATGATAGGCCGAAGAGAAGTTTAGCCTTGTTCCTAAATTCTCAAAGAGACCCTTTCAGAAATTACTGGTCATTCTAGGATCTCTATCCGACACTATGGACATTGGCAAGCCATGGTACTTGAAAATTTGTGAAATGAAGAGGGTTGCCATTTGATGGGCTTTGATAGTCTTTTTGACAGGTATAAAATGAGCTTGTTTACCCATATTCCCGTATTCCCATAGATAGACTTAGGCAATCCAAAGATAAAATCCATGGATATGCTCTCCCATGGTGAATTAGGGATTGGCAAGGGTTGAAGCAATCCAGGTTGCTTCCCTCTATCAAATTTTGTCTTTTGACATACCACACATTTGGAAACATACTCTTGTATGTTCACTTTCATGGTAGGCCAATAGAAATATGTTTCAATTCCCTTTAAGGTAGACTGAATCCCTCTATGCCCCGCATATGGGGGAGCATGAGATTCATACATTACTTTCTCACGTAGTGAGTTAGTAACGCATAGTCTATTGCCTTAGAGAAGATAACCATCTTGTAAAGTAAATGGTTCTTCTTTCTTCCCTAATGCAAGGGCTGAAATCACATCTCTAAAATCGGGATCAATAGCATACTCATCTATCATTGAAGATAGATCATTGTGAGTTGCTATGGAAACCGCATTCACTCTCGGTCGTCTTGAGAGTGCATTGGCTACTTGATTATGCTTGCCAGCAATGTGAGCAATATGAAAATGAAATTGCGAAAGGAAATTTGCCCACCTCATTTGTTTGTCGGAGAGCTTGGTCTGTGTCATGAAGTACTTAAGACTTTGGTGATCCGTTCGCAAAATGAAAGGAGTCCCCAATATATAGTGCTTCCATGAGTCTAAGGCATGCAGAACTGCAAGGAGTTCTTTTCTGTATATGCCTAGAGCTTGCTCAACAGGGTCGAGCCTTCGACTCTCATAGCCTATGGCGTGCCCTTCTTGGAGAAAAACAGCCCCAAGGCAATCACCACAAGCATCACATTGGACCTCAAATGGTTTTGAGAGATCCGGTAGTGTAAGCACAGGTTGAGAGATAAGCTTTTCTTTAAGCTTTTTGAAAGCATTGTTCTCCTTAGCATACCATGTATACCTAACACTTTTCTTTGTTAGGTCATGTAATGGTTCCGCAATTTGTGAGAACTTTTCTATGAAGCGTCTATAGTATGCACACATACCTATAAAGCTTCTTAGTTCATGAAGATTCCTTGGTTTAGGCCATCGTATCCTATTATCACCTCTAACTTGGATGGATCCATTTGGATGCCATCTTGAGAGATAATGTGACCTAAATACTGAATCTCTTGCAAGAAAAATTCACTTTTCTTTCGATTAACATAAAGTTTATTCTCTCTTAAAACTTGAAATATTACCTGGAGGTGTTGCTTGTGTTCCTCCAATGAATTAGAGTAGATGATAATATCATCAAAGAACACTCCAGTGAAGGTTCGATGAGGCCTAAACAACTTCTCCATCAAGCGGTTGAATGTCGCTGGTGCATTGGTCAAGCCAAAAGGCATGACAATGTATTCGTAAAGACCAAATGTAGTACGAAATGCGGTCTTTACAATGTCTTGATCAACTATCATTATTTGATGATAGCCACTTTTTAGGTCAACCCTACTGAAGTAGGTCGATCCTTGTAGCTTATCAAATAGGTCTTCTACCCGTGGAACGGAAAACCTATTCTTGATAGTGATCCTATTTAGTGCTCTATAGTCGACACACATACGATATGTGCTGTCTTTCTTTTGCACTAATAGCACAGGTGAGCAAAATGGAGATGAGCTAGGCCTAACCATGCCCTTCTCAACTAACTCATGCACTTGCCGCATAATCTCCTCTTGTTGAGCTTGAGAAACTTTATAAGGATGTTTATTAGGCGGTGAACTTCCTGGAAGAAGTTCAATTGCATGGTCATCATTACCTCGTTTAGGAGATAGCTCACAAGGGATGTCGTCAATAAAAACATCTTGAAACCCCTTGAGAAAATTGGATAACTCTAATTCCTTTTGGTTGATTTTATTTTCTTTTGCTAAAGCATTAGGTTCATTTTGAGAATCTTTAACAAAACTCATGTACACGGAAATAGAGCTCTTTATTGACTTGTTGAAAGCTGGTGTATGTATGTACAATGGGGATGGTGTTACCCATTTCCTTAGCATCTATATACATGTCTTTTTCCCTGAACTTAAAGGAGATTCTCCTTTCAGGAAATTTAACATCGGCAGCCAGGCGGTCAAACCATGGTGCCCCTAGGATTACATCCTCATGCTTGAGAGGAGAGATAAAGAAGTCCTCTTTGTCCACATAGCCTTGGACATGAAGCCTCAATTTCCCAATTAAGGGAGTGACTGAAGTTTCTTGCCCCTTGAAGGCACTGTCTGCGGGTAGGACATCTCCCATCTCGTAGGATTGTATGTCTAGCTTGGTGGCCAACTCTATAGATATAAAATTGTGAGTAGAACCAGGGTCAAAGAGAATAAAAGCATCATGTTCTCTTACCTTTCCCCAAGCATGGCATAGAGGAGATCCTTTGTGGTGAGTTTGGTGAGTCTCCTCCTCTTGGATTTCAACCAAGGAAGCTCTAGGAGGATCTTGGCGGTTGTTCTTTTGGGGACAAGCGCGGTACGCATGCCCTTGTTCGCCGCACTTGAAACACCGGTTATCCTTACGATAATGCTCAAGCTCTTCAGGAGAGAGTTTATTCTTACCTTTGTAAACTCCCTTCTCTTTAGCTTTGTTGGAGTTGCCCTTAGGAGACTTTTGGACATTGTCCTTCCCCTTAGGCTCATTGGAACCCTTGTTTTCCGGGGGATTATTATTTCTTTTTGCCCCCGTTTGGAAATTGATTCAAGAGGCGACCATAGTGTGGTGTATTACTGCCGATATTGTACGTGGTCTCTGGGAGTTGACATACTCCGCCATTTCTTCGGTTAAGCCCGCACAAAATTGTTTCTTTTGCTCTCCAAAATCCAACCTTTTGAAGACAGTGGCTTTGAGTTGTAGGTCCCAAAACTTGTCTACATATTTGTGGATGGATTCATTGGGGAAGAGCTTTAAGCTTCGCCATTCGGTGAGTACTTTGTCTTTGGCATCGGTGGCCAAAAATTGCTTCATAATGGAAGCTCTTAAAGCCTTCCATGTTTGTGGAGCTTCACCATTGGCTCGTAGGCTAGACCACCATTGTCTGGCGGACTTTTGAAAGTGCATAGCTACATGGCGCAGCTTAGAGGACTCCGTGAAGCCCTCATCTCCAAACCCCGCATCGAATTGCTGGATAAAGGCCAAGACTTTGTCCGTAGCACCGAAGGTGCCATCATAGGTAAGGAAAGAGATGCTCTTCCATCCCTCTTTGAATTTCTTCAGCTTGGACGACCTCTTCCATGCGGCATAGGATTTCCTATGGCCTCTTCTTTTTGATGGTTCAAAAGTTGCACCATCACTTTCTTCAGAAGGTGAAGAATTTGAAGAAGGTGGAGAAGAGGGTGACCTCTTTCTCTCCTTTTTCTTGTCTTGATCTTTATCGTCTTCACCATAGCTTTCATAAGAGGAAGAGGATGAAGAAGATGGACACTACAAGAGGTTGTGTGCTCTTGTGACGCTCTTAGCGACGGAAATACACTGGGTTTTTATAACCCCCGGCGTCGCTATAACCATCGCTAAAAGCGTCGCTATCTGCGTTGCTATAGGCGTCGCTATAGGCGTCGCTATATAGCGACGCTCATAGCGACGCCTATAGCGACGCAGATAGCGACGCTCTCACAGAAGAGTATAGCGACGCATATAGCGACGCTACAGAGCCATAAATAGCGACGCTTATAGCGACGTCTGAGAGAATATTTTTTTGGTGGCAGGGCATTGAATGCCCTGCCACCCATCAACCATATTGTACTTGATTCACTTTTTAAAAAAAGTGCAAAGGTAAATAATAGACCCAAAATAGTCACCCACAAGACGCATTGTTTGCAAAATTGACAATTGTACACATCATAGACAAACTGAATTGATTGGCAAATGTAATAATGACAATTGTACAACATCATAGGCATAAAGAATTGATTGGCAAAAGGAATTGCGGTGACAAATGTAATAATATACATGGTTCAAAAAGACGTATAAAATCCGTCTCATGATACATAAGCTATGAGAAACCCTAAACTAATGCTATCTAGCTACGGCTAAACTGACGTCGTCTAATCAGACGTCTCATCGCGTCCAAGCGGCGTATCTGTCGGATTCTGCAAAAAAAGACAATAAGACAGTTTTCAGTAAATATAAACATATAACGACATTTATAAAACAATACAAAAAATAAAAAAGAGTAAACCCTAATACTAACCATGCCGCCGCGAGAACTGAGAATGTCCATCAGGGTGTTTAAGCCCTTCCTGCCTGCGTACTCGCGCTCGTACGGTGTGGGATCACGTCCTGTCATCGACCACTGTCAAAACATACAAAGATTTCATTATGTTAGAACTAAAAAACTCATAAACCCTAAACTATCGAACATGCATAAAGAGCAATGTGAAAAGACTTACAAAATCGGCCTCAAATGATGCCCATCCACCGCTCCCCAAGTGGTGCGAGCTCCCTGCCTCTACTCGCGCTCTGGCTGCATCCTTTTGTTGCTTCCACTTGTCGGGATTCTCGCGCGCTGCTTTCTTCGCATTCTTCCAATCTTCTTTGGCCAGCCAATCTGGCCTATTCCACCCATTCTTGATTGCTTTTTGCACTTCGGAACGCTTGTGTTTGCAGTATTCGCGCATTCGAATCTTCATCAGGTCTTCATTGAAGCGCTGATCCCGTGTTGGAACAGGAAACTCATCATGAAGTATGCTGATGACTCTGTTTTTTAAATCACTTGGTACTTCACTCCATTTGTTTAGTATATAGTGTCTAAACAGCTGAGAGCAAAGACCACGCATGCGCGAGATCACCTTCTTGCCGTCATCATCCATGATGATGCCGCCGCTGATGTCGACGGAGTAAGGCAAGCCTTCTGGCCGGTGACGCGTGAACCTGGGTGTCCCGGTAGGGGTCTCTAGCGGCGTGTCGATGGGGGTACGGACGTCAGGTGTCTCCATCGGCGTCTGGGCACCGAAGCGAGGAGTGTCGAGTGGGGTGGCTCCTGGCGGAGTAGGTAGAGGTGTGTAGCTTCTAGGAACAGTCAGCCGTGCAAAACCTGGCGTAGACGGCGATGCTGTGGCTGGTGTGGGGGTGGGCAAAGAAGGGGAGGGTAAAGAGCCTCGTCGAACACGAGGCGGTGTGCAGGCATCGGTGGCGGAATCCCCACAACAACCGCCACCGCCACCACTAGAGCGCCGGTGTCTAGACGAGTGTGACGCTCGTCTCGTCGACGCCGAAGCTTCGGAGCGCGCCGAATGCTCCGAAAGAGAGGGAGATGCGGATGGTGTAGGAACGCGCGATGATGCGCCAGAGCGATGACGCTCCACGTACCACTGTCTCTGCTGCGGTGACAAAGAAGAAAGAAACTCCTCATCATCCATACCTGCATTAAACACACGAATATTTAAACTTAATATTGAATGAATAGAGTAGACAATGACGCAAAGACCATTAAATACAATGACGTAATGACGCATATAAATACAATGACGCAATGAATCGAGTGGTAGAAGAGGCAAGTCGAAAACTCAGAATTTTCAATCAAAAGATGTGAGCGCGAGTAGAAAAGAGCGTTACACACCATGGAAGCTACTTAGAGAGCTAGAGCTTTTACAGCACGGAGCAAAATTGTTCAAATACAATATTTGTGGCTTTAAGAGATCTCTCTCTCATCCTCGCATAACTCAGCATAACTTCCTATATCTATATAGAGCTCTCCGTTTAAACACATATCCTCTGTTTCATTTTGTAGCTCCTCTGCATGCACCCCATATAGAGTAGTAGCATCTTGATGCTCGTCTGGCACCACCGCAGCGGCTTCTGATTGAGCATCTTCTCTGATCTCCTCCATTGATGTCGTTGTGATTGGCACATGGTAGCCTTCATACGTCCTTGGACTACGAGGGGCTACCTCTATGACGTACCACCAGTTTGATGTAGACTTTGTAGGATGAAATACTACCTGCCAGAGCCACATAACTTACATGAGAGCTTTCAAGCACATAACTTGTAAAAGGGGGATGTCAACTATTTATATACTTACTTGTTCACAATGCTCGGGTAGTACGAAAGTGTCTCTTAGGTCAGTCCATTTCTTAGTAGAATCCACCTCAAGAAAACCAGACTCTCCTCTACGCACAGTAGCGTTTCGACCCTCCATGATTATCTTGAACCATTGCACGTCGAACAAGTCGACAAAAAATCCTCTGTAATCGATCCTCAAAATCTCTTGCAGCGTGCCGAAGTAAGTGAGTTCCGCCACCACGGGATCTGCATCAGAGGAACGTTGTCGACTAGACTGTTCAAATTTTGCCATGATTCCACAATCTTGAGTAAAACGCTTTTTGTCGATTCGTTCCACCCTAAAATGTCGACCTTTACACCATGCTGCTGTGTATGACTTATACTACAACGAACAAAGATTATGAGTGGCCGTTCAAACGTTTATAAATAAAGTCACTTGCTAGTCGTACATTGCAAACTTACCTTGGTCGCGCAACCCCGAGAGTACTCCCACTCTTCTTCAGTCACTTCGTCACCGCATTGTTGTGCGCTTTTCAATTGGTTGTGAAACCATCTTAAGCTCATGAAGGTTGGTAGGCTCTCCAGAACCGCTGGATAGTGCATCGGTGGTCGTCTTCCCCGTCTCCACTCGATTCGTGCCCTTTGTCGCTCTTGCTTTGCATCCTCATATTGTGAAATCCACTTTTGCATCACTGGATTGTGAAGCATGCAAAATCGGTTGATTTTAGCCTCTAGATCTTCCGTCATCTTCTTCTCAACACCGAGATTGCACATGACAATCCCAGATATGCGTTCATCATCTATGGTTCGCCATAGCGTGTCCCGGGATTTATCAAATCCGTCTAGCCACTCTCCAATGTACACTAGGGACTCTGATACCAACCAACCTTCTGCCATGCTACCCTCCGGACGTGCCTTTTGACGCACATATCCCTTAAGCGTTTTCATGAAACGCTCTAAGAAGAACATCCATCTGGAACGAACTGTGCCAGCTATTTCCACCTCATCAACTATGTGAATAAGAAGATGCACCTGAATGGTTAGCATTGTAGTAGGAAAATGTTTCTCAAACATGCACACAAGCTCCGCAGCATTTAGTTTGGCGAATGGTATGGAGTCTACGTCGATCTCCTTTTGTGAGATCCATTGCACCAGCTTTGCAAGTTTGTAGATTGTGTTACGGATGTCGAGAGACAAACATCCCTCAATGGCAACCGGTAAAATAAACTGTAAAGTATGTGCAGCAATGATATTAAAGTCCACATTTTATGCAATGATATTAAAGTCCACTATGAACGTACCTGACACATTTTATGCCAATCGTGTGACTTCAAACCGGTAAGCTTTCCTTCTTTAGTAAAACACGTTCGGAGCGAGTGCATTACGCCAGTGGGGGTCCGCAAAGATCGAATGGCCTCTTTTACTTTGCGTTCTTGGGCTCCTGTGAAAATCCATGGTGCTTTAGGAAGTTTTATCGATCCATCAGACGCTGTTTGCGGCCAATATTGCTCCATACGATCCACATTTCTAAGGTCAACTCTGGCTCCCAAAGTATCTTTCTTGCCGGTCAAATGGTCCCATAGTAGATTACCCACATTCTTGAATATGTGCATTGGATCGAGCAAGTGATTGATCACAAGTCGGGGCCAGTATGGTAACTCGTACCATAGAGATAGTCTCTTCATCCCTGGAGGCAATCCGTCATCGCACATCTCCTTCTGCTCTAACCATGCTTGTGCAGACATCCTTGGTGGCTCTCTTCCCAAAAAGCCGTCGCGTAACACATGATTCTCCGGAAGATACGCTTGATGACCTTCGTAGATTTGCTTCTTCAGTGAGGGTGCCCTACGTGCATTCAATCTAGGTCCACATGTGACACATGCTCTGTATCCGCTTGTTTGAAGCCCTGCATGTATACACATGATAATAGATCAACTATGGGGAAAAACAAGATTTACAGTGTCTGAGAGAGGAGTGTCAATAGATCACCTGAGCATTCTGTTAGCCTGGGATAGTCATGCATGGTCCACATTAGAATACCTCTGATCAAAGCATTCCGTCGTCCTGTGTGTCGGCTCATATCCACCACCTCTATGCCAATCCACAATTGTTGTAGCTCTTCCAATAGTGGACGAAGATACACATCCATATTCCCCACTTTATATTGCCCTGGCACAATCAAGCTTAGCCATAGGTGCCCCTTCTTCGTAGTCAACCACGGGGGAATGTTGTAGTTGACGATGACAACGGGCCATACACTGTAAGATGTTGATCTTTGACCAAATGGATTTACGCCATCCATAGCCAGGCCTAAGCGCAAATTTCGAGCTTCCCTGGCAAAATCCGACCATGTTCCATCTATATGTTTCCAGGCTGCGCAATCTGCAGGAATTCGTAGCACACCATCCGAAGATTTATTCTCCTCATGCCATGATGCTAGGGCGGCCATGGACTTACATTCGAAGAAATGCTTGATGTGAGGAAGCAAAGGAAAATGTCGCAAAACCTTTTGTGGAATTTTTGTCCCGTGGAGATCTACTCGATATCTTTCGGAATCACATTTCGGACACTTCTCCATGTCTGTGTATTCCCCTCTGAAAAGAATGCAGTCATTAGGACAAGCGTGGATAGAATTGTAATCCATCCCCAAGTTTCGCAAAATCTTTCTTGCTTCATCTCGGGAATCTGGCATCACATTGTCAGCTGGTAGAATGTGCTCTTTCAGCAATCTACACAACATAAAAATATGATACAGTCGTGTAAAAATCTATCAGATCATTATACATTTAGAGTTCTATTAAAGTAAACTAATTGTAATAGATCACCTGAAAAGCGCTGTGACGCTAGTGTCACTCCATCCAAACTTTGCCTGCATGTTGAGAAGAACCAGGAGTGCTTTCAATCTAGACATACGTGCTCCATTATACAATGATGTATCGGCTTCACTTTTCATATCATCATAGATAAGCCTTTCTGAATCCATGATCGTCTCGATCATTTCATCAATCTCGGGCTCAAACATTGCCTCGTTGGGAATGTGCTCTGCATGATCATCCCCTGAGCTGTCAGAGGCTACATCTTGTGGCCTCACATATGCTGCTTGACCAAAGCGCCTGCGAATACGTCTATTGGGTTGCAAGATTGCTGCTTGTTGGCCAGCGTCAGAGTCCGACGAGTTATAATTGGCAACAACTCGATCTATAATAGATGGATCGAACTCGCCAAATTCGCGAACGTGCTACAAAGAAACACGTCTTGTCCGTCGCACAGCATGCTTGCATTGATTACAAGGACATAAGACCCTCGTTGAGAGATAGGTGTTTCGGTTGGACGGTCCCACATCCTCGTCGCTACTCATAATGAGGATAAAAAACTTATAACCTAGACAACAAATTTAATATTCTATTGGCATTCTTCGTCTTATCTCTCTCTCTCTCTCTCTCTCTCTCTCTCTCTACCTCACATTCTCTAGTCATGTCCAATCCCCGCACACCTCGGTCTAGAGGTGCACGGAGATCAGAACCACCGGGTTATAATCTCGTCTTTATTGGTCAATACCTATATTTGTGGGTACAAGAAATCTAGACACCCACGTCTACATGATACTGCATGTAGTGGACAAAATCCCTTTGCCTCTTCTCTAGCTGTAGCACTTCACTTCATCTTAACATCTTTTCACAGTAGATCTTTTCACTGTTCGTCTAACTCTAAACCCTAAACCGTAAGTAATTCTTGCGTGGACTCGATCTAACGTAAATAAGCGTAAATCTAAATAAACGTAAATCTAACTAAAAATAAAGCTAAATCTAATTTAACGTAAGTCTAATGACTAGAGGTTGTCTAGATGGTCATTGTGTCGGGGATGTAGTGACTCTTGCCGCCCTGAAGATCCACCTTCTTCCCTATCTTCTGAAGACATTTCACCAGTACTTTTGGATCGACAGAGCCCACTATGAGTGAAGGCAGCAATACCCTATATTCCATTGAGGGCTTTCTTCACCCGCTTCATGCAGGCATCGCAGTCTATGGAGACCCGCATCTAATCTAATATAACGTAAATCTAAATCTAGCTTAAATAAACGTAAATCTAGTTAAAAATAAACCTAAATCTAATTTAATGTAAGTCTACATATAACCTAATCTTTAACGTCTTTTAAGATAGTTTCCTACGACGTTATAACTCTCTTCTTCCTGTGTGTGTGCGCGTGTGTGGATGTGTGTGCCAATAAAAAGAGATAAATGGTATAACCTTTCTATCACCCATGCCAAGTATGATAGATTGATTATGCCATTTCTCTCTTGAATAATAGGTCTTCAGTTCAACTCCTCGTCGGCTAGATCTTTAGGTCTTTTAATTTTAATTAGTTTCCTACGACGCTCCCTTAGTTTCTCTTTCTTTCTCTCTCAATGTGTGTGCGTTTTTTTGGATCGTATGCATGTTTTCTTTCTCTTTTCCTCTCTCAATGTGTGCGTTTTTTGTTTATGCATGTTCTCTCTCTCTTTTTCTCTCTCAATGCGTGCGTTTTTTGTTTATGCATGCTCTCTCTCTCTTTTTCTCTCTCAATGTATGTGTGCATTCTTTGTTTATGTATGTGTGTGCGTTTTTGCACTCTCTCTCGCTCTCTCTCTCTCTCTCAAAAACACTATGTGTGTGTGTGTATGTGTGTGTGTGTGAGAGAGAGAGCGAGGGAGAGAGAAAGAGGGGAAGGGAACATGAGAATGAGGAGAGGGAAGGAGCATAC
Source organism: Adiantum capillus-veneris (assembly GCF_014529385.1). Taxonomy (NCBI): domain Eukaryota; kingdom Viridiplantae; phylum Streptophyta; class Polypodiopsida; order Polypodiales; family Pteridaceae; genus Adiantum; species Adiantum capillus-veneris. Next base: position 105,085,236 of record NC_140953.1, read on the forward strand.
CTGGCTCTCCTTCCTCTCCTCGTGTGTGTGTGTGTGTGTGTGTGTGTGTAAAAGAAAAAGAGAGAGAGAGAGAGAGAGAGAGAGAGAGAGAGAGTGAGGGAGAGCGTTACCTGCTCTTTGCTTGAGGGCGCCGAAAAACTCAGATCTGAGATCTGAGTTTTTGGGCGCGCTCGGTTATTTTTTTTACCCCAGCTGGCGTCGCTATGAGCGTCGCAAATTTCTTTGTAAATTTGCGACGCTCATAGCGACGCCGGGAATTTTTTTTTTTGAGCATCGCTGTGTGAGCGTCGCTAATGTGAAGAGCCTCTTGTAGTGGGAGAAGAGGGTGTCCTCTTTCTCGCCTTTTTCTTCTCTTGCTTTTTATCATCCCTCTTTGAATTGTGGTGAGGAGAAGAATACGATTGTCTTCTCTGCTTTGGTGGTGATGGAGAGCGTTTAGCCCGTCGTCTTCGTGGAGCCATCTCCGCCGAGGTGGCGGGAGACTCGCTTCTTTCTCGTTCCTTCGGTGGAGGCTCTTGAGTTCTCCTTTGGGAAGGAGATGCATCATCAAGAGGTAAATTCTTGAGCCCTTCATAAGGATTCTCTTCTTCTGCCCGAATCGGAGAGAGACCTCTTTTGGTAGTCTCACAAGGAGGCTTCCTAGGTGTTCTCTCATCATGGTGAATAGCTTGAAGAATCCGCGAGCACAGAGTTGCCGTTGCACTTCACTTTGGAGAGATGGATTGCCCATGGCTTGTTGAAGCCTAGAAACAAAATAGTTAACAAGCATTGAAGCATCATTAGTAGCTTGCTCATAAGCAAAATCAAAGTTATCAACATTAATTTCACTCTCTTTACTATTGTCAGCCATTCTAACAACTTTTAGATGTAAACGTTTTAGGTATACTTTGGCACTTCAAGCCCTAGTTGCTACTCCTCTTTACCCCTTTAGAAAAAGCACTCAAGCTACTGTACCCGCCGCTCGAATACCATTAATTGCAAGGAAAAGAAGAGAGGGTCTTTCGACACCAAAATAGCACCGGCTCCTGTCAAGCTTCTAATAGCTCAATAGTGGTTAAGCCCCGTAGGACTCCACTATTAAGACCATAGCTCTCGACGGTGATGCCCCGTTAATTGCACAAAGGCAGGCGCACTGCAAGGCTGAAAAATCCCTATTCTACTTACTCACAGGCAATTAATAATACCAACCATTTGTAGCTAGCTTGAGGACCTCCTTTCTTGAGCAAGAAAACAGAAACCTTGAGCTCTGATACCAATGTAACATCTAATGGCCTAATAACTTATGTGTAACGGAAATTAGCATGAACATAGTGGGCATTTCATTAGAATAGATTCCTAATGAGAATTACAAGAGTGCTTGGGTGGAGAGAGCAACAAAAAGCATAACACCTAGTTAGATAGCATCGACAACACTTTCAAAAGAGAGAGAAATTAAGCTATTGACAACAGTTGAGGACCAGATTTTCATGGAGCCGGTCCCCCCTCCAAAAGGCTTTGTATTATGGTTTCTCCCATCAAGAGAGACATTGTACAATACAATTCTTTGTGTTCCTTCAAGACTAGCTAGTGCAATGAAGATGGAAGCTTCATGCACCAAGCAAAACACTTAATCAAACACAACTTGAATTATCCCCGTTCTCAGACCCAAGACCTCACACACCTTCAAAGATGGTGAGAGCTAGCAGGGTATGAGAGTAGATTGAGAGGAAGAAGGAGTATCTTACGAGAAAGATGTACATCTCCTCACATAATCACTCATATTAGCATAGCTTAGCTTAGTAATTAGCTTGGTAGAGAAGATGAGCATGCATTGAAGCTTGGCTCTTGGTTGGATTTGCATCCACATGCCAAGAGATTGTTGATGTAGGCTTCTATCTCACAAGCTTGGAGTAGGTGATGAGCTCTCCATTAAAGCTTGGGAGGAGATAGAGTATTCTTTCTTCACACATGGTCAAGTGTGAGTGTGTGTGTGTCAATGCCTAGCGAAAATCGGCCCCCTCTCTCTCTTGGGCGAGCCCTAGCTGCTAATTTGGTATGGCTTTTGCCTCATTGGACCTCCCCAAGTCAAGCCAATAGGTATTAAGCAGCATAAGTGATAGCCTTCTGACATGTGTCCCCCTTTCCCCTTTTGTGAGAGCTTTAGGTAATTAAATAATTAAACTAAACTCTCATTGGACCCCTTTGCCTCCTGGCCAATAGGAATCAGGCAAGCCATGGGGCTTCTGAATGCTCATTGGACCCTTTGGGAGACTGTCCAATAGCCTTTTAGGAGACTTAATTCTCATTGGTTTCTTTTATTAAATGTTTTTAAATTAATCAAACTACATTTACTCTAGCTTAATTCTCATTGGTCCACTTCAAAGGTCTTCCAATAGGAATTGGACACACCTTGTGGGCATCTGACCTAGGGAGCTGACATGTGTCCCTCATTCCCTTTGTGTAAAGGGAGCCTGTGTGTGTGTGTGTGTGTGTGGCTTTCTCTCTCATCCCCTACCTTTAGGGCTCACCCCCTCCCATGTAGGGATGTGCAAAGACTTTTAGGGCACACACAAAGCATCCAATATTCCCTAGGGTTGACCTTTGGACACAACCTTTGAATTTTGGAACCTTAGCATTTTGGAAGTCTTAATGGGCTGAACCTTACGGTCTTTTTAGCCCATTGTTGCACATTGCTCTTTTGCAGATGGCCCCCCCTTTGGATCCCTATTTTCCCTCCTTTGGATCCCTACTGTGACCGGTCTGGTAGCTTACCCAATATTCTAGCTTTTTCTCCCCTGGTACCTCTCCACATTAAATAATCAGTTTAATATGAGAAAATCATTTAGGAGAATTAGATATTGATTTTTATGACAATTACTGGTGAACACAAAGAAAAGTTGTCAAGTTAAGTAAAGCTAGATTTTCAGCTAAACAAAGAGCTCATGTTTTCTCACACTTGGAAAAAATGTGGCTAAGCATAGTTGGAAGATGCTCCTGATTTCTCTAGTATATCTGAAAACAAAAGAGCAAAATGATGGGGAATCATTTCTATCACCATTCACATAAATGCAAAAACCATCATAGCCCAATTTCATGTAATTAAAGCAAAGGATGTAACAGATAACATCATATTGGTAATGCCAATGGCCCACAAGGTTTTAGAGATACGGAGTTCAAACAAGATGCAGTTGTCACAGACAACAAAGAATGAAGACAGGGAGTGGTCACTCACAAAGGACAACACAAAGTCCTCGAGCAAAACTCAAATGGAGACCGATGCCACAACAGAGCTTATTGAAGATGATTTGTCTCTACCAAATAGAATCTCCAAAGAGCTTAAATAAGAGCACTCAAAAGCAAGTGAAGTTCAAATACAACAAACAACAACCATGAAAGCTATTGAACAGAGAATGCCATCAAATCCAGGAGTAAAGAAGAATGGAACTAGGAAGAAATAGGAAGTCTAAAGGTCAGTCAATCATTTCCAACAAATTTAACATATAGAAATCCTAATGGAAAATAGAGCTGCAAGTCACCTTCCATAGAGACTAAGCTAGATCAAGATGAGACCATGCCAAAAGTAGGACAAGGATCTTCAAAAGAAAGACCAATGAGAATAGCTACAATCCTCAACAGTACAAATGGATCAAGTGTCAGATGCAATGCTCTACTAGATAAAGGAGCAAAGTGTGATATGATTTCAAAGAACATCCAAATAATCCTTGAGATTACTTCAAGTAAATAGGACAGCAAAGAAATGCTAGGTATGTCAATCACAAGTTAATAAGAAATGGTTTCTACTCTGAGCATCCAAAAGCATGAATAGCAGATAAAGTTTCGAGTAGATACTTCAAAAGGCATGCTTGTAGATTTTATCCTTCGACGTCCGTGGCTAGATCAACAGAAGGCTTGCCTAGAAGATACAATGTTGATACTCTCTTTCCCAAGAAGTAGCAAGCAGCAGTTACAGGTACCGTTAATGTTGGATTTAGAGTTGCAAAAGTCACAAGATAAATATCACAAAAGTCGCAAGAATCATTGTTAAGTATTGCAGATACAGGTAAAGCTAATGTGGACCTACAATTGACTAGCACAAAAGGTGTGACATCATATGCCTCAACACCAAAGAACCCTCATGGATCAACTTCTTTGAGCAAATCAAACTTTAGAAACATCAAGTCAATTGCTGACCAGAACAAAACCTCTAGGGAGCCATCAAAAAAAGCAAAATTATATCAGCTCAAGTAATCAAGAAAACAAAAGAAAGTCAAGCAAGTGTTTGTCCCAAGAAATCTTCAAAGTCAGTGATCCAGTGTGGATTGAAGATGAAAGATGAACACAAAGAGACAAACACATGACATGGATAGCATCACAATGGAGTTTCAAAGAACATGAGCACTATAGATCTAACACTTAGATATGGGTACCAAAACTACAAGTTAGGGCATATGAACTGCAATCAACACCCTCCCAGAGTAGAAGCCACTAGGTATCAAGCTTGATTGAATACCTAAGAAGTAGTTAAAAGGCATAACAACATCAAATGCTCCTGAAGTCAACCACAATCTGCAAAGAACTACAAAGCACACATGGACTCCAAACAATCTTCCTATTGAACAAAGGTTCTACAAAGGCTACACGAATATTTGACTACCAGACAAACATAATCCAATTGCAATTGCATTAGAACTATATGAATATCTTGAGAATTCAAAAACACAAGCCCCGAGCTTTGAGCACAAAGGAAGACGCCAAGACACAATAGATGGAGTGGGCAGAATAATGACCTTTTCATTAGAGTTAGGATAGTCTTTAATGTGACATATATAGATATGATCGAGGTCGGCCCCTACACTTATGGCCTTCCTTCAACACACCCGGTCGCCCAATTGGCCGGCCTCTTTCTGCCTCCGCTTGCCCTTGGCCTCTGCAACGCCTTTTCAGGGCCCTGTGCCCTCCAGCCTTTCAGTTCACTGGCGGCCCACCTCCCCTATGGCGCCCGTATCCCTTGATGACCTTCTTATACACTTGCTCCAAGGCAAGCCCTCGGCTTCAACAATCCTGGCGGCTCCCCATTGTCATATACAAGCTCTCACTGGCCTGGTTCTTTGAGATGCAGCCACTCCACAACAGATGGTAGCCCCTGGCGGCCCACTTCATGTTCTCATACCTGCCCCTAGTTGGTAGCACCTCATGGCGGTTCTGACGCCCATGCACGACCACCACATGTTCACCACTTTAATGCAGCTCATGGCGCCTTTCACCACAGGCTCTGTTCGACCCTCTGTAGCATGCCTCCAACTTACTCATTACGGGCTTGCAGATAACCCCTTGGCTTTGACTTTCTCCCCTGCTCACTGCATGGCTACCCTCCTTTACTGTAGCGCTACTTACTAGCTACAAAGGGGATGGCTCCACTCAGGCTCCCTCTCTCCAACAGTGCCCTCTTGCTCACACACTTGGCAACCCCCCTGTCTGGCGCCACTTTCCCTCCTCTTCTCACAGGTTGTGGACGACTTCTCCCATGCATGGCTTCCACATGTTGGTCGCTTCAATCCATGCGCCACTTGATGGCCTCGAAATGGAAGGCTGCCCCTTTTTGACTTGCCCTGCTCTATCCCGCCATCTGGTGTTAAAGCAGATAACCCCTTGGCTTTAACTTTCTCCCCTGCTCACTGCATGGCTACCCTCCTTTACTGTAGCGCTACTTACTAGCTGCAAAGGGGATGGCTCCACTCAGGCCCCCTTTCTCCAACAGTGCCCTCCTCGTTGATGGCTTTTGTTCACCTGTTCAGGATTAACTCAATCCTCCCATGCCCTCCCGGTGGCACTCCCTTGCATGGCCTGATCTCATGCCTCTTGCTCACACACTTGGCAACCCCCCTGTCCGGCGCCACTTTCCCTCCTCTTCTCACAGGTTGTGGGCGACTTCTCCCATGCATGGCTTCCACATGTTGGTCGCTTCAATCCATGCGCCACTTGGTGGCCTAGAACTGCATGGCTGCCCCTTCATCGACTTGCCCTGCTCTATCCCGCCACCCTAGACCTGCATCGTTCTGGGTTTTTTTTTAAGCATGGTGTTATTTTAGACTTCCAAGGTTTTCACTTATATAGGATGCTGTTCCCACCCAAGGACGACCGCAATCCAAAGCACCGCCAAACGGGTATAAGTCAAGGTCATAGTAGCTGAGTCCAAATACTCCGGGCTTCAAGTAGCCCTAGCCGCCCCTTTGGAGCAGCACTTCAATTGCTCTGTCATTTGCCGATAGTGGCGGCCACTCCAAGTGAAGACCACCGCGAACTTGCCGTAATCACGAAAAATAGCCTTATTCAATCTTCAATCTTTGAAATAGTCCTCCAAAAAGAACCCGGTGGCCAAGTAATGGGACCATAGAGTAGCTAGATAGTATATTCCCTACATTTGCGAGCATTTTAATTATTAGAGATTAAAAACCAATGCCTAACCTGCTAATTTCCACATCTGGCATACCCATCATGATCAAGCTTGCCGCTACCGGCATCTAATATTGACTTCACCGCCTCGACCTGTATTTGCATGACTCCATACCAATGCAAGAACCATTCTACTAGACCGACATAACTTTCACACCAGCATTGCCGAACCCACTGGTTGAATATTTATGTTCAACCAATGAAAGCTCTTATTATTCAAAACTGTAAGCCTGCTAACACTATGCAAAGATGAAATAAAGTCATATGTACAAAGTTTTATTCATGTCTTTTTGCTATCTTGGACTGCACCCTTAAGTGGGATGCCCAACCCCTTCAACAAGAACATGATGAACATCTGGCATGAGAGCTCTGTCGAAATAGATCTTGAGACAAACTCCATTTACCCTGTGTCGAAGGAGCTTACCATTGGACCGCTCTAACTAATAAGTACCATTAGGGAAAGATTTGGAAATTTTGTAGGGCCCAATCCACTTCTTCTTGAACTTTTTCTAGAACATGAAATCAAGTTAGCTCTCGTACTTCATAACCAAATCCCCTTCTTGTAGCTCCTTTTTTGGCAATCTTTGATTGAACTTTGCCACATGTTTCTCTCTTTGTTGGACATAGAAATTTTCTGCTGCAGCCTCTCAATCTATCTTCAAAGTCTCCAAGTATGTGACTCTGTCCTGCAAAACATCTTGCTGATTCACATTAACTCGCCATAAACCTTTTAATGCACATAATTGGATGTGTAGAGGTAAGACTACTTCTTTGCCAAACACCAATTCATAGGGAGTGAAATTGGTGGCCACTTTATAAGAAGTTCGGTAGGCCCATAAGCATTTATCAAGATTCCCCTCCCAATCTTCCACCTGTTTATAAATATACTTGGTGAGCATTTTGATGATCTGACCATTTGCACTTTTAACCAAACCGTTACACTGTGGGTGATAGGGAGATGAGAATCTGTGTTGAATTCCCATCTTCTCTACCAAAGCACGTACTAGCTTGCTGCGGAATCCTTGTCCTCTGTCTGATATCAAAACCCATGGCACTCCAAACCGACAGCAGACAGAATCAAATACAAACTGAGCAACTGAAAAAGCATTTACCTCCTTGACTGCTTTGGCTTCTACCGACCTTGTGAGGTAGTCGATAGCTACCAAGATGTACTTTTTTCCACTTGTAGACTTGGGAAGCGGGCCAATAGCGTCCAATCCCCACTTTCAGAATGCATTTTGGGCCAAGATAGCCCCTTGTGACTCTTCTACTAAACGCCGCTCACCCATAACTTGACATTCGTGACACGACTTACACCAATAATGAACATCTCGTACAAGAGATGGCCACCAAAAACCTGCTCTGAGAATGGGAAAAGAGTACCTGATCTTTACCTTGATGCCCTCTTTCTTCATGGCATTGTGTCAAGACCATGCCGATCTCCTTCTTGTAGAGAACTCTCCTCAATATTCCATCATGGCCATATACCATAAGGTCTTCACCTATCAAAGTGAACCTCCTAGCCTTTTGGGTATTCCTTTTTCTTTGTAGCTTGGACATGCCTGTGGGACCTCGACGTGTGCTCAAGAAATCATCAACATCTTTCAATGTTTCCCTACCTGCATAGCTGGCCGGTGCCACATATAAACTTGCCACGTGCATCTGTACCCGACTACTGGCTAACTGGTCATCTTCTTGATTTCGCTCCCTCCTAACATGCTTGAATTGCACCACTTCAAAAAATTTCAATAACTTTTTAATAGGAAAAAACCAATGCTTGAGAGAATCTCTCTTCACCTTCCATTGCCCTAAGAGTTGTTTTATAACCAAAAGAGCATCTCCCTTCACTATGAGCCTGGATATCCCAAACTCGATACACTTCTTAAGGCCCAAGTGGAGATCCAAGTACTCTGCCTCGTTGTTTGTATGCACATCCTCCAAATCATAAGCTTTTGAAAAAATAGTGTTACCTTGTGGATCCTGTATAACGACTCCGCCTCCAGCTTTTTGGACAACCCTCCTGTAAGGACCATCGAACCACATGACAAAGTCTTCTTTTAGATCCGGTTCATCATTTGCCTCTTCTCGAACCACCTTGGGATACATAGGCAAATCCACACCCTTATTAACCAGCACGTCTGCAAGATGTGACCTGCAAGTGTGATCAATTTTAAACTCAAAATCAAACTCCTGTAACTCTAGCACCCACTTCATAATGCGCCTCCTTGGTCGTAGGTGAAGCACCACTTCAGGTAACAAATTGTTAGAGGTAAGCACATAAAACCTGCAAACAATTAAATGCACTTTGAACTTCTTGCAAGCAAACACTAGTGTCATCACCCGCTACTCAGCCTCTGTGTAAGACATCTCTCCTAGACTGATGACCCGACTCTCAAAGTAGACAGGTTTGTAGCACCGCCCTACCTTTTGTAGTAGGACTGCACCAATTGCAATTGTATCGACTGTCATAGCAACATAAAAATCATCCGCACGGTTGGAAGGACAAACAGTAGGCAATTGACGTAAGATTTCTTGAACCGTGTCAAAAGCTGCCTGTGTGTCTTCATTCCATTGAAAGCCATGAACCTCTTGACTCATTTTTTGAAGAGGGTATACATACTGTGAAAGCATCCAAGAGAATTGAGAGAGGTACTTCAATTTATGCACAAATGATGCCAAAGCTGTAGCACTTTTGGGATGCTCCATCAACACAAGAGCCTTTACCTTGTCCGGATCTGCTTCAATACCATTCTGTGCGACCACATGCCCTAGCAAGTGAGCTCAAGGTTTAGCTAACTTGCACTTTTTGAGATTCAATTGACCACCCGCTTCATCCAGTCGATGAAAACATTACTTTAACTTTGACAAATGATCATTCCTAGAGCTGTAACACCCTATGTCATCCATGAAAACTCTGATAAACTTACCAAGGTAGGGACCGAACACTTTATTCATCCAATCTTGAAAAGTTGCATAATCATTCACTAAGCCGAAGGGCATTCTGCGGTAAGCAAAACAGCCCCATGGAGAAATGAAAGTGGTTTTCAATTGGTCTTCAAGTGCAATTCCTATCTGGAAGTATCCAGAGAAGCCATTCATAATAGAGTACCTTTCATGACCTGCAAATTGATTTAAAATTTCATCCTGAAAGGGTAAAGGATAATAGTTCCGCTTGGTTGCAGCATTTAAAGGCTTATAATCTATACACACTTGCCATTTTCCGTTCTTCTTAGGTGTTATGACAACCGTGGAGACCCATTCAAATTCTTGCACAGGATAGATAATACCTTCATCCAATAGCTTGTTGATTTCTTGCTATAGAGAGCTTCCTGCTGAATTTCCCCTAACCTCCTTAGCTTTTGTGCCTTTGGTTTATGCCCCTCCTTGAGTATGATCCTGTGTTTGACTTCCTAATTGGCACCTCGCAAATCTTTATGTTTGACTTCCTAATTGGCACCTCGCAAATCTTTATACTTAGTGGCAAACAAATTAGGATAGGATGCATAGAGTTGCACATAACTTTCCTTCTCTTTCTTTGTTAAGTCTTCTCCTAGCATACCACTTACCTCATGGGCATCAATAGGGAAAACTTGAGCTTGCATACCTTCTTATGGAATAGAGTTATTGATAGTAACCCCAAAGAGATCAACATTAGCATGGAGGAGATCGTCATCACTCTTTCCCTGTTTTGTATCTGTGTAGCCTTCATCATAGGTTGACTCCGTTTTGTATTCGTAGCTTGTTGTAGAATCATATCCCTCATCCTTCGCCATGGGATGAGAGAAACTCTCCCTCGTCCGTAGATCAAGCATCACTTGTCTATCATTCTCTTTATCAAATAAAGTAAATACCTCTTTTCCCCAATCCTGCTTGGCCCCCATTGCAAGAAGCCATGGTCTACCCAATATGATAGGATAAGCATTGTCGCCAGCTTTCATAACAAAAAAACCAATAAGGCATTCAACACCCATAACCTTTACCTTCACATCCTGTGCTATGCCCAAACACCTGGCCTTGGTATGGTTGGCCATCCTCATTCACACATTAGATCTTACCACTTCTTTAACTCCTGCATCCTTCATGGCGGATTCGGTCATGACACACACTTGGACCCCTCCATCGACGTATGCCTGTACCTGCATCTTCTTTTCAATAAAAGAATCAACAAGTGGAAGCACATCCGTTGGACTCGCAACCCTCAATGCTAGATTTCCCAGAGTATGCACAGCTTGGTGCTAGCACTAGTAGACCACTGACGTCGCAATTTAGGATTTAAGGCAAGCAGCTGATCAAAAGTAATATTAGCCTTTTGGTTCTTGACATCACTCACCAAGTCATATTCGGTATGATCCCTTCCAAGTTGGTAGTCGGATTGCTTGATTTTGAGTCTCCTTCTTCTTTTGCTTGTCTCTGGAATCTCTCTACCTTCGTCGACCTTCCCTTTGCCTTCGCGAGCTCTAGTCTCCCCTTCTGTCTCCGTCTCTCTTCCTTCACGTGCCCTCTTGTTGGCCAAAACATCCACTACCTGCTCATCTACTCCAATTATATTAACACGATGAACTTCTTCATTACCTTGAGGAGCGGGAGGCACAAGATTGCCAGACTGCTGATCTCTTTGCCCGTTCAATTGCCCTTGTCCTCTCCCTCTTCCGAATAGTGGGTACATACCTCCTCTTTCCCTTGGTGGATGCGGGAAATCCGGTGCGTAGTGTCCTTCTTCACCACAATTATAGCAAAGGCCAGGCAATTGCCTAGCGCCCGCTCTTTGCTACCCTCTGTCCATCACACTCAAACGAAGCTCTTGCATTTGTTCCGATAAATCTTGAACAGTACGTACCTAGTGTTGAGGAATAGTTGCCACTCCACGATTTTCTTGATCCTCTGCACGAACCTCGCCTTGAGGGCTTGGTGGCTGCTCGTATCCCATCATACCTTGTTCCATCTTCTTCTTGATCTTCCTGCTCTTTGCTTGAGCAATTGCTACAGCACCGTTGTAGTTATCGGGGCTTTCGAAATCCACCTTTTCTTGTACCTTGGGATGTAGGCATGACATAAATTTGTCCATCTTGAAATAGTCGACGTTGGCCAATTGCATTGATGTCGCTAATTCTGCCCAACATTCTTCAAACCGATTAAGATATAAGTAAATTCTTCACTTACATCTTGTCTGAGAGCTTTTAGCTTCGCGTCCATATCCATAGGTGATACTTCCTTTCGAAAATGTTGTAAGAAACTAGTCTGTAGAGCCGGCCATGCATGTCGCAGCTCGCCCTGCAATCTATCGAACCATGCTTTCGCCTTGCCACGTAACACAAATGGAAAAGTGTCCATCTTGTTGTCTTCATTAGGCATCCACAATGATAGCATGTATAATTCAAAGTCTGCAATCCATTCGACTCAATCCTCCTCACCTGTGAAAATAGGACCATAGCTTCGAACTGCCATGGTATCCTTCGGTTGATCTTTACACTGTTTTCTTCAAAGCTATCAGTGGATCCTCAGTGGGGGCACCACTTATGGAATGGGGGAAATGGGAACACATACAATACACAAGCTAGATGCCTGGTCTATAGCCCAACAAATATCCAGCACCCCAAGACACTCGGATAGACTCACACACACTGTATTTTCTGTATGGTTTTACTAGGAAGCTCGTAATTTGTTGAATTCACAACTACAACTGCCTAGCGATATGCACCTTACCAACACAAACTCGTCAATAGCTCAACACCTAACACACACCTCAAACAATACAACATAGTGGCAATCATTCCCTCCCATCTCTTGCTCTCTCTTGCACTCACTCTCTCTCTCTCTCTCTCTCTCTCTCTCTCTCTCTCTCTCTCTCTCGCTCTGCTATACACAAACTCCAAGGGTCCACACACAAGCCCCGAGCTTTGAGCACAAAGGAAGACGCCAGGACACAATAGATGGAGTGGGCAGAATAATGAGCTTTTGATTAGGGTTAGGATAGTCTTTAATGCGACATATATAGATATGATCGAGGTCTGCCCCTACACGTATGGCCTTTCTTCAACACACCCGGTCACCCCTTCCAAACAAATTGGCCGACCTCTTTCTGCCTCTGCTTAAGCTTGCCCTTGGCCTCTGCAACGCCTTTTCAAGGCCCTGTCCAAACCCTTCAGATGGCGCTTTTGCTTGGCCTTGCTGTCTAGAGCCCTCCAGCCTTTTAGTTCACTGGAGGCCTACCTCCCCTATGGCAGCCCGTATCCCTTGATGACCTTCTTATACACTTGCTCCAAGGCAAGCCCTCGGCTTCAACAATCCTGGCGGATCCCCATTGTCATATACAAGCTCTCGCTGGCTTAGTTCTTTGAGATGTAGCCACGCCACAACAAATGGTAGCCTCTGGCGGACCACTTCATGTTCTCATACCTGCCCCCAATTGGTAGCACCACATGGCGGTTCTAACTCCCATGCACGACCACCACATGTTCACCTCTTTAATGCAGCTCATGGCGCCTTTGACCACAGGCTCTGTTCGACCCTCTGTAGCATGCCTCCAACTTACTCATTGCGAGCTTGGAGATAACCCCTTGGCTTTGACCTTCTCCCCTGCTCACTGCATGGCTACCCTCCTTTATTGTAGCACTACTTACTAGCCGCAAAGGGTATGGCTCCACTCAGGCCCCCTCTCTCCAACAGTGCCCTCCTCGTTGATGGATTTTGTTCACCTCTTCAGGATTAACTCAATCCTCCCATGACCTCCCGGTGGCACTCCCTTGCATGGCCGGATCTCCTGCCTCTTGCTCACGCACTTGGAAACCCCCCTGTCTGGCGCCACTTTCCCTCCTCTTTTCACAGGCTGTGGACGACTTCTCCCATGCATGGCTTCCACCTGTTGGTCGCTTCAACCCATGCGCCACTTGGTAGCCTCGAATTGCATGGCTGCCCCTTCATCGACTTGCCCTGTTCTATCCCGCCATCTGGTGGCGCCACCCTAAACCTGCATCGTTCTGGGTTTTTTTTAATCATGGTGTTATTTTAGACTTCCAGGCTTTTCACTTACATAGCACGATGTTCCCACCCAAGGACAACCGCAATCCAAATCACTGCCAAACAGGTATAACTCAAGGTCATAGTAGCCGAGTCCAAATACTCCCGGCTTCAAGTAGCCCTAGCCGCCCCTTTGGAGCCGCACTTCAATTGCTCTGTCATTTACCGATAGTGGCGGCCACTCCAAGTGTGGACCACCCCAAACTTGCCGTAATCACGAAAAAAGCCTTATTCAATCTTCAATCCTTGAAACTGTCCTCCAAAAAGAACCCCGTGGCCAAATAATGGGACCATAGAGTAGCCAGAGAGTAAATTCCCTACATCTGCGAGCATTTTAATTATTGGAGATTAAAAACCAATGTCTGACCTGCTAATTGCCACCTCTGGCATACCCATCATGATCAAGCTTGCTGGTATCGGCATCTGGTATTGACTTCACCACCTCGACCTGTATCTGCATGACTCCATACCAATGCAAGGACCATTCTACTAGACCGACATAACTTTGTCGCACCACCATGTTGGGCATATAAGCTTCCCCTAGCATCAGGTGGAGGCCCTTTCTTTTGTACGGTCACTCACTTTGCAAGAGTTTTGTCCCTCGAGAGGAGACTTAGTGGCACTAGCACCCTTTTTCATAGAGGACTGTCTACACCCTAGCATGAGAGAGCATGCTCTTCTACGTTATGTAATGTACTACGGTGCCTTGACTCATCACTTGGAGGTGCCTATCTACTTTGCTTTCCATCTCTATGCAAAGTTTGTCCTTGAGATCCAGATGGACTACTTTGATAGACGTCCAGGAGGGGTAATGGTTTTGGTAGGCAAGCGTAGCAACAGAGGCTCCTGGGGAAAACCAAGCTCATAGCTCGTCGATGCCCCGTGTAGTCTAGGGCATCAAT